>NC_134043.1:30522314-31722314 GCF_965140245.1 Athene noctua | reverse complement strand
CAGCAAGCTCCATACCCTGCACTTCAGGAGAGCAGACTTTGGCCTCTTCAGCAATCTGCTTGGCAGAATATAATGGGATAAAGCCCTGGAGGCAAGAGGGGCTCAAGAAAGCTGGTTGATAGTCAAGGATCACCTCTTTCAACCACAGAAGTGATGAATCCCAGCAAATATGAAGTCAGGCAAAAATGCCAGGAGGCCTGCAAGGATAAACCAGAAGCTCCTGGACAAGCTCAAACACAAAAAGGAAGCCTACAGAGGGTGGAAGCAAGAATACAGAAAAATTGTCTGAGCAGCCAGGAATTAAGTCAGGAAAGCTAAAGCCCTCAAGAGAATTAAACCTAGCTAGGGATGTCAAAGACCACAAAAAAAGCTTCTATAGGTATGTCACTGATAACAGGAAGACTAGGAAATACGGGCCCTCTCCAAAAGGAAACAGGAGACCTAGCTACCTGGTATATGTAGAAGGCTGAGGTACTCAATGACTTTTTTGCCTCGGTCTTCACCAGCAAGGGCTCCAGCCACACTGCCCAAGGGGCAGAAGGCAAAGGTGGGGACTGGGAGAATGAAGAACCTCCCATTGTAAGAGAAGATCAGGTTCGAGACCACTTACGGAACCTGAGGGTACACAAGTCCATGGGACCTGATGGAGGACATCCTCAGGTCCCAAGAAAACTGGCAGATGAAGTGACTTAGCCACTGTCCATTCGCCAGCCACTGTCTATATTTGAGAAGTTGTGGCAATTTGGTGAAGTTCCTGCTGACTGGAAAAGGGGAAACATAACCCCTATTTTCAAAAAGGGGAAAAAAGGACATGCAGTTAACTACAGGCCAGATAGTCTCACCTCCGTGCGCAGCAAAATCATGAAGCAGATCCTCCTGGAAACTATGCTAGGCCACATGCAAAATAAGGAGGTGATTGGTGACAGAAAACATGCCTTCACTAAAGGCAAATCATGCCTGACAAATCTGGTGGCCGTCTGTGATGGAGTTACAGCGTTGGCAGATAAGGGAAGAGCAACTAACATCATCTAACTGGACTTGTGCAAAGTGTTTGACACTATCCCATATGACATCCTTGTCGTCTCTACATTGGAGAAACATGGATTTGATGGATGGACCACTTGGTGGGTAAGGAACTGGCTGGATGGCCACACTCAAAGAGTTGTGGTCAGTGGCTTGACATCCAAGTGGAGAGCAGTGACGAGTGGCGTCTTCAGGGGTCGGTGTAGGGACCAGCACTGTTTAACATCTTTGTTGGTGACATGGACAGTGGGATTGAGTGCACCCTCAGCAAGTTCTCCAGTGACACTGAGCTGTGTGATGCAGCCAACATGCTGGAGGGAAGGGATGTGCCATCCAGAGGGACCTGGACAGGCTGGAGAGGTGGGACCATGTGAACCTCATGGAGTTCAACAAGGCCAAGTGCAAGGTCCTGCACATATGTCGGGGCAATCCCAAGCACAAATACAGGCTGGGCGAGGAGTGGATTGAGAGCAGCCCCAAGGAGAAGCACTTGGGGGTATTGGTGGATGGAAAACTGCCTGTGAGCTAGTGATGTGCGCTCACAGCCCAGAAAGCCAACTGTGTGCTGGGCTGCATCCAGAGAAGTGTGGCCAGCAGGGCGAGGGAGGGGATCCTCCCCCTCTACTCTGATCTTGTGAGACCCCATCTGCAGTGATGTGTCCAGATCTGGGGGCACCAACATCAGAAGGACACGGACCTACTCAAGTGGGTCCAGAAGAAGCCACGAAGATGATCAGGGGCTGGAGCACCTCCCCTGTGAGGACAGGTTGAGAGAGTTGGGATTGTTCAGCCTGGAGAAGAGAAGGCTCCGGGGAGACCTTAGAGCGGCCTCCCAGTACTGAAAGGGGCTACAGGAAAGATGGGGAGGGACTCTGCATCAGGGAAGGTAAGGATAGGATGAGGGGTAACGGGTTTAAACTGACAGAGGGCAGATTTTGATTAGATATTAGGAAGCAATTCTTCCCTGTGAGGGTGGTGAGGCACTGGCACAGGTTGCCCAGAGCAGCTGTGGCTGCCCCCTCCCTGGCAGTGTTCCAGGCCAGGTTGGACGGGGCTGTGAGCAACCTGGGCTAGTGGAAGGTGTCCCTGCCCGTGGCAGGGGGGTTGGAGCTAGATCATTTTTAAGGTCCCTTCCAACCCAACCCATTCTATGATTCTATGATCCTTTGAAAGAAAATGATGAGTTAAAAGAGTTTTGAAAACTGTGAGAAACAAGTGTGTTTTTCCTGAAACAATCCTATTTCCCTGTCACAAATATCGTCTTCCAACAATTTTCCTTAGGAGTGAAAGGTGGGGTCTTTAACTGTTCACAGATGTGGAGTAGTGAAGCCATTTCTGGTCAGATGAGTTCTCAAAAATCTGTCATTGGAAACAAACAAAACTGATTATAAAATGTTATAGATGGATTAACTCTGGACAGGAGAAAACCTTGGTTCTGGCAATGACCTAGTCATCCAACTATTGCTATAGATAAAGTCAGACAACTCAAAACCAGGGGGTTACTTAGTTAACAGGAAGCACGTACTGATGGTGATAGTAAGAAAGTTGAAGAGGGGCAGCAGGTTGAAGGAAATTTTGCATCTACAAAATAGTAAGGGTTTATTATTCAGCGTTTTTTGCCATTGAATTTGCACTGTTGTTTCATCTGAAATTTATAATCCCTTCCTAAAAATACACCTAAGCTTTAGGGGCAAGACAGTCCTTCTGCTTTCAAACCCCTTCTGGAGAGCGCATGTGTTGATAAGACTCCCATGACGTCTCTGCTCTTGGCTGAGAAAGAGAATAATGTTTTGGTGAAGAGCAATACACTTCCTTCAAAAAGTTGTGTGAGGAAATGCATCTCTATGATGAGGAGAGGCATCCAGTGAGATCTCCCATTTGTGTCTTGTCCTGTGAGGAAGCAGACCATCAAATGCTATTATATAATTAGCATTTTATGTCTGTGGAAGTGTTCCATTTTGGTTAGCTCTGCAAGACAAGGTGCCAAATGCTTTCTGACTCTCTTGAATTAAATGGGAAAGCTGTCCCTAATGCCTCAGATCTGCTCTGAATCGGCTTCAAGGAGCTGATATTTATCATGGGGATGCAAGGCCAAGAGCACAGTTATTGCATCCAAGGAAGTCACTCCTTGATAGTTCTCTTATTCAATGTAAGATCACTAACAGGGCTGGATAATTACACACCTGTTAATAGAAGCAGTCATTATACTTGAATAAGGGAGTAGAAAGGTGTTATCAAATCTCATGCTCTAGGGTGTAAAGGAATCATCTACAAATGCCATGACAAAATTGTGGCAAAATCCTCACAGGAAACACAGAGGTGGGGCAGATATCTTCTTTGGTGACAACAACAGGTGGGGATGACTAGAAACAATGTATGAGAACTAACAACCCAATTTAGAAAGCAGCCTGATTCAAAGAGAGCAGCACTGCAGGAATGAAATAATACCACACCGGGAGCACTGCTCTGCAGCAGCTCAACACTTTTTGATGAGTATCCAAGCTGTACTGCTAGGGTATCGGTTTTATTCCAGCAATTGATCTGACAGAGAGGAGAACAGACATGCCAGATGAAGTAGAGTTATGGTTTCTCTGTACCATTCAGTTGTGAGCCAAATATCAAGATGTGTTCTCTCCATAACCTATTCCACTGAACAATCCTGATTGAGAGGAATTTAAATATTAATTTCTAGAGGAAGGGTATAAAACTAGAGAATTCAGTATTAAAGGAGAAAAGGAGAGAGAGCAAATGATTTCCTTTCTCTCTGTGGGCATATTCAGCCCCTGACAACGCTGGCAAGAAGATAGACAACCCATAAACCCCAAACATCTGGGGCAGTCATTAACAGTTTCATTAACATAATCACATGCCAGAAAGTCTCTAGGAACAGTAGAAAAGAATACATATGCTTACCCAGATTTGGGGGGTGGTGGGGTGTTGTTTTTATGAGGAGTTAACAAAATACCTAAGAACAGACACATTAACTCTTTAGTAAGAGGGTGAGGATTCCTATGAGAATTTGAGTCAAGGCAAAGGGATAGCTCTTCATTTGGGAGATCACCACACATTTGCATATGTAACCTGGGTGAGACCTTTGGCCCTTTTACTAGTGGTAGTTTGTAATTTCTCCAGGGATTGGCACACAACTCTAAATGAGACATTCTTTCACCTCATCAGCTGCAGAAAATATAAAAAAGGGAAACCTGAAAGTTCAAGAATTAAATTACAACATCATTCAGCAGAAAGTAACCGTGTGTCACCAAGGGTTGCCAATGAATACTGGCAAGTTCAGTTACAACTGCCTAATGTCCTTCTTATTTGTTCATGAACAAGAAAGTCAGATTTCCATCACAAGGCATAAAAGCCTCCCTTCTTGATTCCATTCTATCCAGGGAGATAAAAACAAATGACCACTTGCAAAATACTGATGCATATGAAGAACTGAAAGGCATGGAAAACATTCTGCTCCTTTCCTCGTTTAGGAGAAACACAGTTATGCCATGAAGATTAGTAATAGATCAGTTAAACCTCCCCAGAAAAGAGGAGAGAATAGGAAGTGTCATATACTGGTCTTCTGTGAGTCCAGCAGAGCTGCAAGGCACTTCTTATGCAGGGTGGACAGTAAATCTATCATCCATAGCTGGGCTTGTCAGAATCAACCAGAACTGGCACTTCCACCATCTATGAGAGCCAGAACCAGAGCTCCTGAAGTGAGCTCATCTTTTCACATTGTTTCTTCTTACACTCTTCTTTCACAGTAGCAGCATTTTTCTTATTGCATAAGTGATTTAAAGGGTCTGAGGGGAAGACAAATCTTTAACAGATCCTGGCTGTGTCTTTGTGATCTCACTTTCATTTCCCTAATGGTTCTATTGTAATTAGATTTGCAAAACCAGCAAAAGGTCTCATTTTGAATAGCAACAGCTGTTGACATCAAGATTACACTGAATAATTTACTGGTTTAATTTTAGCTGCTAAACAATAAGAGCCTCTTGTCGAAGTTTATTTCACTCACTGAAGTTTTCTCTTTTTACCCCTGGCTGCCTCTTTCTTTGTATGCTGGACATCACCAACCGACTCATCAAAAAGACATTTATAACTTATGTGGCCCATGAAAAACAATAGTTGTGCAACAAAATAATAGTAGTCACATACACATGTTCCTAATTCTGGCTCAGATACATGGGCTGAATACTTCCAAATGTAACAAGTGATTTTGGGCACTTAGGACCTGAGAAACTGACACTCAGACTCCTGTGCAAAGTCTGGTTTCAGACAAAACTTTTGCATCGGTCCCCATATGAAAAAGAGAGCAGTAATGCTTTCAATCTTACAGTAGTGCTGCCAGGTTAGTTCACCAATATGAAGAAACAGAGATGAAAATTCTGTCAACAAGCAAATACTAGAAACAAAGTAATTTTACAGGCCTACACTTAGGTGTCAATGGCAGCATTTGCTACAAACCAGTGGTAGCTAGAAGGAAAGCGAAGAGAATTGCTGTGAAAAGTTGTTCTCTATGGTTTTCAAAACAGATGTAAGCTTTCTTCTGTTAAGCTGCTGGACATTCATGACTAGAACCTGAATGTCACAAGACACCTGAAAATCAAAGGTTGCAGTACTGCTGCACGCACTCCGTTTCCAGGAGTGGGACAACTGCTTTACCAAGCCAAACTGTATGTAAATCATCATGTGCTATAAACAGTAAATAGAATGGTTCACTTCACAGAATTTACACTTACCCTTGGGTGCAGTTTGGATGACACGGATGGCACTCACGATCCTCATCAGCGTATTTGAAAATGAAGCTGTTGGCCCCCTGTAAGCCATCAGGACATTTTTCCACACAATTTGGACCATCCTTAAAATGGAAACACTTTGTGCAATGGTCAGGTCCCTGGAGAGTATGGAAGAAAGAAATGCAGTGTACTCAACTCTGTCTTCTCCTGATGCACTAGAACTGCAGGTCCTAGACTGACAGGCAATAACAGCAGTAGCATTTCTTTCCAAATGAACAGTGAATTAGCTGTGTGGTTCCATATGTAGGAGCTATATGCTCCTCTGTTAAAGGAGGAGCAAGCATATAAATCCTGGTGCTTTTGGTCAGAAACAACTTCTGCAGAATGTAAGGCTAAATTTCAGCTTCTAAACATGTTTCTCAATACTACTGATGTGCTTAACACAATGGGCATCATACCCACTTGAACTCCAAGAAATTTCCCACAACATTGTTCAATACTGACCCACATGCGCAAAGCAACTGCAATGGCCTTTCAGTGGGATCCCCTACCTCTGCACTCCAGAACTACTTTCCACACTGTGTTCTCCCTACGGTATCTGATCACAATAGTGAAGAGCTACACGGGCTCCTTCTTCTTAATACATATGTAGACCAGACTGTTAGAAGCTACAAACCAAGGCTCCTGGACACTGTAGAAGTAGAATTTTAAAGCTGTGATGATAACCTAGTGTATAAACAAATCTGCTGTTCAGGTTGGGCACTGGTCTAGAATTTTACATTCATGACCCCTGCTTACAAATCCAAATTTCCCTCGTGGGTGGAGCACCTTAAACATTAGCTCCTTGCTTTATGGTTGTGTTGTAGAAAACACACTATTGCAAAAAAAATGATGATAGCTACTGAACAGAAGAAAAAGGCAAATCACAGAAATAAGGAAATAAGTTATGAGTTAAATTTTCTAAACAATGAAGAGACTAAAATACAAATCCTCATTGCCCACAATACTTGTGACTTTTAATCTTAGCAATATAAAGAAAGAGACAACTTCTATCTCACAAAAGAGCAATAATCTTTGAAAGAAGAATCACTGGCCATTATAAAGGTGACAGCTACAGTTGACATTCATTTAGGATGCATGAAAAAAACTTCTATCAAAGCAACCTATAAGGCTAACTTAAGCTAAATAAAACAAACATCATATTGTTCAAGCTAATCAAGAGATCGAGGCAAATTTCCACAATTTTTTGTGAAAAAAAAAAAAGGTTACTGAAGTTGTAGTATAACAGGATAGAACTGAGCATAAAGAATGAAAACCATTAAAAATAAAGGCACTCAAATCACAACTGCATACTATCATTTAAAAGTTTTGTGCATCTGTACCACTAAGCATTAATACAACTCAGAAAATTTTTTAAGCTGTTTTGTTAAGGAATCTTTTCCAAGGAAGTTTATTCCCAGCACCAATTTAACATGAGCAGAATTCTTTCCCTACATGCAGAATAGGTATATTTCCTGCTTTTGTTAACATTAATTTTCAATAGCTACTTTATAGTCTGTAAGCAGAAAACAGAGTCTGTGCTTTAGTACACTTTAACAAGCTACCCCATAACAAAAAATTTTGCTCTTACCGGCCCATAGCATGTGATCATGTTTTCTTCCATCTTTTCACACTGGGGATCACACTCCACACAAACAGAACCATTTGCAAATTCTCGAAATTCCCTAGGAAAGTATTTTGGAGACAGGTTAGGAGAAAGCAAAAATGAGACTGAAACAGAGACAAAATAGCTGTTGCTTCACCTGGGGGAAATCATTTCAGCTTCACTAGGGTCAGCAGACTAGGCCAGCTGAGATCACTTCTGTTAATGACGTTATGTTGATTTATACCAGCTGAAAACTGGGCCCCATCAGGAACCTCATTCATGGGCAGGTGAAGCTGAAGACATCTTGTTTACCAGTATAAAACTATAGTGTTTTTTTCCCCCTCTTTGCTTAGGAAAATATGGGCCTCATTAACAGGACAACGTAACTAATTTTTTTATTTTTATCTATGGAATTATCATTCATAGCTCAGATTCAGGAAGCCACTTGTTACATGTGAGATGTCACTATTGGGTAGGAAAGGATTAGAAAGAGCACTGATCACAGTGCAGCTCTTGTTTTAGTTATGTCTCTACAAACACTCTTGTTTTAAAGCCCATTCTCCAAAAGGCTTGTAACTTTTTCATCAACAATTCTAGACTAAGATCTGAATCTATAAAATGTCAAAACAAATCCTTTTGCTTATACATTTCATGTATCCACAAGAAACTATCACCCAAGTGTTTTTTTTTTAATTAACCATTTGTAAGTGGGGAAAAAAAAAAGTAGTGACAGTAGGTGGTATTTCTTCCTTTAAATGCCAGGTGTCTCATTACAGGTGACAGTTGCACCTCACAAAAAACCTCTGGCACTTTCTCAACACAATTCATCCCACCCTCTTCTAGACTGAGATGAATTAACATCTGAACAGGTCATTTTTGTCCTACTGACCATAGACAGAATCTAACTAGCCCAGACTGAACACCACCTGAACACCTGCTTTGCAGGTGGATCTCATCTTGTTGCTTTAAGCAGTTAAGATATTTACATTAACCAGTTAAAGATGTGCTGTACACTTATATTAGTGGGCTCTATTAATATCCAGGAGGAGGAAGGCCTCTGTGCTTAGTTTACTGATGTTCACCCTCCACTCCTCCATAGAGTAATTAGTACCTACTGCAACAATACAACTGAAGAAAACCTCAATTGCCAATGGCAAGTGAGCTCACACTTCTCTTTGCCTTTGGAGATAGATCTTTCCTGTTGAGGACTAACAGAGAAGTCAAATACATCTGACCCTACCCTGAAGTACTGTTGTTGCCCTGCAAGATGAATGTGAAAAGCTCTCACACAAACAAAAATTCTCCCCAATCCCAGGTCACAAATCACTTCACATATTTAGGAAGGAACTGATCCTGTGGAAAGAGTAAATACCATTCACTAATGAATACAGATCAGAACATTCTGACCTGAGGGCTGGTAAGGAGAGCCTCCTCATGATCTTACCATGCTAGGCTTCATGGAAGAAAGCCACCAAATGTGGTCCAATATATTCTGGTGCACATGACAACATAACTGTGGTCTGCAACTTTTCTTTTTTTGGGGGGAGGTGGGGGAGGAAAGAAGAGGAGCTTTTAAGCACATAAAACTGTCCTCTGACAAGATTTTTTTTGCATGCATTCTGCAAATAGAAGAGTTTAGAACATTTTCATGTTTGTATAGGAGTTCATTCAAAACTCTTTCCAATTACAGGAGTTGACATCCAAGACAGGAAAAGAAAGAGGATGAAATCATAAAGTGATCTTATTTTTCAATTAGCAGCATGAGCTCAAAAAGATGATTTAAATAATTTAGGTTTTTTATGTTGACTTTAAGAGAGGTGCGGGGGACCTTGCTATATTGTTATACAGGAAGTAAAATTTTACCTGTTTCCTTCCACAGCTTAATTATGAATTTCTGCTGCTGCAGCTAATATAAGCAGTTCAGCTCCATTTTCTGTCCTAAGGCAGATTCAGCCACCTTGTCTGTGCTGTAGGTAGGTATTCCCCCACCCATCCTCCAGAAAAGATGGTGTACATGCATGAGCAGCAGAGGAAAGGGGAGGAAGAACTCATGTTGGTTTTATTATTTACATTTGTGTGTATACATACACAGTGCATAATGAAAAAAGAGAGACTTTTCCTAATTTTGGGTCCTTATTCAGAGAAATTCTTTATCACATGCCTAAATCTAACTCATACATAATTGTATGTGTTTCTGAACAAGGGTGTCATTATTCAAGTAGGGCTCAATGGTGGGTTTTTTTCATGAGTCTTTACCTAAACTGTTCACATCATGAGCAGTGCAAAAGGTGCAACAAACTTTTGATGTTGCATGAAAATTTTACTCAGCAGAAGACTGGGTAAAACCTTCTACACAAGTTAAGATTTAGAAATCCTTAAAACTTATCCCACAACATATTTCACTCAAAATCAGTAACATTAGCAATGGAGCCAGATATTGATTAATGTAAAACCAAAAGAACTGACTCATTAAAGTCCTGAACAATGTAATCAGCAACTTTAGGGGAAAATGCAAGGGGAATATCTTACCCATCATACAGGTTGCAAGAGTCTATGCAGGTCCGTCCCCTGATGAAGCGCTTGCAGGAGAGACACTGGTCTGGCCCTGGCCCCCAACAGCCATCACTTGAGCATAACTCATTACACACCATTCCATCAGCAGCTGCACAGAGAGAGAAGCGACTGTCATTAATTTACATAGTCCTTTGAAATCCAGAGGAAAACATTTCATTCAGCATTCTGCCATACTCAGAAAAGCAAACTGAACGTTCAGATTTTCTAGAAACAGAATAGCAGAAAATTATCATCATACCACTACAGAAGCACACTGTGCACTCTCAGTTTGAATACTATAAACACTTCTGGTTGTTTCCTTCCAAAAAGGATATAGTAGAGTAAAAACAAGGTTTAAGAGAGTGCTACAAGGATGATCAAAATTAGAGAAGAGCTCCTACATCAGGAATAAACAGAAAAGTATCCTTAGATATGGGTGAGAAAGAACATTATAAAGGTCTATAAAATCTGAATGACAAGAAGGTGGTAAGCACAAAACAATTGTTCAGTGCTTCTTCCAAGTCCCTCATGAGCATTCAAAGAGACAGGAGCACAATAGGGTTCAAAGTGAGATTTTTCTTCATAGAAAGTATAGATCAAACTGCAGAATTCCCTGACACAGGACATGGTAAATGCCAAAAATTTAAAGGATTTCAAAAATCAATTGTCCAGTTCCACAAAAGGGCTATTAAACTAAGATATAAAGCACTACCTCTGAATTGAGAACTCCCTGAAATAAAATTTACAGATGGTACGTAAAAAGTTGAAGGAAAATCACCATTAACTGTGATTTCTTTAATTGTTTATTGCAAAAGCACCTGAAGAGCCAAAGAGCCTTTATATTAAAACCCCCAAACCCACACAAAATAAACTACTAAAAAAGGGTGGGAGGGAAAGGTTGCTTCAAACAGCATAATTAATTCTGTAATTTTATTTTACAGAAACCCTTCTCTACATAAATATCTAGACAACTGTGACAGATGAAGAAAATGAGCAAAGGGCAAAAGAAAACACATGTTCTCTCTCCAGCATCTGAAGAAAGTCCAGTCACACAGTTTCAGTCAAACCCTGGCATGTGAAAGGGTAGATCTCTTAATCTGAATTCACTCTTGCACGATGAAACGTCTAACGCAAATAGATTACGTACTAGACGGAGTAGGATGAAAAGAGCAGCAATCTTAAATATCAGAGATGGCAAATACATAAACACTTCTTTGATTTTAAACCAATGGAACCAAGTTGAGGAAAGTGCCAAATAATAAATTAAAAGTAGGCTTGCTGGTAGAATTCTACAACCCCCTCCAACACTGTAGCATGAAATGTCCAGTGGGGAACCACCACACATGTACTGAATACATGTATTAAACAGCAACTGCATATGCCTAGCACACATTTAAAGACAGGCAATAGCAAAATCAACAGAAGATATTTTTACAAAATGCATAAAGCCCTCTGGCAGCTTTATATTAAATAAAAAGACAGTAGTACTATGTGCACTATTTTTCTACACTTGTTTCAGTACAGCAGCATTGCTGGGTGACCGGCAAAAAACCACCCTGTTTCATTTTCATTTCAGGATACCTGATGAGTTTCTCTCCACTGTCAAGGCTGGAATAGTGCAGTTAGGTACTGTCGATTACAATCTACCTTAACAATTAAAGAGTATACTGAGTTTTATTACCTGAGAAGCACAAAGCCCTTCTAAATCACAAAAGAGAACAGCAGAAAGATGCTTTCTACTCTCCACAGCATGTTTTAAAACTGGTTATTCTGTGCTATGGTGTATATAATGTCCCACGTTTGAAGCACTGAATATCCATCACAGCAGCCTACTGTACGGGAGAGTACACTGCTTCATACAGCGGCTGCCTCCTTAACCGCTCCTTAATCGCTCCTTTTCATCAGGCAGCATTGTCTGATGTTAGCACCATGCCCGTCAAACACATCTTTCTGATCTATATAGCATGCCTAGCCTATGTCCTCTTCTATTTCCTACAAGGCAATTCCTGCACCTCCTTTTGCCTGCTGAGATGCACGAAGTTCATGTCACACTGGCATGGTTCTCTCCTTTGATATACACTACCTGTCCTGTCACCGTCACCCTGCTTTCTGACCTCTGAATTTATTACAAAGCACTTCTTAGAAAAAAAAAAAAAAATGCAACAACTGTATGCAAGCCCATGTAGTGAGTAGGGGAGAGGAGTGAAGATTCTTCCATATTTCCTTTCTTCTTGCAATAGGACGTTTTCTTTATCGAGACTGAAAATGGCAGATCGTTGTCTATTCATTTGGTTTTCCGCATAGAACATTTTCATAATTCAGTGGCAAAAAAGGACATTTCACCTTTACAAGCAGCACAGGAAACAATCAAGGATTTCATGTCCTCCAGCCCTCACAGGCAAACTGATCCAAGAACAAGAGACTTCAGCAGCATGCTTCCTATTTGTACAGTGCTGTAGCTGTCTCTGAATGGCTTTGCTGTCCAATATAGGTAATTCAGTAGGTAGATGAGCACTATCTTATTCAATACAATATTATAAATAACCTTGGACACAAAAAGTCTGCACACTCATGTCTTATCAAGGCTGGAATGCCTGAATATATACACACATTTTTAATATCACATACACTTTCTTAATGACAACATTCAGAAGGTGTTCAGAAGTATCCTTTTGATCCTCTTTTGCCTCAAACCTCAAATTAGCCCAACATAAAATAATTAAATTTAGCAGTAATTCCAGGTGGTCATTTAATTTCCTTTAAAGTGTATTAATTATCACAGATTCCAGCACAGCAAGACAGACCTGAGCTAGTTAGCATGCCATTTTGTAGAGATTTCTTATTGTCTTTCCCTGAGGTCTACTGTAAATCAGGAGACAGTCTGCTGCAGTCCAAGGAGCCACACCACACACAGCCAGTATGAGCAGGGACAAGAAATTCAGCTTTTCATTATTGTCCTAACTCTAATAACTTTTTTTTTTTTTTTTTTTGCTAGCAGTATTTTTATAACAGATGTCAGTAGTTCCACTATGTTACTGACTGAACTTCACCGAAATCAAAAGAATAATTAGGCAAAAGCTTTGGATTAGCAGATGTTACCTGTGTAGCCAACACAGTTGCCATTTTCATCCACTTTGAGACATTTCATGTATATCTCAGCCTATTGCTGTCTTTGTGCAGTACAGTTCAGGAGGTGCACTGACTTGGTATTACAAGGCCAGTTTGGGCCTATTTCATGTTAATTGCCTACAGGAGCATGCAGAAAAAAGTTCCAGGTGATACAGTTGGTCATTTCAGGGGAACCTCAATTATACCTGAGGATTTAGAGCACACTTGAGGGCTCCCTTGGAGCAGACTCCAGCACTTCACGCCTGGTCTGCCACTCTCCCTTGATCTCATCCAGTCTCATGGTGACAAGTGACTGACACTGACCAGACAAATATATGAGTCTTGTCTCATGTTGCCTGCCACAGGGACACCTGGGATTAACAGGCAGCTTCAGGCTTAAACTGTATCAGAAAAAAAAAACAACAAAAACCCAAAAAAACCCCAAACCCTGAAATTATCACAGTTCTAATTAAGCAAACTTTTTATATAAATAGTTTTATTTCCTACTCAATGACTCACTTGAAGTGCTTGTCATGCAATAAAAACCCCACACCCTGCTTTGTTCTCATTTTCAATATTAAGAATATCATTAATTCTTCTGATTTTGTTTTATACACTCTTGACATTGAAAGGCAGTTTCCTGTTTGCTTTCTCACCTTTTCTTGTAACTGGAAATTGTGCTTTTATTACTAGTGATTTCCTTTCTTTTCACTGTTCTCAGCTGTCAGACTACTCTGTGATCAGGAATTTACACACACACGCACACAGTGTTGCACTAAAATAGCCCTTCAAATAGCAAGTGACACTATTACAAGATAGCTCAGAAAATATACTGAGTAACCTTATGCAAACAAAACCAGAGCTTTTCAGTAAAGAAAATCATGATTACCCTATTGAAATCTAGCCAACACAGTGCCTGTAAGTCTGTGAAAAAAGCAATAGAAAAAAAAATTCAGCATTTCCTTCTGCTTATTTCTAAGTCATAGAAATGTTTTCATAAATGAATCTTGGCAATAAGGGAGTGGGTTTTTTGACAACTTATAAAAACCCATTACACTTGCCGTCTTCCTCTTCTTTAATTATAGGGATGGCTAAAGAAATGTTTCAATTTTAGACACATTATTTGGCATTTCCATGGACTGAGAATGTTCTGAAGCTCCAGCATATCACACGGCCATATGTGGAAGGAAAGAACAATAATGCTTGTGACAGGAACTCATTTTCATTGGGAGTTTTAGAACAACTGTTCATTCTTTATTAATGGGGTCACACAGGTTAGAAGCAGAAAGGTTCAATGTTTTTCCCCAACCTTAACAGAACACAAGAAAATTACCTATCTAAAAAAAGAAAGATTATTATTCAGCTATCCACTTATGGGCCTGATCCAAAGCTTTGTGAACTCAATAGAAAAGCTCCCACAGACTTCAATTAGCTTTGCATCATGCCTGATAATGAATGTAATCATTTATTCAAGTTGTTAATTGGTGGCTAAATTGACATAATTCATAACAATCACATTTATAACAACCTTTGCCTAGAAAGGGTTCAATGTACACTGCAGGTGTCACTGAAGATGAAAGGAATTATTTAAATAACTTTGTATAGAAGAATATTTTTCTGTATTTATTTTGTATGCACTCATATTTAACATGAGTCACCTCTGACTGTTCCACAAAAAAACCCATGCTGGGAAAAAAACCCGCAGATTCTTCACTTCAGCATGGAGCAACAGTAAAATCTAACTACCAGAGCACATTCTCCATCAAATAACATTATGGTCATTCACTCTGCGTTAATTATGTTCATAACTAAGTTTTATGCACAAACAGTTTTTAACATTACAATTTATAGTAGTAGACAAGTAGTAGTCTACATTAAATGAGAGCTTCATGCACTGCATTTTGGATGAATGATCTCCAATTAATTGCCACTCAGCTTATCAGTTTGAAGATGCCTATTAGCCATCTGAACTCTTAAACAGCCTTGGGAGACACCATCAGACTGTGCTAAAAGTGAAACAGCTGTTGAAGTCTCAACTTGTCCCTTGCCCTCAAGTCTTCTCCTGTAACCTACACAGTTCAGAAGTCTCTTGCTGATGATCACATACTGCCACCCTTTCCATGGTGCTCAGCTTCAAAGGTGCCACCTTCTTTTATGTTCCCTGTGTACACAAGCTTGGACACTGATATTTCTATCCCTGACTGTGTGGATAGAAAGACGCATTCCTCCCAGATACCCATCCTTCTCTGGCCCCTCACAGGACATTATTAGAAAGACAACACGAAGCAATACACCATTGTGGGGTTTATGGATTTTTTTAAAATTCAAAAACCACATGTTTTGCTCCTGTATTTTCAGCATTCTACAAACAAGTTAAGTCTGCCTTAGGCTTTTAACCAGTATTTGGAAAAGCCATCTCAGAGGCAGTGAAATATCTGGTGACTATTTTAACATTGTTAAGAAGTGGCAGAAACAGAGAGATGAAATAACTGAGGGAATCAGGAGCATAAAGTATATTTTGTGTGTTGTATAATTTTGTCGCATTTTTCACTGGCTAAAGTCTGTTGTCTTCATCTTCTTAATTGAAAAAAAAAAAAAAACCAACCAAAGCAGTGTTCTGCCAAACTCTATAATGTCAAAGATGAAGCATTAATATAGACCAAACTTTTCCACAAATATTTTACTCCCTCAACAATTTTTTAGTATTTCCTCACTGACTTATACAGTCAGCTGAACGTGGCACTAAACGGTATGGAAAAGATATCATCATCTTATGATATATCGTAAAAGTCACTTAAATATGATGCTGACTAGAAGATCTTGGAAGCTCTTACATGAGTTTTAAGAAAAGGTTCACGTTGATTGTAAATGTTTGCTGTAACTGGCTTAACAATCACTAGGTAGTGAGGAGAATGAAAACAAGCTGATAGCAACTCAAAATATGCGAAGAAATAATAATAAACATACCTGGGAGTGGCTGTAATAATTAACATGGTTTCTTTCACTGTAAATGATGTGAAAAAAATCTTTAATGGATATTTTTATTAACAAGTCACACCCTGCTAGTTACCATGCAAGCAAACAGACAGTACTTCTACCATAGAGGATGGATTCTGATCCTGCAAATATTTACTTATGCATTTCCCTTCTCCATTCTGATTAGTCTTATTTGTCACTCAGAGAGGCATGGGCATATGCTCAAGCATCTGCAGGATCAGGGTCTAGAACAGGCAAAACAACTGAAAGGCAGAAATGGACACCCTAGAGACTTGCCCTCAGATCCCAAACATTCAGCCAGTGGAAGACAGAGAAAACTCTCCTAAATCCCAGCTGTTGGCCTATCCTGAAAATCACAGATGTTTCAGAGGATCCTGGAGGAATGCATCTGGCTCTAAGAAACAGTGCTGCCTTACTCCAAGTAATTGTGAAGATTTTTGTTAGACATCTAACCTGCAGCAGAACCCATTTAACCCCAGAGAGGTGCTGACTGACAGGCAGAGTTCAAGCAGCAGGATAGATCTTTTATCTAATGCTGACTCTCAAAAGGCCACAAAACATTAATCAATTCACTCACACAGACATGCATAGAGAGAGAAAACCACTGTTCCCTGTTAGGACTCAGGAAGTCAGCTAAGGCACTGCCTTCTGATGAGAGTAACTTGGCCTCTAGCCTAAGTTCATTATATATAGTCCATGTAATGAACACAGGTTAGAATCCGTTTCTAAAACTAGTCCCTGGGTACTGTAGCTTACATTGTGACTTCTTAAAATGAAATGAATGATATTTGCTTTCCTCATGAAGATTTCCCTTGGTGTTATATTTCAGGAAATATCTTTAGTAGTATTTTTCTTTATGGAAAAGAATAGGTCTCTAGTGTAACAAATCCTCAACAAGCCAGAAGTCAAATAAAGTTTACATTTTCCCTTTGTGTGCAAACCGATGAAGCAAATGAGATGCTATTCCATGAAGGGAAATCCACCTTATGAAGTTCTCTGCTGGGTGGTTTTCCATTGTCTTCTAACATATTGTAAGTTTCAGAGAGCTTGAAGCAAAGAGAAAGCACGGTAAGACATGAGGCCTATGTTCAACCTTATTACTGCTTATTTTATTTTTATACTAAATCTCTAGGAATGGAAGAGACCTGGTTGTTCTTTCATTAAATGATGCACCATTATCATTGGCTATAGCCAATCTGCCATTAGATAACATCAAAGAGCATTGAAAGCAAGATTTTTCTCCCAGTGTCAGCAGTTTTTCATATGGTAGAGAGGAAGCCTGTGCTCTCTGGTAGTTTCACAGGTTTATGTATCTCCAGCAAGATGGGACCACACTAGGATCTTGGAATATAACCCTAGTGATTCTTGAGTGGTCATCAAGACCTTGTGCTTCTTCAGATAGATTGTGTTGTGACAACCCAATAAATTCCTTATGTGACATCTCAAAGGGCTAATTCCTCCTGTCATGACATACAAAATATACTTGTTACTAGACTGCTAACACAGAACTTGGTTCCTCCTCACCACTTGATCCTATTAAACTCCAACCACTGCATGGACAAGCAACTAGCAACCCACCATCCCTGGGCAGATGTGATTCTCTTTCTTGGAAACACCTTTATTTGCCAAATAATATACTGTTTTTCATAGTTGTCTTTCTATGTGGGGTGTAGTGGTTTAGGGCCTGCTGGGACCAGAGATCACGTTGCCGTTGTCCCTCCCCCACCCTCGGACACAAGTAGGGCACAAACCCCGGGTTAAAATAAGAAGAAATTTAATACAATAGTGTAAGAAACAATCTGAACAACAACAATAGTGATAATAACAACAACAAACAGTAATAACAGTAAACAAGACAAAAGATATACAGAGAAATACTGCAATGGATACAGACAGCCCGCCGCATGTGCTTTCTGCAAGCAAAGCCACCTCGGACCTGACCTCAGCATGGTATGAATAAGCCGGCTGGAGATCCCTTCCCCCTCTCTGCTGGGGAAACTTAACCCTATCCTAGCTGAACCAGGACAGGGGGCAGACGGAACAGACTGCATACTGGAACTACAAGACATATACAAATGCTCCAGGCTGGCAAGACTGAAGGCATTAGCTATTCATGGGAAGTCAGGAGCTTTCCTCCAAGTTTCAAAGGTGCCAGAAAATGCATGTTTTTCCCTTGCAAGGCCTATCTTATTCAATGTTCAAATAATATTCACCCTCAGAAGAACTCAAAGCAAAGAAAAAGCCTTGAGATGGAAAATATGAAAAACAAGAGAAGCCAGTAAGATGATGATACAAAGCTCATGGATGTTGAGCAACTGGAGCTAATTCAGAACAAGATGAAGTTGGCTGTGCTGAAAATAGCGACTCTGCAACCTTCTCTGTCCTGCAACTGGTTAACTCATTTTATTATTCAGGACTATTCTTGGACTTTTCATCAGTGCTTCATTTCCATATGACATGATCATCACGTGTTCAATCATCTGGATGACGGAGAGAGCTATGCCACTCTCACAGAAAACCACCTGAAATAATTTAGTCATGCTTTTGTCACCTCTTGGCTGGCTTACAGTAGTAAGGACACCAGGGCATGATGCTGTTCAACATACAGGCCACTCTTGTGCATTTCCTCATCATAGCAGCAGCAGCAGACACTGCACCTCTCCTCCACCTTCTGTATTGCCTTCCTACAAGATGTTCTACCACATATAAGGGTCTAATCCATAGTTTCACAGCCTACACCAAGGACATCTTTTGCAAACATACAGGAAAACTTCTACCATGAAAAGTTCGGTTCAATACATTCTTCTGTCTCACATAACAGAAAGTTTATGTCAAAGAATGAAGTATGCCACAGTTTGAAAGCGGACAGCAGTCTGCTGCAGGTTAAGAAACAACCCGTTCTCTCTACACCTTCAGGCATGATCACAATTAAACTATCTACATCAACAGCAAGAGGCATTTTTTTAACCTTCACTTTTTAAACTTTTCTGTAGAGAAATAGCGTAATAATAATAATAAAACCCAAACCAACAAAACCATGCAGGGACCACCCAAACAAGACTTCCCATTTCATGTAGCTCTTACATGGCAGAAGAGATTAGAAAAATAACTGAGCAGCAGTGATAGATGTATAGTTGTGTTTCACTCATACTACAGTGATGACAACAGTCACAAACTCTCTCAATGCATAGCAGAATAGTACTGCAACTGGAAGGTAGAAAAAAAAGGGAAAAAAAACCCTCACAAGCTAAAAGAGTAAGTTAAAAGTAGGACCACATCCTGAAAAAACCCAAGGCAAGCATTTCTGGCTGGCCAAAGCGCAAACCCTAGAAATATCACTTAAACATACAGCAATTTAATGAATCTCCTCTCTTGCTAGCAGTCTAACAGATGCTTAAAATGAACTATATTGCTGCTACAAGATGATTGTATTAATGCAATTTGCTGCCTGATTTCTGTATAACCAAATTGTTTCATCTGCTACATAGCATTCATTTGCTTTTCAGTACTGTGAGCTCAGTCCAGTTATTGGCACGTAAGATTTCCTGAAAGACACTTAGTTCCAATTAAAAGGAATCTTCTTTATCAGGTAGATCAAACACAGAAAGGAGGAATTCAGTGACCAAAACCAGTTCCAAAAGTGACCTTTCTGGATTAAGACAAAGCCACTTTGGTGAAGCAGGGTAAGGGAAACAAAAGATGCTAATCTCACTCCATAAGAAAAGGGCTGTAGTTTCTGAATCTTTAATATCAGTGCCTTTTATGAACACTACATTCACTCCACATTTATGGTCTTCAGAATTCGTATTTGTGAAACTGGTTCTCTAATCTGGAAAGTTCACATCATGGTAAGGAAGGAGTGCTCTCTCTTCCTTTTCATTTGTTCATACCTTAAAACATTTCATTTGCCTAGAAATCTGCTCAGAGGCAGACTGGGCCAAATCCTTAGATTCTGTAAATGATCACAGCTCCACCGATGTCCAAGGAGCTTCAAGAGACATCAGACAAGCTTCTGGCCTCCTCACTGCAATGTATCTTGTCAGTAATTGTATCATTTTCCCTCCCCAGATGAGCCAGTCATAGACAGCAAGATTTGCACTGAGCAGCAGTACTTACTGCAGTTCTCTGCCTTTTTATTTCGATGAATCACGGTCTTTTGACTGGGTGTGCTGAAGAGGCTGGTCCAGTTGACAGTGTGGTAGTAACACAAATTGCTGTTGTCTGTTATGTAGATGTTGCCAGCACTGATTTGCTTCAAGGACTGAAACTGCAGAGAAGTAATGCCTTGTTGCTTTAGGATGAGTAAGGAAAGGCCACTGTGATGAAAACAAAAGTAAGAGAGAAGAGGAATTAGCTTCAGAAGGTGCAACTCATTAGAGCTGGTTGGGAATTTCCCAGAATTAGTTCCTAATGTCAAGATGATCTTTCTGGCAAAACTCAACTTTGGTCAGAAAACTTATTTTGGGGTGACACAGATATTTTTTGAGCCAACATATAGTTCTACTGCTTAGAAAACTGTGAGTCCTATAAGAACTGCAATAGCACAAGCTGTGATGCTCGCAATGCTAGGCCATGTGGGCCAGCAGAACTCAACTAGTTCCATTTCATCCATTAACATATTTTTTGAGATAAATTGCTGTTGTGAAAACTGAATAAAATCCAGGTTTTTTGCAACAGAATTCATACTCTGATAGTTTATGCTAAGGAGAAACTGCAAATGTATTAACATCTTCTGTCAGGCATCAAATTAATGTTTTTGTTATTTTCAGGGAAGTTTTTCCAGCCCATTTTTCTACATTTCATTTTTCTTTTGTTGTAATATGTGGTTATCGCCTTTCTTCATCAAAGGAACGGTAAATGATTGTCTGTGTAACACAGAAATGACTGCACGTACTTACGACTGAAGATTAGTGAAGACAATATCCAGTTTCTGGGCATCCTTTAAGTCATTGTATTTTAATGATTTTAATTGTTTTCCAGCTGTTCCAAATACAAATTACTGCTTCCAAACAGAATGCTGGGCTCTAATTCAATCTCAAGGTTTCACTGCTATTCATATTCTGCTTGGATTGGTGTTTAAGATGACAGCAGAATCCCATGACTAATTTACTACATTTACACAATGGGGGACCAGGGGTTGCTGTACTGATCATTCAGGTACCTTCCGGTGCTTCCCCTATTATTTCTCACATTTTCTTCTCTTCAAACCAATTGCTCCATCTGAGCTTTCATACAGAAACGTCTCTGGCAAAAATGGCATTAATGTACACCCCACCTGTAAGGTACCTAAGTGATTTCAGTGTTCTTCCATGAATTTATCTTTTAACACTTCTTAAGACCACATTGTTCTTTGGGCACATGAGCCTGCACTTCCAATCTCAACCACACAAACTTCCTGATAATGGGGCTAAATTCTTCCATTAATGTCTTTTAAGTTATGTTTCACATTCAAAAGGTATTTTATACCATAGTACTTTCTGGACAATGAGTTAATAGCTACAGCAATGAACCAAGACGTTTGTTTTTGGTGGGGTTTTTAAAAATCATTATGTTCAAAAGTTATTAGCCATTATAAACAACTGATTAGCAAAGATACTGTTGAGGAATACCTTGGTAACAGTGAAAAATATATCAGTTCATGATGCCCTTCCCAAAGGATGTTGCATTCTGTGCTACTGAACAAAAAAAAATCACTGAATACTAATAAAAACCAATTCCATCAACAGAGGAAGCAGCTTACCTATAGAGAGCTCTTCCACCAATAGTAACCAAGTTAGAAAACACCCTGAAATCTGTCATATTCTCAGGCCACGACTGTATATTCAAATATCCTGAAGGAAAAAAAGGCAAGCACATGAATGTCAATGATTTCAGCCATAAAGATTGCTTTATCACATATGTGAGTTAGGGCAGGCCTAGCCTATAAATGAAAGACAGTGCTGATCTGAGAAAAGAAAAAAAAAAAAAAGGTAACGAATGCTGCAGACTAATGTCTTTGAATTAATCAGGCTGTTCACCACTGTCTTCTCCAAGATAGCAAAAGAGGACTCAGCAGCATTACATCCACTTTCAACAGCCACAGCGAAGGCGAACCTAAACACAGGCTGGAATTTTCCAAGGCCTCCCAGCCTTTTCTAACCAGTAGCCACAGAAACAGTGAAGATTTGCCTCAATTAAGAATATTCCATTTTAAAATCTGCTAGAGACTTAGGGCAGAAGTTGAGAGATCCATCATGATTCATTAGAAGATGACAAGACTTTCCTAAAACAAAGAACTTGCGTTTGACTCGGAGTCTCTGTGAGGACTGTTCATCAGAGAGCATTCTCTGCACAAGCATGTGGGACTACTTATTTTGTGCTACACAGACCTCTACAGAGTGCAATTCCTCATGAGTTTGGTTCAGTACTGGACTGAAATGCAGTACATCTTTAAGCATAGGGGTAATTCCACTTAAGTACTAGAGCTGAGACAGTCAATTAGACAGTGTGCTTAAGAATGGCAAATTACAGACACCCAGATGCCAGACTATCTTTGACATTAATTAGGGAAAAATTCAGAGCTTGCTTTTGGTTTTTAATACCACTGGCTTGCTGAAATACACCACTTTTGAGAGGTGAAGCACATGGGTGAGAACTCATTTCAAATGCCAAACACTTGTTGAGCTATAGCCAGCTACAATCATGCTGTAGTGTCCAAAGATATTTTTTTGTGTGCATGAAATAGGAAAAAAATTAAATAAAATTCTATCTATACATAATCAGCAATCCATCAAGAACTCAAAGCTGCAGTACCTTCCTCCCTGCCCCCGAATGGTGAAAGAAGAAGCAAGATGCAGGAAAACAGAGTACTGAGTTCTAGCTACATGACCGCACTGAAAAGTCACAAAAGGTGGGAGGGACTACCTCCCCACACTTCATACATTTGTCTTTAAATTACAGAAGCTAATTCAGAGCAACATCTGCTGTTAGAACAGGAGAAGTAGCTGCACAACCAGAATGAATTGTTTGGCTTTTGCCAAGACATATTTCAAATGCTTTCAAGTGAAGACAAAGACTCCCTGCCCACTCAACAGTAAGGTCTTCTGATGCTCATGTACTCCAAACCTAATGGGCATTCTGTATTCATGAGCAAAGGACAACACACTTGTGAATATCAACTGATACTGAAGTTGTTGTGTATTAAACTTTTATGAAGTTTACTGTGCCATGAGTTTAAAGAAAAAACCACTTTGTGTTCTTCAGAAAACCCAACAAATGTCAACCGTCAACGCAAAATGAGAAGTTCAGATTATAGGAAATCAGAAGTGTATTACCTGTTATCTCTCTCACAGTTTGGAAGATATTTAATTTCTCGGGATTGATTGCGGCAATTGTATGATATGGGTCCCTGAAAGATTAAAAGGACAAAATGTGATACTCTGAATTAAAAAAAGATGAGGTTCTCAAAGATATACCATACAGAAAGCCATATTCAAGAAGTCAACACTTTGCTTTCAGGCAGCATATGCTCCAGATTTCTTCAGAATGTTTCTAATTTCTTCAGACTGTTGTTCCTGCAGAACCTCTAACTTCTCCCAAGTCATCTTGAAGGAAAATAATGGTGCTTAGCATCTTTAAGGTTCAAATCAATAATGTCTGAGCAAATATTTATGCTCATGGAAAATCAAGGGATTTTTAACAACCATGGTTGACCTCCCTAAAAGAAAGATGAATTTTCAACATTCTTCCCAGGAATATTAGCTCAAATGGTACAGTTGTGATACCGTACTACCGGGACTAACAAAATTGCTGCTGAAACAAGGGACAAGCTGTAAGCAAATTAAAACTAAGAGCATGCCAGCAGTTCCTGACACTTGGCATTAAAAGGGTACACTTTTTAGGTGGTGTTGAACAGGGAACATCAAAAAGCACAGATCCTCTCTGAGGAAGTCTGTCACCTGAAAAATGAAACACCCCCACCAAACATTGAAATCTCAAAGTTAGAAATACTACAGTGTAAAAAGATGAAGTCAACTTTGATTTTGAGAGTGCTATCATTTAGTAAATACTCCCCCCCACCCCCACCCCTTAAATGAGTAAAAGACTCTCCAACTATTAAAAAGCCACCTAGATGCCTAACCCAAACAAAAATACTTTTAAAATCCTTCTGTAATGCCATGTTATGGTATTTTTGAGAGGGTAGGAAACACCCTCTGTAAATGCAGACCATGCATTTCCACTACTCCTCCTCCTGCTTTCCAAGAGACATCATTCTGCAGGTGATCAACTAGGCCTCATAAGTCTATGCGGTGACAGACTGATGGGGTCACTTCTAACCATCCTGGAGGTGACACCAGGTTAACATCAACAAAATGATTTATTGAACCTTAACATAAAGCCCAGTGGACCACAGAAGCATCATATACACTTAATTTTAACAATCTGGGGCTCTCAGAAAACTCGGTAACAAGTTTTGACTACCTAACAGAAACACTGCACTTAGCTTTTAAAATGCGTTACTATTAAAAAAGGAAAACCCTTGCCTGTAGTAATCATGAGGTTGCTGAATCTCACCTCCCAATCCTAAGATAAAGTAGTCTTTAAAGATACAAATATACATTTAAACCCCTTAAACAGCCAAATGTCCGATATGTTTTATCAACATATAAAACTGTAGAATAATGCAGTTGTCATCTACCATTCTTATTGGCAGAACCAGGATTTTTCAGTAGAACAGGCACATCTGAATTTTACAGCTCCAGGGATGAGAGTTTCAGCTCATTGTGAAACTGGAGATGGACAACTCAAGGGAAGATAAAAAGCTCGTGAGCACTGAAGGCTTGTTGCTCCTGCTGCAAGTTGGGGGGGAAGGAGGAGGCATCATTTGCTGCTAGCTGGGACTGTCCATACTTAAGCTACATCTCTCCTTGGTATATCCCACCGCTTCAGAGGCAACACCAGCAGAAGGCAGCTTGGCTTTTTAGCACCCCAAGCAGAAGAAAACAGCAGAGAGAAGGCTGCATTCAACCTATACAGGTCCTAACAATTTTTCAGCCAATGTGCTTTCTGTCTCTGCCTCAGGCAGCAGATATGTATCCTAACGAAGACCACTTTATCCATACACTTCAGCACACCATTACCTTAGAAGAATCAGTACTACTGACTCACCAACATTTAGATCTACCTTCATCCCACTTAGCTTCTGGACACTAATTAAAGCTGATTCATAATTATCTAACATATATAAACTATCATAAATGTTCATAAACCCAATTCACAATTATATATATAGTTTTTATATCAATTATTACAAATTCACAAAGACTTGAAGTTCAAGTATTGAGGACAGGGAAGGGCAGGCTACAGAATCACAGGATGAAAAATATGACAGGATCAATTGTAATAGCACAGATCCCCATAAAAACAAAACCAGCACCTTTTTACTGAAGTTATTCTCTGCTACTACAAAAAAATCTTCAATTCCCCACAAAGAGCTTGACTTTAAGTCCCTACAATCTGAAACACTGAAAATTCATACTTTTAAAGGTGCAGTTTACTCTGAATAAATGAACTGTAACAGGAATTAACTAAAAGATGGAGTTGAAATATTTATTATTGGTTTTGTTCTATACTGTCCATTTATATAATAAACTGCTTTTGTAGCTAGTGTAATTTTATAAATTTCCTTTCTGTATTATTGATTTGCAAAATGTGACAGAAATTTTAAACAAAAAGCTGTTCCAGAAATACAAAAGTTATTTTAATTAATTCTCAAATCTTCTTCTTGCATTTTAATATATACTACTGTAATTTATTCTATGGAAAAATTAAGGGTTGCAGAACTCAGTGTCCTCATACTTCTTGGAGTGAGTTTTCTTCATAAAGAATGAGAGACAAAGTGCCACACAGTTACATGTCCTAGGTTTATACTATTCTATTAAAATAGAACAAAATATTTTAACCCTCTGCTTTATTGTCCATAATTTAAATATTTTTCAGATTCATACAGTTTTTTTCAAGGGTGGTTTTGGTTCATTTAGACAGATTTTTAATGAGACTCATCTTCTAACTCTGCAGCTAATATAACTTCCGCAACAAAAGCAGTTCTAATACTCAAAATTACATTTCATGTAATGCATTGGAATAATCCACACAAAATTGCTCATGTCCTCTAGCCGCTTGTCTTGCACTTACTAGAGTACTTCCTGTCCTGGAACACCTAACAGATTTACACCCAGGCTCTTGGTCGGTCACTTTGTCAGATCAAAAAGTGTGATGCCCTGGGTGCTGACTCCTGTGTGACCCTCTCTAGGGTTTCAACAAGTTCAAAGCAGCATTTCCTTAAACCACTTGAACCAAAGTCTTCTTCCTCCCTATGCTACATTAACCTTTCACACTGTACTCCCTGCTGGAGAGATGAGAAGACCAACTACACAGTCAGAGCTCATATTTGGTGGCCTTTTGAGAATCACTGAGCTCTAGGGCCCCACTGAAGTGGATTTTCAACTGTCTTTCTCATGGCTGGAGTCAAGTTGTAGGTGGAGCACTACAACCAATCCCTATATCAAGTCAAGGAAACAAGTTGTTTCTTTCCACCTCACCTAGTAGGGAAACTTGAGCCAGTCAGGTTGGTGTCAACTACTTTATTATAATCTAAATATATCTGAATCTATAGAAAGACTAAAGAAAAATATGCTGGCTCTATTCATGCTAGAATTCCATTTCAGATCAATCTGCAGACATTCACATTTTCTCTATGTAATAAAGGTGCAAACATGGAGTTGGTTTGGGAACTGTATTTAAGATATCTAATCTTGACAATCAGTTGCAAGAAATGTTGAAAGCTCCGAGGAACCTAAAAAGCAAGTTAAAATTTGAAGCCTATGCAGTGCTAGAAGCAATTGAGTACTGTAACACTGTTAATATACCACAAAATATCTGCATACTTATTGCAACAAAGGGGCGAAGGATTAATCTTATTTGTGCATTTTGAGGATTTTGCTCATTTAGTATGTCCAGAAATACCGCAAAGTGCCACATATAATTCACCATGGCTGATCAGAACATGAAGGCTTGAATTAGTAAGAAGGTACAATCATATTTTTGTTCTCTTAATGATGGAAAGAGCACAATGCAGGAAAGCGTTTAGTTGCATTGGACCTCCCCTGGCCATCAAACCAGAGTACACCTGTCTTTCCTGGCCACATCCCACCCTTTCAGCATTTGAACCACACATTCACCCTTGCTACTGCGGCAAACACACAGTGCACCAAGCTACAAACAGCAAGGCACTAGTTATCTGGCCGGTGTATCTTCCTTTAGGAAGAGACACTGGGGAGACTTTTAAATAGTGGTTCTGTACCTCCACATCTTCAACCGCTACTAAGACTTATTCAATATACAGCCATATTGAAACCAAAATACTGGATTAATTACCAGTGAGCTTTGTGTATCTCTGCAATTGAAACTTGAATATATACTTCAAAACCGATTGGGAATAGGGCAGCTTTTCTGCATGTGTATGCAGTGACACCCACCTGAGCTATGACAGTTTGTGCTTTTCTGCACATCAGACTGCTGGTCATACCCCATTTAAAACAAACTGATGGAAGGTAACTTCCCTTTCTCCCTTCTATTCTCTAATCAACCATATTGTAAGCCAGTACAAAGGATCTCATAAAGTAACCACAGATTACAGTTGTTTTTTCTCTTTCTAGTGCAAACAGTCTACTTGTTCCTTTCTTTTCCTAAAGATTGAATCCTAAGAATCAAGGTAACAGTTTCCTTCATAATAGAAGGCAGAAAACAAATTTATCCTGTATCTGCTATTCCATAAAAGAAGCCTGTGGCCATCATTAAGAGGTGGATGTAATTTGTCTCAGCTGGCACCATGACATAACGTCTTAACATTTTGTCACTTACCCATGAATCCCAGTAACAAGGAAGATAAGGTTGCCATTGATCTTGGTACAGTTTATGAACTTGTCAATGTTGCTGGAATCCACCGTCTGAGCTGACACTAAACTCCCTGTTCCAATGCCGTCACATGCTGTCAAAACAAGGAGTTTGCGTAAAGAACTAGGAAAGACAATTACTGAATCGGAACATGTTGGCCTTCTCGACACAAGTCTTCATTTCTTTCGGAGATAAAGCAGCAGAGAGGTATTAAAACCGCACCCATTACATTACTCATATTCCTAAAGAAGCACTGCCAACTTAAAACAAACAATAAGCTATAGTACCTGCCACAGAAGGACATCCTGGCACATAGGTTAAGGTATTTCACACTGGATCTAAAGGCAAGTATGAACCATCCTAAATCCCATGCAAACCAGCTGTAAACAGATAGTTAATAACTCAGCTCAGACTAGCCAAGTGGACATGGCATTTATTTGTGCACTACTCACTGCAGAAACTAAGGGGTCCTAACACTGGTCCAGAGACCCCCTTTGCCCGGGTGGATTTGTGAATTTAACCCTTCACATGCCATAAGGTCCTTTAGAAAGGATGTACAAATAATTCTTGTGAATTCGTTCCCAGATATAGCTTCCACTAGGACTAAGAAGTGGCATAGGCCCAATTGGGAAAACTGATGGTGCTTTGCTCCAGAGCCATTCAAGCAGGGAGCAGAAAGCCCCCCTAGAGGAGCTTTGGGTGGCAAAGTAACCTTTGGATTTCAGTCTTCTCAACAGCACCATCACTGAGAAACTTCTAGTCTATGTTTTAGACACTTAGAAAGGGGGTAGAGTCTGGAAAAACAGAGGCATTTTTAAAAAAACAGAGGAAATAAATGGAAACCTAACATTGTATTGACAAGTATGAGACATACCATACATTGAAGCCAGAGCTTAGCACAGTCCCCTTTGGAATAACAAAAAAGACAGCTCTAAAATACCTCCAGGAAATACTTGTCATTAAAATAACATAATAAAGAATTCTTTCAAATTTCTCTAAAACCAACAGAGAAATCCCCTTCATTTTTATCTAATCAAAAGTAATTGGTTACATGACCATTAGAACTTAATAAATTTTAATTCTATTATATACACTTCACACAGCCTACATAGCTCAAAGTTCTGTGGGTATCCAAAGGCTATTAATATTCTAGAACATAATCATGAAGGGTATTTCATGCCAAAATAACAGCCTGCTCTGCTTTACTACAGCACAGACTACATTCAGGAAAATTTATACTAAACTACTGCCTACCTTTAGGACAAATGTCAGTGCAGGGCTTGCACATCTTAATACCATTTTCTTCAACCTCCATCTTGGAGCTTGGACATGCACGGACACAAGAGCTGGAATCTACCACAAAGTTGTCTGAAGAGAAAAAAGAAGATATTGACAGAAAGCGAACCGCTGGACTAAATAATACTGAGACACATTTTTGGACTCTGTGTCAATATATATTATTCATTAGCTCAGCACTTCCACACTGATATTAAGATTTAATGTTCAGTGTTTTCAGAAGTGTGTAAGCAAGCAAATTAGGCACATTTTTGGGGAGTTAGAAAAATCCATGAATTGTCAGGCCTGATTCCCCCTCCTCACCCAATTTGATTTTATTATTATTTGTAGTAAAAAAAGTACAGTAATGGGAGAGAAATAAAACAAGATGCTCTGCCCTTTCTCTTTCATACACACACAAATACATACATCTGGGATAAAACGCTGCAGAAAACAATGACAAGTATTTCCATTTTGCTTTGTAAAACCACCTCCAAAGGGAATATAGACTGATACTACCTAATTGAGAGCTTAATACTGTCAATAAAGGGAAAAAAAAAAAGGAAAAAAAGTTCAATGAAGTATTTGAACAAAGCATCATATCCCTTAAGTAGTGCATGGTATACCAGATTAAAAAAAAATTATCTTGCTTCAAAAAACCCACCACTCTATTACAGACATAACTGAACCTTGACAGACACAGGCTCAGCCTACTGTCAGTCTGAACTTCCCCACAGAGACACAAAATTTGGGTTTTGTTTTGGGCTGAATCATGGTTCCATTTATTATATTACCCATCCTTCTTAGATGCAATTTATGGATAAAATAATTAATGCACAACACAACTGTAAACCTTGGTGGGAATGAAAGGGAGACCAAGAATACTGTCTCCACTATTTTTCTTTCTAACTAAAACAGCAGTATTAAAGACTATGTATGTCATGACCTTCCAAATTTTTCTGTTACTTGTCATCATCTGTCTGGTATGTTCTTTTAATGCATGGGACTATTCTTTTTTTAACTCCCTCTTCCCCTCTAATTTTATGCTGGAGTTTTAATACTGTATTGTTGTCGGTATTGCATAGGTTTTCCTCACTGGGACAGAACTGCTCAGAAATATTTAGGGTAACTTTCTATCAAACCATCATTATTACAAGTTAAGAAAAGGGCATCAATATCATGAAACCATACGGTGCCAGGTAGAACTGGTGATGGACTGTTACGTTTCTGAAACAGAAATTTATACCCTTTTACAATCCCACTAACTATTTTCACCATTCATTTTGAAATTTACAAATGCTGATCTAAAGCACGAACAAGTGGCGGTCATGAAAACAGGAACCGAGCGAATTCCCCTTCTTTAAGAAAATCACTATAGGACACTTGGGAAGTGTCAACAGCCTGGAATGTCACTGCCTTTAGTTAACACATGGCTGAGTTATTAGAGGCTGCAAGCACATGAGGAGTGATTTGAGACACTGCACTATGCACTTAGCTTTCATTCTCTCGTTGTTTTGTAAGGCTCCTGAAATGCAACTCAAACTTTCCATCACTGCAGGAAAAGGCAGCTAACACAGCACTTACGTGGGCACTTTTTGACGCAAAAAGCCCCATAGGTGTACTTGGCATTGTGATTATGCTCCAGTTGGAAGGTGGTAGGATTGTATACAAAAGTCTGGGGACACTGTGTGACACATGCACCACTGTCATTGAAATTCATACAGGCCTGCAAAACAAGGGAGAAAAAAATATTAAATTCAATCAAAGAAATGCTGTTGGGTTTTTTTTAGTTTATAATATGGTCTTGACTGTTCAGACTCACTGTAACAGTGAGGAATGTGATATATAGTTTTCTAACCTTCATTATGGCTACTTAGATTCCTTGCTAGGATCTTGGCAAATACACGACTTACAAAAGGGGGCTCACTGAGCCCCTTTAATTCGAAACACAGTTGATTGTTACAATACTTCCTACAGAAACATAACAACACTATAATTTGCTTCATAACTATTGTTACTACTAGCAATTAACTAATTCACAACTCGTTAGGACATTCTAAAACTGCCAAGAGTGAACAGCTATTTATCATAGTAAGTCTGAACAAATGCTTATAACTCCTTTAGAGCTCCAACCTTTAGATTTCTTACAGCATGAGTCCATCCTCCAGCTGAAAACTAAAATTCTCAATTAGAAAGCATGAGGGATAAGAACTTCTTTTGAGCTAGCACAGGAGGGGGTCATTTCCCTAAGTGGCAAGTTTAACAAGGTCAGTGGCTTCACACACTGAGAGAAGAAAATAGGACTTTGTATCACTTCCCATTCAAGCTCAGCCACCCACAGCTGACAGAGGACAGGGCCCTGAAAAATGAAGAGGCAAGTGTGTGGATAAAGTAATGGTATGCATGGAAAATAATTGACCATGCAAAGTTGATAATTAGTAATAGAAAAACCCCACCGATTTTGACATTCCTTGTCACTGCATATTGTGTCTGGTTTTAACCACAGCTTATAAATGACTGTTGGAGTAATATTCACAAAGCATACCAAAAATGTCAAATTTCATATGAACATGAAAGCTGTAGCCTGGCTTGGATCCCTCTAGTAGTTTAAGCAACCACTGCTACAGGATTCTGCTTCCCCACTAACCTGTTGTCCAGAAGCCAGGTTGCTTTAGAAATTTTAGTCTAGGGATGAATCCTTCTGGTCCTTTTCCAGGTTGTAAAAAATAGAGATGATTTTGAATTTTTTGAAGAGTCAACAAGTATACCAAGACGTGTGTGATGTCCCCTCCCCTGCAGGGTTGGGACTGAGAGAAAAGTGAAAGAGATTCCTCCGTTCTGCTGCTTTTACTAACAGTCCTTATCTTCATTCGGACCAGGACCAGCAGGACTGAGGGAGGTTACTTGTCACGTCAGAAGATTTCAGAAGGGAGAGGCTAATAATGTAACTGATGGAGAAGGACAAAATCTGCTGCTGAAAGGGATCAATAGGGAGTTCCAGGGTGAAGCCACTGTCCTCCACGTATGGAGCATGAGCTAAGCCAAACTGCCTTTCCTGTCTTCTCTGGTTCTCTAAAGCGAGTAGTACAAAACATGTCAGTTTCTCATAGAACCAGATTTACTTTTTTCTTACAAAGATAAATATAGTCAGTTACTTCTTTACTAAGAACTAGATGGGAAGTCCACCCTGTGAATTGATTGTGTCACTTTTCTGATTCTGCTGGGTACTCAACTAGGCCCTCATGCATTTCAAGTTTTAGATCAAGTTTGGCTTTGAATGCAAGTTAAAAACATTTCTAAAACTTTGTTTTACCACTTTTGCTTGCAGTTATGTCAGATGATGATTATTGTCTTTCTTTTAGAACTGAATACGCAAATGATTGTATGGCAGCATATGGAGGAGGATGGATGAATTTTATCTAGAAATATTAAAACCATATTTACAACAGGATGCTGTTGCAAGCTGCCATAATATGCTAAAGGATTTGTAATGCTTCATAAACTGTACTTTTGCTTATTAATAAATACTAATTTAGTTTGCTTCCTCAACACATTTTTTTACATCTGCTGTTGACTTAAAAGGTACTCTATCAGACAGTCCTCTGATAAATGTTTAGTAAATTCACAAAGTAAAGCACACAACTCTTCAGAGAGATGGCACTTCTCAGGAAAAGCTCATCTAGAAGATTTGGGAACTTTTAATTTATGACTATAATGCTTTGTATACATTTGTAATTGCTTCTATAATATATGCAAACTTGTAGCATTTGGTGCTAAATGTTGCTAATTTGTGAATGAAAGCACTGGAAAATACACAAGGAAAAAAAAAAAGTTCTGTATCTCAGCTGAAAGCTAAGCACAGTTGTCTATAGCCTAAAGGGTTACACTTTTCACCCAGTATGTACTAAGCAGTAATGACTAGCCTTGAAAATTGCCAGACCCCTGCTGAATTTCTTTTACATTGCTCTTGGCCCAGGAGTAAATGAGAATAAAGCCCTGGGTGCTTCTCTGCTGGATAAGAACAAACAGACTGGTTGATTTTTAGCATACATATTTCCATAACTGCTGCAATTCAGAAAGTCTAACTCATCTTCTTTCAGGCTGCAGTACTACAGAACTTAGGCTGCAATTAACTTGTCTTTAACCTTTGAAAATGGACATCAACACATTGGCTTTGAGGATGCTCCTCAGCAGTCATATGGGAATAGTAAGGGCATGTTTTCCCTTTCCTTTAGCTACTTAGATTGTATATGACATGGGAAAGAATGTTATTCTCCCATCTCTCTAGTCCAAAGCTAACACAGAACTTCCAGTGAGTGCTAGATTAGGTGTACCACATGTGCTGAATATCTGCTTGTGCAAAGCCCCAGCCACAAAGAACAGCTTTAGCAAAATCTGTTAGCAGTTAAGTCAGGCCACCACTGCATTTCAGCAGCAGCAAAAGAATAGCATTTAGAATGTGTTTCTGAAGCACATCACCTACTTCTGTCAAATGATACCTGAACAGTGAGCAAGTTTCAGGTCCAGTTAGGGAAAGATTAATTTTTTGTCTGTTCATTATGATCCATTTGCCTGCACTGCAGGAAATCTGCAATTTAACATACCATAAGATTCCTCCTCTCAATCCTATCTGGCAGATTTTAACAGAAGCCTACCGAACTTTGTAGATATTCATCTAATCAAACACTTGGGTACCTTTGAAAATGCACCTCTCTGTGCATGCTCTAGTTCTAGGCTTCTTTAGGTCTAGGTTTGCTTCCCCTGAAAACATTAACAAAATTTGTCTCTGCAACCCAGTGTTAAGAGCTACACATTTTTTGAGATCAGTGTTGGGTTCTGAAGCTGCTTACACCATTATAAGTAACAGACTACAAACAAAAGAAATTTATCTAAAGGCCAGTATGTTCAGATTGTCTTTTTTTTTTTTTAATTTTAGGAACTTTAGGAATTTTTCCTTTTCCATCTTAAGCAGCATACATTTGAGGTAGAGTATTTTGGAAACCACTTTCCTTCCATCTCTCCTAAGAAGCATGCCCAGCAAAAAGGCTGAATTTAAATCAAGTCTGGCAGTAACAGGGAACACCTTTCACAGAGAAGCTAAATTGTATTCTTGACTTTCAGGTAAAAAGCACACAGAGCAGTAATAAAAGCCATGCTCAAATGTAATGATAAATACTTCTAAAAATTCCCTATCGCCTCTAAAAGTTAATTTTAGAAAAGCAAAAGATAAAAATCACAGAGATTAGCATATTGATGGTTCCCAATCTATATTTACAAATTTCATAAATCTGTTAATGGGTAATATTAAGTAGATAAGTGATGTTAATATGATGTGAAAAATATTAAAAGCTAAAATTTGCAGTCTAAATCTAGGAGTTTGCAAGCAATACATTAAATGGGACAAAATGGTGAATTTCATGGATTAAAGCATTAAGAATTTGCAGTGTGACTGCCAGGAAGAAGAAAAATGAGAAGTCTCACACATACAAAGCAATCAGTGTCTTTAGGTCCGGAACAACCTCCAGCGCATTCCCGGTGACAGCAATCGCTGACGTAGGGCCCATAGCACCGTCCATCACACTGCTCTGCACACACAGTCTTCGTTACTAGGAGGAGGCAGGAAAAATTATCATGTCAGAATCAGGAGAGAGCTCTTCAGCTGCACACTGAGGAAAACAACAAACCAAACAGCATCCTGAAAAAACCCTCAAATTTAAAGGTAATGGCTTCAGTGGTACTGGCCACTCACATCCTCCAGAGCACCTTCACAATATCCTCTTTAGGAACATATATGTTGCCCAAGGACTGTGGAGGAATAATTTTTAAAGTGTTTGCTCTTAGCCTTGGAAATTCAGGCAGAATATTATTATTTTCAAATTATTAGTTTTTGTAAACAGCTGATGGAAGGATATGGAAAAAAAATCCACAAAATAACAGAAAAGCCCACCAATTCCATGTGAGTTTTTCCCCACAAAGAACAGCAATAGCAAGTAAATGAGTGAAATTCAGAGTGAGGCCAGCAATCTCAGAGCCAAATGCTGTTCTTGATGGCAAGCAATTTGACAAATAGGCAATGAGATAACAGAACAGAATAGAACCTGCAGATTGGAACTCATTTGGAAACACCACTTACTCTTTCTAAATAACACAATCCAGCCTTCATTCACAGGGAAACAACTATATTCTACCAATTGGAAAGCACAGTGATTTAAGTCATACCACATTACTGTACCTCAGGGCTTAGTCTTGTGCAAAGAATGGTCGACAAGTGGAGCACCTTCTTCCCCTTACTCGGCTATAGCCTTTATCTTTATTTTACAGAAAAATAAATTAATACTATCTGCAGGACTATGCCAACCACCGCCTGCAGGACGCCAGGAAGCTGTGCCATCAGCTGACTTTTGACAAAAGCAGAGATGTTACACCTCTGTAATTAACCTTTGCCGTTTAGTTTGTTAAAGGCATTTAATTACTTTTCTGTGGAAAACAGTTTTCAAGAAGCCAGAGAACACAGAATACCATTCAACTTTCTGCACGATTCTACTATTTAATGTATCGGTAACTCCTTTATAAGCACTTTCCAATCCAAATTCCCTCCACTACTTGCCTGAAATACTTAAGGTAATGCCAAAGCTTCTTAATATACACAGTATTTATTTAGGACATAAAAATATAAATAACCAAAGAGAAGTCATGATTTATAATCTATGGAATAAAGTGATTAATTTTAGAATAATTCCTTCTTGCTGATATCAGAGGCAAACCCTCTGACAGAAAATACTTCTGTGCCTTATGCAATCTAATTTAGGAAACAAGGGAAATTTCTGTAAGTGAACTTGCTGTCAACACTGCTAAAGAAATAGGATTTGTTTAAATATTGATAAACATTAGGATAGAGATATAAAACAATGGCATATGTTAAGCAAAACACACGTCACAGTATACCACCACCACACCTGTAGCTGAGAGGGACAGAGTGCGATCTCATGAAAACAAATGAAGACCTCATTTAGTCAGTAGCTGAATATTGTTTTCTGCCAGTTCAGAAATTGGTCCATAGTGCCTTGATTTGCACTGGACTGGGTACAATCTGCTCTGACCTCAAAGGGAGGCAAGGCCCAGATTTATCCTGACTTGATGGAGGACCTTACTTGCCAGAGGCTCCCCCTCCACCCTGTGAGGGGCCACAGAAATGGAGGGCGTTCATTTCATCCTGTCCCAGGACCCAATTTCTCTGTGTTTACCCATGTCACTCCTCAAAGAAGGAGCTGGCCTCTGAGCCAAGGTGGACCCATCTAAATGCTCTGCTTCCCTTTTACACAGTGACCATTCATGATGGTGCTTACCTCATTTTTTAAAATGGCCTCTCCTCTGCCACCACTTTCTGCCCCTCTGGCTGGTGTTATCGCTGCCAGTGGCAGGGCAGGCCCCGAGGCCAGGCACTGAACCACTCTGTATGGCGGCAGAACAGGGAGCACTAAAATGGCTGCTCCTCCCCACTGAGCATGTTCAGTGCCCCCTTCTAGAAGGATTCCACAGGCAGAGGGCACAGTGTCCAGGTTCCCTTCACCAGCACCACTCCACCTATCACAGCCTAAAAAGTTATAGCACACCAGCAGCACATTTCCTTTCTTTCTCTTATTTTTTTTTCTTTTCTTTTTTTTTTTACATTTTTTTAATTGCACTAGAATCAGAGAGCCAAGGATACAATCAACAGTGTTACAACAGAAAAAGAGAAGATGAGATGATAGCATGCCGTGGTTGCTCACCAGCAGGGTGCTGTTAAAAAACATTCCTTGCTGTTGCTCCACAGGAATTCAACATTTTGCTCAGTTTTGGTGTAAAGCACCTCTGTGTAGACAATTAGTAGAAGCCACCTTATTAGCTCTGTTTTAATGTATTTACCTCAGTGCCAGCTGTTGTTTGGAGCAGGTCAAGATGTCCACCATGACTATATAAACATTGCTTCCCCGTGGAGGAGGTTTCCTGGCAGACTTCTAAAAGGGCAAAGAGGGCAAGGCCCAGCAGTATGCCTCATCGGCTGCAAAAGGTACTGGGAATCCCCCACTGCCGCCTCCCCAAAACCAAGCCCTTGGGAGGTGAATCCGCTGCCTCAAGGGGAGGAGGGATCTGCCTTTCCTGTGCCTGGTGTCTGTGACCACAAGCCCCAGTGACCACCCGTTGGCACGTTTAGAAAAGGCACAGTCTTCTCATCAACTCAGGAGTTGTTACTTTTAGAGAGCCAAGATCTGTATTTGCAGGATTACACACTTCTTTCAAGCTGAGCTGCAGATAATAGTGCTTCCCTAGGCTGCGTAGCTTAAACAGTGGTGGGGAACGAGCTCAACAAGAGCAATGGATTTAAACAATTTACTGACATCTTTTCAGCAGTTTTCACGCTATTAGGCTATGACAACATTATCTAAATTATTTACCTTTCTCTAGAGCCCCACAGTAAGGCTTGTGCAATGTATAAAGTTACAGATAAATTCCCTAACTTTTTAAGAGATTACAAGAATTGATTCCAGAGTATGTTTCCTTAAAAAAAAAAAATAAAAAGCAAGAGCACCCCCTGCACCAGGGCTGACCTGGAGGGATATGTCCCCCTTTTCAGCACAATACTTAAACAGAGTGCCTTCCAAAAGCATACTCTGTTTATGATTAGGCACCAGCTTAGTGAGGGCCTCTACCATGCTGTTCAGGGTAGGAACATTTTGAATTTTCCTCAAGACTAGGAAGTTACAAAGTGGTTTGCAAAATTTACAATTACAGCAAATGTTTGTCACTGTTCTTCCCTAATTGTTTATTTTACTGGGGAAGTAAACAATGCCAACAGAAATGCCAACATTTCATTCTAGGAAAAGGCCACAACACACCCTATTTATCTTCTGGTTCACTGCATGCTGTATTTGCATTACAACTATTATTGATGGTGCAGCTCTGAGAAGGATCTGTCAGATATCTTCAGTGGCACCACACACCAAGACAGAAAAGAACTTAGTGAGCTCTGAATGTTTTTAAGTACTCATACTCAAGACAGTCTAAAACGAAGGGTTTTCCCCAAAGCAAAACAAACACAAGGCAATACTATGTATCATTTGAAGTCCCAAAACAATCTGATTGTTCAGATTCCAGTAAACATAACTCATCAGTTCAGCTTCCCACAATCATTATCATGGAGTAACCTTATAGAAAATGTACCTAGCTGCACTGGTTTAAAAAGATAGCAAGCTTTTTCCCCAAAACCTTTTCCTCCAAATGCAATCAACTGCTTTTATAGCTTTGACTCAAGACCCATCCGAAAGAATTAAAAGTAAGGGTAAATATTGCCCAAGATACCAAACTGTATGTTCAGGTTGATGATCATTGGTGGGTGATTCCTCGAGGGGACATGTGGCTCAAGATGGTGGATGGGGACAGATGGTAGGGAATTGGGGAGCAGCTTTAAACAGTCAATGTCAACCAAGAGCTACCCTGCTGAAAGCTGAGAGAGAAGAGTGGAGTAACAATGACCTCCTCCTGCTACCTAGTGTGGAGACTGCTCACAGGGCAGCTGGCGGATAGGGGTGATCAGGAGCCCTCACATCACGCCCTTCTTGCAGCCCAGACACACATGTGAGATCCAGGAGATCTGAGATGATACCCCAGAGAAATCTTCGGTGCCAGCTACTCATTTCTTCACCCAACATAACTGTGAGAAGATCCTTCACTAATCACAAGCTGAGGTCCCAAGTTTCAAACCAGCTTTTAGAGGGTCAGCACAACTACCCCGCCTACTGAACTTTTGTGGGATCCCAAGAAATTTGAGGGTTTGGCTGCACAGAACTATAACAGTTGAGGCCAGGACACCAAAGGACAGTGGCAAACACCAAGGTATTGAAAAAACATATCATGTGTTGGGATGGATTTCTGGGGGAGTGCAGAACACTGACTGTCAATCTCTACTAGTATTTCACTGTGGTGCAGCAGTAAGGTGCATTGGGGACAGGGTGGAATGGGCACTTCATATGTGTGCAATTAATCAGTCTCTCTTACTGTTTCCCTTAATCTTTAATTATGTCAGGGCACTATAAATCCATGATGGAAAAAATGGGAAGTAACTGAAATCAATGAAAAAGTCTTATGAACATGCAAAGTTATTAGAGAAATACAAGGATTTTAATTAAAGATGCTGGCTCCAAGCAAAAATGCTGGGTTACCCTGATTGATTTAAGCTGCTGGTTCAGCTCTTTCTGTCTTCCCCACCAGGCTCCCACTTGCCTTTTGCTGCTCTAATTGGGTACTTACTGCATCGGCACCTTTTTTTTCTCACCAACGTCAGCTGCACAAAGACTATAAATACAATTATGCTCAGGCCAAACTCCTGTACACATACACAGCCATGGAGCATTTCACGTTTGCCGAATGTTTATGCTTCATGTTTGATTTAAAGGCTATTTGCCTTTTTGCATTCCCTTAATTTGGTCTATATTTTAATTTAGATTTTTCTCTTTTGTTTCAGTTACGTTCCTCTAGGGCAAAGTGCATAATCTGTCATTTGTAATAAAATAATGGATTCCATTTGTAAAAGTTTCACTTTCTTTCCACGCAAAAAGTTAAAAAAAAACCCAACAAACTCTTAACAGACATCAACAGCAAATATAGTAACAATCTAACTAGAGTTTCAAATTTGATTAGTAACTTCCAAAAGTGTTTGTTCTTGCATTTTTTTAAAGCGGTTTACATTCTATTTAGTGGTTGCCCAATACTCTTTGATAAATAGATTCTCTTTTAAAAGTATTTCCGCATTAGCCTTTCCTGACACAGAAACAAAGAATACCATCTAGCTTTTAAATGTTCAATATTAATATTTACTAATATTTTAATTATAAAAGAAAAAATTGATTGTTAACTGCATAAAACAGTACCCTGAAATTATATCTTCTCTACCTCCTAATAGAAGAGCTTACTTTAAATTTTACTATTGTCTTCTTAAATATCTAAGTTTTCTTGTCACATTTAGAGAGACATTAGGACAGTGTTAGATGCAGGTGGTGTTTCAGATAGAGTTAGAAGTATAGAGAGACCACTAGAAGGCAACATAATAAGAAGCTAGTTAGATGATACTCATGCAAAAAACAAAAGGATTTTGATTTTTTTCCATTTGTAATTTGAAATGAAAGACATGGATTAAGATCTTTCATTTTTTATCCTTTCCCAGGAAAATAATTTAAATCTTATCTTGGGAGGGGAGCTCATTAGAATTTTTTGCTTCAGTGACTCCATTAAAAAAAAAAAAAAATCATTAAAATGCACACATGCCTCTGAGTTGTTTCTAGGATCAGAACAGTTTGACACTGGGATGTAGTGCTGCTGAAGTGTTTTCCTACACGGGTTTGAAAGACGTGCATCCCCAAGGTGATCAGGTTAAGGTATACGCTGCATTTGTGATACCATTCATCCTATCTCCGGCTTATATCTAACAACAACATTTATGAGCTTGAAAGCCCAGCATGTTTTTTAAAGTCAGAAATTAAAGCAGCAAAAGCACAGCACCACTTGTATTTTTATGGTTTGAGTCTCTACTTGTATTGTTTCCTTCAAACAGTTGCAGAAAAACACATTTTGAGAAAGTGCAATGAAGAAATGCCCATTACCAGCCTAATATTCAGACTTTTGCTTAAATCCTGCTGTTTAACCAAGGTGAAGTGAGATCAGGGAGGCAAAGAGGAAGCATGTTATAAAAATTAACTCCTGTCCCTGGCAATCAGAGACTGCAAGTGTGCTTGAAGGTAAAAGGTTGTAGAGCAGCTATTTCAAATTAGAAATGTTTGACCTGTGTATCTCTCTGGAACCTAGATGGCATATGTCTTTCCATAGTTTATTATTTTAAATTCACGGTTGTGCCTTTGGCCTGTCCCCACTGTTTGGATTTGAGAGGGCAGTCACTGTGAAGAGAGAGATAGCTGTCACTCCTGGAGCAAACCTACCATGCAGCTCTGCTAAGCTACTGACTTTACAACACTGCAGATAAGTTTTGCTCTCTCTGGTATTACTACATTAATCCACCAAATCAGTTCACTTATCTGAGAGCAGTGCTTTGTAGAGGTTGAGACCATAGGAGCTGATCCTGCCACATGGACTTCTGCAGCCACACAGAGTCTAGCTGGCCTTTCTGACTCTACCTAAGGCTGGAGCCTCTGCTTGCTGGAGCCAAGGCCTTAGGCAGGATCTTATCATCCTTGTATAACTGACAAGGTTTTACAGTGTTCTTGGATAAGCTAACCACATAAGGCCTGAATAAGTGTATTCAAGTTGGGATGAATTACCCAGGTTCCTACAGAGTTACTAGTTTTAACAGACAAACAGGCCTCTCATTAGGACAGAGAAAGAACAAGCGTTACTCAGTTCTAATCATGATATAAAATAATTTGGTCAGCTAAGGTTTAAGTCCCTTTCAATTATCTACTTCAGCACATAACCTTGATGTAAGGAGGCTTTCTCAGCACTGACATCTTTGAGGCTTTCATAAAGACTGCCAGCAAAGGAAGGAGACTTACCGGCTTGATTCAGATAAAGAAGAATCTGCTTAGCATCACTGTACTTGGTTCGCTATACAGTTATTCCTACAACCTATACTAAACAGTTTTTAATCATACCCACAGATAAAGCTCAATATGAATATAAGAACATGTTAACTTTAGCGGAGCTGTAACTGTCACCAGCTTTTCCAGCTACATCAGCTGACACTCCTGACCAAAAAGCAGCACCTGGCAGGGTGGCGGAGCCTCTGCAGGCACACAGCTCCATTGCCTGTGCCCCTCACTTTGCCATTGACAGCAGGTCTGCTTCCATTTCCTGCTTGTGCTCCCTCATAAAACGTTCATGCCAACCTGTCCGTCCACCATTTCCAATTTCCTTTTATCTCTTGCTCCGAGTAGTCAAAAAAGCGCATAGTTGTGCTGTTCCTAATATTTAAAAAAAAAAAAAAAAGACAGATGACATTGGGCTCTCATCAGTTGAGAGAGTTAGTTGGTGTGCTCGTTTGATAGAGGTTAATTTGTCACAGTCCCTTTCCTCCTATCTACAACTCAGCCAAGGAAACAAGAACAAGCTAGAGCAGTGCTCTCTGGGGGAGGTATGAGCATTCATTTCATTTCCTAGGAAGAGCGCCTCCAGTAAATGCAACCGATTTCCACCCTCCTAAGTTTCAAAGAAAGCAAATGTAAAGGATAGCTCTATTCCTGTAAGGGGGAAAAGAGAAAAAACTTGTAGGAAAAGACAGCTCTCTATTTTCTCCTCTTTTATATTTGCTAATATTGTGACGGCACTTCTAGCTCTTTAGTGCCTATCTGAAGGAGCTGAAAGCACACAAGGAAGAAACTCTCTGAATATAGTTCCTTTTTACTCATTTTAATGCTCTCTAAATTCAAGAGGACAGATAGACATTGTGAACAACCCTTCACTTACTACTTTTTTCACAAAAAAAACTATTACTCTTTCTTTCAGTACAACTCAAATACATTCTTAAGTTATTATAAAGAGAACAATTCTGCAAGATAACTAATATTCCTAGGCTTCCACTGGAATTAAGAGTATTTTGGCATTAGGAACTCTGCAGTGTCAGGCCATCATTAAAGATCTCCAAATCTGCTTAGCAGGTTTTTTCTATTCCTGCAGTATCCATTTCAGTGTATTCCAAAATAGCCATCAATATTCTCAGGAGCCATGCTCCATGTTGCCGCCAAAGAGTGAAAAGAAAATTCAAGTGTGCTTAAGCATTTTTGGAAAGCACGAGGGAGGAAAGAAAAACATAAATTCACATGGACGGAAAAAAATGCAGATCTGTTGGTAAAAACATACAGAAAAAAAAATTCAAATACTTCAGAATTGTACTAAAACCAGAATTTGTAGTACGCCTTCACAATTTCTTAAAAAAATAGTATCCCTTTTACATTATTTTTCAGCCCTTTCTTTCTCAGAGTCTTGCATACTTACAGGTCTGGCAGTGATTCTCTGTGGGTCCCCAGCATCGGCCTGTGCAGGACTTGTGGCATCGACCACCTGCAGGACAGACAGAAAGAGAGAGAGATTAGAAATGTGGCTTCCTTCCATTTCTTCAACATCCAGCAGCTGCTGAAGAGGAGGGTCTGCCTTGTCTTTGGAGGTTGAAACACACTGCCTGTAAAAAAGGCCCAGATAAATAACCAGGATTGGTGTCAAACATACATGAAATATGACTACTAATCCAAGTGCTCTATACCCTAAATACCTCTCTGCTATGTATAATGACTGGGGCATTTTAAAACAAAAAAAACAGATGAACAAGTCTGGAGGACTGAGGAACAATTTCATCACCCGGTGCTTTTATTATTGCTCTCTGTGTTCTTTCCACAGAAGAGATGGCTGTGCTAGAGAGGATGTACATCTCATGTTCAGTTTCATCTGAACAATGGGCTGACACACTCAATGACTCTGATTAAAAGCCACCTCTCTCTCTCCCCCTAAAGCTTGCATAATCTTCATGTCTGATACCACAGAAAAGGAAATGTGTCCTGTGCAACCACTTAACCCCAGCAACAGCTAAGTTCACGGGACTTTTGTTTTCTGGCTGGTGGTTCTCTAATTGCTTGTGGTTGTGCTTCTGAAGGATCTTTGTGTTCCTTCAAAACCTAGAGGTGATGTTCTACATCGTCCTTCCACATGCTGACAGGTTTAGTCCTTCGAGAAAACGAACTGTAGGTGCTTTCATTGTAAAATACAGATGGAGGAGGAAGAGTTAGCAATGGCAGCTTTTATAAACTATGTAGTAATTAGTGACTGAAACCCCTCTGGACTAAAGAGGGAGTTGAGATCACATCTTCCATTTCATGGCTAAATGCTAACCACTGTGTGAGGAAATAGAAAACAGGCAGAACAACTGGCACATTCTCCTCTTGCTTCATTTTACATTATTTGAGAAGACATTCAGACAGTCCCATGCCAGTCCTGACTGAGAGTCAATGGAGACTTCATTCCACAGCTCCCACCCAGACGGGGCCAGAGCTTAGTCACACTCCTGCTCTCAGTGCTTCTCCTTCCCGAATGCCAAATGGTCCCAGAGCACACCAGGAGAACCTGCCTTACTGCACCCTCATCCCGAGCTGCTAAAAACCTGGTGTGGCAATGCCTGAGGTGTTAGCAGCTAAGCCCCCTTTAGATCCAGCCAGACCTGAAGGGATGAACTGAGAAACGCAACATAAACATTGTCAAAGACTATGCACAGTCCTTATTGCTGCTTTTTTGACCACAGGAACCTAACCTGGTCTTTGATTAAACTTTTACTCATCACTGAATACTGCTGAGATCCTATTAAGCCAATTTCCCCTTTGAACCCGATCCAGAAGTTTACCTTTCAATCTTGTATCAACAGCAGCTGCTGTTAACACTGCTCCATTACAGTAAATCAAATACTTCTCACATACCCTGATGGGAGATAGCATTGGTGAAAGTGCAGAATGTCTCTCAGCTAAAGTCGGAACCCCCAAAAGAAAATACTGCTCCTTTGCTAACAGTGTGCTTATACCTACGAGACATTATACAGCTGAGCAAACCCACTGTGACGGTCGTGTAAAGTCGGACTTTCTGTTACTACTTTTTCAAAGCTAGTGTTCTTCCCTCAGCACTCGCACAGCATTCATGGTGCTATTGATGATGCTGTATGGTAATTACCATGCTGTATGCCAACTACCTTGTTAAAACTACCAGCTCCTTGCTGCATTCATGTTCATTTAAAGCAATTATACTTAGTAAGCGTTGTTGCTGACATCACCAGCACATAATTTGCTGTCACATTCTGCCATCTGTTTATTTAGATCACAAATGTACTATAACTACCTAATGCAAACTCATTCTGGCTGACAGGGAGGGGACTCCATCTGGCACGAATAATGCAACTTTAATCAGTAATAATGATTATTATGATGATTATTAAGAGACTACTGAAATTCTGTGCAGAAAGCAAATACATCCATATTGATTTATAAGAATAGAAGTTTTAAAAGAAAGTGAGGTAAACAGAAAATTAAAGGAAGAATTTTAACAGAGGCAGCTCAATAAGATATAGTTAGTTTTTTGATTTTAGTGCTGGCTCAACTGAATAAATGGTCCCCAGGAAGTACGTTTTATAAAGTGGCTATCCCTGGCCAACAGAAGGAGTGGGAAGAAGAAGGGGTATGGCTCTGGGTGCACATTCAGTTTACCTTTTCATCACTTGCTTTGCTTGATCCTCACCTGAGACAGAGCATTTGTGCTGGGGGCAGCTCAGGAGGAACTGCAACCCATGGATAACAGAGTCTCCTCTTGCAAGACTCTATTCTATGCTTGATCCTTCCCGACAGTCAAATCTCATGCTTGTCTAGCTTAAAGGGTCTGGAGTTTAGGGAGAAAGCCAGAAGCCTTGCAGCTATAGATGCAGTATAAAGCACTGCACAGATCACTTGTAATCACATATTCCTGAGGCAAGAGTTTGGCTGCTTCTTCCTCTGTCTGTCCCCATATTCTACCCCCTTCCAAAATACACTGTATGCACTGGGTTTTCCACTGCAATACGTGCAGTGAGATAACAGCGAAGAAACTTCAAGCATCCCTCCAAGTGATCTCTAACTAGAGAGTCCGCCCACACTTCTGCAAAAGCTACACTTCAAACAGAAATCTTCATATTTGAAACTCCTAGCTGCTGAGCTGATCCTTGGTATGCAACCACAAATGTATTCAGCCACCTCTACTCCTGATGGAAATAAAAGCGATCCAGCATCTTCAAAAATAATTTAAAAAAAAATTTTAACTTGCATGCCTGCTTCCCCGTACATGACTTTGGCAGTGTCAGATGATCATTTGCATTTAAATAGAGATATTTAACAACAAAGCAAGAAAAGGCTGCCAGTTTCCTTTTTTCTCATTGGGAACTCAAAGTGTCTGTTTCATTGTTTTCACTTTTCTTAGCTGCACAAACACAACAAGGAGCTGAGCTTGTAGGCAGCACACCTCTGAATTGCACTGTCACGTGTCCTTTTGAAGGTCAAGCATACTGAGAACTAAAACCAAAAAACCCCTCCTCCTTCCAAATAGCATGTCTATATTGGTGTGTTTGTTTAAAAAGAACTTTTTTCGCTCTCAGTATGAACTGGTCCAGATTCTGCCCTCACATAACTCAGTATTTCACTTGTTTTTCCCCACTGTAATAAGGATAGACTGCTTACCCATTAAAGATCAGCTCTGTAAATCTAACACCAATACAGTCCCACGGAAGTCAACATAAGTAGTCAGGGTTTTTTTCTTTTCTAAGTGAGATAAGGAAAGGAAGAACCTGGAAAAGTCTCCTGCCCCATTACAGATGTGATGCTAGAGTATATTTCTGCTCCTGAATAGTAGCCTTGTTTTGCATACATGATGACATTTTATTCATTAGATTGCAGAGGAGGAGGGAAGGAGTTAAAAGAAGGCTTACATAATTTTTACAGGGTTTGTTATGAATTCCAAGTTTAGAAAGGGCAGATTCCCACTGGAACTGAGAATTAATTTTGCTTTGGCAAATTCCACGCAGAAAATCAATGGCTCATCTCCTTGGCTCGTCTTCCCTTGGCCAATACTACCGCACCAGATCTTCATTATGGACTCTGGTGCAGAGTATCATTGTAACTTCCAGAATGGAGTTTTATTTGTGGGAGAAGTTTCTGCTCTCCCAGCTGGGGAAAGTCACCAGCAGAAGACGTTTGGTCACTAGCTTGGGAAAGACCAAGGTTACTTCATCCTTGTGCTTTCCTGAAAATTGAGAGGGGCTTTCCTTTGGCTTCAGACTGCCATTATTATTTCAGGAACAGTAAACCCACAAAGGATTAAGTTACTGACAAGACAAGAAAAATCAAGTCCTCCTCTTAGCTCTAAGCTCAGTGTAGCACATAGAAGAAATGCTGCTTCTTCCCCATCAGCTGTGCCAGCTGCCTCAAGTAGACCTCTCTCAGTAGGAGAAGGAAAACAGAAATAAGAGAAGTAATGGTCTCACTTTGCACAAAGCTTGCATTTACAGACGGTTTCTATCAGGTTAATAAATCATTAACAGATGTTAGCATAGCTACAACACGCTGATACTGAAGTGTGAATAAACACAGCCAAACTGAAGTGGCTTTGATGGTTATAAGCCATGTTTATAAGCAGCCTCTTATGTAACAGTCTAAAATAATCGATTAAGTATCAAAACACCTATAAATAATTTATTAGCTTCTGTAAGCTACTTATAAGTTCATCCTTCACCTAAAAAATTCAATTCTGCAAAAACTCTAGATACCGTGTAGATGTTTCTAGGCATAACTAGCCCTAAAGTCCAAGAAGTTCCAGTTATACTTTGCAATAAGAGGTCCCAGTCTCTTCTTTACATTGCTTAGTAGGGTCAGAAGGTTTAAATGCGCTTGTGTGTTGCTTTTCTAGGCAGCTAAAACACCTTAGTTTTATGTACAAAGAGATAACAAAATCAAAATATAATTCAAACACCACAGCACAGCATTAACGAGAATTAAAGATACTATTGTTGTGATGGATTGTTCTGCCTTTATCAGGCTGTAAAGCCTTCCCTGTCCTTGTCTGACTATTCTTATTGTCACACATTCATTCACTCATTCACACTTCTTTGTTAAGTAAAAATCATTTTGCATTTTCCACCAGCCCTGTGCTAGCCTTCAGATCTCTCCTATTGATTTGAAAGTAATTACCTAACAGAGACTCACACTTTTCAGGATTTCCTTTCTTTATGACAGGAGAGACACATGTCGCAAAAGAAAGTAAAACTTTCTGCAAAAGAAGAAAGCGCCTTATGGAAATGTCTATTGACCATTTTCTCCTCTCTGTAGAGGCATTATGGGATACAAAAATCTAAGGGTCTATTCCTCTACTGCTGTCAAACTGTTGCTTTCACTGATGTCAGATGAATTCTCCTCAGAACGTATTGCCAAATAGTTTTCCAACACAGGATTAGTCCCATAAAATTCAGGCTTTTCTTTAACATGCTGTACCTGCACCAATATTGCTACTTTTATTGTGGTAAATGGCAGCACTTCGACTGACCTTTCTGTATGGTACCTGTACCACATGCCCAATAGAGGTATCCTGCACAAATATTAACGAGATCCCTTTACAGTGAAAACTTGCATAGTGTTCATCAATGATGAGTACTTACACTGTGAAAAAGCACAACACCTTTTCTGGATGCTACCACCGTGCGTAGGTCAAAGTTTTCTAGTGCGCACCCCCTCACTACCAGGTGTGTGCATCTGGCGTAGGGGGACCACTGGGGCTCAGTAATGGTGAAAGCAAATTCCCTCTAATGATTGCTTCCAATAGGGGCTTCCAACTCTGCCATTCAACCCTCCTATCTTCCCCTCATCTTCCTCAGTAGATAAGAAGAGACACGCACACAAATGGAGAGAGACTCAGGCACAGGCAGTTGAAAAGAAACTGGCATGAGAAATTGATCTGGGAAATGAAAACAATCCAAGAGATTTGCCCTGAAAGACAGGCACGGGGAGAGATATGGGGACAGTGTGAGGGAGAGCCAGGAGAGGGAAGAGAGATAAAGCTCAACCAGCACTGAAGAAAACAAAAACTGTATACCAACAGGGGAAGTATTTTCTTGAGCAATGTGGGATGGAGACAACCCTTGCATGTGCAAAGGGATCTGTTGAGAACTGCAGAATTACAGAGAATCGCTAGATATGCTGGTAGCAGACAGTTTTGATTTTAAGAGATATTGGCCACCAGAGGTAAAAGAATAAATGGAAAGTCAAGAAGAGCATGTCAGCAGCACCGAATGGGCTCAGGCCAGTGGATTCATATCTATCGCTGACAGCTCTGAGCTGATAGGAAGTTCACTGTAACGTTAACTTCAGCTGCTACAGAAAAATGTCTTCAGGCCACAGTAATGACTATGGAAAGGGACCCGAGGGGGGGTAATGAAGACACTGGTTATTTTTCTTTGCCTGGAACAGGCAGCGCTGGTAAGGCTGTATGACTCGATGCATTAATTGAGGGTTTAGTCATCCACACAAAATAAAAACCTTCACATATGACATAGTCTAAAACTTTACACTGATTAAGCAATTAGGAGCTATTAATTATCACTGCTTATAGCTGTTAGCACAGAGCACTGTAAGTGAATACCCCCCACGGTGGTGGAGAATTAGTTCCAATCAGCATCAAATGCCTTTCTGAACACACACACAGGGATCCTGAACAAACTGAAAGTCATAGCTGGAAGGCTAAAAGAATAGGTCAAGTCATACCTGCTGCTTGGCAGGCTCATCCAGAACAACAAGTCATTGGGAATCTTGTAATCATTATCGTTAAAAAAATATATTCCCCTCCATAAGATAAGCCATAGATAGCTGCCCATCCTTGCATACTTGCAGCAGGACCTCATCTCCTGAGCAGCAGAGCAGCTTGGTCCATGTCAAACAGGGGTCTACAGTGGAGTCAAACTGAAACACCCTCCCTCATATGGACCATCCTCAAAGCACACAGATCACAGCCATGCCATAACCCTTCAAAATACAGGGGTAGCTCTTATTTTCCCTTTCCTCTGTGCAGAAGAAGATGATGTTCCACCATCTGTAGATGTTAACACTCAACTAGGATGTGGGGTTACGCATCCCTCTTTCTCCTTTGCTTACTGTGATGAAGACTGTTGCCTCCCAGGACAGCAACCCAAGAAACAGACTACAGGCTGGTCTCTGGAAGGGGAGAGCATAGAGCAGGCAGCCATCCCTACCCATCAATGACAGCTCTCCTGACAACATCGGGAGCTAGCTGGTCCTGAAGGGAGAGAGATGGACAAAGAACACAACCACATTCGTGGGTTCTTCCCCCACAGCTCAGTGGTTATGATCACTGGAGAAAGGATACATCTAAGCATCAGTCCATATCCCTAGGACTATTTCTGTATTTTACCTGATGATTACTTAATACTCAGAATTCAACAGAAGGAATAGAAAAGACCCCAACTCACATCAACCTGGGCAGTTTCCACTGGGAGGTGGGAGATAGGAGGTACAGATCTGAATGCCTTCACACAAGGTAGGAAATCGAACTCTGGTCCCCCACATCCTTGGGAACTCCTAAGCTGCTAATGTATTTCACAGAAGGGGAGAAAAGTCCTTCTTACTGAAGAAATTTGAGTGTGAGCAGAAGACATGTCTGTGAGAGGAAGGCAGCAGGCAAGTAGGCACTGCAGATTCCCATCAGGCAGAGACCATAAAAACACCTCCTGTGTCTTTATATTAATTTCATCTGGTTTGCTCCTGGAAGGTACTACTTTAATGGGCTCCCTCCTCTGCATGGGGGTGCCCAGAAATGCATGAATTTCTTATCTAAGGAGCAGCCATTGGGATACTTAACAATGCAACACCCACACCCTTCCTCACCCTAGGCTACTGCCCATTAGCTCTCAGCTCAGGTGCTTTTTATTCTCACTCATAGCAACAGGTGCTTCTGTTTGTGGTGTAACAACACACAAAATTAAAAAATACAAACAAGCCAAGCAGGAGTTACTCCTACCAAACTCAGCAATCAGATGTACACCCATATCAGTGCCTGTAACAAATCTTAAGCCAGGTATCTGTCCCTAGGTGCAGCAGCAGATTTACTGCCCACCGCATAATCTTGGCTGAGAGCTGAAGGATGCAGATACAGGTTTCTTTTTTGGACACTGTTCGAGGAGATTTTCAAAGGAGGTTCTCAACGACACACTGAGAAGTGCCAAAGCTGAGGGTATTCTTGTGCTTGTTTAAAATCAACTCCTCACCCCTCACACAGATCAAGTCAGTCAATACCACGTAAGTCAAAATAATGTCCTGTAATAATGTTCCTGTAATACTGCCAAAGCAGTAGAAGTTTGAACAGAGGCACATACAGTTTTCATTTTTTAAACAAAGTAATAATGTCAAAGAAAGAAAATGAGAAGTCAAAATGAAGTTGCTTTTAAAATTAATTTTACTTTTTCTTGATGCCATGTAATATTCCTAGAGTCTGCCTGGGTGCAGTTAGGTCTGCTAATATTCTAACCAACTTTTGACTCAGAAAGAAAAGTCCCCATTCCATAAAATCTGGAGTCCCGTTTTAGACAAACTTTGGTGAAGTATCTTAATATGCTTATTCAAATGTAATTGCTTATTCAAAATGTATCTCTGGCTACTTGAAACAAAACTAATTATTACAAAACAATACTTGGGCAACAGAAGCCCCTTCTCTGTTGGAAAACAATGCTTGGGCGTATACTCTGATGTTTAGATTCTGTATTTGCTAGACACAAATATTCAATGAAAATAACCATACAAACAAATTTCAGACTGCAATTTCCTGGATAATCTTCAGCTATCAGCGATAAACACAGAGGTTATGCTTTGGACATTCTGTGACTAATATGTAGGTGTAATACGATGAATTTAGTATGAAGTTGTCTTCATCTGTAGCAATTTCTATAAAACCACTTGAAACCCCTGGATTAAGTATCTTACTCTGCAAATATTCCCAACATTTTCCCTATGCCAGAACACTTCACTGATGACGGCTTTTGTGAGTTTTTGAAAGTAAATTACAATTTCCTACAAGAGGACCAGAAAGAAGCTTTTGAGATATGAAGCTCCTTTGAATACTAGCCCAAGGAGAAATGAACGTGGAGATCCCATACACAGGGACAGAAAGCGTGAGGGACTGCAGGAGCATAAAATATACTCTTCTTTTTGGCCTTGATACTTACTATACCTTGCTTAGCTTCCCTTCTAGTCACTCACTTTCATTTGAAGCCACAGCACTCACTCTCCTCTTCCCTGCAGAACATGTGAAGGGATCAGAGAGAAGCCCCCAAACAAGCCCTGGCTTTGAGCAGAGCAGTGGGCCAGAGCTCTTTAAGCCAGGCTGTCCACAAAAGCAGGTCAGGGACTTTAGTGGCAGTTCTGAGAATTTCTGCTAAAACAGTCATGTGTAACAAAATCCTTTAAAAAATGCAGCTATGATGGCAATAAAGGCTTGGGGTGGGTTTGTGTTTTATGCAAGCAACAGAATAGTCTACTGGGAGAAGCCCATCACGATGCTGGCTGGCTAGTCCCAACATTGCACCCACCAGCTGCCACCGAGCGATACACCTACCCTTGTGTTCTGCACAGCAGCACCAACCAAGCCCCCTCTGAGCTGGTGGCTGGTACATGCATCTTGCGGATCTAACAACAGACAACTTCAAAAGGGTGGGAGGCATACAGCAGCTTCAAGAACCAGTAGATGCAAGTGAACAGCTGATTTTAGTCTTTCTTTTCTTCCTCTTTCCCTAAGCAGCTCTTCAGAGGCAGCTAGCTAGAGCAGCTGGAGCTTGCTGTGAAAGACCAATTCCACCCACCTACCCACTTGCTACAAATCTGCCAATTACCAGTCAATTAGACTATTTTAAATATTCAGAGTATTTGGGGTTTATTTCCCACTTTCAAGAAACACTGGTGTTTCTGATAAAGCAAGCTCCTTATAATGGAAAGGGATGCTTTCATTTAAACCAAAAGTGTCTCTCTTGTGCAACATACTGCTTAAACACCAATCTGCTTATGAACAGGTGGTGCACAGTAATACATTATACACACACAGGTTGCCATTAAAAGATAAGCATTTACCAACAGTGCCACACGTTATGTGGAGCACTACTTAAATTCTGTAGCTAAAGAACTAGTGCCACTTTGTAATATTTTTTACATCAGCATGGCAACCTGTGTCACTTGATGGGTGACTTTTACCCTGTAACTGCTGTAAGAAGGAAGGCAGATACCCTGTAAAACAGGTCAGTACTTTGGCAGGGAGGGAGTCAGTTTGGGCACTGGATATTTTTTATCTTTTTGAAAAATATATTTTTCACCGCAAAGAGATGCCCATATCAGAGGTTCTTCAGAAACTGTTAATGCTGGCTTTCTCAGTGCCCTCCTTTCCATGTCCACGACTCCTAAAAATCCTCTGCTTTGTAGCAGTTCCCTTGCTAGGTCCCTGGATTAGGCTCTGGCAGCCTAAGGAGTTCTGTCCCTCACGGCATTATTTATTTGTATTAGCTGGGTATACTTGTGTTTGTTACTTACTTTTTATTCAGTGAATTCAACTGTTAGAAGCATTGTATTTCCATTAAATACCACGTCTGCCTGCCTTTCAAATCTGTTTCAAGGGCATTTGCCAATTGACAAACCCCTTCTGAAAATGCTGGCTGAAGGTATTTATTAGGAAACTAAACTGATTCCCTTTATTCAAAACACAGTGTTCTGGGTTGAGGAAAAACATTACAAGCAACTTCAAGCAGTTCAGCCTGCCATACGAATGCAAAACAACTTTATTTTATCACTGGATTTCATGTATTCCTCTATCTTCAGTTACATATGCTTGGCAAAAACTATTCTTTAAAATAAATGTCTTCTGTTATTGTATTTGCCTTTCAATTCTAGGTAAAGAAATAAATTCCATCCTGACTAGATATTCCTTAATGGTACGAAAAGCAACCTCCACATATACTGAACAAAAGGTGGTTGGGGGACTTTCTGGCTGTCTATATTCAGCTCTGATATAAATTTTCTTTCCAACTGAGATATCCATGGAACTGTAACTGCTACTAAAATGCAGTGCTGCAAGCCCTTGAAGTGTGTTCCACATGGAAGGAGCTTTCACAAAACGGTTTAGTTATTTGTGGCTTTTTATCGAAAAGAACAGCTTCTCCTCCTGGCTTTGCCATGGTGACACCAGCGGCAGGGAACATATTCTGTACGGAGACCACCTGTCTGTGGAGGCCCCATTCGCTGGTCTCCAAACATACATTTAAAATGTTAATTGAACTTCAAGTAATAACCTCAATGAAAGGTTATAATTTAACAAACTCTGCAATAACAAATGTCTTCAGGGTATACTTTCTGGAATGCCATTTTCTCCGTAGGTAGTTTCCAATTTAGATGTACACCAGAAACGATACACCAGCTATTCTGAAAGTTGGCTATAAGTGTGAATTAGTCACTTCCCTCTTTTCTTGTTGCCAACATACAGAAATATACTGCTGTTACTCTGGCCTTCTGTAGAGCAAAATCCTTGTGCTTTGAAAAAGCACAAAATATCTTGCAGGAGTAACTGGACGAAACACATCTCACATGTGTCTTGGTACTAGGGCTTGGGGGTTTGATTTACACGTGTGCTGGTTTTGGCTGGGATAGAGTTAATTTTCTTCATAGTAGCTAATATGGGGCTATGTTTTGCATTTGTGCTGGAAACAGTGTTGATAACACAGGGACATTTCGGTTGTTGCTGAGCAGTGCTCATGCAGAGCTGAGGCCTTTTCTGCTCCTCACCCCACCAGCGAGGGCCTGGGGGTGCACAAGACGTCAGGAGGGGACACAGCCGGGACAGCTGACCCCAACCAACCCCAGGGATATCCCAGACCCTGTGGCGTCATGCTCGGCACAGACAGCTGGGGGAAGAAGGAGGAAGGGGGGGACGTTTGGAGTGATGGCGTTTGTCTTCCCAAGTCACCGTTACGTGTGATGGAGCCCGGCTGTCCTGGGGATGGCTGAGCACCCGCCTGCCCACGGGAAGGGTGAATGAATCCCTTGATTTGCTTTGCTTGTGTGCGCGGCTCTTGCTTTGCCTATTAACCTGTCTTTGTCTCAAACCAGGAGTTTTCTCACTTTTACCCTCTGATTCTCTGCCCCATCCCACTGGTGGGATGGGGCTTAGTTGCTGGCTGGGGTTAAACCACAACTGCCTGTCTTCATTATTTACATGGAATTGTCTCCTGTTACAGGAGCATCTCCTTGTGTAAAGGAAAACTTTCCTTGTAATTATATCTTGACTCCATTCAACTCTCCCAAACCTTTACTAATCAATGGCACTTGCACACTTGAGGGAGAGGACTCCATCCCCCCTTCCACTCTGATGCAAAACTCCCCATTTCACTGGTGTGGCTTCCCAGTGGAAGCAGGACTGGTCCTGTACCACAGTGTTTTGGATGGTCCAGTTGAAAACTGGTGTGCACATGTGTAGCATTTTATACAATTTAGTCCACAACATAACTGAGAACTGGTAGAAGGCTGGGACCTTTGGGAGAGATTGCAAGGACCTGAAGAACACCTATTTTTCATAACTATCACATAGTTACTTCAGAATTAAATACCCAATGGTTTGACCTGAGTATAAGTTGCCAGATAAGTCACTGTATAAAAATGATCCTTTTCTAATATTGTGACTAGTGGTAAAAAAAAATGAGTTACTGTGCTCTGTGAAGAATTACAAGGTCACTACCGAACATTAAATCAACAGGCTGGCTACCCGTCAGACCTCATTCTGTAGCTGCAACAAACGCCATACACAAATTCACCTACATCCCTTGCGAGCAACTCCAAACACAGACTGTTAACACCCAGTGGGGAACAGGGCTTGTCACTTATACAAAATTCCACGCAAATATCAATTTATGCTTTATGTGAAACATACTACAAGAATATACACTGTATGCTGAAAAGGATGTATGTGTATCCATGTGGCTGATTTCTCCTATACCAATCTAGAAAAATGTAAGGAGCTTTTGGCCTTAAACTAGTCTGACATAAAGAGACATTTCTACTAAGCTAAGTTTCTTCCAAATTGTTCTCATTTCTGCAATATTTTAAAGAAGTATTTTTTTAGAAACTGTGTTACTCCTTTTGCTAGCATGTGGAAAACTTGCAGTAGAACATGGCCCAGCAAATGCTCAGTTATCAAGGCTGATGGAGTAGAAGGTTAAGCTAAATAAAGCAACTCACAAAGACAATATAAGAGAGAATAATTAAGAAAGGAGGGTGGGGTGGGGGGAAGTATATGGAGCCAGCAGTGAGTCACATCAACCAAATACATACTATACAGAGATATGTATGTCAAACTGAGCTATAATGCTTCCAAACACATCTGCATTCCAGTAAGGTCAATCACAGCCTGGACTGTCTGCACCAGGAGAACAGAGCTGACTTCATAAGCAACTGTGCAGCTGGCTAGTCCATTTTCTGTTCCTTTAATTAAAATGCAAAGCACTGGCTAAATGGTAAACATTTAATTAGATTTGTCTCTATGTTTCAATATTAATAAAACACATGAAAAATGCATTAAGAGCCAGCTAATTGGGAGCTCTCCAAAAGTAGCTGTAAATGAGCAATTATCATACAATTGGGGTGTGGTTCTCCAGGGACCATTTCAGGGCTGATGCTTTTTGATATTCTAGCCAAAGGTTTAGAAATTATTTAAAAAACCCAGGCAATAAAACATACAGATGACCGGAAGACTCTCTCAGCAAATTACAATGAAGAGCAGCCAGAACTAGAGAGAGCACCAGGCTGGCAGGTAAGCTGGAGTCACTCACACCAAATGCCTTTTATATAGCCAAACACAAGACTGCATATTTCAGAATAAAGCATACAGGCTACATTTTCTGGAAAATGGGGAGTCTAAACCAGACAGATGTCAGAAGTGACTGAATACCAGGTTCCTCATGTGTAGCTGAAACACAAAGGATACAATTTTTCCTTCTACAGGATACTGGTTAAATCAGTAATAAAACGCTATGCTATACATACTTCCGTTTCCAACCCCTAAAAGCACACTGGAATAAACGCTGATATTTTACATTGATGAGCAACTAAAATTATTCTGAGGCTTGAAAGAAATTCCTCACTGTGAGAGATGTGAGACCCTCTATCCATTTAGCTCAAGAAAAAAAAAAAATCGGGAGGTGAGCTGATTACACGGTACATGCCATTTCTGCAGGGAGAAAATGCTGGCTACAAGAGAGCTCTTAGAGCTAGCTGGAGAAGGTGTAAAATGCAACAACATCTGCAATTTAAAACTGTGTTCAAATTAGAAATAAAGGCAGTTAGTGTTATTTCTTTTAATATTAGGGACGTAACCAGGTTCTGAAGGGACGGCTGCGCTTCTGCAAAGCTTCAGTCTGGTGCCAGGAGAGTGTACAGAGGACTGAAGCCCAGCGCTCACCCATCCAGTGCCTGCGGGAGCTCCAGCCACGCCGCGGCTGGGGCTGCTTCTGAAACACAAAGCCGGACTGGAAGATTCACTGTGGTTAGTAAAGTTACTGAGCTCAACACCACACAAGAAGATGATACTTCGGGACCTCCACAAACAGGAAATCAGAGCTAATGATGATTCACGGCTTCTTTTGCTCTTGAAAAATCTATGAATCAACAGGTAAAAAGGAGGGGAAAAATTTTAAAGCAGTGTTTCCCTTGAATACATCATGGGATTTACTGAATCACAGGTACACAGCTGAAGACTGAGCCTTTTTTCCCTGTGCATCATGCAGCAATGCCCAAGTACTTCTGCACAGCTCAGAACTTGGGTGTTTTACATCATCAGGTGCAATTAGATACAAAGCAATGACAGAGGCGTACTATGTTATGAATAGTAGCAAGTAACTGAAGTTGTTCTGCTTGAAAACATGTCTTGCCAAAAATTCCAGCTTTTTTCACAGCTGACAGAGGCTCAGTCAAAAAGCCAGACCAAGTCAAGGGAAATTTTTCTACAGATCTCACTGCACTTCAGAGTCTGAGCAGAAATTTCAGTTCAGAGGAATACTTTAAAATAGGCTTAATTTTCACAGTTCAGTTTTCACAACCCTGGGCACATGCCAACTTGCAGTCCTGCATTTTTCTTGAGTAATTTCTTGAAAAGCAGCATTTATTTTTTTTAAGTTAATAATGGAAAGTAATTTTCAAATCTTTATTACCCACTTACCAGCTCCATCATGAAAATGCATCCATATAGTTTCAGTATTTTTATATGCATTATTGATTTATTTGAACCTATGCAAGTGACCTCAGCAGAATAATTCAAACCCTTCAGGTTTTCTGTGAAACAAGATCTTCAGGGAAAGCTCCACTGAAAATTCTGATTTAATACTGCAGTCCTTGTCAAATCCGGCAAAAATGCTCACCTGGCACAAAGGGGGCCAGTCCAGTTCCTGCCAACAACAAAGCCAAGAAGAACATTGAGGATGCAGATCAAAGCAGCTGGGTTTTCACTGGACTTTCCCTGAAGTTGGTCAGAGGAGCTGTCTACCAATCGAGACGCATTTCAGGCAAGAAGCCTAATCCTTATTTCTTGATTTGTTTCTTGCACCATCACTGGGAATTGCACCTCAGGTTTCTAGCTCTTAAGGGCTGAGCTCTAGCTCTTCAGTTAAGGGACTAAATCCAGCAAGTAGATGTGGTAACAGGCGAATATGCTCTTGGAAAGCACAGCTTTAGCATGCTTGGCTAATGCTTGAATTCATGACATTTTTGAAAGGGGAGAGAACAGGTTTGCAGCATTGCAGAAACAAATTCAGTAACATATACCTAAGGGAAAAATTTTGTTCCTTTGTTAAGCACTTTTGAGATTCCCACTGCAAAGTGCCCAGCTTAAAAACCCCAGGTTGATAGTGTTGATTTCAGATAAATGGTAGAGAAGGCCGCTTTCAAATTACAATTAATTTTAAAAGCTTCAGATACAAGATACCAGTATGGGAAGGCTCTGCAAACAGTAAATACTAGTATTATTTCAGCATATGAATCAAAATGCCGGGCACAGAGGTATCTGTCCTTGGAGAGCTAAAATATGCTTGGTCCCTGGCACAACATTTGTTTATTAGATTTCAGCAGTACACACTGAGCTCTGCACCGGCAGCCACTGGCTGTACTCATCTTAACAGTAAGACTGTGTAATTCAAAGGCCTCTAACATGAGCTTTTTTGCATGCATTTGATCAGAACATGAAGCAATGGGTAATATGCATTTCAGGCCAAAGAAAAAGAAAAAAGGAGAAGCAGCACTTAGGATTCACATGTCTGTAGTGTTTCTATCATAGCGGTTAAGACACTGTGGCCTTTTCAACTGGCTTCTTAACACTGATTTGACAATGAAAGCCTGCAAAGAAGGGAATCAGAAAAGCTTTATTCCCGAGTTCGCTAGCCATATTCTCTTCTGTCTAACACTGATGTAAATGAAGGGGATTGCCAGAGTTGGCAAATCCAAGGTATGAAATAAGCACAGAGGCAGGGGACTGATTTTATTTCAAAGCATCTTCATTTCACTCCGCCCTTTTGCCTTCCTCCTCTGCTGATTGCCTTGGAGCAGCAGGAAGGTTTGCAAGTGAAATTATCCCTGAAGTGGGACCATTATCAGCTCCTCGGTCTGTCTGGGGAAGAGAGCAGCACTGGCAGCTTGCAGCGCGGGCTCCCTCATGGGGGAAGACGAACAAGGAGTGTGGCTGAGCCCTGAGCGTACACACGCTGGCGCACAGGTGTTCCCAGTACAACACTGCATTTATCTACATCAACCTGCTGGAGTCCACTCTAGCATCGGCAAAAAACCTGTCAAGCACTGGGCTCTGAAGGTGGGCCCTTGGTCTTTCAGACATGTAGACACCTTGGAGCAGATTTTATGGCTGCTACTGATGGTTGGAAACTGCTAGCAATGCCAAAACACTGAACTGTGGTTTAGGCTTTAGGACTTGCTGGAATGATGAAATATCTGATTCTGACACTCACCGCAGTTCACAGCATTTTGTCCCCAAAATATTCTCTGCCAGGGAGCACTACAGAGATGGGCACAGTGAAACAGCCCTAACAATTCACCGAATCACAGAATTGTCTAGGTTGGAAAAGACCTTGAAGATCATCCAGTCCAACCATTAACCTAACATTGACGGTTCTCAACTATACCAGATCCCTCAGTGCTTTGTTGACCCAACTCTTAAATATCTCCAGGGATGGGGACTCTACCACCTCCCTGGGCAGCCCATTCCAACACCTGTTTGGAAAGATACAGCCTGTTCTGGAAATAAATGCTTCCTCATATCCAGTCTAAACCTTCCCCGGCGCAACTTGAGGCCATTCCCTCTTGTCCTGTCACTTATTACTTGGTTAAAGAGACTCATGCCCAGCTCTCTGCACCCTCCTTTCAGGGAGCTGTAGAGGGCAATGAGGTCTCCCCTCAGCCTCCTCTTCTCCAGACTAAACACCCCCAGTTCCCTCAGCCGCTCCCCGTACGACCTGTGCTCCATTCCCTGCACCAGCTCCGTTGCCCTTCTCTGGACATGCTCGAGTCATTCCATGGCCTTTTTGGAGTGAGGGGCCCAAAACTGAACCCAGTCATCGAGGTGCGGCCTCACCAGTGCCGAGTACAGGGGTCAGATCCCTTCCCTGTCCCTGCTGGCCATGCTACTGCTGACACAAGCCAGGATGCCATTGGCCTTCTTGGCCACCTGGGCACACTGCTGGCTCCTGTGCAGACGGCTGTCAATCACACCCCCCCCAGGTCCCTCTCTGACTGGCAGCTCTCCAGCCACTCCTCCCCCAATTCCTGGGCCATAAGCTACCCTCCAGTCCTGCCAAGCGTAGCTAAACATGGCACACAGGCCGATGCATTTACCTTGGTCTTACATGATCACACATTTACACTTTCCTAAATTACTAATAGTATGGACTTTGTTGAGTTTGACACAGAAGGTTTGGTTAGTTTACATTCCCGAAGTGATGCAGCCTCTCTAACAGACCTTCTCCCTCTCCTATAAAGGTCTTTAGATAAGCAGTAAACCCCACTCATTCTTTTCAAGATATTCCTACATGGCAAGTCACAGAGGGCTTTCCTTGACATCTCTTGCACTTAGGTTATTTTTGGTAATGCCAAGCAACGTGTGCTTACTCAGTTCCAACAGACTCAGCCAAGATTTGCATTTGATAGGAGGCACTTCAGACTTCAGCCAATTTAATAGAGTCACGCAAAATAAACAGTAAATACATAGATATGCTGGATCCAAAAAAGCACAAGTCACAGTCTATGCAGAAAAGTACCAAAGACTTTGTAATGCACTGAGCATCATTTTGCAGCGGTAGAAAAACAGCAAAGCTGGACCCAGCAAGCACCCACACTGCCTAGCAGATTATGAAAAGTGACATGTGAGCCAAATCTGAGAAGCATATACCTTATTTAATGATACTCTGTACTGATTTCCATTCTAGGGTTATAATTCAATGTTCATTTCTCTAAGTCTTTCTGCATCAGTATAAATAACTTGTCTTGATTTTTCTGTAAGCTACCAGTACAGCATATTCCCTTTCTCCTACCTCTTGACAGGTAGTAATAAGGTTCCACATCTGAGTGATTTCATTTGAAGGCTTTATATATATATACACACATACACACACACACTTATGTGTGTGCATGTGTAATACATGTGTGCACACACACAGAGCTATTTAATTTTAGGCTATTTTAAATGGTGATTTCTGTACCTGAATTCTTTCTTTGCCATAACCTTAATACCTTTGTTAACCTCTTTAGCTATTTGTTGACTTTCTGTATAATGGGGTTTAGATTTTCACCTATGTAAGTTCTGAAGACAGAAATGGTTTGGATTAGCTAATTGAATCAAATTTCACAGGACTCATGAATAGTGTTGAGATGGAATCCAGCTTCTTGCAGAAGGAAACTTGATTATTAAATTAAATACAGTCCAACTGCACTCTGCTCCATTCCAAGTAGCGAAAAATAAAGTAAAGTTTGGGTGGCTATCTTAATGAAGCTGCCTGGGTACATAGCTCTCAATCACCATTGAAATAATGTTTATCAGGTTTATCAAGCACAAATGGCGATGCACAAATTGTTCCTTCCCTATGTTTCAAAACAACTCAAAAGGAATGCAAAAATGTTTTAAGAAAACTGAACTTAGGTACATACATTCCTTCATCTTGCTGTGGGAGCTAATATTTGCCTTTATTACTTTCAGGGTGTGATTCCAAAAGTACCCAGCATTGTTCTTGTTCCAATTCCTCTGGAGTCACCAGTAAAACTTTTGTTAGCTCTGAAAGATAGTATTGATATTGGTTGCTTTTTGAAAAGAGCTTATTACCTTCATGTTGCAGAAACATTTGTCTTGAAGAACTGCCAAAGGTTAAAAGTAAACCCAATAACAGAACAAAACAGAGTAACAACATAGTCTTTTTCTTGTTGAAGTAACTGACTCATAAAAGGGTATATAAAGCCATTCCCTAACCTTCAAAGGTTTTATCAGTTCTTCTTAGAACTGATCATCATCTGATGAGGTTTTTTAATATGCAAATAAGATAGCTGACTGCATTAGAACTATGTCATGTTTCCACCCAGAAGGCAGAAGAGATGAGCCTCAGTCTGGAGTTGGAAGATCGAGGAGCAGTGGAGTTTGGCAGGCTCCTGAAGGAAGCTGTATCTCCAGTAGCTGTGCTCTGATTTTGAGGGTAGCAGGTGAGATAGACAAAAGCAAGTCAGACTTATATAAAATTATTATACCACAAAGGACTTGATTAAAAACAAGTTGCTGGTTAGAAATTATGGGGACTCATCAAATTGTCTTTACCCAGAGTCTATTTTTTTTTTTTCCTAAATTCCTAAGATACAGCTGAAGACCTGAAATCTGTAGCAGAAGCTAAACAGGCAATCAGTCATTTGTACATCCTTGAGGGACACCCTAGGATATGGTAAGCAATCCAGAATGTCTCTATATCTGGAATGCTCAGATACGCAGACAATATGTCTACTGTGCTGTCGTTTCTGACATCAGATATAAACTTGTTGCCAGCCTATACCTGAATTTCAGTGTTGATACATCCTGAGGGTGCTGTTTAATAGCAAGGTATTAAGTTTGAATGCACTTTAGTATCTCATGGAATATTTTACCTAAACACTTTGTATCACTGTCACCACCATTCACTAGAATTCATTGTTGCTGCAAGAATCATCAAAATACTACTGAACGTGAATAACTCTAGGGAAGAGAAAGAGATAAATGGATCAAACAAAGTAATCAAAGTACATAGACAGTGCAAGTTTGAAATCAAGAGCATTAAATTAGAATGTATTAAAAACACGAGAAGTACTGGCTATATTGTAAAGAGCACCCCATTCTCTGCAAATTCTTTCTCTTTCTTTACAGGTACACACAAGACAATAGGATAACTATTTCTCTGAGGTTCATTTCTCATCTCAAGTCAGAATATCCATGAGCTTGTACCATAATTACTCCAGCAGCTAATTATGATGCCACAGACAGACCATTGTGACTCAAGGACCAGCCTGAGCAGCAGGAACAAATGCAAAGCAAACAATAACGTCTGTGCCTCCACAGCAGCACAGTGGCTTTAGCAATAAATAGAAAAAAGAACACGCAGAAGAGAAAAAACATATCAGAGAAAATTCGGAAAATGTATGATGTTCACAAATATTCTCTACAGGCAGTGCTTTTAAGATTAGATTAAGTGTTCCTACAAGTAGCGTTCAAACTTTGAAGAACGCAGTGAAGAATGAAGTGAAAATTTACAAATACAATTCTCCGTAACAGAGGATCAGGGAAAACTTGTGGTCATATTTACACTGTTTCACGCTGAGCAGATGACAAGGCTAAGAATAAAACTGGTACTTACATCCTGAGCTGCCATTCGTTGGGACCAAAGTGAAGTTGGAGGCCCAGGGGTTACGCACGATATCCTGCCAATGAATGGTGTCTGCAAAGCACAGAAATTTGTTCTGGCCAACATACACCCCTCCATTCAGTATTTCTGCATAAAAAAATAAGAGAACATACTTGTAAGACTTTAGACATACAGCTGATTACATCTATTGCTGCTTTGTGTACTGGGGAGAGAGGGCATGAAATTTAAATGCAAAAAATTCTCGCTGTAATCTCAATACTCTGAAAACTGAAGGGTAAGTATCTTACAGTATTTGTAAACAGGAATCATTAATTTATATGCAGAAGAAACCTGATTAAGACAACCACACAGTTTCCAGACAAGTTACTGGGTTTACCTGTTGTTCCAGTGTAATCAAGTATGGAACAGTACTACTATTTGTGTGTAAAATAACCTTTAAGACCTAACTGACATTAAAACTGCAAGCAATCAACCATACTGTGCTGTGTTTCAATACATGTGAATGCCTAAAACATACAATAAAGTAATGTGCTCTGCCGCGGTAGGAATTTTCTGAGCCCAGAGTACATGAGAAAGGTGCAGTCATCATAACATCTTGAAAAGCATGTTTTCTGATCAGACCATGCTGCTGTAATACCATGATCCAGAATACTCAAGTACTCCAAATCTCAAATACTATGATCCAAAACTACTGCTGATATGCCTTGCTGGAAGCTTTGTGTTGAAGGGAGATAGTTTCTGAGCAGATGAAACATGTTTTCTTAAATTTATTTTTTTTAATTTTCACGTTTATATTAGTTTGTTTAAAAAAACAGCTTGTTGCCCTGTCTCTAAAGACTTGATTTGTCAAATCTCAACATGAAAATGATCTCACAGTTTTTGGTTGTAATACCAGGGTTTCTTCTGGAGCAATAACTTGGGTTTTTTTACCCTCTGAACTCTTGTTCAAATTCACAATTTCTCTACTTAACCTGGCTCTCGTATTTCCAAAGCAGAGGACAATCCATGTGACTTTCATTAAAGCTAACGGGAGCTATGCAGCTAAACCTCCTGCATTGCTTAGTGTCAGAGATTCAAGCCTAAGCAAAGAAATGTTGAAGGTTAGTTACTAATGGCACCTTAAAATGACATGAAGTGGTGCTATACAGCTGGGTGTGTCACACTTCTCACAGAAATGTTAAGAGTAAAACTTGACTATGGTAGCAATGATTAAGGTCATCTCATAGTCCTCATCTCCCAGGAAAACCTTTAAAAGCTGCAGTGGGAATGTTAACATTGACAAACAGCAAGGAAGGAATTACTGTGTATTTTTTTTAAAAAAATCAGTGTTTATAGGCCACAGCATGTAGAGGAGGTGGCCCGGAAGAAAAGGACGTATTAAATAAAGGATCATCTGTAAATACATCCTCCCACCATATTAATCAGTTCAGAGTATTACTATTTCTTAGAAATTCTGGTTTAAAAGCTTGGCTTTTCATTGAAAAGGGTCTTAAAAATGAAAACAATAGTAATAATCTTATGCAGAAAAAAGTCTGGATTAGAGATACAGCAATGATCTGTCTGTACGATATTCTTATGATCCCTGACAAAACCTATACAGCATTTGCTAGTAATTCTGATCTGGGGAAAAAGTGGGACTTAGTCTTCTAACTTGAAACTTGATAGTGATGATTTCTCTGTGTTGTCCCAGCTATACAGGATTACCTAATCCATTATGGCCCAGATTTTGACTAAAAGTAGAACCTGACAAGCCACAAAAACCTATAAAATCTACATCCATAGTTTCTTAAACACTTGCACACAAATCCAAATAGTGTCACTATCAGCTGGTACATCTGAACGCCTGCCACTGGCATAATTTCCTGGTTTTTAAAGCATTCACTCGCAACAATACCTATCAAATTTTCTTTTCTGCTAGGAACTTTGATGCATTCTTGTACAGCAGGCAGCATTTCCCTCTAAAAGTAACTCTAATAGTTTCAATTTGTGGAGAAAGACTTTTTTTCAGCATAAAAGTAACCAGAAAATGTCCCCTCTGTATTGTAAGGAAAGCTGACAGTTTTTCCCATGAATTTCTAAAAGCAAACATGGAAAATGCTCTGACTTCACTCATCACTGAATAATAAGCATTTTTCCTGTTGCTCTTCTCCAAAAATGTGATGCAGTCTTTATTTGCCCTGCACTGTACCATTTTTCACAGGTGACAGGACTGAAGTTTACAGGTATGTTCATGTGGTGAGGTGCTAATAAATCCGAGTAATAATATCAAGGATGGGTTCTTACAGATATTAAATAACCCTGAGTTCAAAGTTTAGTACAGTCTTTAAAGTACTTCTGCTTGACTCTTCCTGCTTTGTGGGATCCAGATTCATTATCTTTCTACCTTCTCATTCCAACCTGCTATCCCACATTTCTTCTTGCCGAGTCCTCAGCATGTGTAAATCAGCACAGATATATTGGCTTCATTGACTTAAAACCAAATGCATTTTGCACTTCTCTGCCCTCTCTTAGCAAAAACAATGCCTGGAAAGACCTAATAAACCCTGTTACATGTTAAGCAAATGAAGCACAAATGTAATCAATATACAATAGACTTACAGTATAATGAATTCATCATCTTAAAGTCATCATCGCATTTTAATTTACAGCACTGAAAGTGAGAGATAAAGTTAAACAATAGACGGGAGAAGAAAGGCAGGCATCTCTGCCTATGCAGACAAGCTAGCAAAGGAAACAAGGCAAAAGAGCTTTCTTGTCCTGCATGAAACACCTGAGGTGCCTCTTTGCTGAAGTCTTTCCAAGGCTGGATCAGGAAAGAGTATGACAAGTCCCCTAGGGAATTTTGTGATGTCTACTGCAAAGAAAGAAGCTAGTTCTTCCCAAAGAAACACTAAAAAGGACTGCTCACAGTAGAATGTATTTTAAATGGCATTTTTAGGTGAGTATTTTTGTCTTCTAAAACAATTTTTCATGACACTGGAAAACTGTAAGTCTAAGTACCACACTTCTACCTGGGACAGGAGGCAGAGCACTTGTCTCTCTCAACTGCTGCCTCAAATACCTACCATGCTACACTGGCAGCAAACGTTACCCTTGGACTTCTATGCTGCCCAGGGACACAGAGTTACAAAAGGCAATTTTGAAGCACAAGTCCCACTAACTTTCACTGGGAAAAAGAGTTCCTAAAGGTGTCAAGACAATTTTGGATGCCTTGTTGTATGGTACTGATGGCCACACTTAAAAAGAGTACCAGTCTCCCATTTTGGCACCAGGGCTGCAGCTGGTGCTCTGTGCAAAGGAGTAGCTCCAAGGTCTTTTGTCACTTGATTCTGAAGTGAATGCAAAATCTTATCATCTTCCTTATTAGAGCTACTTTACTGGCTTAAAAGCAGTATAATTCTGTAACTAAAGTTATATGAAAATAAATCAGCAAGTGCACTCGTCACTGACTTCTGTCATTATTTTGCTTATTGCTGCCAAATGATTGTGGGGAACTTATATCTGCATATTATTAAAATTCTATTAAATGGTTATTTATTCAGGAAGCTAAATCAGAAATGTATTATCCATTATATCTGCTATTTTCTTGCTTCCATTAGCCCAGTGATGAAGCAGAACCATTACTGCATAACTTTGGTTACCTACCATAAAATACTTACAATACTAACAGGAGAAATGGAAACATACAGGTGTCTGGCAACCATGAAACACAAGTATCTTACACTTTCCATAAAGTGCCATGGAACACAGATACAAATACATCACATACATACTTAGGCTGCTCAATTCATAAAAGTAGTAAATTCACAACACCTGTTCTAACAGAATGAGCCTGACTGGAGTCAGTGAAACTGTGTTACCAGCCACCAGAAACTTAAGCTCACTGTAAATAAAGCAAAGGGACACTGGCTCTGCAAGTGTGTTGTCTGTTTAGACCGGGGATGGGAAGAACTCTTCATCCATCTGTTAAAAGGGCATTTCCTTCTGCTGACTTTTTCTTGTGTACAGTGTAATCCCTCACAGTCTGTTATCTATTATTTATGAAATATGTATTTATTTCAAACGCAGATTAAATTAGCAAAATGCGTTCACATTCTGGAACGTATCCTGAAGCGCAAGTAACTTGTGTGTGTTGATACGCAGTGGGGGCTGTAGGGACCTATTTAGCAGTAGAATTTGGTTCTAAAATTGCTATAAAATTGATTATAAAATTGCTATCGCTATTCAAGGTTGCAAATTAAAAGTTCTTCTCTGGTGCTGTAAAGCCAGCTGGCACAATGAACTGGGAGAAGGCATAGTGAGAGGGAAAAGAACTAGGTCTGAAGTGGGCAGAGAAAGGGGAAGGAGTTAATTAGGAAAAACGGTTGAGCATGTCCACTGTATCCACTTCAGAAGCAAACCAGAAGGTATCTTATACCTTCCAAGCTGATTGTCTGCTAAGGAAATGGCTGCCTGTTACAGTACACCATGTAGAGGTATGTATACTCCGCACATACATATTATACAACACATATGCTACGGATATGGTACCTTCATTTCCAAGGTTAGCCTCCATTAGAGCTAAAGCATCTTTACATGCTGACAGTGCTGCATCTTTGCCACCATTACCCAGGTGATAGGGATTTGTTGTCAGACACAGTGCCACTCGCAAAACACTGTCATATTTCACCCAAGATGCTCAATGCATTATCTGAAAATGGCTTTAGCCTGGAAATTTCATGCCAAACCAAGTCTTTTGATCTCTTAGCACAGTTGATTGCTGATGACCCACTGGGAAAGCACTTCATGTCCATCATTAATAGGCTATGTCTTAAAGGGTAATGAGAACTGGGTGCTTTAGGAGACAATAGCTCATCCATCATCAATCAAGATCTGAAGTTTTTATACAGATGATTTAAGAAGAGTTGGACTGTGTAAAATTGAAATGTCACATTTGTATTGGGAGATGGGGGGAGCTTGGTAATGAAAATGAGAGTTTTAACCTTCTCCATTTCAGCTCAATGACCATACTCAAAAGCTCATGGATGTGGAATCTGTGTACCAGCTAGAAGCCCCAGACAGCCTTCGATCTCAATTACACAATTTCAAGTAAAGATTATTTGGGTCATTAGCTGGAAGTCAGTTTCAAGGCTTGATGGTAACAGCAAGATATTCTTTATTTCTATCAAAAGCAGTCAGTGTTATGTGCAGCCTGTGGGTCTGTTACTTCCAACTGCTCAGTAACTAAATACACGGGATTGCAGCACCTGAACATAAATCTCCCAAATCTTGCTACACATTTTGCTGCTTAAATAAAAATGGAGTAATTTGATTACCTTTCGCTGAGTTTGATGGGGTACCCTTTTCACCATTTCACCTCAAATGTGTGTGAAGATGGGCTCGCAGGATCCTTGTGAGTCATTTAGCTACTTCCTTAAAGGACAACAGGCTCTGGTCAACTCTTTCTTTAGCAATCTCCCCAGTGGGAAGATCTGTGTCATGAACGGGTTCAGCCATATTAAACCAACTCAAAGAAGACACTTGTATATGCTTGGATTATTCCTCTGTCTGTGCATGCCCTGAATTCTTCCTTCTCACAGGCTTATTAAAATTAAGACACCAAATCATTCAGCTGGTTACTTTGTAAAAGAAAACAAGACTGAAAATTATCCCAGCCCTTTGCAGTAAACACACCAAAGTTACAATATATGTTCCCTAACTACCTTATTCTCAGGGAAGTGAAAGGTTGTGTGCAAGTCTGTGTCAGGCTAATGGGCCCCCTTTCACCTTGCACCCTGAGCAGTTACTGAGGCCACTGGGCACATAAAATGTGGCCACATGACCTCACAGTGTTCAGTGCATGGGGAAAAGTGATCCAAAATACTATGGAAGAGAGTAGAAACTGCTGAATCAAAGAAGTAACACAAAAAGACCTCACCTACCAAAAAGGGAACAGTTGGGTATAAACCCAATTTAAGATGTGCTTCTTTTCACAGGAAGAAGTCCTGTTCTTAAGTATATTTGGTTTTACTCAACACACTTGCCTTGTGCTAAAGGAAATGGTCTCTCTCTCCATAATCTAGCTAGATTCACTTGTCCTAGTGGCTGCTCAATTTAACCCATCTTGCAATGATGACAGCAGCTTCTGCCCACTTGGATCTTGATTCCCAAAAGTGTTTAGGCCCAGGTTTACATTTAATCATCTTCTTCCCCTCCATTCTGGAGGAAGCTTCCTGCTCCTGCTTTAACAATGGAGAATAAAGAGAGCACCTGATTCCAACCAACACTATTTCATCAACCACACATCTGCCATCTGTATCACATATCCTTGATGATAATTAACAGCGGGATAGACATAAAGCTGTATGACCAGCCTTAGGGCCAGTATTTCCTTTGTAGATGTTAACTGCAGAAGCAGCAGTAGCTCTTTATGTTACCTCTGTTAGCTTGTTTTCCTTCCTGTCACTAGCATTTGAAAGCTGTTTTACCCTGTTGACTTTGCAGGTGAGGAGCTTTCATGTTATACTTTGACTTTGTTACAAGGATATTAATTTTCAAAAGGAGACGCTAATTGCCTCATTTCTCTGTCCAGCCAAATTCTGATTGTGATGTTAGTGGCCAAGTGCTTGTTTTACTCTTCTTAATATAATTTGGGGGGGTGACAGGTAGCTTAACAGATATATAACATAACATTTTAACTATCCATGTGGCTTACAATGGGTTTTTCAAAATCAGGAGAGAGGCAGGAAAGGGCCTGGCAGGCCTTGTGGGTGGTAAGATGGACATGAGTCAGCAGTGCACCCATGCAGTGATGAAGGGTGATCTCAGCGTGGGCTGCAGAAGCAGAGCCAGCAGGTGAGGGGGGTGACGATGCCCAAGTGCTGGGCACTCGTGAAGGTGCAGCTGAGGCACTGGGTCCATTTTGGGTACCCCAATGCAACACAGATGTTGCCAAACTACGAAAGAGACCAGGGAAGGACCACTATGGTGGATAGAGGCTGGAGGACTTGTCACATGAGGGGAGGTGAGAGGACCTGGGCCTGTCTAACCTGAAGAAGAGATGATGACTGAGGAGGGGGAACACCTAACTGCAGAGTGCCTCTACCTCACAGAGGGCTACAAGAGAACAGAGTCAGACTCTTCTCAGAAGTGCAAGCTTAAGGACAAGAGGCAACGGGCACAAGCTGCAACATGGGAAACACAGATTAGATATCAGAAAAATATTATTCACAGCAAGAGTGGTTAAGCACAGAAGCAGACTGACCAGAAAAGTGGTATTACCTCTGTCTCTAGAGATTTTAATAAGCAACAAACCACCTGATCTGCGTCTGAAGTTAGTCCTGCTCTGAGCAGGAGATTGGACCAGATGACCTCCAGATACCCCTTTTGACCTAAATTATTTTTTCCTTCTACATTTATTAATCATCTACTACCACAGTACCTACAACACTCCATAAGCAACCCATTCTCTCCATTTTTATAAAAGCATACTTCATTTTAAACTTTTATCTACTGATAAGCATTTGGTGATGCAAAACACATCTGGAAGATAAAATATTTAAAAGCATGTCACGTATGTGTATAAAGAAGTGCTACAGCATTTAAAATACAGAACCTATGTCACCGCTGTCCCCCATTTCATGCAAAGGGGACATCTGGACTAAGAACCATGACAGCTTTCAGTATGAAGGAACTGTTGCCCTTCGATCTTTTGATCTTTGTTAGGAAAAAGAAAATTGTATTCATTTAAGTCACTGTAATGAATCACTGATGAGTTTCAAATTACTGACTATGAAGAGCATGACACATCGCTAGCTCACCCCAGAAAGAACACTCTTGAGCTCAGTAAGAGCAGCAATATGCCAACAGTCAAAAATGAGCAGTCATTTCACTCACAGGAGCCATGACTTAGCATTCAGGTAGCACAGCACTACCTGATGGGAATACCTAGGTCCCAGTTAGCAGCAACCTTGGGTTCAGGAAGAGGTGAGCTGGTATGTAGGAAGAGGTGAGCTGGTATGTAGGAAGAGGTGAGCTGGTATGTAGGAAGAGGTGAGCTGGTATGTAGGAAGAGGTGAGCTGGTATGTGCCTCTTCAGTGAGTCCTCTGCTAATACACCATTGCTTGGCCATGCTTATCTTTCAGTTGTTCCAAAAACTGCACCTCTGAGTATGGATTTCATCAAAGAAGCACAGCTGTGGGCATCTGATTATTCAAAAGTTACTAAAACCTGCTGAATCTGAGATAAATCATTTTTCTTCTGTCCTGTTCTTATTCTTTGGCAGAAAGCCAGCAGAAGGTGCAGAAGGGGAGATGATGTGCAGCGCACTGGGTGTACCAACAGGGCAAACAAAGTCTCCCTGGTGTCCCAGTGGTCTCCAGAAAGCCTGGAGGCTCTGATAGATACCCCAGTACTGAAATCCATTTCTGCTACCTGATCATCTTTAATGGTGAGCATCCTTTGGGACATAATGTGGTGTAATAATCCAGAGCAGCTGTATCAGAGCTCGCCTTGCACTCTGTCATGACACAGGCCACTTTCTGTGTCACGTACCCTTCAAATTTGTTCAGTGAAGACTGAACAAACCTTAGTGTCACCACTTCTGCCCTCTTGGAATACTACCCATGCCCCATAGCTGCAACAACTCCTTCATCTCTCACACTGATCAGCCTCTGCAAAGGTGCAGCAACAACACACAACCACGTCACCCTTCCTGGCTCACCTGTGATTGAAGCATTTCTCCAGATGAATGGTTTCTGCTCCTGAGGGGCAGTATGTTTATTTGTTAGCCCTACAACAACAGGAGTGGCTTACAGCAGAGTTTCCTAGTGCCTTCAGGATTTTTCCATTGGCTGAAGATTCACCCACAAACTCTACAAAGAACCACCGGTCAAGGCTACATGGAAGTAAGATTGTAGACTGATCCTTCAGCCATCCTCCTTCACCTATGACCAGCTCTTCTGGTAGTTCAAAGTTCTGGTGTACGATACCGGGACCTAAACCTTACCGTCCCACTGCTCCAACAGACTTGTCCCACCTTCTCCCTTCTCCAATCTCAAGGGCAGGCAGCCAAACAAACCAAGAGAGTCTGAAGAAACATGGGACAGAAGTGCACAGTGTCCTACTCCAGGCCAGACAAAGTTGAAGCTGGTGCTCAGAGCCACCTAATAGGTATGACGTACACTGAGCCAAACTGAACCCTTAAGGGAAGCAGCTCTCCACTGAAGACTACCTTACATTTCATATCATCTATGTGGGCCATATTTGAAAAATAGCACCACAAGTACTTATTTTTATTTTTTCCCCTAAACTTTATAGATAGTTCTTTCCTCATAGGATGTTCATATCATTCCTTCATCCAGGATGAGGCTACATACTTGGACCAATTCACTTCTGTGTTTCCAAGACAGACCCAAGCATTTTAAATGCCTCTCCTTGTCAGGAGTCTTGCTATATAATATTTTGATCAGACCTATAATGTTTCATGTCTGCTGGTGGCAGCTCTCAATTTATCTTTTCCATCTGCTGAGATAAGTAACTGTGAGACTACTGTGTCCCTGTTCTCCTGGCATCGGCTCTTTATAAGAGGCATCTTGCGAGTAAATGTTGCCTAACAGTTTGTCTGCCATTGTTGCTGCAGCCTTTCCAAGCTGGCTTTTCACGTGGAAGTCAAGCAGCAGTAGGAACAGAAACCTCAGCAGGGCCAGGGGCATCTGAATGCAGTAGGGTTTCCCTGCAGCACCCCCAGGAGCTTCAACTCGGGCATTATCTGGTGGTATATTTTTTAATTCTTTTCATATAACCACTGACAAATTCAAGAAGCCTGCTTTCTATCCTGAGCACATCTGGCACTCAGGCCATGCACTTGGCAAACAGACTGATGGCCTTCTGTCTTGGAGCATAAGTGCCTCAAGTACATCCTGATTGGCATCAACATGCAGAAATTCCTTCTCCCTCCAAAAAAAAAAAGAGTTAAGATCTGGATGTAGTGGTAATTTCCTCCATTTTCTGAAAGGCTGTAAAAAATTACTGACTCCATAGAGCCCTTCTCTTTCAAAACTGTTATAATGTGGCTTGGAATAATCCTGGAAGGGTGCCCAGATCCACGTCCAGCTGCATCCTGCGTTTCAGTACAAGCATTTGCATACGGGCTGGTAATTGGCATGCAGCTGGTTTTATGCCAGCTCCAGCAATTGCATAACCTAACTAATCTTTTCTCTGGGCTCGAAAGAGGAGTCTGTGTCCACTGAGCTTAAAATTTCTATATGGGATCTGTTCAAGTATGCTCTCACATTTCTATGTCACATTGTTAACCTCTCCTGAGATATGGTGTCGACTCTTCGAAGAGGAATTTTAATTGAAATTTGTCTGAGGTGGGAAGTGCCTGTGCCTTTTCCTGGCTCTCTTGTACTGAAACTGTGCAAATGACATGTTGAAAATCCTCCTCCCGCACAGAGGACTGTGAAGTGACTCTTCGTTGGCTCCTACGAGCCGTAAAGACCTTGGATTGCTCTGCCCTCCCAGAGCTGTGGCTAGGGACAGCCAGACAGCCAAAAGGCGGCCTGTAAACTGAGGAACATGCACGTTAATAACAGCAATTAGTAAGGCCTTCTTCCTAAGTTAATGAGTTTGACAAGGTCTGAGCCTCAAGTATTCCAACTCATATTTTTTCCTCTTTAACTGCTATAATTGCTAAGCGGTCACTGTCAGTCCTGCCTCCTGCTTTTGCATGCACGCTTAATTCGGGTTTCAAAAATCTGAAAGGGATGTCAGGGAACCTGTCCATACTGCTGAGCCCCTGACCCTGTGGAAATACATCTGACATGTTCCTCCTAACTGCTGTCCCTCCCCAAAACTCATATGCCTTCTGTGATCATGTTTGCACGCATCCTTTTTGACCTTAATTATGCCCATTTTCTGTTCATCTATTATAAGGTAGTAGTGAAACAGTGGCAACAACTAAAATGTGACTGTTACATTAAAAAAAATTCAGAGTTCAGGCCAATTTTCCTTAAACTATTAACCTTAACCAATTCCTTAGGTGAGGCAAATAAGCACATGTGAATTCATGCCAAAGTAACCACTTTGGATAGTGTGAGCTAAAGGAATGGGTGACAAGGTCCTAAGCACAAGAAATAGTTCAGGGTAAGTTCATTCACTTTTTTAAGACTACCATCTCTCTCCCTAAGTGTTCCCCAGTTCTTCTGTCCGCTCTTAAAAATGAGCCCTTCTCATCTCCCACCAATCCTAATTTTAAAAATGTCTCATCCTACACATTTAGCTTTTTTAAAGCCTCTATGAAAACATCCTCTTCTTTCTTTCCATCAATATTTTGATTGTAACCAACATGGTTGCAAACATTCTCCCAACACACCTCTTTCTTTTCCCAGCAGCTGAACTACATTGAACCCAAGCTGCTCTCAGTTACGATGCAGTAGATCAAGAGTGACGCTGTGGCCTGGAGTGACATGGAAGTAAAACAGCAGGGAGATCTATGCCTCCATTAACAGGGGACATACTCTGCTTCCAGTAGTGGCTTGTCACATGGTGGACAGTCCCTTTTCTAACTAATTTCTGCTCTGTATCCATGCAACCTTGGCAGGAACAGGGTTGCCTTCCTTGTCATATTTGACAGCAGAATACACTTTCTTCCTGGAAAAAGGATCGGTTTGCTTCCAGCACTTTACCACTCTGCAGTTAAACTAGTCCAAACAGCTTCTGTCTGCAGGCAGCAAAAGCACACAGTTTGTCCTTGTCTACACTCTAACTAAACTGCAGCTGGCACTGATTGATGATATTTATTTCAGTGAGATCATTTTTAATAATGTAGACAACAGGAGGGACGAATAAGTGCCGAGACCCACCAGTTCCGCCGTACTAACTGCTATCCTTAGCATTAAGAACAAGTCCTAATAATTTTTTGCCAAAGAGCTTCCCAAATAACCCTGTGCAAGAAAAGGAGAGCACACAAACAAGACCATGGGCTAGGAACAAAGTCACTTAGGGCAAAACAAAGCACCTGTTCTCCTGGCTTCCGGGCTTGGTGGGGTAGGGTTCAAGCCTGAATCTCTAACCCTGCATTGCCGTGGTTAGCTTTGTGGCTTTTCTTACCATTGCTTTCTAAGGCTGATACATCTAAGACACAATTTATAAATAAATAAACAAATAATCTTAAGAGATATCCTGAATGATAGCTTCTTTTTCAGTCCACTAAGTGCTGTGCCCCAGAACTGAAGAAGGTTGGTAAAGGGATGGGGATATTCTTCCAATCAAATAAATATAGAGGGGAAAATATACTCTTCTGAGCTACTATAAATCCTTTTTTGTTTTTAATAGCTTGTCTTTCTCTTGAGCTTCAGAAGTTCTTGCTCAAATTGCATAGAGAGTCAGTATAAGGCTGCAGAAGTTACATACCTGGCTACTCCTGGTCTTCAAAGGCTACAAAACATCTGTTGGTTGGCAAGAACAATTAATTAGCAAAACTGAAGAGATGATTCCTTTCTACAAAGGCTTCGATGCAGCAGGGGAGGGGGAGACGACTCCAGGGAAGTCAAGCCTTGTGAAGGCCTGTAAGCTGTGTGCCTCTGGGCAAATTCCCAAAGCTGAAATCTCTATGAATTTAATGGTTCTTAATTCCACAGGATTTCTAATTACAGACAAGAGAAGGTAATGAAATGTGATGTAAATGTTTAAATGAGAATAAAGAAAATAAAAAACCTGTCGAATCTGCTAGTCAGTCTCCCAGATACAGCTCCTTGTGTACTGAGTACCCAGGCGGGTACTCAGAGCAACTAACCGATTCCACAGACACAGTGACAGGAGAGAAAAATGGCTCCTAAACCATCCTGCCCACAACTCGTATGAGGCTGTCTCCTAATGAAGAAGGCCACCTCTTTCAACCCACCTCTACAGGTCTGACAAACTTCAGTAGCCACAAGCTGCATCCTGGAGCTTCTCTACGTTCACCGGAAAATCTCCTCCCCATCCTGACTCTCCCCACATGCCAGCTCCCTGCTCTTCTCCAGGGTCTTTGGCTGGCTTTGGGGCTCGCTCACAGCCTCCCTGCCTGCCCTCCAAACGCACAAGGCACACACACTGGGGGCTCTCAGCCAGGGCCATGTCAGTCCCAGCGTGCTGCAGGGAAGCAGCCTCCCTCTCCCTGCCCCACTGCAGCCTCTGCCGCGGAGCACCCGGCGCCCACATGGGAGCTGCTGCCACGGCACCCTCCCCTGTGTCACCCTGCCCATTTCTGCCTGTTCCAGAGCTACAGAAGACAACAAAAGCTCAGTGCTCCCTCCCACAGAGAAGAGAGGCAGTTTTTTAAATGCCGTCACCGATGTCTCACCTACTCTATTAAATGCTGTCATTTTCCCGTTGCCAGCTCAGGTGAGGATTCTCACTCCAGCAGGGCAAGGGGCCCCGCGGTAATTTGAGCAATCCTGACGCTGCGGAGCATGTTAGCAGAGGACCGAGTGAAGGCAGGTAAATCCACCGAGCACTCTGCAGGGAAGGGATGGTTAAGGGCAGTTAGGCTGAGTGCTGTGATGTGAGTAAAATCTGTTCCAGAGCTTTAAGACAGTTAATCACTGGCTTTCATTTTTTAACACACACAGGAATCCTGCCCTTCCCTTTTCTTTCTTGTTTGACACCATTTTAGATTTAAATGCTTAGAAAATGATCTTGTGAATGACCCATCTGTCAGATAGAAACATGGATATCACTAGCAAGAGATAAGCAAACAACCCTCGAGCACCCACCATCTCCGCAGGCACAAGGACCTGTGGAGAAATCCCACCAGGAGTCAAGACTGGGGTGCAACACGGTGGTGCAGCGTCGCTGGCCATCCCCACCAACAAACCAGACGGCGTGCCCCCATCGCACAGCAGCTTGTAGCACTGCCTCCAGCTCCTCTGCCCCTGGGTTAACTCAGGAGGGGAGGAAGGAGGTAAAAAAGGCTCCACCACGCACAGCATAAAATTTGACCTTGGCCTTCTGGGCAGTACCATTAGCACAAATCACAGCCTGCGCATGAACAAAACCTTCTCCTCGCACACAGAAAGAGAGGAAGTTCCTAAAACATGTAACACATATGAAACTCTGATGATACGCCAGAGCAAGAGGCACCATGCTCAGAGGCAGAGGCATATCTGAGTGATCTCTGGAAATGACACTGTTGGTACACGTGCATTTTGGAAAGAGACAGTACTCTCGGATGAATTGGACCAACATCTGCTTAAAACTATGCTGGTAATTACAGACTTAATTATAGGTTTGGGGCTTTTGGGGGGGCTTTTTAAGGCACTTTGGTTTTTTGCAAGCAAAGTTTTCCCACTACTGACTGTGTCAGTCTCCTGTCCCAGCATCCTTCTAACTTAATACCACTCAATGGTTCAGCAAAACTCCCACTGGGGCACTGCACGGGGTGCATGTGTGTTGTCAACTCTGCTCTGCAGTTTTTAGACGTTTAGTTGTTTTTCACTCACAAGCCATGAAGTGTTTTCCAGAGGAGTTTAGGATCACTAAGAACTGTAGAAGTAATTTTTGCAAACAACAGGCAATATTCCTCATCTCCCTTTCCCAAGGAAACACTGTGGTTTCACGAGAGGAAGCATATTCTTTATGATGCGGCTCGGAGCTCAGGCCTAGCACAGCACCACAGCACAAGTCACAACCAAAGCAGACCCCAGCTGAGGGTGCACAACAGGGCAAGAGCATCAGCTCCACTGCATCCATCTCTCCTATGAATTTGCTTTGTGCAAGATTGTCTCTGAGGGGGTAGGCTGGACCATCGGGGAAGGCAGAGTTGGGCAAGAGCAAGAATTTGGCTAAGCAAGCTCAGCTCAGGCTCCTCTCCCTCCTCAAGCCCTGTGAAGAACTCCACCTGCATGAATGTCAGCTCAGCCTGAGCTAGCTCAATCCTTGCCCCTTCCCGTAATGTGAACAGAGGAGAAAATGTCCTTGACTGCCTGCCAGCACTTGTCACAAGAGGGACAAAGTACTCAGGGCTCCAGCAGGCACTCTGAGATCTATGGATTCACACATTTACTGATCTGGGATGCAAAATATAGCTCTGAGCAGCTCTAAGAGTACGCTGTCAGCATCATCAGAACCCAATGGCTGCTGCTACAGGTGGTGATGCCTCTCTTGCACTTGCCCTTTTTCACCTGCTTCTGAGTTATGGAAGAGGTGATTTAAGTTCAAACAAGTTTGAACCTGAACATTCTGTTCACAGTTGCCTAAATCTGACACAGAGATGAAAGTTGGTTCAACAGAGAAATGCAACTGCTAAAACACCAGCTGCTTCTCCCCAGTACAGCATGTGCTATACCTGACACGAACATTGCAACAGGCTGAATTCTCCCGGACACTACTCATTCTCCCTGTACCACCCAGTACACTGGTAACTGTGTCTTACTCAGGAGTCAGATCCTCCAGTTTACCTCTCTGGCAGAGCAGACAGAAATCAAAACATCTAACTCTCAGTGTGCCCTGTTGAGACTTGAACTCACATCCTTCACAAGAGCAGCACCAGCAGGCCACTGTAGCACCTATACTGTAAATTAAACCTACCATATGGCACATAGTTACTTGGAGGGATCTAAAAGAAATTTCAGCTAAGAAAAAAATGTAAAGGTACTCACTGTATTCATGTACAAAAAGACAGAAGTAGAATATAGCCACACATCAAATACACAAGAGAAAAAACTTATGATGATGAAACAATCACCTACAAATTACAAATTCAGAAATTTTTTTCTTTGGTGATTTTGATTCCTTTTCAGGAATAATTAACCTTTCCTAGCATGTGAAATGTTTCCTGCCAAACAAGAATAAACAGAAGACTAAACAAGTCTCAAGGCTGAAAAAATAATTCAGATCTTTTGTTCAGTCATGGAGCTCCTGTACATTTTCCTTTTAAAACCATAACTCAGTTTCATATTTACTTTGTTAATTAAAACTGAGATTTATTAAATTTGTAACTTAAAAATCCAACAAAAAAGAATCCACCACAGGCAAAAGCATTTCCCTTGGTATAGCTGTTATAGTAGGCTATCAATCAGCTGTGAACACGAATACACAAATTGACTGTGTCTATCAGAAAATGATAAAACAACATCCCACTGATGTAGGAAAGTTTTGCTTATCAGCGGCATGTGTCATTATTCCACAAAATAGAGAGCTGTGTTCAGGCAACTTTAAGAATGAGGTCTTTTTCCTCTGAGGTACTCCCTATATTATGATTATTCTAGTAACATCTATCTCAAAAATTAATTCAGTGCAGGTATGCTGGATGCAGAGAAGTTGGAGTAGATAGCACTCTATGCATACGGGATACCAAAAACATGCTGTTCTTTACCTCAGATTTTTTTCCAATAATCTTGAATTGTTCATTAAACAACCAATGTTCTTTGCCTGAATAAGCAAGACACTGAATTAAAAAGTAACCCTGAAGAGAAATAGTGCAAACCTGCCCTGAGAGCTTTCATGTGCTTCCCGTTGCTACGGGGTACGACAAGCGCTTGTGCAGGATGAATATATCACCAGGCTCTTTTGAAGAGCGTGCTGGGCTAGACAGGAGGTATGGCAGAAACCGGATGGGATGTTAAGATGCATTTCTTCTGTGCTCTTCTCTCACTGCTTGAAAAATACATAAGAAAGAGAGAGGAGCCTTTAACTTTTAACCTCACTATATATTTGCGGAAGGATGTACTGACTTCAGAAGTATCTGTTTGTCTGTTGATTCATTGTGTAATTAACCTTGTGATTGTGACTCAATGAATTGCTAAAAAACCCTGTGTATGTGTCAGTGCCCTTCTAAATAAAATACATTCAGTGTTCTTAAATGGTACTGCACTAGCAACACTAAAAACCAAAGCCTGGCCTAATTTTACAACTTATTACAGTAAATATTTAGGACTGAGTATGGCTTTTGTGTGGTACTAAACAGTGGTAACATGTAAGAGATGAAACTTGTAATAAACCTTACCCATTCTCTTGCATCAAAAATTAACTTTTAGGCTTAGAGTTTCTTCACGGTCCGTGCAAGTGAGATTTCTCAAAGACTACAAACATGTTTTGCTGTAGCTCCCAAATGTCCGCATTTATTTGCTGTGATTGTTTGTGCGAGTAAATTCCTGCTCAAGAGAAAACCAGAACATCTCAGAGACCCACATAAAAGAGGTTGCATACCACTTTAAACCAGAAAAAGCAACGTGGATGACCTGAAATGTCTCTGCCTATTTCAGCATATGGGAGTTTCAGTCACTCCACCAAGGACAGAAACAAATGCCATGATCAGCATGACCAGCCACCATGCCCTTCAAATAATAACTAGATTTAACTCCACTGCAATGGTTTTATCAGCACCTCCTAGATAAACCTAAGCAGCAAAAATATCTATTGTGTTATTTTGATTGAAAGACATAAAGTCTTGCTAAAAAAATTTTTTACAGCAAAACACCATTCCAAGCCACAATTACATCATGTACAGGTCTTTACGCAGTCCCGATCCAGTGGGTCTCAACACCTATTTGCACAGCTGAGGAACACACCCTCTTACCACTTTAAATGGTGTTTATAGTGTTTTAATTTGAAACAAATATTAAATATCCTGGGTCACTTGAAAATATTTCTACCACCACTGAAGTCTTTACTTGCTGAAATGTATCAGTGCTTGTACATATTATTAATATGTTATTTATTAGCACAAAACGGACTTGAAGGCCAATAAATGAGGTGACCCGTTTAAAGGCCAATGAAACGCACCAAGGCAAATAAAAAATACAAGAAACTCATGTCAATTTTAAAATAATCAAGGTCTTTAGGAAAGCCAATTAATACCCAAATAACTGTCATTCCTGAACTGTTTCCTAGCCAAGATAACTTAGTGACTCAGCTCCCAGCCTGGCAATTAGAAACTGGCAAAGTACTCGATTGATACAATAACAGTACTTAAATTAATGAAGCAGATAACACCTATAATCAAGGAGAATAACCTAGAAAGGGTCTAGGTAGCTTGTTATTACACCACAAAAGAGTTGATTTGTTTTGATTTCAGTTGTGCCTCAGTATGTTTACTAAATGCAGTTCATTTTATAGGAACTTTCATCTCTTTATGCACATAGCAGTTAAAATGCCAACTTGGTTGATGATAAATCCTAAGGAGTTTGCAAGTTTATAGGATATGAAACCTATAGAAAATTTCAGTTGCCTCTCCCTAAAAACTGTTGCTAACTATTTAGTGGCAATCATTCAGCAGACCAGAATTTCAGAACCGTTTAGATCTAGTGCTGATAGAAAACCAACAGATGGATTTATATGTCAAAATGAGCTCTCTGGAAACTGTCCCCTTTTTTCAGTGACTTCAAATTCTGTACTCAAATGTTTCTGACCACTTAGCACATCCACAAATCTATGAAAGCATTAAGTATTTTCATTTATGACAGATTTTAAACCACGTCTGGTGATGCACTAGTACAGCGTGCCTTCTCAGGGATGGTAAGTTTCAGTGTATTTCAGTGGAGCCGCAGGCTTTTTTGGGGGAGTATTTCAGGCTTATTGCAATTGGCTTTTTGCCAGCTTCCTACAGAGAAAGCTAGACTAACTGGAAGATACATCACCAGACCCTGACACTTCATATTTCTCCATCACTGGCAGGACCATCATCCTTCAAAAGTCCATTTCCAACTCAGCTGTCTGAGAAGAATGAAAAATCATTCTTCTAAAAAGTCTAAGCAAGTAAAAAAAGATAAATGGATTTGATCTAATTTAAAAGTTGTTGAAGATGTAAAATGACATGAGAAGACACAAGTACTAGTTTATTTAGGACAGCAGCCTAAGGCACAGGCTTAAATGCCTATCTTTGGTAAACTCAGGCAAGTGGACTTTTCCAAAGCTCTACTTCTATAAGGGATTCATATTATAGAGATAACCTTGGTGTAGATATGATGTCCTTTGCTCTAGCACCTGTCACAGATCCACTTTCTTGTCTTGCCAAGCTCTCAAGGGGCATGCCTGCTCTCTGGAGTAGCAAACGGAAGGCATCTGTCACAGTGCCAGAGGTTGTCATTAAAAACAAATGGAGAAATAACAACAAAATGAAGAAATGCTTAGTGCTTGGGAACCTCTGCCAGAACCTCTCCAGTTTAAGATGTCACACTAACAAAAGGACTAGATGAAATGCACTTATACATGCCAGTGTTGCTACCTTCATAAATTGCTGGTTCAGTCCCTGGCTGTATTAATAACTGAGTGCTCTGCTATATTCAGAGAGTAAATACTACTGCTCAAAAAAACACCCCAAAACTTCATAAGTCCTGCTAAAAGTATATTGTTCAGAGGATGCAAACCCACGCCTTTTATCAAATATGTAAATGAACTATGATACTTAAGCCTTTATAAAATAAATTGTTACACTTTTCTTTAGTTATTTATACCCACAAACATAGACAGCAACATGCATCTACCAAAAAAGAAAGAGGGAGAGAAAAAGGCAGCTGTGCAGGCACCTGTAATACTCTACAGCTATATTATGCAGGATTCAAACTCTTAACACCTTGCCTTCCCGTAATCCAGGAAGATTACACGATCAACACATTGTAACAGGAAAGATCCATTCGTATCACGTTGCCATAAACACACAAACACACAAGAGGATCACATGAGCTATTTGATATAATTTGCTTCTTTTCTCTTGCCATCACTCTGCTGCCAGAGGCCAGCTAAGAGCCCTGGCACTCAACTAGCTTTGCTGTGTTGCTCAAGTCCTCCCTCCACTCCATACATCTCCAGCAATGGGAACAAGGACCCAAATGACTGAGGCACCCAGCTCTACCACCTCATGCAGAAAGACTGCTGTGTGCAGGCTCTGCACTCTGTGGAAGCTCCTTTTCCTCAGTGGAGGCAGAGTATTAGCTTTAAAAGGCTGAGATAAAATCTTAAGTCCCTGAATCACATCCCAGATGCTAGAGTCAATAATACAGTCAATAATGAAAGACCCAGTTTCTTATTCCCCGCTGGTAACATGGCGTACTTTCAGCTCACCATGCAAGCACTGCTGCCTCTCCTCATGTGTCCCAGATGCAGTTCCAGAATGAAGCTCCCATTGATTCTTACTTTCTACAGAGTGCTGGATCAAACGCTATACCCTACTTATCTATGTCCAGAGGTTTTAAGGCAGTAAAGTGAAGCAAACCAAAAAACTCAAAAACTATAAAACATCCCGTTTTCTCCTTCTCCCTTAAACACACTCACTTAGCAAAACTTCAGGCCAGGGAGATCTGAAATCCATTCCAAGTTATCACCGAAGACAGCATATTTAAAACAGGAAAGCTACAACTACAGTATTTGACACTGTAAGGCTTTTGGCTTAACACTGGTTTTGGCAGACCTGTGAAGTCCAGAAATCAAAGCTAGCAGCAATCTGCCCATGATATTTCTGATGCAAAGACCACAAAGAACAAGCTTTTGGTGATCAGAACCATTGCAAGGCAATTTACAGCACCACCAGCTCTTCCAGAGTTCTCTTCATTTCACTATGATGAACAATGAAAGAAGTTAGAGCTGTAGGATCACAAGATCATAAGAAAACACTCAAAATCTACAAAGAGAAGTTCTGACACATGATTTCCCTTCTCCCTCTAAAATTGAGATTGAATTTTATACTCAGAAGCAATACAAACAACCTCGTGAAATGTCAGCAGTGCCAAAATACGGGTGTGTGTACAGTTAGGAACCTACCTCCTCATCAAAACAAGGTCCCTTTTGGGAAGTTTTATCAATGTTTTCCTAATGTTACAGCTGACTGAAGTAAATAAAGCTGATTGTTACTTGTAAGATTTCATTTCTTGATTAATAACAGACATAAGTAGTTATGGTTTGCCACACTGGTTTTAGCCTTTCTTTAGGACTACGTGTAAGAGAGGTGGCAACACAAGAAACTAGTAACATTGCAGCTCAGATGCATTCAAGGAACCAGATGTTCTTGCAAGTATTTGCAAAACTGAGTTGAAGCCATCTGGTCTCAGTGCTTTGCCTCTTGGAAGATGTGATACTGCATTTGCAATTTCCTCTCTTGATATCATTGATTCTAACTGAGGTTTCCATTCCCCTGAGGGTCATGCGGTGTTAAGTTTCTCCCAGAAATTATGCCCTGGTTCAAAAGTGATGAAGTTTAAATAGAAATGAAAAAAGACCCTTATCACCTTGTCATTCCCCGTACGCCCCAGAGCTGGTACCATCGGAAATATTGGAAAGGGATAGCTAAATATCAATAACAGGTTGATTTTTTCTCCAAAGCTCGAAGTCTGCATTTGCACTTCAGTTAGAGTTGACACTTTGTGGCCTTGACATCATGAGGCTGGGAAGCAATGAACTTTGGCTTGCAATGCCCAGATAGTTATTTTAAGACCTTCTGCTCTGTGTCTAGGCCGCCCTTAAACACTTCTGACTGCCAGGGCTGTTCTAGTGGAGGTTATTATCTCATACCAGATTCTTCTTTCACAGGGATTCCTTGTGTGGTGTAACACTCCCAGGGCAGCCCCTACCCTTCACCTTCCCATACGTCTGCTGGGGGTTATCACCAGATAAAAGGGTTGTGGAGACAATCGCTTGGATTTGGCTACTGCCTGGCCCACTAGAGGCCATCAGAATGCAGCTTCAGTCAAAGTATCTCTGAAACCAGGAAGACCTGCATGCCCTTATTTTATCAACGCTGGGGGCTTAGCACGGCTGAGGATCACATTTCAGTCCGTGGAGGCACACTGATTTACAGCATTTGCAAATTCTGCCTTACATCTTTTGCTTTGCCCTTTAAGCACATATTTTTGCCTTCCAATGCACTTGCCCTTCTGTGGGATAGCTCACAAGTCACCACTCCGGAAAAAGATGCTCTGTCAGGATAAATGCCAACTGCCCTTTAGAGATATTCATAATAAAGCAGCTTTCATACTGGATGTTCCCTGCATTCATTCTGGAAGTGGACTCTGCCTCCGGACTGCATTACACCATACCTGGTTGCATCAAAGGTAGTGCCAAACACATTTACTTTTTACAATACGCTATGCTTGGAACAGTGCTTTTGATTTCTATTTTTTTTTTCAATTGAAATGGCTACGCAAAGAAAGTGCCAACCTAATGGTTCATAGAAGGACTTTTCTGCAGAACAAATGTTAACCGTTCATCATGACTGAACCTGAAAAGTTCCTGCTTTGGATGCACACAGTCTTCATACACAGGGTTGCATGGAAAGGCCATTTAGAAATTGGAGTTCACTGCACGCTGCCACTTGCAAACTACTCCTAACTGTCTGTTCCTGAAGGGCTTTATCCAGGCTAACTTAAGTAAATCAGGACAAAGACTTTTTGACACTTCTGAAGTCAGTATCGTGTCCTAGCAGACTATTATTGGAAAAATTCTCCTACCAAAATTTTTCTGTGACCGGTTTATTCTGGTACTTCTATTTACAGTTCATTCCATGTGCCTAGGCTTTTTCTTTCTGAATGTAAGCAAAGAAACAAGCTAAGCTTTCACTGCTGCAACATTCACAGCCCTACACAGTATTTCATGCAAAATTGAAGACCTTCCAAATCTGGATTCTTTTTTAGTTGGAAAAGTTATACCAACATGAAGCATTTTCTAATATTCCCTGCTGCCACCCCATTTCTGTAATGGCAGGCTTGTTTCCTTTGTAGTTTCTTATAACAAGCCAGAACAAAAACCACAGCACGTCAGGACTAGAAGCATTGCCCATGTATTGAGAACATGCTGCTGTTCCCACATGAGTGCATATTGTTTCAGAAGAGCTTTGATGACATGGTGTCAGAAATAAACCAGCAGAGAGATTGCTCCTGTCAAGTAATCACAAATACCTAATTTTAGTGCTGCAGGATGTTTCAGCTCTAACAAGCCCCCGGACCAACCAGAGCAAAAGCTGTACCGCTGTAGTCTCTGCCTCTGCAGAGTTTAGGAAGAACAAGGTGAAATCTAAGATGGACTGAGGTCACTGGTAGAAGGGGTCTGTGCAGAGTGTCGGAGTTTCAGCCTCTCAAGAGTCAAAAAATCTGATAAGCATCCCTTGAGAATGCCACGTATTGTGTGTACTATGCCCAACTGTAGCTTCCTCTAGGAAAGTGGGCTGGACAGGTTGTGGTAAAAGTCAAAGGCCTGCTAATATGAAAATGCTTTTCTTGGATGCCTGTGGAATTTAGCAGAATCCTGCAATATATTAGGAGACACAGGCTTGGATCTGATGGTTCACAGAATCATCTAGGTTGGAAAAGACCTTGAAGATCATCCAGTCCAATCATTAACCTCACACTGACAGTTCCCAACTCCACCAGATCCCTCAGCGCTGGGTCAGCCTGACTCTTAAACACCTCCAGGGATGGGGATTCCACCACCTCCCTGGGCAGCCCACTCCAAAGCCCAACAACCCCTTCTGGAAAGAAATGCTTCCTAGTATCTAGTCTAAACCTTTCCTGTTGCAACTAGGCCATTACCTCTTGTCCTATCACTTATTACTTGGTTAAAGAGACTCATGCCCAGCTCTCTGCACCCTCCTTTCAGGTAGCTGTAGAGGGTGATGAGGTCTCCCCTCAGCCTCCTCTTCTCCAGACTAAACACCCCCAGTTCCCTCAGCCGCTCCCCGTACGACCTGTGCTCCAGACCCTGCACCAGCTCCGTTGCCCTTCTCTGGACACGCTCGAGTCATTCCATGGCCTTTTTGGAGTGAGGGGCTCAAAACTGAACATAGGAATTGAGGGGCGGCCTCACCAGTGCTGAGTACAGGGGTCAGATCCCTTCCCTGTCCCTGCTGGCCACGCTAGTGCTGACACAAGCCAGGAGGCCATTGGCCTTCTTGGCCACCTGGGCACACTGCTGGCTCCTGTTCAGCCGGCTGTCAATCACCCCCCAGGTCCCTCTCTGACTGGCAGCTCTCCAGCCACTCCTCCCCGAGCCTGTAGCGCTGCTGGGGGTTGTTGTGGCCCAAGGGCAGCCCCCGGCATTTGCCCTTATGGAAACTCACACAGCTGGCCTCAGCCCATGGCTCCAGCCTGTCCAGGTCTCTCTGCAGAGCCTCCCTACCCTCGAGCAGATCAACACTCCCACCCAACTTGGTGTCATCTGCAAACTGACTGAGGGTGCACTCGATCCCCTCGTCTAGATCATCAATAAAGATGATGGCCTGGGGGACACCACTCGTGACCGGCCGCCAACTGGATTTAACTCCGTTCACCACCACTCTTTGGTCCCGGCCATCCAGCCAGTTTTTTACCCAGCAAAGCGTGTGCCCATCCAAGCCTCGAGCAGCCAGTTTCACCAGGAGAATGCTGTGGGAAACGGTGTCAAAGGTCTTACTGAAGTCAAGGTAAACAACATCCAAAGCCTTTCCCTCATCCAATAAGCGGGTCACCCTGTTGTAGAAGGAGATCAGGTTTGTCAGGCAGGACCTGCCTTTCATAAACCCATGCTTACTAGGCCTGATCCCCTGGTTGTCCATTACATGACTTTTAATGGCACTCGAGATGACCTGCTCCATGACCTTCCCTGGCACCAATGTTAGACTGACAGGTCTATAGTTTCCAGGATCCTCCTTTCTGCCTCTCTTGTGGATGGGTGTCATATTTGCCACCGTCCAGTCCAATGGGACCTTCCCAGTTATCCATGACTTCAGGTAAATCATGGAAAGCAGCTTGGCGAGCACATCTGCCAACTCCCTCAGCACCCTTGGGTGTAACCCATCCGGTCCCACAGACTTGTGTGCATCCAAGTGGTGCAGCAGGTCTCTGACCACCTCCTCTTCAACTGTGCTGACCTCAGTCGGCCTCCCCTCCCCATCTCCCAGCTCAGGAGGCTGGGTGTGCAGGGAACAGCCAGTTCCACTGCTAAAGACTGAGGCAAAGTAGGCATTGAGCACCTCAGCCTTTCCTCATCCTTAGTTACCATGTTTCCCTCTTCATCCAGTAAAGGAGGGATATTTTCCCTAATCCTCCTTTTGCTGTTAATGAATTTATAGAAACATTTTTTATTATCCTTAGCAGCTGTGGCCAAGTAGAGCTCTAGCTGTGCTTTGGCTCTCCTAACGTTCTCCCTGCATAACTTCACTCCAACTTCATCCAAGGCCTCCCCAGACACCAGTGGTACACCATGTTCTGCAGACCCCAACGAAAGGGGAGACTTTACCATTACCATGCAGTTTGCATGCTCAGTTCTCATAGCAGAAGAGAGCACATTTGGGATGAACTCCTCATTAACTTTTTCAATGTTATATTGCAGGCGATTCAAATCCAACAAATCATGCTGATGACAAGCCACCTTGAGATGATTAATTCCTGAAATCAATTATAACACTGAGAAGAAAAAAAAAAAAAAGGATGTCGGAAACTTGAAACTCTCTTAGAACAGAATGTCTCTCCAAAACCAAGAAGTGGTGAAGGCAAATGAAAAATGCTTACACAAACAAGAGAAAAGCAAAAGGAGCTAATAGCAAAGCATAATCATACCTACATCCATGTGACTAAATGCTTAGCCAGAAGCACAAAGGTCTACATTCTCTCTCAGAAACACCAGACCAAAACAGTGAAAGATCTGACAGATGGAGAGCTGTCTAAAACAGGTAAAATGAAAAAACACTAAAAAGATGTACTGTTCTCTCTGGGTTTATCTACCTGTGGTAAATTGTGAAGTTTTGCTCATTTGTAGTGGACAGCCTAATTCTAAAATAAACATAACTGATAACCTATGTTTTATTTATCAGTTAGGCACTCACCAGTGATTGCTCAGCAATCGACCAATATTCAGTATGTCTGGGTACTAAGCAGTACAAATAAAGAAATCGACGTAATTTTCTGGGTGCTTTACAGCGAAAACAGTAAAGCTATAGCGAAAGTACAGAAATATCTACACAACCAGGCACAGGTCAACACTGACTGATGGATCCTGTGACATGGGAACAGAAAGCAGGGACATTTACACAAACCTCTCAGAAGATTTGGCCAAAGCAGTAAACTAGTGCAGGAATTTTATGTGATGGCATTTCCAGGAACTCCCAGACTGGCCACCCCAGGAAAAAATATGGGTATTCTGTTAGTATTACTACTACCAACACTGTAGTTGGTAATTACACAGGGCTCACCTGATTTAAAAAAGAGGAGATACAGGCTTGGCCAAAGCCCCAACAAACTTTAGTGGTGCAGCATGAGGACCGGAGCCCCAAAGGAATGGAAGATTTTTATCATTAGTATGTATTTACAAGCTCTTCTGACAAATGCTGTTGCATCCAGAGTGCCAAAATAGCTATGTTAATTCTATTTGCCCATTACTGTTTTCTACACTAGCTAGTTTGGCCAGTGAAATATCTCCACCACACAGGACTGAATTGCTGCAGGATGGTGATAAATCTCTGAGTGGTATTTTGATTTGGGACTAAATCGTTAGTATTATCTGGCCTAGTTCCCCAAATCAGTAAGTAAAGACATGTTGTTTTAGATCAGAAAATAATCCAGCTGTAGAGCTGCTACAGAGAGAAAACATGGAAAATGGTTTCATAACCATGTTACGTGAAGACTGCAAGGCCTGTTTTCAGGGGATTTGAAATTCTGAAGTCTGACTTCATTGTCTTTTAAGCTGAAAGTCAAAAATTTAAATTTCTCTGGCAGAAAGATCTGTCTCAGATTACTTGAAGCATTTCATTTCAGCAAATGTAAATATTTCCTTTTGATTTGCCCTTAGAAAAATTTAATGTATATTACAAAGGAAAATATTCAAAGCAAAACATATTTTTAAAATGAAAAGCTGAAACAGTGCATCGTCAGAACTGTCTTGGAAGTCAGGAAATCCCTGAAGTAACTTCTGCTGAAACTGCCTCCTCTACAAACCATTCCAGTTCTGATGCAGGCACATATTGTCACTGAACACGATTCAGTTGCAGCTTTGTCAAGGTCTCACTTAGACTTGTCTCATGCACTAAAAACATCCATAGGACAAGCCCTGAAAAGATGTGTCCTTCCATCAATTAGGTGAAAAACATTCCTAGGACATAATGAAGCACAGAAGAACATGCTCCCAGCTGAGACTGAAAAAAAAGAGATAACTGCTAAAACAGGCCACCGTAAAGGGAGTATATTAAGTATATTACTTAATTAGAAGAGTATTTTCTGCTCTTTGTTACTAGTTTTCAGTACTCAAAATACCTTGTAAAATAATGGAGTGTATGGAATCTGAAATGAACAGTTTTTACATTTCCATCATGTTCAGAACTAATTCTAATTAAGATCTTGTCTCAAAATATGCAGAACCTAAAAAGAAAACATATATTATCTTGGGAAACTAAAAATATGATTCCCCAGGCAATAGTAAGGTTGTGCTGTCACAGAGCTCCCTCCTGCCTTGAAATCTTGACAAGAGAATATGATGATGAACAAGATATTAGCAGATGCACAAAACTAGCAAAGACGACTGAAATAGAGCATATTATAAGAGAGTCAACTACTTTTTCACAGTACCATTTTGATTAGAAATGCACAAAAAGCCAAGAAACATTTTCCTCATCACCTTCACAAGAAAGGTCATCATGAAAGGACTTCCCAATGTCTGTAAGACAAGGGATGACAGCATTGTGTGATGAATTCTTATTCTCAAGATGTTGTTCATGATACTTGCCTGAAACTTTCACATCTTTGGAAAGTTTGGCATGTTCACTCTGGGTAAGTTCCAAGCCAATCATTACAGATAATACACAACAATTTTACACAGCAAGGTTTCAAGTTTTCAAGGAGACACCATTTTCAGAACATTACTACAGGTCTTCATTATCCCCAAAGCGAGGAGAGAAGCCAGAATATCTGTCAGGTGCACTAAGAAAAGTTCCTAATGTGATGATGCCTTTTTGGCCTTAGTAACTTACAGAGTAACTTGTTCCCACTATCACTAAATACACCTCCATTTTTATTTAAAGAACAAGAGCTGCAATTGTAGTCACCTGAGACAGCAGGAGTCACTTGAGAGACCTGGTAGTACCTCCTGATCCCTGCCTGCGTAACTGCAACACTTCTGCCAAAGCAGGTTAATGGGTAACATGTTTCCAGGATTAATTCTGGAATGGCTAATCATTTACATAGAAAATAAGAAAACTTTCAGAATTCATAAGCAACTTGTCTCCTTCCCAGTGTAAAACAAATAACCTCACAAAGACAATGCAATAGAAAATGGTTCATATATTTGCAACACTAAATGTGAATTGGGCACTTCTGGGAGGTGGCCAATGAGTCTATTAAGTACCAGAAATATCCTGCTGGGACAGACCAGTGGTCCAGCCAACCTGGTCTGTCTCTGCATGGCAAAAGAGCTGGTGCTTATGGAGAGGAGGTTGCCTGGCCTCTCCTCCAGCATCCCCCACCCACAGCCACTGTTTTGGGGATGTTAGGTCCCTACCTAGCCATTTATGGAACTGTCCTCCAAGAGCCCACAGGCAGTGCCTGTCTCCCCAGCCTTGAAGGGCAGTGAGGCCAGGTTGTTCACCACCTCCTGTGCAAAGAAATTGTTTCTTTTGTCTTGCAAATCCATCTCCTACTTATTTCACTGAGCATCCCTTGTGCTAGTATGGAAGGATTTGGTGAACAATTCTCCTCTGCAATTTATCCATCGCTTTCCTGATTTTACAAACCACAATCACATTCCCCCCACAGCCTTCAACTCTCCAAACTGAAGTCTTGGACTTTTTAGACACTCCTCATAAAGCATCTGCTCCAGGCATCTAATCATTTTAGCTGCCCTTCTCTGTTCCTACTGTAATTCTACAACAGCCTTTTTGAAATGGTAAGATCAGAACCTGCACGTGCTATTCTGTTTACTTTTTAATTATTGCTCTACATGGTCCAGTTCAACTAACTCACATTTGAAAAAGTATGGCAGAAAGTATATAATGGAGCATCTCTCACAGAGCAAATAGATGCATGTTTTTGGCATTCCTGGTCTGTATTTATTAAAGCCAAATCCTCTTTCTGATAAAGAGAACCCCAAATCCTGAGTTAAAACCCCAGTTGTTTCCAGCAGGCATTTGGTTTATAAACTCCTAGGTGTCTTCTGACTATTATTTTTTTTTATTTTCTTTCCTACACATCTTGTAGTTGAGCAACCTTGGACGTCATGCTATGAGAGGAGAGCTATAATTTTGAGAACAGAATGTGTTGGTGGCTGGAGAAAGGTCTGGGACTCAGAAGATCCAGGTGCAATTTGCAAGCTATGCCACAGAATCTTCTGCACCCTTGGGCAAGCCATCCCTGTCATGGTCTCCATCAGTGCAATGAAGACAGCGGCAACTCTGACTCCTGAGAGTGCTGTAAAGCTACAGACATTAACAACTATGAGATCCTCCATCAGCCAAAACCAGTACATAAAAAAATAACAGCTGCTTCATCAGAGAAGCAGGGACCAACCTTCTTGTCTGGAAGTCTCCCATTTTAAACCCTTTGTCAAATGCGTAAGACTGCTCCCTGAGGCCAGGAAAACAAAGAACATTATCTTAACCTCAAATCATAAAGTGCTCCTTTACATTCTGGCCGTGGAAAGGCTGTTCCACAGACTACTGAGCAGCTGGAAGAAGAAATATGCTTAACTGTGTGTGTGATGGGTGGGGGGAACAAAATCCGTCTCCTTTTCTTTATAGCACTTTGTATCTATATAAGAACCACCTACTAATTATTTATTGTTTCCATTCTGGAAGTGCATGTCACAGGGGCTCTGGGGAAGATCTTTCATCTTCTGTGCTGTATAATCCTCAGAGTGCAAGAGCTTTAGTACCACAGTGTCTTGAGACCTTGGTGCTCCCACAAGTGCAACAGAGGTTCAGCACTGAAACAGAATTATTAAGTGGTCTTATTAACTTGCAAGTTTGCTCATTGGCTAAGCAACTAATATGCACCTTGGCTCCTTGCCCCGTGAGGGATCTTGCTTTCTTCAGTTCCCTAAGAAATTGGTTTATTCATACCCACATTGTTTTGTGAAGGCAAATGTGATTGTTTTTAATATAACATTAATGTTATGAAGTTTTGATTAAAGCTAACTACCATTACAGGAAAATCACTGACTTTTTTTTTTTTTAAATAGGTTGATTACTTGTCTGTGTGCACAGCCTATGACGAGTGTAACAGCAAGATAATTTAGAAACTAAATGCATATTTACTATCAGTAAAGGGTTTATCAAATTATAAAAATCTAAGGATAAAAGGCAATCATCACCTTTCAAAAAAAAGTTACCATAAAGCAGCATGAGATAGCTCTTTCCCAATACCAAAGATGAGAAATAATGCACCTCTTGCACTTTCAGTTAACAAGCAATATCCCCTTTAACCTCCTGCACCAAATAGGCACCCAGCGTTTTGCAGTTCTTTTCAAAGGCTCATTTCCACCTCAAAGCAGGCTGCAATCCAATATATGCATAAGCATTTGGTTCCTGAAGATGTTCGTACAAGAAGTGGAGAAATACAAGACTGTTTACCAGAGCAAGCGGCAATGAAATAAAAATACACAAGAAAATATTATTTTTATAAAGTTGGGTTTAAATTAGGACTATTGTCTTTATAGTATTCCCTACTCTTTTTTTACATTTAACAGGTTTTTTATGTAGTTGAAGGTTTTGAACTCTTTGTTGGTTTTTTTTTTTGTTTGTTTGTTTGTTTTTTAAAAAAAGAACGATGACTCTGATATCCCACTTCAATGATTCAGTCCAAAAAATACAGAAACTTCCTTTGGGAATTTCAAAATTTTTTCTTCTTTAATCGAAGACAATATTCTATAGCTAGCCTAGGGGCTAGAGTTTGAAATTAATGCTTCTGTCTTTTTTTCCCAAGTTCTCACAGAATGCTCCTAACGTATAAATCTAAAATGGTTTTTATTAGCATTATTTTCATGCCTATAAAAGAAAAAAAAAGGAAAGAAAAGTCCTATATTGGTGTAACCTTCAAACAAAACCTGTAAAGTTTGCAATCAGTGGGCTAAAACTGAATGCAGAAATATAGGAATGACTTTCAGACAGATAGGAGAAGAGTATTTGCCTAATGGAAAAGAATTGTTCATATAATATGGGTGTTATTTATTACATTATTGACTTGCCAACATGTAACTAAATCCTACTGTTTTCATAGTTTTAACTTTGCTGCTGTATAGACAAAATCCTCTGCTTTTTCAGAAAAATCAAACATAATCACAACCAGAAAAATAATTTTAAAAAAACCTAGAGGAAAGAAAAGCTATCCAAACTAATAAAAACAAAAGAGGAAATTTTCTATTTAAAACCCAAAAGTTAAACCATCACAGCCTGTTTTCTGCAGCTCAGTACAATACCTGCTGCATTAACAAAAGCTTAGCGCTTTAGGAATCTGTGCACTGCTTTAGTAGTATTCACCATATTTACTCAAGTCATTACATAGGAAGGAGTAGTTATGAGACATAAGGGGAAGCAAAGTCCCTTCCAAATGAAAAATCCCACTGTTTCTCTTCTCTTCCAATTCCAAGGTTGATCATCAGATAAACATATTTCAACAATGCAGTCAGAACTGAGTAAGACAAGACAGCAAATGCTGTAGGCTCCAGAAGCACTCTGCGATCCATGAGAGGCATCTCTCCAGCACAGCTCTCCTAAATCATCCCACCCAGCACAGCTCTACAAGTTCAGAGGAAAAAGCTTCACCAGCACGTGGCTAGAAGCAGTGGTCACTCTGCTTCCCAAATCAGGGACATGACACACAGTCCTTGAAATCACTGGTCCAAGGATTAAAAAAAAAAAAGGGAGTAATTGTGTTCTAGGCAAATAAACCATTTTAGATGACACTAGCAGAGCGCAGAAACACTTCAGGCAGCAAACTCTAGCTAATGGCTGATCTGCATCACTTACTTTCAGTTTTTCCATCCTTCAGCAGCTCCCCAGGTACTTTGTTTCCTTAACCCACTGTTGACAAAAGACACTTTTCCTACACAGAGCTCAATGTTGAGAAAAATCCACATCTCTTGGAATGGATTGTTTTTTGATTAAACTACTCTGACCCTTCCAAATAAAAACTGCCCACCTCTCCTTCCTGTCTGCTTAGGATAACCCTCTGTAACCATTGTCCACACTGGGGTGGATTCTGCTCCAAGCCCAACATACTGGGTCGTGCAACCAAATTTATGTAGTCAGGGAATCTCAGGAGGGGTGCAGCCTGTGTACAACAGCAATACAGATATTTACAGTGTCTGTGGAAACACCATGTCCCAAGAGGTATCACAGCATGAAAAGCTACCAAATGACAGACTTCAGGAGAACAAGCTCAATGCCAGCAAGGTGAAGAGACACAGCATACAGACACGTACCGTAAGACTGGAGAACCACAACTCCAACATTGTTATTTCTAAGTGTTTGTCAACCAGAATGCACTGAAAAAGGATGGTGCAAATTTAGAGACCTGCTTCAGATGGCAGAGCACAATGTCCTTCTAGCAATGCTGGAGCTTTGTGGGGTCTTAAATGGAAAAATACTTTTTTTTTTTTTTTTTAATTCCCCTAAAGGAATGCAGTACTGATAATTTACCATTGAAGTAAGCAAACTCTCTAAAAAAGTAAGAATTTCACACACCTAGTATCTTCAACTACACACATTTTCTTCTAATAGGTATATGCAGATGTTAGAGCAGCATTGCACCATGCATACCAAAATGGTCCACTTTTCTTACTAAATGAAATAACAGCCTGCTTTCCTGTGCTTACAAAGTTCACAGTACCATTTCTAACACATAGCCAGCATCTTGATTTTCTGGTATACACTATGGTCTTATGAGGTTGGGTAGTTTCTCACCTTGTGTTTCTTGACCGTGTTTTCAAAAAATCTTTATGACAAAACCATTTACCTGGAGAAGAAGCCACCATGTCCCTTTCTGGCAAAAAAATAGGAGGGTTTATGCTTCCCTGGCTGCTGCAGATGCTGGATCTATGCTAGCAGTGGGAAGAGGTGCCTCAAGGCTCTCAACACAAGACCTCTGGAAAAGCCTGTTGTCAGCTTAACGTGTCCCTGCTTGTGCAGATGCCTCCTAACACCTTTAGTTTGCCTCTTCACATAGATCCAAGCGTGTGCCCATTTTGAGGAGCATTAGGTCTGTCAAATCATGCTCGCCACCTCAGCTAGGATTGCTGCCCTGTGGGAGATGAGAAGTGCTGATTCCAGACCAGCACTCTAACAACGTGTTCCTTCCTTCAGTCTTGATTAAAGCATTTCTGTTCTCTGTAAGTACCTGTGGAAAGAGCTGCTGTGCCTGGAGCACTGCCTCTCACCAGCCAGCCTGGCAGAAGAGCACAAGACATCACAGAGGTGTTCACCTCAGGAGCTACCGGCTCATTTCAGAAGGCCAAAACCTTAAAACACATGAGCATCTTTTTAGAAAAATATACATTCTTCTACTTGAGATGGAACATCAGCTTTTCCTGCTTAATATTCTCATAAACAAACTAGAGAAAGACTGTCTTGGGCAAACCTGGAGGTGGGTGAAAGCTGGTTGAATAGCTGTGTGCAGGGAATAGCTACTGCTGGCTTGAGGTCAAAATGAAGCCCTACAGGGAATGATGCTGAGGAGCTTGTCTGATTCTCTGTAACTACAGCCTGGGTGATGGACAAGAATGTATGCTCATACATTTTCAGACAACATCAAGTTGTGAAGGACCTCAGTAAACACTGGAATACAATTAGAATTCAACTGGTCCTGGCAAATTGAAAAAATGGTATGAAAAGAACAAAATTCAGAGGCACAAGTGCCAGAGACTATCCTTAGACAGAAATAATCCATTGTATAAACACTGAATGGGAAGAGAGAGAAAGAAGTTCTTCAGGAGAACATTTTGATCCGCAGCCCTAAGATATTGTCACGAGCCAGCTGTGACACCTTGTCATATGAAGAGGTGAATAACATACTGGAGTGCGCAGAAAGGCACAGAGCCTGCAATGTTTATGAGATAACCCTTTCAAACTGTTCATCCCTGGCAAGACAGCAGCTCAAATGCTAGCTGTTTCAGCACTGCACTTCAAAAGAAGGTGGAGCCATGAAGAAATTCAGAAAAAAAAAAGAGAAGTGAGCAGAGACCTACAAGGGTAGGTAAGGAGAAAATGGGGTTGTTTGGTCTAAGGGAAAGAGGATTGAGGAGAAAGGAGATAAAAGTCATTCCTGCACAGATGGACAGAATAATCTCCTCCCCTGATCATGGTGAACAGACACTAAGTAACCAGCTAGCTACAGCAGACGGGAGAAGGGTTCAGAAGAAGTGAAGCATGGGGACCAACTCCAGCTTGCCTTGAGGTGTCATCTGGGATTAAAGAGCTGCTTTCATTTGTAACGCTGGTGTGGTGATTTCCTCTGTGCAGCCACTTCTACTGTCCAGGAGATGCAGTGCTCTTCACCGAGGAGATGTAGTGCCTGGCTAAGAGGTGTGCTCTGGAGATGAGAAGCACTTAGCTTCCTAACCTCTTAAGCTCAAAGTGAAGCAAAACAGTGCTTCCAATGAATAAAACCTCACCCATCAAAAGATCAAAATTCATTGAATCATGCCACCTATAAATAAGAGTACAAATCTGACTGGCAAATCAGGTGACGCATTGCTTTTTGTTCTATCTGGAGTCGTTAGTACTTGCAAATAACAAAATGAACAGCCAAAGGAAACTAATGTATGTACAGCTAAGGCAGACTTTCTTACACGCTGTGTCAAGCCATGCCAATGACTTTTTGGCAACTATCAACTATAATGTCATCCAATCCTGCCAGTACCTCTTCACAGCCAGAAGACAAGCAGCAGGTTCGAGGAGGCTGTTAATTACAGTATGCAATTCATATCCCTTACTGTTACACACACCAAGTACAACACTTTATTCAGCACAACCAGCACTCAGAAAGATTCAGCCTCCAAACATAAAGGAGACTGGAGCACATTACATAAAAGGACTTTTCAAAGCCACCAGCAGTAATGTCATCTTTTTCCCTGAACTTTATTCAAATTTAAATTAATTATTATTTGTCTGGTTAGTTTGTTTTCCTTACACTCTTATGATCAGAAAACCTTAAGGAAAAAACTTCCCAATTGTTTAATAGCCCTAATTAGAGCCAAGGTTTCAAAAGAATTCTTGTTTATGCCACTAGATCAAGATTTTCAGGAGTGATAAATGATAACAGAAGGGGTAAGTTGACTATCGAGAAGGGGACTGATTTTTAGTGGGGAAAATATCCATTGCTCTTAGAAAAACAAAATACTTTGAGGAATGTCTCAGACCTCCAAAAATGGAAGTAACTTATTAAAAAAAAAAAAAAAAAAGCCCAAAATAGGTCAGTGTGTTGAGCTATTTGAAAAGACGTATTTTCTTTTTCATGACAGGAGAGGTTTGCTGAATGTTTCTGAAAAGAATAGCTGTTATTTACATGCCTAAACAAGAAAGGAAATCTTCCATGAACCTGACTTCAATCCTGAATGATTATCAGCTGATACGCCAAGTGTAACAATTTTGAAACATTTGCAACCATTCCTTTAAATAAGCAAGCTCAAGGTAAGTGGGGCTGCAGTCCACAGTATACAGCAATATCACAATACAATTCAGACATAGTAATTGAAGCACATCATACAAGACTTCCTACCCATGCATAACTGCTTTTCAACTGTTCTCAGTGAACCCTTTCAGAGGATCAAGGCTAGCCCCTCGGAAAACGTGGGCTCAGCTCCAAGACCTCCTATTCCTGTAGCAGGTTTTTACCCTTCCTGTAAACTGAATTACATTTAGGACCAAAATATGCTACTTGTGGACCTCTTATGAGCGTATTCTGTGTTGAAGCAAGTTATTATAGAAGCAAAAGGAACCTGTACATGAGTAAGATGTCTGATTAATCCTATCTGTAGAAGCAACAAAGGCTGTAAGAAAGAAAACAAGTTTCCTATAAAACAGTAACTGTGACTCTTAAAATATTCTGATTCCTTGACATTTATTAATTCCCTGTAATTAAATGTTCTTCCTTCTTTTCACCCTAACTCTAATATAATTTGTGACATAAAAAGACATGAAAAGGACAAATACTGCGCCGCCTGCCATAGCTGAGGAGAAGGCAAGTTGGAGAAAGGTTGTTTTGCAGAGTCGATGTTTTGAAGATTTCAGACTACATTTGAGGGTAAGCATCAAATCTGCAAAGAACTGATAGGCACTGCTACCTCTTCCCTTCCCAGTGAGGCCATAGCTCCCTTCTCTTCTCATACAGAGTTTCTCTTCTGGCCCACTTAATTTCTCCCTTCCTGCTAAACAAGATAAGCCCAGGGAGCAACAATATCCATTAACAGGGTTAGCAAGGCCAAGTTTAACTCTTCAGTGTAAAAAGGCCCCCGAAATCCCATGAATGGTTCAAAAATTCGAAGGGTTTGGCTTTGTTCTTTCTTGTCTTTTCATTGAAGGCACCTTCTGTTTCTTGCCTTGTTTTTGAGCCTTTGAGATATATGTTGGTTTGTTCCTTCTGCACCACAAAGCCTGCTCTTTCTTTTAATCCAAAAGCTAAACATCATTACTTGAGCTTCACAACTGCTGCCTGGGTTTCACTGCTACAACCATACCCCTATTTTATACTTGCATAAAATCATAGGGTCCAGGCAACAAGTAGGGGGAGAGTGTTTTCAGAAAGCATTTTGACATCCAACTTCACAGTTCTCTTACAGCAAACTTTGACGTGAATATATATCACACTGTTTTAAAACTGCATTATTCAGTCACCCTTCCCATGCTGTTTCTCCCCGACCTTCAAGTTTCCATATGAAATTAATAAAATGCATTCACTGCCTTCAGTAATCTGTGATTCCAAATTATACACCAGGTTTACTTGTTAAACACAAATATCTAATTATATTTAGAAAAAGTTTAGCATTAGAACATCAGCCCAAGCAAATCTTAATTTTTAATACATGTCACAGTGCCAACTGTGCATTCTGAACCTATTAATGATTATTTCACACAGCATTAATATCTGCAGTAGGATCTGCAGCATTATTTTGAACGGAAAAACAGTTCAAGTCTAACATTTGACCACTATATACAGTAAATTGCTTATTACTAGCAAATTGATGCCAAGGGAATTGGCTATTTCAAAAGCAAAATTATCTGACCCATCAGAATTAGGCGATTAGCTGATTTTGTTTGCTACATGCAACTGCTACAAACAGAGTGAAGTTGAAGAGCAGGCTGGCTCCTCAGCCCCGCAGAAGCAGGGGGGATCGCTAAGCTGGCTTTGCTCTGAGCACGACAATGACAGCTCGGTTCACACATACTTACTTCCCAGCATGGAGTAACAGTTTCTCTTATCTTGCATTTCTGCCCTTTCTTTCCCATCACAGCAGAGCAGAGAAGAGGTCAAGAAAGTGCAAAAAGCTCACTAGAAAATTATTGCCGAAGGACCTCAGTGATTTGCTTTTGTGACTGTCGCTAGCAATGAAGGGATGGTAGGATTAATGGATTTTTTTTTTTCTGGGCAAAAATAATTATGATCCTGTATCTTTTATCCTTTAGCTCCTATGAATTACACAAGTTCATTTAAATACATGGGGCTTAAGGATCTTTTTCTTCCAACAAAATAAAAGATGCTAAGCTCCATCTCCATAAGCATTATCATCATAAGCAAAGCAATGACAGACACAAGCAAATCCAAATATGAATTATTAGAGCATAGCAGAGGGCCATGACTGTCCACAATTGCATTCTCAATGATTTGTAAAGCTTTGACTTCATACTGTCCCCGTCTTTGCATACGGGTCAGTAAAAACCAGACAGTTTCACCCTTGTGTTGGAAGGAGAATGTATAATGAGGAGGAAAGGAAAAAAGAAAAAAAAAAAAAAAAAAGAAGTGATGAAAGAAGCTACCACTTTTTTCTTTTTTTTTTTTTTTTTTTCTTTTTTCAAAACTTTGATCCATTTGGTCACAGGAATGACTGGTACAGGAGGCTAGAACAAGAGCTTGTCCAGATGTTATCACTGCCTTGACAGCATGGCATTTGTTCCACTCAAATAACAGAAAAAAAGTTGGCCTTTGCATGTGAATCCCAAAGTTTTCTGAGCTGATTGCTTACATCCATCAACCACCAAAAAAAAGACCCATAAAGGCACATGGAGTGCTACTGAACTGTATCCCTCTGTGTATCCAAATAGAGCCAAAAAGGGTTGTTCCACAAGGCTGAGATGACAGAAGTGTGTTTAGTGAAGGTGGAAGCTCTCAGGGCAGGATAGAACTGCTGCAGGTGTGACTGGCAGGTCAGGCCAGGCCTTTTTATTTATTTCATTTGATGCAGTCTTTGGTGTGAACAGTTTCAAAGGCATCCACCATTTTCTGCTGTATATAGATAAAGGAAAAATAAAGAAACCAAGTTTCAATGCACTTTATCAAAGTGGATAACCAGAGGATATCTGGTTAGATATAATGATAATTGAAACACATTCACAGCACAAGCTCAGCTTGGTTCAAGACTAAGAGTGCACAGAGAGAGAAAGCCATTTTAAATTTTTGTACTTGACTTGGAAAGTCCACAGAAACCAAGACTACAGCAAGACAAGATTACAGCATTTAAGATTCCAGTTACAACCAAAGCAGTCCCTTTTTTCTGGGCATATCTCTCTTTCTCCTCCTGCTGCCACAAAATGACAAACGAGACCAAACAACATAGCATAGGGATATGAAATTTGCCCAAAGTCAAGTGTATAGAGATTGACTACTTCAGATATCTCCATTATGCACAAAACCCCCAAATTTCCATCGAACTCTAAACACCTCACAGGATTTTTAAGAAAAAAAGGGAGGAATGGACATGAATCTGCAGCTCTGCTTATGGGTTATGCCTATCTGTGCAGAAGTCTAAAAATGCTTCACTCCAGCTTGGCTTTGAACCAAGCCAGAGGCTTCACACAGGCATCGATTTTCTCCTTGCAATGTTTCTAATGCTGATTTCTACCTGCACTCCCATGTCTAAGGGGCTGCTTTGTCCTGAACAAAACCGCTTTGAACTCTGCAGTGTTCTGGAGGGATTTACCTGACTGCAATGGATTTGGAAAGGCTGATGTTTAGAAATATCAGCAAACCTCATCTACCTACTCTAGACTTGGAGAAAAAGCCTCCCCTCAACCCCATGTTGTGTGTCTAATCAAAAGCACTAGATAGAAGAAATTAGAAGTTCTTTCCCTAGGCATCTTTTTCTAACACCGCTTTTGTTGTTCAGCTCTTTGGTTCTCAGTTTTAATGGTTTGTGAAGCTTTGACTAGCAAGAAATTATGTTAAGCATATTTTTAAAAGTGGTGCTACCTATAAAATACTATATTTACAGTTTTGGAACACTGGAAATAAATATTGTTTGTATCACTTCAGACCAACAAAACAATTACTACTTTATTTTGTAACACATTTCAGCCACGACAGCATGTGGTGATCTCTTGCTCACAGAGATCACAAACCACTAGCCAAAAAGCCATTCCTCATTGGCACTCTGAGTTTACCTTTTGCTTATCATGTGCACTGATCAGACTGGAAGTAATTTCTTAAGATTTGATTTGAGGTTTTGCTTATCTAGGAGAAGATTTTGAGAGGCAGACAGTGTTTGGTAAAGCATGCTACAGATTTGGAAGAGCTTGTTAAGGCCTGAAAGACTTTGCTTGGTTTCAGTGCTTGGTAGGATTTTTTCTGTCCTTGGGAGCTGACGATTTCGCTTCTGTATGCAGCCAGCTTTAAGAAGTTTATTTGCTACTTTTTTACATGCACATACAATGGTCATTTGGACCTAATAATAAACAGTTTTGCACAAATAGACAATGAGTTTCCAGTCAGTAGCAGAGTTTCACAGCTCCCCATAGCTGTGTGTGTTTATATGTAAAGCAGAGCCACTTGCCCTCTGTCTTGCCTAGAGGCACACCCTGACTCTAAATTATTTTAATCACTTCGCTTGGCTAAATCCACCACTTATTCTCTGTGCTGAACATGCTTGTCAGAGTCCTACCTCCACTGCTGAATCCCCTTTTGCAAACACAGTTGGTGTCTCCATGCGTCCTGCAGGAACCTTACTTTTAGGAGTTAAAAGGCTCCAGCATGTTGCCCACACTCCTTGCCACTAAGGGAGAACAGAAACGAGTGACTCTCACAATCTGAGTGTATGCAAGTTACTGCTCACTCTTTCCACCTCATCAGAAAAGTAAGAGAGAGAAAAAAAGAAAAACCTCATCCTCCCCCATAATCATTTCAGATGAATTCTTTTTTCAATTACAGCACTGTTTTGTTCCAGCTCTTGTTAATACCCTGCAGTTTGTTCACCTGTAGAAGCAATTGTCCCTTACATCTCTTCTCTCTTGTCCCCCTTCCCCTGGGCTATTTTGGCTTAAGACATATCGTCTGCTAGAACAGATGAGATTAATATAGCTTTCCCACCAAATTTAGGCAGGAAAATTCAGATTTAGCAGCTGCCTGGGCTTCTTAAGAACTCAGTAATCCTTTAATCTCCAGACACTTTTTTTTTTTTCCCATAAAAGATTCACAAGCAAAACAAATGCAATATGGATCAAAAATTCAATCAGAATGCTTAAAATGCAATTACATTCATCAGGGTGTTCTGTTAGGTTGGGTATTAAATCTGGGTTTTATTCAATATCCTCCTTTTATTATAAAGCAATATTTTTCCACTCTGTAAATCATCTGATCCCTAGGCTAAAGTCCTCTTTGCCCAAAACATATACAAAAAAAAAAAAAAAAAAAAAGGGGGGGAGTGTTGGGGGGAAGAGCTGCTTAGAAATTCCTGCACGAGTCCGCTCCAGTGGAGACATAAGAAAGAGACAAATAAGACAGTGAGCAAAGCAGGGAGGCTAATTTCAGAATTCGGGATTCTACAGTTACTGCTTTAATAAGTAGTTGTCACATGAGTTCCTTCTTTAACTCCATTTTCAAAGCAAATCCATGTGTCTGCTTGCACCTCTCTGTGAGCATTTCCCCCATCTTGCAGTTTTAAAGGAGTTCTGAAATCTAATCACTTTTTTTTTTTGCACCAGAGCTATTTGGAAATTTTCCAACCAAACAGATTTTTCTTGGGGAAATGCCAACGTGTTTAAACCAAAACTTTTTGTGAAAATGCAACTTCAACCAAGTCTTTCAGCACAAACACATTTCGAAGTTGGGAGGGAACTCCTGGGGAAAGGCCCACCCTATTCAGCCAACTTCTTCAGAAGCAGCTTGTGCTCAGGCTTGGGTGTGGGGGGATTTGGCTCTGTCTTCTGGGACAGAGCAAGGGACTCAGGTGGTCCACTGAGCTATCAGCTGTTTAGTGGAAGGGGCAGTAACATGTCCCCCTTCACACCCTCTCCTGCCCCACCTCGTCCCCCAGTTCCTCAGCAAGGCTTTGCTTTTATCAGAGTCAACAACCCAACGAACACCTGAAATGTCTTTTTTCTGTCCCCCCAAGAGGTAAAACTGAAGCCCACACAGATGCCCAGCAGGCTGTCACCACCAGCTTCCCGCAGAGCCTCCAGAACAGCCAGCCCCTACCTGCTGTGCGTGCGGTTGCTTTCTTGTCCTGCAGTTGAGTTCCTCAGGATACAAGAATGACCGAAAGCTTGCAAGTAAAACTCTGTTTTTTCTTCCCATCAGAGCACACAGGTCACCTTGCACTACGTTTCTGCTACAAGGAAGGGGTGGTTCTTGGCTGCTGAGTCGTAGTATAAGACACCTGTCTCTACTGCTTCTCAGATGTTAGCTGATAGACCTTCAGCAGCTCTTACCATGCTCAGTGCATCGTCAAAGAGGTTCACGCACTCAACAGCTTGCTGTGCACAATCACAAAAGGCCAGGGATGGCACTGGTTTAATGATTTGGATAATCTGCAAATTAGGGCTCAGAAATTAATCTAATTAACATTGTACCAGTCTCTTTAGTGCTTTGAGACAGACTATGTTAGTGTTTTTACAACTGGCTTGGACAATATAAAGCAGAGTATGAGTGGGGTCACCCCCTGCATATACATTAAGAAGTCCATTATGATTTGAGTTGTGCAGTGGTCTAGAAGCTAGTGGCAATAACCAGCAAAGCCTTGGTAGCTCTGCATGCTGCCCTCCAACTGTTCCTGTACAATATTAAGCTGTGATGCTGTTAGATGCCTGAAAATTGCTGTCTTTTATGACAGCTGGCCAAAATTCAGTACTGCTACATGCAGCAAAGTACAATGGCATTTTACCAGCTGACATTCATCTGAGTTTGACTGACAGCTGTCACAATTCAGTATCCGTAATGTCTCATCTTGGCACCAAGGGAGGGAGTGGGATCTCTGTGAAATAGTTACGTCTGAGCACACTTCACTGCACTGCTTCCAGCCCTTGTACAAGCCACTGACCAGCAGTGCTCCCACTGCCATTTTTGAGGCACAGAGTACCAGTGTCTTAAGAGGTCCTTCAAATAGCTGCAGAGTCATATTCTCAACTTTTCAGATGCACACTGATGTACTCTCTTCCAGCTGAGAAAACCTGCACTTCTCTTCTTGGGCTGTCTACTAGTAACTCACTACCAACTGTGAATACTGGAACACAGATTTCTGAAGATTTTAGAGCTTTCCCCAAAACATATCATTAAGGCGATTAAAGGTTTTGTGCCAATTGGAAGACTAATTTTGAAATAAATTATTTTGAAATAACGATACCAAGTGTTTTATTAACCTGAACTAAGATTATTGACATTTCCATTTCATCTGCTACAACAATTTACTCAAAACCAATGGCCAATTTGGGTGACACTAGTTTTTTTCATTTAAAAATGAAACTTGTCGACAACAATTAAATTCCCTGAATTAAATGAGGGAAATCCATCAAAATCAACTCCAATCTACATAAACTTTTGATTTGATCACACTGACAATTCTGGTAGGGACACTCTATCACCCTGTGTCTGGGCACATTTCTCTTCTGGCTGCAGGGAAGAGACACATGGGAGCCAGCCCCGCATAGAGCTGCCCCAAAGCCCTGGGAGATGTGGGCTTTCTTGTAGCTTTTCTGTCAAGAAGGATGAGTGCATTCTGCATAAAGGGAATCGTGACTCTCATCTCCAAATGAGCAATAAACTATAAAAAGGTGTCAATGTAGCCAAACGGAACAATCTGGACATTGCTTCCAGTTAAAGAAACTACTGCTGTTCTGTAATCCTCTTCTGGTTTTTTTCTTTTTGTTTGTTCCAGAACATGTAGACACGTGTAGACACATGTAGAGACGAATTAGTAAAAGAACTCAGGTCTCCAAGCAAATAGCTCTGCAAGAAGCATAATAAAGATGCTTTTCTCTTTTCATAGCTGAAATCATACATAGAGAAGAAGGAGAATGCTTGCTTTCCAACACAGATGTATTAGTGATTAGCGACAGTGTAAATGAAATGCAGAAAAAAAAGTATTAAATACATATATTCCTGCATGTTCATAAATGTAAAATATAACATATATAAAATCTGTTAAATGTGGAATGAGTTCTTTGATAAACTGTCTCCTAGTAGGCGTAAAACAATCAGCTAAAACCAATAGCTCAGAGTCTGACTTCTTTCCCCTATAATGAAAATTTTAACTTTTTTTTCAGCTGCTAGGTTATTACTGTCACACATAGGTTATTCCTGATTTATAGACACAGTAAAGTACTTACTACTTCTAAAACATTGCCTTGCAAATATAGTTAATTTTTTGAGTTAAAAAATTAAAATATTCCATGCATTTAACTGAAGAAAGTTATAGACTTTTGAAAACCATATGTAAAACAGGCTGTCAGAAACATGAATATCACATTATGGCTCTTGGATTAGGTTGGTGGATCGCTCCTATAGCACAAGCAATTGCAAATCTTCGTTAAATTGTTAGGGGAGATAAGTGTGCCCCGGAACAGCTACTGCTTCAAAAGCAAGGATTCACTTCATGGAAACCCCTGTAGCAGGGCTTCAGGCCAGTCTCATAAACCAGAATGAAAGGCCAAAACAACACGTTTGCATGCCAGAGACAAGTCAAGGGGAAATGTTTGTCTGAGGTTCAGTGAGAGGTGATGCACCAGTACCTAATTTGCTATACTGACTGTCTCATGGAGACAGATAATACTAATGCTTTTAATATGCATGTTTCCTACACTGTAGCTTTAGCTGTTCACCTGCATAACCCCACAAGATGCAGTAAGTTCCCTTCGCTTCATTTTACCTTTGCCTGTGCCATTTCCTTTTCTGCTGATTTACAGTAACATCAATAAAGAGGCAATCAAGGTCGATCAAGAGGTCAGCCGTTCCACTTTCCTGACCCCTTAAGTAGGTGTTCCCACAATGACCGCAGAGCAGGCAATTGGGCAGCACTTCAGGCCCACTTCACGGTTATTTCAGTGCGATCTAAATGTGCACAAGGTCAGTTTTCACATACACCACAGCTCTGTTGCTCACTGCTCTCCACTCCTGCAGTCATCCTCAGCCCCTGAAAGCTGGAAAATGTTCTTAAATCCAAAAAACCAGCAGCCACATTAGCTTAATTCACTGTCAGCAAAAATCACTGCATGAGATGCAGGACAGTAACGGTCCTGACACAACAAGCTGTTCTTGCCATAAAGTCCAAGCAAGAAGGGTGATTCTGCCATGCTCTTGAAAGCTGGTCTCTTAACAGTCTCATTTCTGGCAGGCAAGTTTACACCACCCAGAGCTATTACAATAGACAAAATGGGCCATGCAAAATAGCCTCAGGTTAATGACAATCATACTCATTAAATATAGTAAGCAGATGAAGAATGAAATCAGATGCTCCCCGGAAAAATAACTTGCTTAGCTTTCAACCTTCTGTGGCATCCAATTTACAAAAGCTTCCTTTATATTGTGCTTCATTTTCACATACCTTCCTTTCTCCTGCCTGAATCTTTCTCTTCATTTCCGTCAGGGTCATTGCCGAATTCCAATTAAATCGTAAAAACAAGAGAGAACAAAAGGAAGAGCAGCGTAACCAATGCAGACCTGAGCAAGTGACAATTGCAGACTGGAGCTATCACAGAAGTTAGTTTAAAAGTATCATGTCAAACAAACGAGCTAATTACAACATGCCTTCAAGTGAACCCACGATAATATTTCATGGCAGAAAAACCTCTACACGTCTAACATAAATCTAAAGGCAGGAAGAATAGCTTGTACCCAAAACACCTCTCCTGCAGCTGTATCTGGAAAACAACCTAGCTTCACAGTCAAAGGTGCGCTCTTAGAAGGTCAAACACAAGTAAATGCAAAAACTTAGTAACAAAGCATGAAAAGTATACAAGCACAAAAGTAGTCAATCTGTCTCAGACTAAATTTTCTTCTATGTCCTTCCTTCTGTTGTTACACAGTGTTTGAAAGAAGTATCTATTTTCAACGAAAATGGACTCCTACCAGTGGGGAGTTGCAGCAGTTTCATGCTCTGAAGAGTGAAAATGGTGAAAGCTGGTACTACCTGCACCAACTGCTGCCCCCATTACTCAAGCCTGCTAACACTCCTGACTGCAGCAGTGAGTTCCACAAATCAGCCCGCTGTCTACAGATGTATTTATTATTCCTTGTTTCATGCTTGTGGTGTTAGCCCTTCTCATCTCTGTGATGAAAACCTACGAAGAGGAGAGTTATAGAGAACGTTAGTCTGCCTGCTCACAATGTACCATTGCTAAACTGAAGAACTGCTCCAGTACTTCCATTGGAAACCTCCCTCTGCACAATTTTCTTGGGTCTGCTCAGTTTATAGTACAAAACAGAATGAAATACAAATCTTAAGGCTCCATGCAAGGATTTGTATGAGGTGCCTGGAAAAACACACACCATTCCAGGGATGAGTGAGCATTTTGGGATGGTACAACTGTTGCATAGCACCGTGAACAGCTTGTTACAGGGGCAACACTCCTTTTTGAACTACTTCTTTAAGCACATCATTATACTCTTTTCTTAGAATAGCTTTGGGTAAAAAAACCCCAACAGATGTCTTCATTGAATTGTTGATCCTTTGATAACAAAGCAAGTGATTTTGATTTCTGGAACAGCCTCAGGGAAATTCACGTTGGTTTTAAGCAATAAAGCAAATTAGTACCGCAGCTTTAAAGGTTAACAGACAGAATAATCCCATCCAATAGTATGTGAAGAAGATGAAATGATTAAAAAAATCAATTTGTTGCTATGTTGTGATGTTGTTTCTTATCAATACTCGTATATAATCAGCTTCTCTGCATTCCATAAAGACCTGGTTCCTGCATGTAGAGTTACTCGTAATAGTCTCTGCCCTGAGCAGCTTGTACAGAGCAGGGACAAGGCAGGTGAAAAAAAGGCACGGAGGTGCAAAAGGGCATCACAGAATGGGAGAGAGCAGTAGCAGAAACACCGTGGCCAGAGCCAGAGTCTTTGGATGGACAATGCAAGGCCTTAACCTGCAGCCCACTGAGCCTCTCAAAGACACCCAACAAAACATAACTGAAATCCCCCCCCCCAAATGCTTGTCTCATGTATCTGCAGAGAGCAGCGTAGCACAGACCAAATGCTTTTTCTCTGTTGCATACCATCAGAAAAGATTACATGGTCCTTGAATGTAACACAGAAACATCCTCTTCTCCCCAGGGCTGGCGGTGAAGGAACTGGCTGACGGATACTGCAAGCTGGCAAGCTGTCACACAGGCAGGCATTTCAAATGGGGTAATGTTGCAGCAGCTAGGCTGAGCTTGGTAGCTAAGCTGGTTCACAGCGAGCTACTTTAGGTACCTTTCTGAGTAGGTACTCCTCTGATACAGATGAGTAGGCTTTATCTTCGCTCCGAGTCCCCTAAAAGCTATATAGCTGCTTTAGCACAGTGCTAGACTTGGGCTAATATATTCTGATGCACAACTCAGCACGCTGTTACTGAAGAGAGACAGCTCAGACTCAGCTGTAGGCATGAGCAAAGCAAACTCATACTGACCCGTAAAAGACTGCAGACATAACTTCAGCCACCCTGCAGTTAGCAGTGTAAGCATATCTCCTCCTAAGGAGTCAAGTCTGATTAATTCTCCAGCACTCTTTTACTGAAACACCAGGCAGAAAAAGAGATGGGGCCATTCTCCTCTGAAAACCATATAACATCACTCCATTACCCAGAGCCACCTTCTGAGTATCACCTCCCCTCACAAATGGACATACCTATTACCACAGCCTCTCAGAAGAGAAGGCATACACAACAACAAAAAAGGAAGAAACACAAATGCTAAGAAATCTCCCTTTTTCCCCAGAGCCCATCAAATACACCCTAGAGCAAATCCTTTCCTTTTTCCTACCACAGTTCACAGGGGTTTTCTGACTGTCAAGACAATACTGACTTCATATCTTTCCCTCCAGGCTCCTAAATCTTCCTCGCCTTCCACCAACAAGCACTTGAAAAAGACAACGGGCACAGAAACCACAACACTGGCTCTCCACTACTTAACTGCAAGGCTCAGCTAAGACACCTTTCCTTGACAGCTTTGAGCAACCAGGATAGAGACAGAACAGAGGCCGTCCTGTCTTACTGTGGTAATTGAGGGTGATCCTCAGCTTGCGCCCAGCACTTCCTAGCAGGTCCCTGTGTGCTGACCAGGCTTCGGCTCACTGCACTCGGGCACTGATGAGGTCCGAGTCTGAGGGGCTGCAGCTTCAGGCAGTGCAGCAGCTCTTCTGTGCTACAATGCTTCCAAGTTAACAGCTCAGCATCTTCAAAAATTCCCATCAGTGCTGGCATTGTTATCTATCTCAGTCTCTTGGTAAGCAGCTACAGTTCAAATTGTACAGAATATCTTAATCTTCATCAGTCTTTGGGCACTGACTGGCTCTGGCAGGGGGAACTGCAACACCTCTGTGACGCAATGTCCCTTTAAGGCAACAGGTGATGTATTTTTTTTCTTCAGCAAAAGAACCAGTGGTCACAGAATTACTGGTTATTTACCAGTCTCCACATCAGGGTTTTGAAAAGCTATCTTGTCTGGAACATTTAACAGTCTGTTTTTCCACATGGATGATTTTACCATATCTGAAAACTGCTTGTTCCATCATCCCACAGGAGTTTGCAAGTCATAGTGTAAATGAAAGTTACTCTCTTTCTTAATGGATAAAATATGCTTGTTCTGAATAATATGTTTGCATAACACCAAGTACCAAAACATGCTTTCTTTTCCTTTTTTGGATTTATTTTTTACATGGAAAGAACTACTAGTGTTGCCTCATATAATGGAAAGAGGAAAGAAATAAAAAACAGAGGCAAAGAGAAAAAAACTGTCATGGATAGGAGAAAAGAAAATTTTTCCTTTGGCAAAACCAAGACTAAGACAAAGAACAAGGAAAAGATCAATGACAAATCTCAAAATGTAATGTGATAGGCATGACACAGCTTATAGAATCTGTTAGCTTTAGGAATGGGGAATTGCCAAAAGTCTCGTCCAGCTCCATATCCGTGAATGAAGAGAGTTCCAAGGTGCTTCACTGCTAGTTAGGGGGGGCTAGAACATCCCCTCTCAGGTCCCTTTTCTGCCTGTGATGTCAAAAGCTGCACTGTAGAGGTAGGTGAGGAGTCCCAGAAAGTGAGAAGGCCTTGAACAAAACAGCACTGAGATATATAGTTTAACACCATCTGGCCCTCTTTCCACTCCTTGGTTTGGGCGGTAAGTGTGCAGAAAAGACCAAGTCACTGGCAGCCGACTCTCATCGAATGGACTCGGTTGCCCTCAAGCCAGGACTCCTGGCCAGCCCACAGGCTGTGGGAGCAGTGCCCCAGCTTCACTTCTGTCCCTGCTTGTACTGGGGCCTGTTTGGTATCTCGCCATTCTTTCTTTTTTTTACCTTAAGGCTGTTTGCAATGAGACTGGAATACTTGGTACTTCTGTGGTGAGATCCTGCATGAAAACACACAATTATGTGACTCCGTGTTCCACTAGCACACCTTCAAAGTCTCCCACATCAAAAGATGTAGGCAAAGCCTTTTCTGAACATGGGCTGTGAGACAAACTGGCTTCTTGTGCCACCTTCTACATTTTCATTTCAGCTGCTATGTGGAGTATAAAGAAACCAAGCAGCAGTTGGGTTCTTCTGGCACTTTGAAATCAGTGGAATTGAGATGCCCTGCTTGCATTCACTGTTTGTTCCGGAATGACAATATTGTGATTTCTAGAATGGAAATGAAGGTAAGGATTTCCCAGGTGAGAAACTGTGTATTTGACAAATTTGCAACAAAAAGCCATGCCAAGTATTGGTCTATTGCTTTTGGTTTTAATATGTAATGAGAAAAGGTGTTAAAAATTAAACCACAATAGGAATAATGCAACATTGCTAAGCTATCTTTTTGCCATCTGTCAAGTTTGCAATATTTTCAAACTATTCCCAAGCAAATTACTAATTCATCACAACATCTCTCTTCCTGTCATATGATAAAATAGAATACAATTGCTAATGCAGTACATTTAACCTCTGTCAGGAGTTTGCATATTTGTGTGGAACCATAAACCAGTTGTTAGTGTGTGCCAGAAGGCTTCTGGCAGCCTTCCTAAAGATTTGTCAAAAAACAATTTGGATCCCCACTGCAGCAAATACGGAGCCACAGCCCGATTGTTACTGTACGTCACAATCTTGTCGAAAGCAGCCTTTGCAGATAATAAGAATCTAGGGCTGGTGGATTTATTGCAGTGGACCTAAGCACGGTGTCTTATCCCAGCGTCTCCTGACTTGACGAATATCACGCTTTTTCCCTCAATTACCCCAATTACCTCTTGATCGTTTGGCAGGTCGCTGATTGCTTTACAACGACCAGGCGAGGCGACCTCCTGCTTTACATTTACCGAGATGGCCGGGGAGTGTTGTGATTTACAAGCGGTCCCAGTCAGACCTGAATCATGTCCATTAAATCTCAAGCAGAGGAATTAAATGGGCACACTTCTTGGAAGAAACAGTTGAGCTCATCGCTTTTTGTTTTCTTTTACATGAAACTAACTGAACCAGTTTATTTGTGTCCAATTTTCGATTAGAAATAATTATTCCTTTTAAGTGTTAACAAAGCAAACAGAATGAGTCATCTCAATTACTGTTATCTGTGGATTTTACACCGTCCTACTCATCAAAGGTAAATAATTAACTAACCCTTCTATTCTGTAAGCTCTTCACACATCTTAGTCTGCAATTTTCTGCTTTTCTGCCCCCTTGCTGATACAATTTTATCTTACAAGTTTATTGACAGTAAATACCATAAATTTTTATTTTCTCAGAAGAAACCTCTGGTGCTTTGGACCCTGCTAAAGCTGTGGCTCTTCAGGTTGATAGAAACTTTGCATAACGAGTTACTGGTGAATATTAACAACTGAAATATTAATAATTAAAAGAATGCCAAGCAATAGCATTTTTGATATTATGGCCACCTAAGGATCACCAATGAATAGAAGGGAAGTTTGAGCTTGAATAAAAGCTTGAACAGAAGCAAAGCTGTGAAAATGAAAAAAAGTGGAGAAGTTGAGAAGGGAGGGAAAATTGATTCAAGGTAATAAAAGAAAAATCTGGCAGCATGATTGAAGGAGAAATGCAAAAGCTAATTTGATACAAATCATGATTCAGTTTTGCTTTAAACACTCTAAACCATAAGGGCATGCTTTCTTTGGGTACGCCCCCAAATGCTTTATTTCTCACAGTAAGAGAAATTGCAATATATTGCAGGTTATGGTTTAAACTAAGAAAGCTGTTGGACTGAGAGATATCAAAACCACATCTAATCACTGGACTGTTACAAGCAGCCAAGACTGTTTCATTAGTGAGACAAAGAAGAGATGAAAATAGAAGTCCATATGCCTAACCAACAGGGCAGGAGGTGCTAAAGCCAAAACAGAGCTGAGCTGGAAACTGAAGTACTACCTTTATTGAAAAATTGGCAGAGGGCTAAGATTAGCTAGCTGAAGGAGATGGGCAGGAGGTTGCTGAGGGCTGAACCCTGGACTGATAATTGAAAGAAGAGAATAGAAATGATCAAGCTAAGAACAGAAAAACAATGGCTAACGTGGATGTCAAACATTAGTCTGCTGCTTTTAGTAAAGTGCTGTTTTTGTCAGTTAAGGGTCTGCCTCAAAATTTCAGGGCCCTGAATCAAAACCAATTCAAAGCCAGGAATAATACTTCAGTGCTAAAGGGCAGGTTTCACGGAAACGTCATCTCAGCATTTTAAAATACACGTGTGCACATGTATACCACCACCGCCACCCAATCAACCCTCTGGTCCCTGGTGAGCTCAGGTCTCTGCAGCTACCTCAGCTTGAGGATGAAGAGAGTTCACCTTGCTTCTGCATTATCAGGACAACTGTCACTACTTGGTGGAACCAAAGGCAGACTGCTTTACATCAACTAACAAACACCCAAAGCCAGTGTACAAATTTTTATCGTTCCTGGGATCTTCCAAAAGCTTTTTTAACCCACTTCAGGGCCCTAATACATTAAAACCACAACATATTTTCAAATACCTTCCAGCTTGTCACATCACACAGAGTGCAATGCACAGGAAAGATGTCACTGCACCAAAGGGTCTAAATACAGAAATTCAGAGGTAACATTTAATCCTTCAGCAGCAAAGGGAAGTTTTGCAATGGAATTTCCAGGGATGTGGAACTGACACTTGCAAGAGTACATGCACCCCTGGGGCATAAATTAGCAAAAAAACAGAAAAAGTTATTTGTTTTTAAAGGGGGCTGATAGATTTGGTGTGTGTAAACGTCTGTGGGCTCCTGAGTTTGTTACTAACTCTGCCATTATATCTCACTACCCGCTTGCTGCTCTCTCACCAACAGAAATTTTTATATTTAAAAAAGAAAAAAAGCACCAATTAATAAGCAGGAGCAACGTTAACTCATAATGGCACTAGCTAAGGTAGTGTTACTCCACCTAAATGCCTACAGTATTATTCAATGCCACTTTTACCATATGCTTTTTAACGAGCTGCAGGAAGGAATGAGTCTCAACCAGGACAGAGCACATGAGACATCATTCGAGAGCAGAAAGAGCGTAGAGCAGGTGGCACTGATGCCACCACTGCCTCCACATTGCCTCTGTCCTACAGGCAGCACCCTGAGGGGTAACTCATCTGGTTCTCCCAACCATGTTTACCAAAAAAGGTGTCATTTGTGGCAGCAGTTGGCTACCTGTCAGCCTGGAAGCAGAGTGACATCGGCAGCTGGCTTCATGCAGGAGCGAATGCTAAGGGGGTTGTTTGGCTGAACGGGGCAGTAAAGATACAGGCACCACCACAGAGCACTGACCTTCTGCTCATTGCTGACCTGGGGTGAACCTGGCACAGCTACTGACAAATAAACACCTCTTTTACTCTCACCTTGGTCTCTAAATGGCTTTTATAAAATTGTGGGCTGCACCCTCAGCAGATATAAATTTGCATAGCTCCCTTATAATCAGTGAACCATGTCTATTTGCACCAGATGAACATCTAGTCCTACACTTTCAAAGGCTTTCCAGTTTTAGATGGGCTGGAAAATTAAGATTTCTCAGTTCTAAATGCATTCCTGAACCTCTCTTCTTTCTAATGTGTCTACACCCCCCTCCTTCTCCCTTCCATTTTAACCTACAATTTTTCAGGTCATTTAGTTCAGAATGCAAACACAGATGAGTTATTAGGAGCTGAACATTGCCAACTGTGCATGTAATGTGACTTTGTTTCACAAGGAGTAATAAGCATATCTGCACTAACAAAAAATAAGGACTCACAGTTCAGGAAGACATGATACAACAAGAGAGGCCTCAGAAATCTCACAAGCAAAACGTCTGTTTGCCTAAAAACTTGTTAGAACTTTTTCAAGTACTTTTGAGCTGATGATGTAAGTTGAGAGTAGCAGAAAGGACCAGGCCAGTGGAATTAGCTATAATTTTATGTACTGCCACCACTACATCACCAGGATGAAAAGAAAGATCATCCAGAGGGGAAAGGGTAATAATGAGTGTTCTTCAACATGTCAGATACCAAACAGTGCAGAAATGTTGAGGCCTGGAAAAGGGCTAAGCTAAAAGGAAAAGGGTGATGGTCACACAGGATTGGAGAACGTAAGAGCTGACCCCTAAAAAAAGTGTCATTTATTTTAGACAAGCTGATCCTCCAGGCTCAGAATTTAACTTGTTTTTACTGCTGTTTTATTACTTTTTCCATTTTGCCATGACAAGCTAATGATTTTTGCAAAAATGTACCATGACAAATCCACCCCTGCAGGTGGTTTTACACACACTATGTTCACGAAAGACTTTGATCCCTCTTCTCTTTTTAGTTTTTCTACTTGTGTTGTGTTTTCAGGTTTCTTCTTCTTCCAAAGAAAGATTAAAGGAGAGAAAAACAGACACTGAGGATCGTAGGTAGGACACAGTTCAACACAGTCCCACTAAACCAAGAGACACAAGGCTAAAGGAAGGTTTGCAGCTGACTTCCCTCACATCTCCATCTCTAGTAACTGCAGTGGGTCATTTGCAGGCCTGCTTGCTGGTCAGGGACATTCATTGTGATATTTGATGGTCACAAGGCACAAAAGACACCTCAGTTCCCCTGAGGAATCACAATGCTGACATGTCACTACCATTGCGCTTGACGTCTCCCTGCCCAATGCCATCCTGTGTGCTGTCAGAATAGCCAAAAACTCTGGTAGGATGACTCTCGTAAATGGAGGTCATCTTTAGGAAGTCTTCAGGTAAGCCCTTTAGCTGTGGGAGCGCTGACTGTGAACCCGTTTAACACCCATATGGCATTTCTGGTTTCTGTGCTGCGCACACTGCACCCCATGACTTGGGCTGCGGTGGTCCATCCTTGCAGCTCCATGTTGCACTGCCATCAGGAGATGCAGTCAAGCTTCCTGCTACGCCCAGGGTAGCTGAGCAGCAACCATGTTAAGTCAACAAGGGCTGCCCACCTCCTCCTCCTCCTCAGAAAACTAGGCTTTATTACTCTGGATCATATTCCCTAATATAATTATTACCTGATACCTGTGAATGGGAATAACAACGGCTGTTGCACAGAGGCTGGGAAGAGAAGATGGGAGGTGAGATGGACTTTATAAACACTTATAACTTCTAAAGATTATTCCTTTTGAAGCTAGACATACATTTTAATCAGCTACTTTCATCATTATTCATGAATGAATTATTAATTAGTCCTCTTGACTAAAAATAACATTTCCAGCTTGCTGCAAAAATACACACACACACAAACATGAAAAAATAATACAAGAAAAAGGAAGATATTCCACATCATTAGCACTAGAGTAAAGGCTGAGTATTTGATCTCAGTTTAATTATGAATGCCTAGTTTGAAAGAACATTTCCACATCACCAGTCAATAACGCTGCTGTGTGCACTTGGGTGTAAGACACATTAAGAGGCAATATTAGAAATGGCTTATTTTTCAGCAGCTTCATTCACTATGTTAATGGGTGTGTGCACATAAGTACCTGCACAAATACATCCCTTGCTAAAATGATTTTTGTCTTGTGACTTCAAAATTGGGAAAAACCCAACAACAACTCAACCTTGTGGCTATTTCTGATTACACAGCAATCCAAGGCTTCAGCCACCATAAGAACCCTGAGGAAGAGACAGCCCTTGTCCCCAAACTTATGTGGGCACAAGAAAAAGAAAAGGAAAATCCAAAGAGGAGTACCACCATTTTACGTTACAGAGGGGGAAACAAGGTAAAGACAGTAGAGATAACTTACCCAAGCTGATCCCAGCTCTCCCAAGGAACACCTATTAGGCTGCATGATTCCTTTCACTTTCTTATTTATCCACCTATGTACCCACCCACCCACGCCATTCAGCATGGCAAAACCCTCCAGAACATGTACATTCATATCCTCTCTGACCTCTCCTTTCCCCAGACTGTCATCTACAGGCGTCTGGCTGGAAGCGCAGTTTTTCCATGAGGGAACCCGAGATGGCTCTGTAATGGCCAATGTCATGATTCCTATCCCGTACCACCATACCGTAAGGAAGCACCTTCTTGGTGGTGGTGGTGGTGCTCACAGAGCTGCTGGGAAGGGAAGGGTGGGAAGAAGAGAGTGGAGGGTGATATCTGGGAGCCAGCAGCTAAGGAGGACTCTGATCAGCTTGCAGGGTCTTTTTTTCCTATAACGACAGAGACAACTAACAATTGTGCAGTTTTGTTATCTGAATTGGTTTCCTTGATGAGCACATCCCTTCAGAAGCTGCTGCATTGTTAATTTCCTAAATGATCAAAAAGATTCTAAACTAAGAAAATGCTGCACATTCAGGGAAAGAGGGGAAGGGTTCAGAGGAATTGAAAATGACTTGTGATTCTTCAAAAATCTGGGCCATCCTCTGAATGCTGTTATTTTTAAACAGTTTCTGTTTTATGTACATGGACATATGTAAACACCGTCAAGAACTAATGAGGTTGAATGACTCAAAAAAATTCTTGTTTTGCCAGAGGCCTAGCAAAAAATTTAACTAACAGGTTTCATGAACCTTGTTTGGGCTATTTTAACTGTTACTATATTACACATCTGCCTCAAGCCTATGCCAGTCTCCAGTAAAGTAGCACTTTCTTAACATGTATTTATCACGACCTGGGCAAACAAACTGAAGCTACCAATCGAAAACACATCCATGACACACCTTTCACCTCAACTTACCTGAAGAGGCCAAAGTCAAAGATGTACCATGATCAACACACCAAGGTGAGGGGGATTATTGTGGAACAGTAACTGTTCACCCACACAGCACTAGGGGATGGATTTAAAAAAAAGAATCAGGGATAACTCTTGAAGGGGAATCTGCTGAACTTGGGTACTTCTGTCCTCTCAGAACCAAGATGGGCAGTTCCACTTCTTCAGATGATATTTACAGCTCTGTTCCTTTCTTCTTTTCCTCCAGACCTCCAGAGAGATTTTGTTCACTTCAGTTTCATCATGCCTGGTGTACTCTTTTAGGTCCATTTTCAGCAGAGCAGGTTTGTAGAACTTGCTCTGCTGCCCACTCCTGACTCTGCTTTACCTGTGAATGCCTACTTGCTACCCCAGAAGAGTCCCCCCAGGGATGCTGTGCTCAGCACACTCGCAGTAGTGTGGGGCATACATGCTCTGCACTGACTTTTCTGCACACAGAGCACAGTAAGACCACATTCAGGTCAGGCTTTTCCAAAGTGGAATTGCTTTGGTTGTTATTAATTTTTCATTAATTTCCCAGCTACAGTAGTTTTCTCTTGAGAGATCATTAATAAAATACCACCCAAATCAGCAAGATAACAGGCGAAGTGACCAAACTACAAAACAAGTTTAATTACCTTGGTGTTTTACCTTCACAAGAGCCAGCTCTAAATTAAAGACCTGTATGAACTAACGCTTTGATGATGATGAGGTCTACTGCTTCCTATATCTTGTTGTTTTAATTCTCCAATTAAAACACTTCCTCTATTTTGTTTGGAAGAAGAATCAAAGTGCCTGTAGATGTTAATGGAGGGTTGCTGGGAGGGGATTTCAGCAAAACTTCCCCAGCAAAAATCACCAACAGTGGAGCGACCTTACCAATATGCAAACCTCATAGTGACATCAATGCTGCCCAAAGTAGTAACTATTTCAGGGATAAAGAAAAATATGAATATATTTTATATTATTTAACATAAATTACTCAGCTAAATCCTATTTATTCTGAGATTACAATATAAATTTTGCCAATAGCTAATATCTGAAATTTAAAAGTAACCCAAACAAGAAAATAAGCAAATAGTATTTTTGAGGTCATTGAGAAATGTCATGGCAACCAACCAATTAAAGAGCATGAGCTACACAAAGAACTAAAGCAAGGGGATGAAGCAGCACAAAGTTTCCTTAAAATATATATGTATGTGGTGGCACTGCTACACACAATACACACAATGTTGAATCTGTAGGAGATACATGTTCCTCCTAGCAAGATTTGGACTAAGGCATATATGAACATTGGCCTGGTTTGAGCCCAGGAGCAAACTGAGCACCACAGAGCTGATCACTCACCCGTTCCCCCTCAGGGATGAGAAGAAGAAAACAAACAAAAGTCTCCATAATTGAGACAAGGACAGTGAGGGATGACTCACCCATTATGGTCATGGGCAAAAGACAGATTTGTCTGGAGAAGCAAAAGAACATCAGTTTAATTTGAACACCACCTTCACTACTACTTAATTTTCAATCAGAGTAGGACAGTGAGAAATACAACCGCATCTTAAAAAAACCTTCCAGGCTCAGCTTTGCTCCCAATTTCTCTACCTCCTTCCCCGAGCAGCACAGTGGGGCAGGGGATGGGTGTTGTGGTCAGGCCATCACCTGTTGTTTCTCCTGCTCCTTCCTCTCCAGGGGGTGGACTCCTTGTGCTACTCCCCTGCTCCAGTGTGGGATTCCTCTCACGGGACACAGTTCTCCATGAACTCCAGCATGGGTTCCTCCCACGGGCTGCAGCTCTTCCCAATCTGCTCCAGTGTGGGTCCCTCCTGTGGGTCCCAGACCTCCCAGTGATGAACTTCCCCAGGGCAGCCTTCCCACAGAGTCCCGGTCGTCTTCAGGTGCAGGCACCTGCTCTGGCGTGGGGTCCTCCATGGGCTGCAGGTCAGCATCTGCTCCACCAGTGACCTCCATGGGTGGCAGGGGGGTGGCCCTGACCTCTCACCATGGGATGCAGGGGGGTCTCTGCACCAGTGTACCTCCCCTTCCTCCTCTTCCTCCTTTCTTCCACTGACCTCAGTGTTTGCAGAAGTGTCCTCCTCACAACTCCTTCTCACAACTCCCACTCCTCCTCCCAGGTTCCCTTTCTTAAATATGTCATCACAGAGGTGTGGCCACTGTCGCTAATTGGCTTGGCCTTGGCCAGAGGCAGGTCTGACTTGGAGCTGGGGGAGCTTCAAGAAGCTTCTCACAGAGGCCACTGCTGTAGCCCCCTCCCCTGCTACCAAACACAAACCCAACACAAACCCAACACAACACACTTTATGAAATGGAGTTGTTCATGTCAATCCAATCAAGCATGTACAGAAATGCTTCAACTCTCTCCCCTTTCTTTATTTGCAGATGATTTTCATGAGTCTTCTCCTCAGACTACTCTCTTATCCAGTTGTGAACAAAAACTTACTTCATACAAAAGTACTTACCTAACTTGCATTATTTCTATGGATTTCCTATGGATATTTTCATGTTTTATTTTGTTGAGCTCCATCTACTTTGGAATAACCCAAATTGTATGGGCCTTTGGTTCAAAAATAAACTACGTGCTACCTGCGTTTAAAATGAATTCAGGTGACAATTATTTCAAATCCGATCTATTACTCACTAAAGAAAATATACTATCACTTTGTTTTCTTTAAGATTCATTAAATCCTCACAATGCAAAATATCATCAATATAAACAAGATCATCAAAATTTGGCCCATAATGATTCTAGCACCAATTCCTTTTGTGAGAAAATAAGCAAGGAATATGCATTTCACACTTTTTCAGTGATTACTTCTCAACTCAACATAGGCGTTTTTGTAAGTATACATAACAGTACATGCCATGCGCATTTGTGTGCATGCCAAAGGATATACAAAGTTTATTTTATAGAAAGTTCTACTGAAACTATAACTGAAATAAATGTGTCAAGTTGAGACAATTCATGCCTGCCTTAACTATTAAAAAAAAAAAAAAGAAAAAAGTGCATACACAGATGTGTTATCTCTTACTGTTACAGTGTTCTCAGTTTCAGCTTCAAATTAATTTACAACACAGCAGATCCTATCAAACTGTACTGTTTTTAAGCCTAGCAAAGGAAAAATGAAGTAGATTTGTTACACAGAGAAGAAGCTGAAAGGTAAGCACTTCTTCTGCCAAGACAGAAAGTCAATAACTGATTCTTTGATGGTTCACTAAAAAAGCTGAATCTTTTGTGACAGAATGGTGAAACCATTTTGAAAATGTACAGATTTAAAAAGAGACAGCTAGAACAAAGGACAGTAAGAGACTGACATATAACATACAGAAATAATTGTTGTAATATTCTCTAATGCTTAGTATGACTTTGATCATCTTCAATAACTCTTGTGATTCACAGCAAAATCAGTTCCAAAACAAATTTACATACAGGAAGCTTTTTACAGTGCTCAAGGTGCATTTCATGAGTCACACCAAAAAGAAAAAAAAAAATTCAACAAGACAGCAGACAAAGATGGTACTAACCAAACGCAAAGACACCAGTAAGTGCCCCTCTGACAAAGTTACATTAAACTTTTGCCTAACCATGGGGCTGCAAAGTGTTGAACCCCACCTGGACAACCAACAGCCTACCACACGTTAGAACCTATAAGAGGGTTCAGCGAACAACTTTAATAATGCCAAAGCTCTCAAAGTGTGAAGAAGCAGGGGTCCATGCACAGAGACGGCTGCAGGAAGCTGGGCTCTCAACACAGGCTCTTTGGTCAGCGCTTTGGCCAAAATGGCTGATGAGTAGGACCCTGGAGCATTATGTTCAGTTTTGATGACAAAATCAGAATAAAGATGAACTGAATAAGGTTCAGAAATGAGCCATAATGATTAGAAATCATGATTTATAGTGAAAGGCTTCTGAATCTCCATCTACTTTCTTTTCTGAAATAGAGCTAAGAGCTAACCTTATCACAACTCACACATACCAACACAGGGAACAGACACTGGATAGGAAAAGGCTCTTCATTCTAGCAGACAAACATCCTGGACATGACAAGTAATGCTACAGGAAATCAGGCAAGAAATACTGCACGTGGTCTCAGCGGAAAAGTTGCCAGACAGCCCAGCCTGATCCACTTGCATCCTCCAGAGCTGAAGCAAAGCTCCTTCATGGAAGTCTACCTTCAAAAGGCCCACAGGCCATTGCCAGTACATACGAATCAATGGATGTTTTCTGCGATGTTTCATGCAGTAGATGTAACTACATAATCACAAGCCCTTTTCAGGTTTCATAAACAGATGATCTTTGGAAACCATGGGATCAAATGGGGCTTAGTCCTCTAACTGAAGTTTGAAATAAAATATGCAAATAATAACATGGAAGTCTATGAGCCTACTCCTAGAGGCAAACTCTTTGCTAGATTGTGCTCATACCTTGCAGGATGCGCTGGGACCAGCACCCATACATCGCCATGCCATATGGGTAGAGTTTTCAGCAGAGATCTAGTGAGATTTGCACCAATGACTTCAGTGAAGCAAAATCCTACCAGAACACCCCCAACATTGATTGGTCTAGAAAATCCTGCCCTACGTGCATGAACTTTAATTTGTTTCATCCCACTTTTCTACGTAACATGCCTTAAAACATTGCCTTGGGGAGACGGAAAAAATATTAAAGTGATTACATAGTAATTCATGCAAATTGCTATGTTAATTTTGTAATTACTTAATTCTATAAAATGCCTGCAGTTTTTAGTGTCCTGTTCTGAGCTGGCTCTTGAAACACTCCTTCAGAGGTGTGAACAAGCAAAGGCATTGGAACAACCCTGCAGCAGAGTCTGTGGCACTACGTTGAAGCAGCACAAAGGGAAGGAAAGAAGCATTTTCAAAGAGGCCTGAAGCACCTCCAGAGGACAGGAAGCCACAGTTGCTTCTTAGGGTCCGGTAGTACAAGAGAAATGAAAAGCAACAGTAAGGGATGCTGGAAGCAGAAGCACATGGGGCTCAGTGACTCATCTGCTGTTGTCACACAACAACCACCACAACGAGGTGGCATGGGTGGCCAGCTACTTCTCTAACATGAGAAATTTATTTTTCTGCACCTCTTGCCATTAATTTCCTAACTCCTCTGGAAAACTAAATTCACTGTTTGCTAATTTGGGCTGGAATTCAGTGAATAACAGAAGCTTGTACCTCTACTATCCTCAAACCAGGTCTCATAGCCAACTCCACAATAGGTACTCCAGGAGCAGGTGAATAGGAAACACATTAATAAAATGCAATGAGATCTACTTGTACAAAATTTGTTACAATTTCGGATATGAAATACTTCCTGTTTACATACCATAATTCCCACTCCCTGGAGATCCTTTCAAAGGTTCCTCCTGGTTTCAGACAAGTTGGCTGTTAGCCATTGCTCATCCAAAGGTGGCCTATTCTAGGTCAGCAGTGAAGCAGGATGGGAAGAGGAAAGGCGTCCTTGCTGCAGCGCAGAGTAGCCAGGAAAGTCCTAAGGGAATGCCACTCACTCAAGGGAGGAAGGAAAAATGTTTGCCTACTTTCAGTGAAAGAGGAATAATGAATGAAGATCCCTCAGTTTGCCTGCTGCAGCCCTGAATGGTTGGTCTTAACGACCAGGAGAGGCTCCACACCCAGAAGATAAAGACTAGTGGACACAGTGACTCCCTTTGGCCTAAACTTCTATGAGGTCCAAATTCTGACAAACAGTGGCTAAATAATAAACTCACCCATTTATGATTACTTAGTCATGATTCCCTTGATGGAAAAGACCTCAAAGAATGTAAGAAGCCTCTACATGGTTTGAATAAATCAGTTAAGAATAGAGATTTTATTGAGCAGCACATTAAAGCAGATGAGCATAGTGGAATAAGCTTCCCATCTTAATTAGTAAGGAAAACAGTGACCTGCTTTCAATTTTAAAAATATACACAGTAATAATTTACAGAGCATACCATGGCCTAAGTAAACTCCAGGTCTGGCTGACTGTGAACCACCAGTACAGTATGCCTTGTTAATGCTTAGAGTATGCTTTTAATATGCTAAATGTACCCCTAAAAGGATACTAAAAGCCTTACATTAGCATATTCTGGATGATCTTTGAATATATGATCAGTGTAAGACAGGCAGAGACTCGCTGTCATGGCCTAATTAAAAATGAATAGTGTAGCATATTGACCTAACAAAAGTAATTTCTTCATCTCAACTTACTTCTGTTCTTTTTAGCCCTTTGGCTGAAGCCAGCGAACAAAGTCAAACTGAACTCCCTTTAATAGCCAGCAGTTTTGGGGTGCTAGTTTTTCATCTCAAACAATCTTCATATTTTGCTAAAACTTTTCTGTGTAAACAGAATCTATCATGACTTCCAGTGGGAACAATGCTTAGCTCACTCTTCAGATACCTTCTGGTACCTGCATCACTCGGGAATGGGGAGGTCTTCCTCAGCTAAGGATCAATACTTGATCTATCCCAGAAGCAGCATAATAGACCACTGCCAAAGTGTCTATGCATCATTTTAAATGGAAATTGAATTACATATGGCTGTCAAAAGTAATTCACCCCAAGTTACCTAGACGCAGTTCCTCCAGCCAATGCAAATAAAAATGCTTCAGTTATGGTGACCAAGCACAGCTTTGTACTTCCACAACTCCCTCAACATTGAATCTAGTAAATCTACTAATCCACATGGCAGGAAAACCCCATGGAACTTCCGTGTGCATCCCATTTCCTTGCTATGTGTTTAACTCCAGCGATGAGGGGAACTGTAGAGAAACAACATGGAAGGGCCACCACTTTGTCTGCCCATTTCTCCAGATGCACAAAAGGATGGTGCAAGGACCATCTCTCAAACTTCAGCTTAGCCTTAGCTCTACCACATTGTCCCTAGCCACAGATACATAGCTTATGTGGAGAAACAGCCCTTTGCAGTGACAAGACAGGTGGTAAAATCAGGTCCTTCAATTTCCATGGTGACATTCCCCTTCTCAACTTTCCCCCTTCCCCAAACTACTCTTTTTATTACATTATTAAACAGGAAAGGTGAGAAAAGTAAATAATTACCTAATTTATAGCTTTCTACTAACATGATTGGAATTTGTAACTACTTCCTCTCCATTTCTCTTTTCCTGTACTTTTTCAACATGCAACCAGCCACTTGAATCTTCATTACACACCTGTAGAGCAGGGGTTTAAATCTCTGCCCTCAACAGAACAGTGACAGGATTGTGTATTTTGTTTTTCTTAAACAGGGCCTTGATGCAGAGGTGTATTAAGTTTCATAGATGTCTTATCAGTCCCTGGCAGCTTCCTTAACTTTGTTTTGAAGTCCAGCTAATATAAGTCAGTCTTTCCACTTGTATTAAGTATCTAGTGATTAAGAAAGACTAGAATGAATGCTGACAGGCAACATAAAGGAAAAACACACTGTCACAAACTTATTAAATTACTATTACATGCATGTGTGTTTGGTTAACCAAATGCAAGTCACCAGGTTTTGCTAAGCAATTTCTTTGCCTTCCTGCTAAGAACAGTGCAGCTAAAAGCTAGCATGCACCATGATCCTTGTAATTCATGTCCAACTGTATCTGCTAAACTGCTCACAAGGTGCAGTAACTTTGGTGTTGCAAATTAACCTTTCAGGGATATTCTAAAACCAGATCCCAGGTTTCTCATATATCAGAGCTGGCTGAGAATGAACTGTTCCCTTCACAGCTCAGAACTATCAGACACAGAAATCACAGCCAGCTGTAATCTTCAACCCCTGGCAGAGAAAAACACGTTTTCAATTCCTGCTAAAAGTACTGCTTCTTGCCAGTATGCCAGAAATGTCTCTGGCAACCGACAACGTCTTGCATACACTGATTTGTTTTCAATTCTATTTTAAAATAAAAATTTGCCAGCTTCCTATGTCTAAGGAAAATAACACCTTAAAGGGCTCAATCCTGCTCAAGTAAGGCAAAACCTACATTGGATTCAATGACTCAAGAGATATTTAGGTTCATATTCCACCTGGGGACCTGTGTAAGGGTACTTTAGCCTTCTGTAGTTTCAAGCCTGAAAACCCACCAGGCTCCCTGCATGCTGAGGCCCTCCAGTTCCACTGAACAGGCCCTCCACTTCCACTGAAGTCTTACATAGTTTTACAGAGGCAGCTGATGCCACTTTGATACTCAAAACCATACCTAATCCAGCCTTGCACTCATATATACAGGTCTCTGGCTTGCTTAAAAGTAGAGGTCCAGAGCTCAACTGCCTGGGCGTACTGGCATACTGATACAGGGATACTGAAGACAAGAAAGTCTGGCTCTTCTCAGTGTGGTACAGAGCTATCAAAAGCAGTGAGCAGATGCATCTCTCATCACAGGCAGTGACCAAGGGAACCAGGCGTTTGCTGACGTTACTAATTTTCCAGAGTCTGTTTTTGATATTTTTATGTAATGTGGCAGCACTCGATACACAATATAAAGAATAACCCATACACTGATGAGGAATATGAAAGGCAGATGCATTTTTGCCAACTTTGTCAAACCCCCAAAGAATGAACTGCTTTGAAGCAGGTGAGAAAGCTGGGGAAGTCTTACAGTTGTGAAGGTATTTTCTCCTTTTCCTGATGCAATGAGTTTGGCTTGGCTGATTTGAATTTAACAGGGCCTGTCAATGAAGTACAAAACTGCTGTTCGCACTAGAATTGCCTGATAAGTGATCGGGCTTAACATGTCACGAGCGATAAGATGCAGACACAAACTACAGGCTCCACGGCAGCAGGAATGTCCACGCAGCACAACCACGCTGGCTTCGCTCCAGTTGGCCTTAGGGGAAGTCCCCCTCCTGATTTCAGCGCAGCCCTTCACTTTTGTGAGAGCGGGTTTTTGTGCGCCATCCCCTCTCCGAGCTGCTGTGGTTCAGCCTGCACTCCAGAAGGTGCTGCTCTCGCCCGCAGCTCCCGCTCCGGCAGGGCCCAGGGTCACCAACCTGACCGCCAGCAGCCACAAGCGTCCTTGGGCTGAAAGTGATCTCGAAAATGAAATGCCTGTGAAGAGTGGGAATTCCTGAAAAAGGCCCTTCTCTTTGCTTAGCGTTCTTGTTAAGTGGTATCTATTTCTGGACAGATTACAAACACTGAAGACAGTTGTTGTCACATTTATAAATAGCCCTGGAGGAAGGCTTAACCTTTCCCTGACCAGCAGCAAATTGTAATTGCTATTTCTAGATCAAAAAGACAATTATTGAGCAGATCCCATAAAGGAATGAAGGGATTGGGAACATCTCCACATGACATTACTTCAGGAGTTCCTCACCCCACCTAACCCCGAGTCTACATCCAAATAACTATCCCCGCATCCGAGTCCCAGAATCAAATCCCCAACTTAATACAGGGCCATAGTGACACTGATTGTGGTGGCCCACCACTCACACTTCAAGTATTTATAAACCTACAAGAACAGCAGGAGATAGTCCTTGTGTTTGAAGCCCACAGGGACTTCCATTCGATATTTTACTTTGCAGCTCATTTAAACTGTGTTTTTAACACCCAGCATTTGTTTTGTAATCCCTGTTTACAAGCAAAAGGCTTTATCTGTCTTAAAAAGTAACACTTAGTGGAGCTGCACCACAGCTATTTAGCAAGGGCAGCATCCTGATGAAGGGCTCGTATACACACTTCGTGCTAGCACCCTTTAAGGTATGAATTTAAGATGATATAATCAAACCAGAGTACAAACTCTGTGGATGGTCTTACACAGGTATACATGTAGTGTCTTTCACTAGATATTTTAAGAAATCAGGAAAAGTTTTCATCAGTTAAATAAACCCCTCTCCTATTGGAATTGAAATGATCTTATGCAACTTATCTCCAATAATTTAAAAGCTTATCCAAGTTACACTAGTCACTGTTCTGAAAACTTTGACTTCCGAGCTCAGTGTCAAGCACTCGGATCACATTTCCAGCCGATCTGCACGCTGTGTATGGTTACACACACAAGTGCATCCGCGCAAGGTGGGAACTGAGAGGAAGTGTCTCCCAGCCCCACGCTCTCCAAATTCCTGTTAGACTCACATGATACCGCTTGACCAAACAGTTATACCCAACTCCCTTCAGCTTGTTGTGTGAGCAACCCGAGCTCTGCAAGCCAATACATCGTCTTCTCTGCTCTTCTGGCTCTTCACATTAAATATAATGGAACTATACATAAAGGGACTATTTAAAATACCTTTCCAGGAATAGTCTCAAATAAATGCTTCCCTTCCTATGATCAGATGTTAGAAAAGCGTTTTTGAATTATGGTGTTTATAAGCTTAGTCCAGCCTAATGCTAAGGGAGGCACAGCTTCATGGCATGTGAGGTGGCTGGCAGGGGTGTAGCACAGGTGCTGCAGGCATTCCCAGATGCAACCCACCCGTTGGCTCTCCCCAGCCCCAGAAGCCAGGGGCAAGCAACTTCCTTATAAGAAAAATGATTAAAAAACTAGCAGCAATACTTCCAACAAAAAGTGATGGGGATACTGGCCAAGTAACCAAGTAAGGCACTCTAGCTTTGGAAACTTTAGGTATACACCCTTTCTGGGCACAACTTTATTTTGCATTTCATATGGCTACGACTTTCCAAAACAATATACATAGAAAATGGGAAATAATGCATGTAAAGCATATGTATGCTTTTAATACATATTTAAGTTTTTTAATTTAAGTATGATTAGTAAGAAAAAAACTTTAAAGCAAAACCCATGGCTTCAGACTGTGTGTAGGCATATAAACACAAACCTTTGTTCTGGGCGAATGTTCGTCTTATTTGATTCATGCTGTAATAATGCAGAATTTTAATGGAGCAAAGTACTAAAAGGATGTCATTTGTATAAGAAAATCCCTCATTTTCATTTTAAATCATTCTTTTGTCATGGGAAATGTAAAACAATTTGGAAAATTAAAATATATAATAGACTAATGATGAAAGGTCTCATCCAAAGTCAATTGAAAAAGTCAATTCATTTCATCCTGGTTTGGATTTATCTCAGATGTGACACTCCATTTCAGGACTAACTGCCTTGCCATGAACAAAGAAACAGAGGGCAAGGTATGTGTGGAGGGCAGCAGTCAGGGCATCAGGCAGGGTGCAACCAGCCCAGCTGAGGTTCTCACAGAAGGAAGTTCAAACTGGATTTGGGCCACTCATAGGTGAGACTTGCTGGCAAGTGAGTGAGTTCCTGACACAAAAACTGACCCAGCTCAAACTGGCGTCTCTGAAGAAAAGCAAATGTAAGCACAGCAACCTGTAAATTAATGAGCTTATACATAGCCAGGACACTAACTATGGGACCTTACAGTCCCAAAGATTGTAGGAACATAAGAACCCTATACAAAGCAGAGAGAAGTTTAAAGGAACAGATGCAAAGAATCTTGAAAACAAGTAAGTCCTCTGAACACACATATACTGTGGGCAACCAGACACAACTTTACTACACTAAACACAGAAACAGTCTAGAAGCATGTCTGCCTAAAGACAGTATCAGAAGAAAATCACATCTCTGACCACAAAATGTCTCATCTGTTCTCAATATCCATGCAATGCCAGGCCAGAAACATGCAAGCAGGCTGCTTTATACATACTGAAAGCAAGCTGAAAAGCAAGTTTCTCCTGAACATGAATTCTATAATCAGTAACGATAATAAAGTGTTGGGGTGGAGCTCAGCTACCCATTCCCTATCCTGGAAGCACCATCAGGGACTGCCACTGCCTTCCTCCTGCCACAGGCAGGACAACATCCCACGCCAGGGGCTCATGAGCGGAAAGGAGTGAGAAACTGCCTTTTCAGAGCAGAGAAGAGAGAAAGGTATCCTTCTGCCAACAGTGAGGACAGTGCTATAGGTATCAAACTGCAACACAAGCAAGAGACTTCAATTTCTTCTGTGCAACTCCAGTGCTATTCTGGGACGGAGTGTACTGCTCAGCAACAGTGCTGGTGTCATGCAGGAAATAATTTCCACGGCAGTAACCTGAGCAGACTATTTGAGTAGGGATGCTACTTTGGTCCCTCTTTTGAAGAGAAGTCCATACTCTGAGATACCAGCATCAAAATAGATAAAGCTGGCCATAGGACAGCATTGGACTAAACTAGTTTTGAGCCATTTGTGAATGTGTAATCCCTTTGATAGGGCTATATTTATTTTCTTCACACTGGTTTGGTAATTGAGGAAGATTTTGTATACTGCCATATTTTGGAAAAAACTCTTATAGCCACTTCTTGTGTTTGTAGGAATAAGTCTGGCAACATGAATTAAGGAGTACCACAAAAGAAACATACCATGGTGATAAAATACTTGCCCTGCAGAAGGGTGGCCAGGGCCCACATGAAGCTGGTACCCCTTTGTCTTTAGGTACCTCACAGGAAACTTGCTTTTAGTAATGTACAGGCTAAATTTATTCTACTGCTGAACAAGGATGGATAGCGTGAGGCACAATAAAGAGATGCAACTTGCCAAAGGTTGTACAGGATTGGGGTGCCTGTACCCACAACAGCAGCCACATCTCCAGAGCCTCAGCCCAGTGTCTGCCACCTGAAAGATGCTCCCTGATATATCTGATTGCAACCCTCTGCACAATTTTTGACTGCAGGTGAGATGAATTGTCATAGTACTCTGAAGTGGCTATGAGCATATATGCAGGCTTATTGAGCCATAAATCCAGAAAGCAATGTGTTCAGGTGATTTCCAAGTTCACCTAAGTTTTATGAAACCTATTTTTTAGCCGAACAACTGCAAATGAGCAGTGCCTGGTGACATTTTATTACATTTTCCCTTATTATGTCTTAGTGGTAAATTGTTCTCGCCAATCAGTGTTGCAGTATCAGAGAGGCTGTTAAAGACAGTCACCTAAAGAAATTAGAGATAAAAGATTCGACTGTGTCTCTACGAAATGGGGTCCTTTTCATTTTTCAGTAAAGCTTAGAGTCCTGATTAAAATAATAAACCAATACAACAATCAATTAAGAGAGTGGAGAAGCAGGTATGCCAGTCAAAACTAGCAGCCATATGATAGGAATAAATCAAAGTAGCAACAGCACTGAGAAAGGTGCAGTTTACCCTGAATGTTATACCAAGTATTCCTGAAATCAATGTTTTACAGTGATGCCATTAAGCATATTTTCACCATACTAATGAGGAGGAGCAGACTATCAAGGATTTTTCTCTTCTAATTATATTCAATAACAACATGACCAGCTGATTTATTAATTTACAATTATCCCTATATCACAGAACAGTATCTACCCATGGAAACACCCATGTTTTTACGGTGCAATTAATGAACAGCACCTTCATAAAGTTTTCAAAGACTGATAAAAAAACCCAGGAGCTTAAAAACAAAGAGTATTTACATTTCCTTCCCATATATTTTGGTTAATAGTGGTATAAATATAATTGCCCAAGAGCCAGTGATTGGAATACGCACTTTATTTCTCTTTCTAAGAGATTATCAAAGGGTCACTCACTTTGCCACTCGGGACTTTTGCGGGCCCACTTAATGAAAAGCAGAAGCCTACTGTCATTTCCTCCTCCTCTCTCATACATTACTCATGAGTTGGCAGGCCCTGTTAACCATTTGGAAAGCAGGCCTATTGTGAGGTTAGCAGCTCATTAAATGCTGTTCCTCAGAGCTAATAAACTCACATTAGCTGAATTCTACATTGTAAGTGACTGGCAAAGCTCAGACCTCCCTGTTGCATTCCCTGGCCATCTCACAGCACGGTGCACTACAGTAATTAACATGAAAAAGCATGCTAATTCTGTTGATATTTGATATAGAGCAGTGTTGCCGCAAAGTGGTTGTCAAAACCATGTTTGCTGATAATAAACAGTTCCTATGCAAGTGAATGCGGCAGCCTGCAGCCTCAGTGTTTATCATATTACAGTGTTATGGGCTCTCAACTCTGAATATTCATGGCGGGAAATTAAGCCATAATTTTTGGATGCTAACAGTAGTCAATGTTTAATGTCATTGGGTTTTGGTAGAGCTTTAGGTTGTGTAAGAAATAAAAAGCAACTGAAAGGAAGCCTCCTAAAAGGTCATGTTTAGACATCCAAAAAAAAAAAAAAAAAAAAGACACATTCAAACAACTGCATGCTTGTATGGTTTATAAACAAACAAAACACTCTAGGCCCTTATTCTCAAATGTTTATACACATGCTTCTCTAAATATTTGAGAAATTACTATTTTATGTCAGGGCCTCACTTTCAGTACTTCCTTTTTTAAGCCCTAGGCCCACAGCCTGCTGAAATACTCCTAAGCAAATAGCAAAAGAACAGTATGCTAGTTACTCTGGGGATGGGTCTGTGCCCTGCTTACGAATCAAAGGGTTCCACTTCCTCCAGCTTGTGTTTGTTAAATGCTCCAAAAAGATTCACTTGATGTTTTCAACAAGCTGTGAGAAGGATAAACATACTTGATGCCTGAAACGTCCATTTGGGACAGAGTCACGAGAATGATGGCACACAGAGCTGCAGTTCTTCATGGCAGTCAGAAGAATATCAGAGGAGGAGAGTTCCCAGAAGAAGGGCTTTCCCACCTCTCTAGGACATCTGACAGATGAAAGCCAGTGAGTGGCTGGTAACTATCCTAATATCCTCTAAATACATACCGTACATGCACATACAACGAGGTCTGATCTATTTGACTCAGCGTCACTCACCAGATGAGAGCAGAAGTGACACAGCAACAGAAAAGCAGAAGACAGCACAAACCTTGAAAAGCCTGAAGGAACACTCACGAAAGGCACAAAGTCTGCCATCCATTTCATGTGCTCCATCAGTTCACTGACCTTCTTGTACACTCTTCTTCCACTGGGCCCTCAAAGGGGCTAAAATATCATTCCTTACAAACAGTCAAACAGTTATTAAAATTAGGAAGCAGAAGCTTTTCATAAAAAAAGCTCTCTAGGAAGCCTATCCTATCCCATCTCAATCTTCCCCTGGTCCTCAATAACTAGTCCTGAACATGGTGTTGCTTTACAGAGCTTGTTGCTCTGGTGTTACCCCAGAGCAATGAGCCTGTGCCTTTCGGTTGCTATGCAATTTTTAATTGTAATAAGAGTGTCCTTTCTGGCATTCTTGTGTTGCTAAGGAATGTATGGTTTCTATCCCAGACTGCAGTTTCTCACAGCAATCATATGATCTTGGATGAACACGTTAATTAAAATGTCATCGTGCCATTTCTCTCTGCCTGAGATCACGGTTTTGGTTTTAAGAACGCAGCAACAAGGTGGGAGAAATGCAAAAGTGGGCTATGGGAAGATAAGAGCATTACTAATTACATCTTCCACCTGCCTGCAATCCTGCAATATAAGCATGAGATCCAGCACAAGCAACAGGCTGCAAATGGGATCCTGGGCACTGACCAGATTCCCCTGTTCCAGTAGAACCAATCTAGATGACTTTAGTAAGTTGTTCATGGCTTTCAGCTCTCAGTCACAAGGTTTGGACAGAAGACAGAGATTGATTTAACGGAGAATGAATGTAATACTCTGCAACTACCTTGGACTGCACCAATTAATCAATTATCCAAGTACATTCCACTTTAATACATTCATTACTGTTCTAATCTTTAATCAACTGCTTGTTCCATGCACTATGCAGTTCCTCCATTTCTGTATTCACTTTGCAAAGGCAAAACACCGCTTCCAGTGCCAAACGTGAAAAATCAGAGTGTTGACCGCTGTATAATGTGAACAATCTTGTAACTAATGACTTACAGACCATGCTGGTACTTGCTGTGGCTTTGTTTGATACACCTGTTAAAATATTTATTGGAGATTAGTAGCAGAAACTGATCTGAAGAATGTTTTTTACCTTCATGTCTCAGCTTGGCACATGCAACTGAAAGTTCTACAACCAGCTACTGAATTTCCTAAAGTCAAAGTGCTTTCACGCTGTGATTCACTTTAATTTTTTTAAAAGGAGGAAGAAGAATTGAATACTGTTTGCATCACCTCCAAGTCTTCAGCTGTACTGCTACCCTCTCTTCCCCTCTTCTGTCTCTAGTGTAGGCTAGCTCCATTCCCAGAGGAGTCAGCCCACCACAGCAAGGCCTGATCCAAAGCCTGTTTAAGGCTGGAGAACCTCTCCCTTGACTTCAACGGGTGTCAGAGTAAGTCCATAACACTCTGTTGTTAATTTTTTGATCCACTTATTCTACAAAATGAGGGACCATTATGTGACCATTTGAAGTCTCTTTGTCCCTATGGGAATTTCACATACTTGTCCAGCATAGGAGGGTTTCTGCCAAGAAGTGCTCTGAACCCGCATGACTAGCCAGGAGCTGAATCACAGAACCGTCTAGGTTGGAAAAGACTTTGAAGATCACCCAGTCCAACCATTAACCTAGCACTGACAGTTCCCAACGCCACCAGATTCCTCAGCGCTGGGTCAACCCGACTCTTAAACACCTCCAGGGATGGGGACTCCACCACCTCCCTGGGCAGCCCATTCCAAAGCCCAACAACCCCTTCTGGAAAGAAATGCTTCCTAATATCCAGTCTAAACCTTCCCTGGTGCAACTTGAAGCCATTACCTCTTGTCCTGTCGCTTATTACTAGGTTAAAGAGACTCATCCCCAGCTCTCTGCACCCTCCCTTCAGGGAGCTGTAGAGGGCGATGAGGTCTCCCCTCAGCCTCCTCTTCTCCAGACTAAACACCCCCAGTTCCCTCAGCCGCTCCCCATCAGACCTGTGCTCCAGACCCTACACCAGCTTCGTTGCCCTTCTCTGGACGCGCTCGAGTCATTCCATGGCCTTTTTGGAGTGAGGGGCTCAAAACTGAACATAGGAATCGAGGTGCGGCCTCACCAGTGCCGAGTACAGGGGTAAGATCCCTTCTCTGTCCCTGCTGGCCACGCTAGTGCTGACACAAGCCAGGATGCCATTGGCTTTCTTGGCCACCTGGGCACACTGCTGGCTCCTGTTCAGCCGGCTGTCAATCAACCCCCCCCAGGTCCCTCTCTGACTGGCAGCTCTCCAGCCACTCCTCCCCAAGCCTGTAGCCCTGCTGGGGGTTGTTGTGGCCCAAGGGCAGCCCCCGGCATTTGGCCTTAGTGAAACTCCTCCAGTTGGCCTCAGCCCATGGCTCCAGCCTGTCCAGGTCTCTCTGCAGAGCCTCCCTACCCTCGAGCAGATCAACATTCCCAACCTGGTGTCATCTGCAAACTGACTGAGGGTGCACTCGATCCCCTCGTCCAGATCATCAATAAAGATGGTGGCCTGGGGGACACCACTCGTGACCGGCCGCCAACTGGATTTAACTCCGTTCACCACAACTCTTTGGTCCCGGCCATCCAGCCAGTTTTTTACCCAGTGAAGCGTGTGCCCATCCAAGCCAGTTTTGCCAGGAAAAAAAACCTCTTGCATGTGTGCCATGAAGGAGTCCTGGTGACAGAAGACCAGGGGGTGGAGGAGGAAAAGTGAGATCTTGGATTGAAGGTAAAAGTGGATCAAAAATTATCTGCAATAGTGAGAAAAATGCACTTGTTGATAACAAGTCCAGGGTCTGATGTGCATATATACTTCACTATCTAGCCTTTCATCAAGAGCCAGAGGATTTATCCATCAAGCATGAGAGATAGAACAGCTTAAAATGGTCAGTGACCACAGAAAGGATTAGCACGTTATTATCTTTTTAATCCACAACATTTACTTTTTCAGGATTTATTGGAGCTAATACAAAAGTGATTAGTGTTCTGGTTTTGCCAAAGTAAAGGGTTTATGACTCCATTCCCGCACATGGCCTGTAATGAACAGATAGTGCTGACTGGAAAGTGGCCAACAACAGAAAGTTTCATCATCTACAGTATATTCACAGAAATAGAAATGACTTGTGCAATTCCTAATAAGTACCTAGACCTCCTAAAAGTAAAGTAAAAGTATGTCGCATTACCCCACCCTGCAAGTGCACAATAAAAGGTGGCATGGAAAGTCCTTCAGCTTTTTTGCCTTTGCTAGACATATGCTATTTTTACAAATGTGGGATAACCAGCCCCCAGCATTCCAGGATCTTAGTCAGCCCCAAGAAGTCATGACTGAAAAATGCTGAGACGTTAAAAATAATCAATGTTATTTTTTGTATGTGCATTCTAGCTTCTGAGAATTCAGGATTCATATTTTTCATTTTCGCTCCACATTTGTGATGGCTGGAAATGGATTTGCTTGTTTTTAAATGGAAGTTGAAATTCTCAGGCCATCACAAAACTTAAGCACCTAAGGTTTTGAGAAGAATCCTCAAAACTATGTAATTTAAGATGTTCTTTTTCAGAATAGCACAGAAACCTGACACTTCAGGATTTTGTGTCCCACCCTTCCCAATCTGGACTTGTGTTCCTAGAGTGCATATCATTTTAAAAGGTATTTAGATGGCTAACTCCTACTAATTTGAGTTAGATGCTTCTCTATTTTTAAATATTTGGCCCTTGTCACCTTTTGAAAACAGGACATTATTTCAGGTCTTTGGCTTTTGAAAGTTGTACATTAGCAAAAAAATATTGCCACATTAGCAAAAAAAGTAGAAGAAAACTCTGGTAAGCTGAAAGGATGGACAGACAGACAGATGCAGAGAAGCAACAAGCCAGAGAACTTTCTTCTTCCCATCCTGTTACTTACACTTAGTAAATTTGTTTCTATCTGTGTTTGGAGCAGACTTCGAGAAGTGGAATTTGTTTCTCCAAACCTCTCTAACACTTACCAGAATCAAATCAAACTCCGTAAGTGTAACAAATGAATGCTGCCAGTCTTTTATGTATTAATAAATTTCTAGCTTTTCAAAGACAGAGACATAGGAATGCCCTTTAGTCTTACAAATAGCATGAAGTTACACAAGGCAAATGGCACAGGTTACCCCTACAAACCCTAGCCTGTGATAGCTTTGTTCTTCAGTCAATCCTCTTTGGTCTGTTACAAATCCAGCATGCAACTTGTGCCTTTACACACACACAACCCAGTCAGGATTCTTACTCTACTCCGTATTTGAAAACACATCCCAGGCAGTACTGTATTTGCAATGAATATCTCTACTAAATCTCTACAGCATATAAACGTTCCTTTAAGAAAAATGCTAAAATCGAAGGTGAAGAAATTTAACTGTGGGTTGATTCCTCTGGTTCTTCATTCACCTTGAGGCTGAAAGTACAACAGAGGAGCTTGTGAGAGCTTTCTTCCCCAGTTTGGACTGCAGATCAAATGTGAATTGCTACATGACTTTGAAATGGATTAGGATTTCAAAATGTCTTTTCTCATTTAAAGGTTATGTCTGTATTACAATCACAGTATCTCAAGTAGATGTTCTGGGCTGGCTTCAGACTACACAGATCTCCTACTGTGAAGAGTGTGACTTGGGTAACACAGAGATGGGCTTTGGCCTGCAGCCCAAATGTTTAGTTAGTATCTGGGGAAGCCTTTGCAGCCTATGCTGGGTTCCCCTGCTTCACTGCCAAGAGCAGCTGGAGCCATGCAGCTAGCTCAGGTTTAAATCCCTGGCTTCCACCCTGCAGACATGTGCTTCAGCACTGGTGCAGAGAAGGTAGAACATACAACCACTTTGCACTCTCAGGCCATGGAATTACTAAATTCTTCATCTATTGAGGTTGTCGCTCTCACCTTTCACCTGACCTGCTGGTTTGTGAGACTGTACCTGTGTTGTGTATGCTAGATGTGTCATGTGTTAGCAAATACCTTTGTCAACCATACGCACTTCTAAACCTCACTTTGGACAAAATCTGCACGGTACTGGATTAACACTCAGCCACTGTGCTGAGAGCATGCTGCTAGCTGTCATGGTTTGAGCCCAGAGGGCAACTGAGCACCATGCAGCCGCTCACTCACCCCTTCCCCCGCAGGGATGGGGAGGAGAAAATACAATAGAAAGCTCCGTAATTGAGACAAGGACAGAGAGGGGTGACTCACCCATTACAATCATGGGGGAAAAAACAGACTCCTTAGGGGAAGAAACAGACCATCAATTTAATTCAAACACCACCACTTAAAAGAGTAGGACAGTGAGAAGTATAACCATATTTTAAAAATACTTTCCCCCCACACTTCCCTTCTTCCCAGGCCCAGTTTTGCTCTTGATTTCTCTCCTTCCTCCCCACCCAGTGGCACAGGGGGGGCAGGGGATGGGGGCTGCGGTCAGTCCTGCTACTCCTTCGTCCTCAGGGGGAGGACTCCTCGCACTCTTCCCCTGGTCCAGCATGGGATCCCTCCCACAGAAGACAGTCCTCCAGGAACTTTCTCCAACATGAGTCCTTCCCCCAGGAGACAGTCCTCCACAACTTCTCCAGTATGGGTCCTTCCCACGAGTTGCAGCTCTTCCCAGTCTGCTCCAGCGTGGGTCCCAGTGATGAACTACAACAGCACGGGCTTCCCACAGAGTCCCGGCCTTCTTCGGGCACAGCCACCTGCTCTGGCCTGGGGTCCTCCATGGGCTGCAGGTCGGCATCTGCTCCATTAGTGACCTCCATGGGTAGCAGGAGGGTGGCCCTGACCTCTCAGCACAGGCTGTGTGTGTGTGTGTATGTGTGTCTCTGCACCAGTGCACTTTCCCCCTTTCCTCCACCATCCTTCCACTGACCTCAGTGTTTGCAAGAGTGTCCTCCTCACTACTCTAACTCCTCCTCCCAGATTCCCCTTCTTAGACATGTTATCACAGAGGTGCAGCCACCATTGCTAATTGGCTCAGCTTTGGCCAGAGGCGGGTCTGACTTGGAGCCAGGGGAGCTTCAAGAAGCTTCTCACAGGGACCACCACTGTAGCCCCCTCCCCTGCTACCATAACCCTGCCAGACACAGACCCAACACACCAGCTCACAGCAATCTTCCCCCTCTCTCCTGGCCTTGGCGCTGGCAGAAGGTGCACAACCCCAGAGAGAACCAACTCCCTCATGCTGGGCAGCTGCCAGTTCACCCCACTCTGTGGTGCCTGAACAGCCCAAAGGGGCCAGGGAAATGCCAGAGCTGTCCCTGTACATCTACTAGTAACAAAAGTTAAAAAGGATTTAACTATATTCCTTCCATTCCCTGTATGCATTTCATACCTGCATCTCTGTTTCCATGAGGAACATTACTTGTAGAGCAAGACTTTTAAGTCAATAGTGCAAAAACCTCTCCCAAGGATTCAGGTAATTTACCTCCCATTCACATGGTGGACAGGTGGAAAATATGAAAGGAATACAGTCAATAGCTGCTTGCTATCTCACCCCCTCTGAACTGCAAAAGTTTCTTAGGGAGCTGTGAATTACTCCCCTATTGTTCTTGTTACATTATTATTTTGAAGTGGCTCATGCCTGTGTTATTTGCTTGCCTACTTTTTTGCCTAATCAGTTTGCTGGGTGATGTATAATTAAAAAAGCCCTGTTTTACCACCTCACTCACAGATCCCTTTAGATAATACATCAAGTATGATATCAAGAAAAACACAATACAAACTTCAACTGCTGCAGCTTCTTTGTGCATTCACTGGAACTTTCTCTTCTGGGATACGTCTCTCATCAGGAATAGGTCTGTGCTACAAAAGCCAGTATTTGTTTCCTGGTGACATCTGTGATCATGACAGTTTGTTGACATAAAAAAGCACAGACTGATAGCAGGTGAGGCTGGACAATCCTCCCCAACAGCTCAGCACCCACAGTTCCTGACAAAAACCTCCAAGGAGGGACTTAAGCATGGGGAGATACACCTGGAGATGGTGATTGCAGGTTAAAGCTAGACAATACATTTCTAAATGCTGGGCTGGATACAAACGTTTGCTGCAGAGAACAAACTCTGCACCTCCTCTCCTGCATGCACTTTTCCCTCACTCTTTCAGCCTCAGCCACTGTGCCAGTGCTGGCGATCTGGAGTCCTTTCTCCTTTCACTTCCAGAGTCTCAATCTGTGTGACACAGTTGACACCTCCTCTCTTCTCTCTTTCTAACACAGCCTTTTTCTGTCTACCACTGAATCTAGAGCTTCTCTCCAGGCTGTTCTCATGTCTTGACAATATCATCTTGCCTTAAGATTTTTTTTCCCTTCTTCATTTCTTTCCAAATTCCACTCTGTGACTACCTCTCTAACTGACCACTCTTTTTCTTCTGCCCTCATTTCATGCCTCCTCATCACATCAAATAAAAGCAAATTTTACTCACTTTCAGGATCTTCCAGGGCCTATCATTCTCTCATACACTATTTATGTCTTCTCTCACCTTCAATAAGCCTATCATGACACCTTTCATCAAACACAAGATACATTTTCAAAAATCTTTTGTTCTTTCTTCTGTGCTGTATCTCAAAGATGTGGACGTCCAGCAAGTTATCTCACTGACCTCTTTCAAATCCTTCCCCTCAAGCCTTCTTTGCCTCATACAGAAGTGAAACTTGGCTGCCTAAGTAGCTATGGATGTGCAGAACTGATGCTCCCCATAACAAGCTGTTCTGTCTCCCTGTGTTTGCTTTACCCACCTCTCTGGGACCACTGGTGGCCTCCTGTCTTAATCACACTGAGCTATTTGGGGCAGGAGCTGTTTTTTTCACTCTTCTCCTATGAGTTTCTGAGCCATGACTGGGAAGTGCTTACAGATGACCCTTGTGTTCTAGAAAAAAGTAGCTCGGGTCTATACATGAACATTTACAAAAGTTTACATTTACTTACAAACTCATTACTTAAAACAAATAAACACAGTCCCTAACTTAGAAATGCCTATGCAGAAACACTTTTCTCAACAGGTAAGAGAAAGTTCAATGTTTATTGAGGGTAGTTTTGGGATATTGTGCTGCCGCCATTTAACACTGTCCTACCATCTAAACCTTGGTAATAGGTCCAGTAATCTTATGTAAAAATAAGGCAAAACACATTCCTGTAACGCATTTAGGGCGTGAAGAGCACATACTTCACCAGTTACCACAGCTCAACCATTGAGTGATAATTTATGAACAAGCAACTCATGAACCTGTGGCAACTCGCACACCTGCAGTCACCTTCCACATCCTATCTTCACGGAGCATTAAAGGGAAAGCATGGTCCTTGCAGCAGGCCCAGTGGCCAGCTCAGCAAGATGATGGGTTAGGTTTCAGTGGGGCACAGTTATGGTCACAAGTGTTAGTTTGGGCATTTAAGATTAGCTCTTGGTGGCTGAGATAAAAAGAGCCTGTTTGCTCTTGGGCAAACCAGTAGCAACAAAGAAGAAAGGCCTATTCCTCACACAAGCCTTGCATTGGTTTAACTAGAATCAGTTTTGAAGCTGAGTCAGTTCAGCAGGTCTGAAATCCCAAGGAGTACACTTAAGTTAGTGCACAGACATCAGTTTATCTCATCTGAGTTACTGAAGAACACTAAATCAATAAAAGGACTTGTAAATAGATTTAAAAGAACATTCATGTGGGGTTTGTTTCAATTTAACAAGTCACGTTAAGGAACAATTTTAGTTAAACCCAAGTAAAGTTTCTTCGTTGGCTACCCTGAAATCCTAGATTATGACACTAACTGCCTGCATAAGAAAGCACAGAGGAAAGCAATCCTTGTATCTCTGAGGAGGCTACCCCAAGTCTCTACATCAGAACCCACAGAAAAGGGATATGAAACCGGCTGTCAGAAAATTCCCTCCCATTGCTGGGTCAGCAAAATCAAGGTCAGGCAGTGCCGAAGCATGTAAACACCAGCCACATGCTAATGCCAAGAGAGAGCCAGCAGCCTCCTCCAGTAATCTCTCTCTGACATGCTGCAAACAGCACAGCCTCTGTCTTCGAGGCGATGCCTGTGCCGAGTCAGAAGCAGCAAGGCAACTTTCTCATGCTGCTCATGGGAAGACCTCAGCCTTGGTTTGGATACCAACGACAGGTAGGCACAAGAGTTTTGGAATGGACCTGGAAGGCACAGGCAAACAAACCCTATACCAGGTTGTGAGCCAGTGCTTGCCAGGAGACACAACCCTGACCCCAGCTGCCTCTGCAGCCACGCAGCTGTCAGTGTGCCACATAGCATGCGAAGTCATCAACCCAGTGGAAAGCGGAAAGGAAACTGCAACTCCATTTGCCCAGCTCCCTACTCCACTCCATAAATCTATGTCTGGCCCTTGAGAAGGTTGCAAAAGGATCACCTGGGCCAAAATGCTGATCTGAACTCAAGCAGACTGAAGGTAGACCCTTCCAGCCCTCCTTTCCTCAGCAACAGGACATTATTTCCATGTCCTAGAGTTTCTTTCCTAGGACTGGCACAGGAAGATAACCTGTCACAACCTGTCTCAATACAGAGGAACTTTATCTCTTCCCAGAAACATCCAAAGAGAAATAAGATGGAGGGCATCTGTCTCCAGAGAAGGATGCAAGAAAGAAGAAGTGTTATGAAATGGGGATGTTGGAGGATATATGCCCAGGAAGCAGGTGGCCCATTTGGCCCTCCTGCTGCAACAAGCAAGCAATAATCTGCCCCACCCAAATACTGTGGGATGGAAAGTCCCCCCAAGCAGAGAAGCACACAGGCAGCACTGCCACTTCTTCCTCAGAAGCAAAGCAGAAAGGTTGGATAGGTCCACTGACAAAACAGTGATTGCAATTATATGGTTTTCTCTATTTATATCAGAGACTAAATTAACAAATTAATGTTTACTTCCAGCCACTGCTACCAGCCTGAAGGGGAAATGGAGCAGAAAGAGGTCAGCAGTGGTCACAGCTCATTCAACCCATCAGTATAGTCAAATTTACTCAGCAGAGCTTTGATTACTTTTCCCAACTTCAAGGCTGGTTTGTGAGAAATTTTTTTAGAAAGGGAGGAATTAAAGGCTAAAACTAAGGCCATGTTAAGATATTAATAAATCACTCAACTAGCAAAACTATTATCTTTATTTGGAAATCTGAATGTTCCTGAATATTAAATCAAAACCACTCAGCTCTGAACATCTGGAAGTCTTGCTCCTGGATAAAAAGGGGGCTCTAGCAAGGCTTACTGAGCTCGCACAGGGCTAACTGTACAGCCCACAGCATTAAACTGTTAACAGTCACAGCCATTAAAATATCCCTCTCAGCTCTTCTTCTGACACAGAGGAGGATGCTGCTCTTGCAACCTTACCCTATGCATATTTCAGCTCAGTGCCTCATTTTAAGACATCAAGGGCCACTTAAAGATCAGCACTCTCTAAAGCAGAAGAGCCTCTGAGTCCAGCTGTTGCTGTAGGGTTTCACGACTGTCACCTTCACCTGACAGCAGCACTACAGCGCCCACCTGGAACTGGCCTGTATCAGCACTTAAGTGTGACCGCCAGAAGCACAGCTACCACAAGTAATAGTTAACTCAGCAGGAGTGAAGAAAACCACAGCCATACGGTCACAACAGCATCGCTTCAAAACTCCTACACACCCTGCACAGGCAAAAAAAAAAACCCACAGACTCAAATCCTGATCTGCCCAGTTCATCTTGTAATTGGAGTGTTTCAGAACAATAATCCCTTCCACCTTCAACCACCTCTGCCACTTCCCTGACACAACATTGAAGCAGGGGCTCGGGTGGCCACGCTGACAGCCTGAGCCATCAGCACTGGTCCAAGCTGGCTGGCTGCACCTCCGGGTTACTGTGAGCAAACACCAGCCAGGGGCAACTCTCAGTAGCAGGGATTTGACATCTAACTGAGGAGTAGCATAAGTCTCCTGTTAACAAAATAAACAAACAGCACTTTGGTCTGTAAAAAGAGCCAGCAGTTTGCTTCCTTCTTGGGGAAAAAAGAAATAAATAAAAATTAGGGAGCACAGTATTACCATCTCTGAACAAAATGCAGTTCCTACTCAGTCCTGGTGACACCGGCAGAGAGCACCAACACTATGGATATACCACGCGCTTTGCATGTCCTGCCAATGCTGCTCAATGTCCAACTCCCCCAGAACGTATCTTGCAACTGTCTACTCAACACAAAGGAAGATCAACCCCCGTGAGCTTCTTACACATTCAGCTGTGTCCACCCCAGCTTCCCCATCAACCACATATAGGACAGGAAGCTTTGCCTTTATCCTCCCTGTATTTGTCTTACTCTTTTCTGCATTACAACTTTTTTATTATTATTAATGTTTGCCCCGCTTCTGCATTACATTTTTAATTAGTGTTTGCAACAGTGTGCTCAGGGTAATGGATCTTGAACTGGCTGAGGCTTGTAAAGAATTCAAGTATTAGGGGAAGATAATCATTGCTATTTCATGGAAATAAAACTCAGTTAATTCCATCAGAGACGAGAAACCCATTTCCTGGACTACACATTCACTTTGCTTCTCATACAAAGCTGCTAAAGGGTAATTTCAGTAGGATCTGGACTGGGCCCTTAAGCCAGAGAATGAACTCAGTCATGACCTAAAGCTCACTGCAAAGCTTGCCACTAATTCAGGTGCACTTATCTGACATTGCTTTGGCTTAATAAAAAGAAAAAAAAAGGAACCAGCATGCTTTTATAAAGGAAATTACAACAACAGTAAACCAAGGGCACCACTCCAAGACACATTGGGCTCATGCATTTAATTCTCCACTCCAGAATCAGACAGAGACATACAGGGAGCCTGGAGTTCATTATATTGCTTAAAAAATAGCAGAGATGCACATAAGTTAGAGCTATGCATCATCCAGTGTAACCTCAGAAGTGACTGCCGCCTGCTCTGGGGACATCCACAGTAGTCTGAAGCTACTGTATCGGGTTAAGTTCAAACACAGCAGCAAGCAGCTCCCAAAAAAAGACAATTTATCCTGCCAAGAAGCGGGTAGCTTCCATCAGACCATGCTGACAGACCTGCACCGCAGCCAGCAGCTGAGCTGATTCATTTACAACTTACTCTGTTTATCTGTTTTCCATTAGACACACTCTTGCACAAAGGAAGTATCTTATGACTGATATTGGGATGAAATACAGGCAGAAAACAACTTTCCAGTCCTTTTTGAAAGGTTTTAAAAAACCTTATTTCCTAGACCAGGTAAACAAGCCAAGACTAGATACTTCAGTGAGCTGAAATCTGATGGAAAAGAAAATCCAGTCTAAACCAGATTCGATTATTATTGTTCAATTAACACAAAATATTTTCATATGCTTGGTTGAAAATGGGAGTTAATTTATAGAAGAAAGCGTGAAAAGTTGTTAAATATCATAAACCATACATTTCCACTTTTAAATGAAAGACAGTATCTGACAATTTCAGCATTTTTTCCCTTGTTTTTTTAAATGACCCCTTTCTCACAGAAATCTTCCCTGTCAGACATTTTTCAATTTTAAAAAAGTTCTCAAAAAATCTGCTGCTAGCTCTAACTGAAGTCTACATTCAGGAGATTGGAGCAGATGAGCTTCTTTCACCCCGGGCAATAATATTGGCAAGAACATCCTGAACCTCTCCACATAAACTCAGCCTCTGCATCCTGCCCTCAAGGTACCCATGCCCCAGAGCCATTTTCGAAGCTGACTGACTCTACAGCCCCTACCCTGGGATGGAACCAGCTCCCAGAGTTTCCACAGCCTTTAGCATCAATTGGAATGCATGTCCAGCTGATCGGTTAAAAAACACCACCAAAACCCCAGAAAACAACACCACAATCTCTCTCTCCAGCATGGTAGACAGAGTCGTCTTTGATGCTGCCCTTCCTTCTGTGCCCCCTGCATCAGGAGGTCCCATGATTTCAAATCCAAAGCACGTGGCTATGCTATTGCTGAGAGCAGGAGCCAGTTCCCAGGGGAACTCCAGCTTGAGCATCGTGTTTGTACGATGATTGGCCAGATGGAAGCCCTCTCGCTTCTAAGCTTTAAAGAAATGAAAGCACATCTATGAAAGTTTCACCAAGGGGGGGGGGAATAGAAGAAAAAAATAAGAGGGCAAAGGGGTTTCAGAGAAGACAGCCCCTTGAGCAATTTCCAAACATCAAAGAAAAAGGCCTCCAGCGTGTTCTCCTCATCTGATACCTTTGTTCCCCCACTCCACGCCTGCAGGCATGATCCTAGGGATGCACAAAAGGCTCCTACAGCCCACAGACAGCTGTGCATCCACACGAATTACCTGCCTCCTGCTCTGATTACCTTGCACTGCCACTTCAGACCAATCAAAGTTCATTTTATATGGAAAGTGGCTCTCTGGAAGCTAGGGGGACCGACCGCAGAGTCTCTAGTCCCAGAGAACTCCAGCAGTTCTGGATCAGACACACTCCACGCAGCCTATCTGCCCCTTCATCCATAATGCACTTACAGTTCAGGTGAGTCCTTCTGCTCCATCATTAGATTGTGGGGCACATACTTGGGTGTTTCTCACTTTCATACCTCTGTTCACACGGTCATTTCCCTTCTTTTACGGGTCTGCATTTCTATTTTTATGTTCCCCTCAAGGTTATCTTTTCCCACCTATCTCTGCATTTGCCTCAGTGGTTTTGCTGAGATGCAGGGCAGGCGGCTGCCTGTTTCAGTGTTTACAAAGCACACTCACAACCACAGCATGCCCAGCTGCCCAGAACTGCTGCCCTTGAACACATCCCTGTCACCACATCCACTCTCATGGGGCAGGGTGTGGGTAGCAAATGAGGCAGGCCAGGAAAGGGACTCTGGCGACAACTCTAATTGCCAGTCCCTTTTACTTCTCCCAGACTTGTAAGGAAAGCTCCTGATGGTAAACTCCTTGCTCCTCATCAGGAACTGCTGTTATCTGTGTGCAGATTCAGAAGCTGTGCTCATGTGGGTAAGCTAACAATAGTTTTCTTCACCCTGGAAACTGCAGGCAAGACCTGTTAGTATAGCACTGCAGACAGGTTCAATCTGTTGGAACAACTTCTTGCATAGACTAAACACACAGTGCATCCTCATAACGGCAGCGTTTCCCTTTCACACCCCAACGTACAAAGCTTGTGTGATCAAACTCCATTTCAGATAAACTCTTAATGAACTTCTGCTCAGTCCTGGCCCTGCACTGCCACACATCTCGAGGCTGCTGCAGACCCACCCAAGTTAAAACTGCCCCATGTTGGTTTTGACAAGACCGGTCAGGCTTAGACTTGCAATGCTGCAAGGAACAGGTTTGTGTGCAGGCAAGGAACAAGCAGCCTGGGATGGAGCTGGCCAAGTGGAAGTGGGGAGCACTTGTCTCTGTCAGCCAGCAGGCAGTGCAGGCTACATGACAGTCTTGCCCCTATGCTGAGTGTCTTGGAGGGCTTCCCTGGAGCCAGATGTAGTAAATGAAACAATTTTTGGTTCATTGCTTCTCCAATCCCACCATATAGAGCTTCTAGGGAATTTCCCTCAGCAGCAAATGACATGAGAATGAAGAGGCATGAAAAAAACCTAGGAACACCGATTATTTCCATGGTGTAAATTCAGGGGTCTGGTCCAACCTTCTTGGAACTCAGTGGGACTTTTGTGTTTCTAATGAATGGTGTCCTTACCAACTCCTTATTCCTACAGGTTGGGCAAGAAAAGCTAGAAAAGGGAGCTCACTCTTGGGCGTGTGTTTAAAACAGGTCTGTAAGCATATGCTGCCTTGCAGACATATGCTGCAAAGCCACTGAAATACCTTTGCTGAGCTTTAAGCAAAGACACTGAACTTGACCCCTGATGCCCAGTTTCATGCCATTCTGGGCCCCGGACATCAGCAGCCCCACAGTGGAGGCTGGTCCCTCTGCCCCACCAGTGGCTCCCAGCTCACACCCCCCTGCGGGCAGACAGAGAGAGCCCACCACCCTGTGGCAGCTCAACGGTCTTGCTCAGGAACCTGCCTTTTGCTAGGGAGTGGTGATAGGTTACATTTCCCATGTAAAACAAGACTTTAATTATTTTACAAAAGCACCAAACTCCTTGTCAGCTGTAGCCTGTCAGACAGAAATAAGAAAATCAATGAATTCAGAACACTGTAGAAAAAAAGAGGGGGAAAAAAGAAAAAAAGAGGAAAAAACCACCCACTGAAATTAATGCTTCTTTCATTCATCTGAACTAAAGAAGATACACCACTAGAGTAGTAAGGACTTTAATTTCTAAAATACCCAGTCAAGACGAGAACTTGGCCTGGGGTGTGGAATACAACACATCTCTTTTCCTTCCTTTCCAAGCAGATGGGAAGCTGGGATATACTTTTCAACAGTGCTGTCACTATAAACTGTACAATTGCTTCCCAACTGTAATGCTTATTGCATTTTACTTAAGTTATAGAGTAGCTCAACAGAGATCTGTCTGCCAAAGTTGGATGTTTTGAAATGCCACCCATTCCTGACCCATGTGATTGAAATGGAGGGATTACGCTTTTCAGATGTTTAACTCCCTGCAAAGCATGTGGCCAGAGAAATCCCTGTGCTGCTAAAGCTCTCAAGTCACTGAAGTCAGACAAAGCCACTCCATTACTAGCAGACTTCAGTATTACTGGATTTATCTTGATTGCCCATATTTCTAAAAAGCTAAAGGATGTTTCACACCTCCAGAACATGAAGAATTTCTTACTTCATAATTGAAAAATACACAGATAGAGAGAACTACTGCAGAGAGATGAAAAGGAGGGACTGCCAAGAAAAGGTGAATGAACGGCATTATTCTTTTACATGGCATTATCAGGTGACAATGGCAGCATACCTGGACCTATTTTATAATGACATTTAAACTAACATTGTCAGTGTTGAAAGTTCAATTCCACATCATGCCAGATCCTCCCTGACTAGCATTTTCATACCAATTCCTCAAAATTAGTCTAAAGCAGGCAGGCATTATTGGCTCTGTTGTAGAAGTGGTGATTCACAACTGAAAGCAGCAGACGCATAGGATACTACAGGGCTAGGAAGAATTTCCTCTACTCTAGACCCCAGTTCTTTATCACAGCCCACTACCCTTCTTTACTGAGCAGCCATATAATTAAGATCCTGAAAGCCCAGGACAACGTACTTCTGTTTACAGGGACCACCACTGGGCAGGAGCAATCTGCTGTGTCCACCTTGCCGGGTTATTTAGCCGAAGCACAAGACCTGAGCGATGTGGTTAACACTATTTCTAAAGCTAGCTAGGCTTGATGCTAGCTCAAGGATCCCTGTACAGAGCTCCACTGCATGGCGTAGACATGCCTTGAGTCAGCTATCATTAGCTGGTATTAATCCTGACAGAGCACCCTGAACACAACATCCTTAAAAGGGCTTAAGTGGGAGTTAGGCATTAGTTAACTTATAAATTAAAGCATTAATTAAATTATCCACTGAAGAAGGTAAAGGGCAATTTAAATTTCAGTTCAATGTGAAGTCATAGAAAGCAAGTCAGTTTACACCAGCTAAAGATTTGGCCTAGTTTCTCTTCCCTGTGATTCTAAGCCCAGTTTTGTTCCAGGAGAAGCTGTGCAGCAACATGAGGTTATCCTGCACATGTCATCGGAGACTCACATCAAACATTCTGCATATTAATTTCAATAAACTGGTTTAGATCATTTGCAATCTGTTATATGCATTTCATAGTTCATGTGAAAATACTGGGGGGCAAAGGGACACCAGCAAACAACTTTCTGTGAGATCCTTTGAATTTCCAGTTAAAAACATTTACCAATGTATCATTATTACAATGAGCTTTTTAATTCCCTGTCATAATCATTCCACACAAGGTTGCACATTACTAACTCTAGAGACAGAACTGAAAACAGTAAAGTGCTTTGAAATAAAGAAAACTGAGCATAAATTGTTGATCAACAAGTTGCAAAGAATCTCAGACAGTGATACTGTTTTGCATGACAAAAGCATATCCAAATCCTTTGGAGATTCTAGCCCTACTGAAATTTAAAAACCAATGTCCCACCCTTGTTACTGAATATAATAAACTCATGAGTATAAGTCTCATGGGGCTCAAAATCAGTATTTATTACTGGACATTTACAATATATCTATTTGCCTTCATACCACCTGTGAGCAATTTTCTGCGAGCTGGAGGCAGTTGCTTCTCATCCTGCAGGTCCCTTATCTGGGATTCCTGAGGGCCACGTCTGCAGCCGTAAGCTGAGGAGTGCCTGGAAGCGTTCCCAGGCACTGATGCCAACTGGCAGGGAGCAGCCTGAACAGGGAGCTAGTAACTGCCTCCGTGCTCAGCACAGGGTGGCTGCGTACCGACTGCCAGCAGAGATCGGTCTCCGGACTCTCCCAGCTGTCAAATCACGCCTACGACGTCTGGGGAGAGCAGCAGCTGGAATGGGGCAATTTTTTTTCAAGGAGACAGTCTAACAGTGTCCTGGGGGAGAGGAGGCAGACATGCGATAGCAGGCATGCTTGCATTTATGAGCGTGGGGGCAGCCACAAGCCTTTGCCCTTCTTTCCGAGGGGGTGAGGTGATCAAGGAGAACCCATGGCAGGTCCTGCACCGTGCCCCCGAGGCCTGTGCTGCCACAGCCAATAGCTGTCCTTTCCCAAGGGAAGCACAGCCGTGCTCCAGGTGTTCCTCCCTTTTCCCCTGCCCACTGCCCGGTCTGCAAAGATGTGCTGGGGTACAAATGCTTCTGTGGTCCGTGCAGCTCCAAGGGTACAGGGAAAGGAGCACAGCTGGGCAGTTATGGAGCCACTGAAGCTTCTGCAGGGCAGGTAACTCCTGCAGCAGCCTTGCACGCAGAGGGTACCTAAGGGATTTTTAAAATAAATTCCTCATTCCTCCATGTATCCTAGCAACACCTCTCTGAGGTTAGAGATGCGATGCCTTGCCCACCTGTTGCACAGGAAGCCTGAGGCAAGTTACATATTGCTTTCTTCCCAGCTCGCCCCACTAGTTCGAAGCTGCAGTGACTAAGGAAGATGCCACAGTCAGCACACCCCCGTCTCGGCCGCCCAGGCTGGGTGTCACACACAGGCGTCCGCATCTCTAAACACCGTGAACTCGGCAGTGGCTCACGCAGTGTGTGTGTGGTCCAAGGAAAGCTCTTGCTGACACAGGCTGAGATCACATTGCTTTGTGATCAAGGCAATAAAAAGGGGGTAGCCTTAATCCCCACTGCAAAAATGCTTTATGTGCAGTCACACAGTGCTGAGGGAGCTCAGGTCCTGAGCAGGCATCTAAATAAGATTTCCAGAAGAGTCGTAGGTCCAAAACGTGCACAGTGAACAAAACTGAAAGAAAATTCGATTCTTCCCATGCCCTTCCCTCCAACCTGATCGAGCTGCAATATAATTATAGTAAATGAGCAGTCCTTGTTAAAAAAAACCCAAAACAACACAACAAAAAACCAAGAAGCTGGTTGAAAGATTGAAAAGCAACCTTTTTCATAAGAGACGCCATTCTTCCTCCTCCCACCATCCAAGAACCCCTTAACATTTTTGATTTGTTGTGGGGGAAAAAAGATACTGAAAATGTTACAGAAATTACCATAGAGCTTTAAAATTTTGTTTTACAGAACAATTAAAACTAAACTAATCCCAATTTTTAAAAATTAAAAGCTATTACAAAAATCTGTAGAAGGGGAAATTTACAACGGATCATTTTGTACACCCAGTGAAGATGGTCCTTTTCCTATGATCCTCCTGCCCATCAGATTGGATTTCCTTTCTTTGGCTATTACTGACCAAATCCTTTCAGCTACATTTGTCACTTGAACCTCAGTTATCTTAATACATCATTTACCTGCATTCCTGCAAAACAACCAAATAAGAAACTATAGTTTTTGCTGCTTTTTTTATGTTACTGAACTAATCACTGCTAAGTCCATTTTATTCTATTAAAGGGTTGCACAGGCACACGCAGCGGAGCCTCTGTCCCCAAGGGCAACAGGGGAGATGAGGTTATCACTGCTCAGTCAAAGATACATCATTTGCTGTAGATCTCTCTTATTCATCTTCACTCAGAGGAAAATATGGGATACTTCATAAGTGGGTTTGGCACTTGTGAGTTATCCTTCTTTCCCCACTCATGAAGATAAATCCTGTAATGAAACGCAGTCATAAGGTATTCTCTATATTTGGAGTACTCAAAGTTGAACAATGATTATGCCCTTTCATTGGATAAGTTAAGGTTGACTGCCTAGCTACCTGGGGAAGACAGGAATGATTTGCACTAGCTCACAGGCAATGAATGGAAGAAGGTGGCATACCTTCTCCCTCAGCATTGGTTATCCTGCTAATCTTAGGCTGAATAATACCTTCAGTATGTCAAACCGTCCTTTTTACTTTAAGGCTACTTGGCAGCTGAATCTGCAAGCTGAGATGAATCCAGCAGAGATGGCAGCAGCCACTTCATTAGTTCAATGTCTTGTTTGTTTTTGACACTTCTGTGGAACCACTGAATAAGTTTTTATAAAAAGTGAGACAAGGATTTTTATAGGTAAGAGTTTTTGCCAATGTCACATGAATTTTAGGACATGGTCCTGGCCTGCGCTACACAAATAAAACTCCTTTGCAGGTTGACAGACATCATGAGTGAGAACTGGATCATGTCTTCTCTGTGAGACAAAACTTACTGCCTTCATAGCTGTCATTTTTTTTATAGCATAAGGGAGGAAATTCAAGCATTTAAAGTTACAATTAAATATGAAAACCTGATAGACGTATCTGGCAATAAAAACACAGCTGCTAACAACACACTGAAAATAATGCACAGGGAGGCTGAAACCCTGTCTCTGGTTAAGTATGAGGATAATCTGCAGGGGAGAGCAGCTTCCTCATTTATTTAACACAGAAAATAGTGTTTGTAGTTGTATATTATGCAGTACTGGGTAGAAATACCCCCCGGATCCCATCATCCAGACACTGCACAAGTAAGAACAGAGCTTCCCAAACTTCTGTGAACAAGGCATAAACCCTGGAAAGACAGTTCTTCACATGTGAGGCGGGAGTTATGTTTATATTTTACTCAAGTGGAAGAGATGCACCATTCAAAGCCTATCTCCTGAAATCTGCACTGGACTAGAAGCTTGAAGGATGCAAGCTCGGGGGGGTTGCTTCCTCTTAAATTTAGTAACAAATCACTGGTTGTTTCTGATGTGAATATGGAGCAGCTGGTAGATACAGGATAGGTTCAGACACAGCCGATCTACCACAGCCTTGCAATATGACTGATTCCCACATCCATCACTCATTTTTATGCAGCTACTAATGCTAAGGATGTGTTACGAAAATAAATTAAGTATTAATATGCTCCAGGAAGAGCATCTGCAACAAGAAGCAGGTTGTGGGTTAAAATAGCCAGGTGCATCTTAACCAGCATACAAAATGGTCAAAGAACAGCTGCTGAAGAGACTCCTGAGGCCCTGGCACATGCTATCTAGAAAATATTAAGAGTATTTTCAAGCACACACTGGCTCATATTCAGCACCCAGAAGCTATTTTAAGTGCTCAGTGGAGACAAGCCAGTGTTATTAGGGCACTTTTCTTCCAAGAGACAACAACACATACTGAGCCAAATAATCCCATCAGAAGCCTTTGTAAACACCTAAATCAGATGAACCGGCTGGATGATCTCATGTTAGGAAAGATTTGGAGGCCGAGCTAAGGCAGGTTTTCTTATGACACTTGGAAAAAAAGTCAAGCTGTTTGCTGGGAAGTTTTGGTGCTGTGCCTATTACATAAAAGCAGCTTCCAGAGAGAACCCGTGGAGTCAGATGAACTGCCTATTGGTGCAGGGCAGCTGGTTCAGGAAGAAAACCTTGAGCCAGAGCCTACAAGATAACGTTTTTCCCCCTGTTGAGCAGCAAAGCCATGGCTAAACGAGCACTGAAAATACAACCCTCACTTCCTGGCAGAACAGCAGTCTCAGACTCAAGAGGAAAGGGTTCCAGTCCTTCTCTGGCCTTGGCCTCACAGCAACTTTCCGTCTCAGTTTCACCCAGCCTAATGTTTTACAAAGCATTATGAGACCCACAGACAAGAAAAAGTATATGAAGAAACAGATAATACTCTTATTACCCGATGCTATAGCTCTGTATTATGTGAAGGCACAGACAGTCACAATGAACACCCTAAATCAGAAAGATGGGAGGAAATATGGGAATGGAAGAGAGGGAAATTGGATTATGACAGTGATAGAGAGAAGAGTAAGAGATGGCCAGGATTTAGAGACCTCAGGAAGCACTCTGATACCAGCTTGATGGTCTCAGTAAAGAAAATTGTTAAAAATAGGACCAGAAGAAAGAGCCTAAGCAGAAAGAGTCAGCCAAAACTGTTCTATTTTGTAAAGTATTTCAAGCCTCCTCTTCCCTCCTCTTTTTGAAAGCTTAGCTGTAAAGACCAGCCAGGCTTGAACAACAGGGAACTGTAAGCCCTGTGTCCCACTCTGAATACTGCAACACAGAAAAATCAGAGAGTGAAAGGTGCCTAAATATAGTTCAGAAGGCTCCCACCTTGTACTCAGGTTCAAACTCTACATCCAGCTCAGGTCAGTGATTTTCAGTCAGCATTTAGCCACTAGCAGAAATAAGGCCATTTCACAATCACCAAAGCTTAGGGTAGAAATGATCATAGCTGACGATAAAGATATAAACGAGGTATGAATAAAATACTTCCAGTGAACTCCCTAAAAATAGTTTGCCACTGCCTGCACTTTATTAAGTTACAGTCCAGTGTTATTTAGCCAATTTGTAATCTCCCAAACCACTGACTGTAGATCCTCAGCTGGGAGACTTAAATGTTGATCTACCCTGCATTATGATCCAGCCCTGAATTTACAGACGAACATAAAACCATGGGCTTGGCTTACATTTTTGTCTCAAGGAAATAAACACTCTTCTCGCTATATATAATGCACTATTTTTGCTTAGAAAAGGGAGTTTTAAAATTACATACACCAAAGATACAGCCTCTCCCTCCCGCCCCCTTCCTCTCTCCCTCCTGCCCAGTGCAGCAGCAGCGGTTGCAGAGGCAGAGGGGATGCTAAAACTAAGCTAACTTGGAAGGAAATATGTAACACCTGAAGCAGCACACGTGCAATAACCAAGGATCACAAGGAAACCAACACGCTGATGATATCAAAACTAAGAAGAAAGTTCATCTGCTCTTTCAACAACTATTTTTGTTTCAGATATGCTTTTGACATGACTTCCATACACAGCCTTTGATCAGAATTGGGGAAAGTACACTTGTGAACCAGGAGGAGTACAATGTACAACTGCCAGCCTCTCATGGTACATCTGTTATTTGTAGAATGCAAGTGACTGAGGGCACTGGGGCAAATATTCAACAAGCTTGTTTTAATTCTTGTGACTAGTCCATCACATTTGCAAGTTTCACTTACCTGTCAAGTTCTTCAAGCCAAGTTCCCTGAGTCCAAAGTTACCATCCTTTCTGTAGTTAAGAAATATCGCCAAAGCATATCGCTCTTCATACAGTTTGGTCCCACGAACGATGCGCAGGTTCTCCAATGGCAGGTATTCAAACTGATTCAAAGCCACCAAAACGTAGCCTGTGACTTCTCGGATGGACTGAAGGGCAAAAATGAAACAAACGCATTAGAAACAGTCCATTTTTAATTGTTCTGAATTTCTCATACAGTGGATGCTTTAGTATGAGATGCTGGTACCCAAGAAAAAAACCCCAAACAACTCTGGAAGACAAATTCTGTTTTAACTTACTGGGTTTAAGCACATTTCTGTTTCAATTTAACTGAGTTTATTAGAGATACTTGTTTGGAAAGTAGAAAACAGGTAGCCATTCTTCTCATTTTGATTAAACTTGAGCAGAAATTCACAGTAAATATTAAAGATGCACAAAAGGATGACTTTGCAGAACTCAAAGCACAGAGGAGGTCAAAGGCCTCTGCAGGACAGGAGCAGAATCTGCTGGGGCAATGTCATAGTTCAGATAAGACTGACTGTCTGCAAGAAACTTTGTTGTACAGGATATTTCAGGGTGAGACCAAAACGACACAACATGGGGTAAGTGGGACACCTCTGGAAGAGCTCACCATCGAGCAGGAACAGATGGTAGGAAGGGGGTGGTAAGTTTGGAAGAGTAAATAAAGACAAAGCACATATGTATTAACGCCCACTTTTGTACTTCTAAGTGCAATCAATCACTGAACATTTGCAAAGATTCAAGTTTCATTTGGAAGTGCTGGAACCATACGTGCATATTATATATCCCAGACTTTGATCAAAACCGGTATATCAAAACCTTTAGCAAAATGATTGCTGCACCTTTGGGTTGGCTGAAATCTTTGTTTGCTTTAGATGAACTACTGAATAACCTTCTTGCTCATCCTCAGGAACTAATTGCCTCGGTTGTAAAGGGGAAAAAGACCCCAAAACCCAGTAACTAGAAACAGTTTTGCAAAGTCCGTAAGATTAACAGAACTGAGACATTCTTAGAAAGAAAAAAAGATTTAAAAGTATGCTCCTTTAAAAAAAAAAAAAAAAAAGTTCCTTCTAAAGAATTTAAATAAATAGCCTAGAAATCTGAAAAAGTCTCTGAAAAGTGTTGCTTCAGCATTCACATAGAGCCCCACAATCCTCAGCAATTCATACAGGCTGAGGAATCCTCCTGCCCAGAGCTGCTCCGAGAAACAGGAACTCTCAAATACGGTTTTCAAATCTCACTTAATTCCATGTGTGAAACAGCCTGCAACCACTGTATATGCATATATTTATGTGTGCATGTATATTTAATGGACAGAAATTGATATAACTACTTGTGTGTTTAAGTGGATGCATGCACTTTTTTCTTCCCTTTGGCAAAGTCAATACCTTAAACGATACACAGAAAGAAAAATTCTGCTTAGAGTAACGTGCACAGACTATAACTAACATGATGGGGACTCCAGTCAATATCGTAATAAAAACAAACAGGCAAACAACAGCAGGCATCGAATTACATGTGTTGTGTATGTATCATTAATAAAGAAAGGCAACATGGATTTGTAGCACAAAGGACAGGCTTTTGCTTCACTGGTTCAGCATTCTTGCCATGATTTCATGCCTAAGTGTGCAAGAGCCTTTTCATTAGGTTTGTAAAAGTTTGTAAGATTATTAAAAAGTGTGGCAATATACATAAGGAAGGATTTATATACCACAAACTCAATGCACTAGCTGTCCTTCTGAAGTCAGATGTCTCTGCTCAGCTGAAGCTGCTGAAAAAGCTCTGGAGCTATTTCAAGACTTGCTTGGCATCTAAACGGAGCACAGTGTCATTACAGGACTTTGATGAGAACCCAGTGAGTGAAGCTAGGTTAAGAAGTATGGTTCAGTAGCTCAATATCAAATGTAGAACTGCATTATACCCTGGGACACTGGTTCCATTATAATTAGAAGCTTTCCAGCACTTTCACAATAGCTCTTTGCTTTCAGACATTTCAGCTTAGCTAGTCTGCTCAGGAATTTGTTTTTTCATCGTACGCAAAAACCTCCTTTTTTAGCCTCGCCTCAGAATTTAGGAAATATGAAAATTATACTCATGGTTTCAATTTCCCACTGATATTCTAGGGATACTGTGATTGCTCTAATTAATTTAAAGGGATGTTTAACTCCAAGTTGAGTTGAAAAAAATTAAAAGCAGTTCCACAGCTGCGTATGATCAAGTCCTCCCTGCCAATTTTTGTCACTTACAACCAACCAACCAACCACATTTTCTACTTTTACGGTATGATTTATTTACTGCTGAACAGCAAGTCCACCTGAAAGGGCCCTAATTCAGCACGGCACTGAAATTACACACACACATACACTCAGCAGCAGTTCTTCATTCCAAAATTAAAAAAAAAAAAAAAAAGAAAAAGAAAAAGATAGGAAAACAACAATGTTCTGTTGTTGATAATTTTGAACTACCCCAGAAACCCTGTACTTGGTTTGGTTGGTTTATCCAACTGAAATGACAAATTATGGCAAGTATTTTGATGAGCCCAAGGGTCCTTCCCAGTCTCATGGCTTTCATCATATTGCATCACCTATTTATTTGCTGGAGAAACTACCACATTAATCCTTGCAGAACAAAACTATGAAAATAAATTAAAGAATCAGGTTTCTAAATTACTGGAACATAGAAACATGACTGACCAAATCTAATGGTCTAATAATTTGTGGGTTTATTTTTTAATTCAAATTTGACTGAAAAAGGCAGAACAGTAACACATTTTGCCAGATGGTGAGTTTTCTGACTGGTCCAGCTTGAAAAAACATACTGGGAGTGCAGCAGGCAGCTCAGGTTTTGGCCACTTCTGGGCAATGCTGTCACTTTGCCAGTAACTGCAAGTTTTGACATGATTCTTACTGAAAATGGACACCTGCCTGCTTGGAGCTCACTCCAAGCCCTGTTGGAGTCACTGCAAAGATGCCTGTTGGCTTCCAGGCAGACTCACAAATCCTCACACCAGACAGGATCAGCTGGCCTGACAACCTCCTCTGCAACTCATGACAAGATTAGGCATGATTTGAACGTCTCAAACTTTTATACAAGGCTGAACAATTTCCTGTTCAGGTATCCTGAACTCAGGTATAAGCTCAGGTATCCTAATGCTCTACTTGAGCTGCTTTTGCTTCAGTGCTAATCTGTGTTCTACCAAGAAGGCAGAGTGACTCACAGGAGTGGTAGTTCAAGTGTCACCTCCTAGTTTCCTTTTCCTGCTAGGGCTGGAGGTCTTTGCAAAAAAAAAAAAATAAAAAATCATCTCATTAATCTGTCCCTTGGGAAAGAAAAAGAGGAGACAAAAATGCAAATAACTGTATTTTGTTCCTATAACCTAGAACTGGAATGGAGAGAGCACAGATTAATCACTAACAGATTTAAAGCTAAAAGAATCCAACAGGAAAAACCAAATGAACTCTGGCAACATCTAATCTTTATTGCTGACCACTGTGACTTTGCAGGACACCCCCCCCAACCCCATTATCACATTATTTTGACTGGGAACTCCTGGCCAGCATGATCTTGCCTTTCCTTGTCACCTTTCCAGCTCCTGAGACACGACCTGTTATGCGAAGAAGCCATCGAGTGAGGCGGCATCAGGCTCTGGCTCCCATAGCACTCCTGCTGCTTTGGTAAATGCATTCTGGCTCCCCCAAGTTGTTTGGGTACAGCAGCAGGAATGAGCGTATAGATTTGAATGAGGAAAAGGCTGAAAACTCACAGGCTCCCTGTTGCGAAGGGACAAGGGACGCTGTTCATCGAGTCCTCTGAGCAAATGCCTGGCTGTTCAAAAACAGATGAGGAAACACCTCTGGGGATTCAAGAGCCCAAGGTGTCTGCCTCTCTGACTGGGCCTGTTAGGTATCAGATCCTGAAATAAGAAAGGGCATGCTTCTAGCAGGAAACAAAAGGGGGTGGAGAGGTAGGGAGAAGGTGGTACTAATTCTTGACAAATCTAAAGCCTCACAAGTTGCTACAGGATTCAAGTTTGATATATTTACCAGAGCAAAGCTCCTCGTCTACATTTTCAGACAGCAGATGAGTACTTGGACTCTACAGCTTGCTAGCCGTAAGGCCCAGAGCTGCCCTGCACCCCAAAACCAGGCACGGTAGCCTAGAAACCAGTCTTCTAACTGCCTCTACTCTCCCCAACATAGCCAACTCTTTTTTTAAACCTAAAACCACGTTAACATTCAATGACAATGGTCTCAGTAAAGGCTGTATGTAGTAAAACTCCTCGGGCCTCCAGGCGCCACCCCCGGTGGCTGCTGCACCTTGGGGCTACCACAACATACATGGTGGCTGCCACAACATACACGGTGGCTGCCACAACATACACGGTGGCTGCCACAATATACATGGTGGCCACTGCTCCCCTCAGCTGTGCTGGGGCAGCCACTTCAGAGTGCAGGTGGGTCTGTGCAGGGCAAACAGAGAAAGAAGGTGTCAAAATTGCTCAAAAAAATAAAAGGCTTCTTTTCAGAGGTTACTTTTCAGGTGATTAACTGTAAAAACGAGCTCTAGACAACCTGTTCCCTTTATTACAACTAATATTAGCTGAGCACAAGTAAAGCACTTTAAGTTCCCAACAGCAAAGCCAGAATTATCCTGTCAGCTGGGAGTAAAAGGCAAGACTGTTCCTTGCCATCTTAAATCGTCCTTCGGCTCAAGTCAAACCAATCTGAGTGAAACGGAGCAAAATAACAGCGAAAACTTAATCATTCTGCCCAGAACAACAGATCAATGAACGATTAGGGAAGCTGATGTTTCTCATAAACACTACCAAGTCTTCTTAACATCTACTGGGGAAGGTTAGGCTGTGGCTAAGGCACCAAAGAGAGCTATATTGTGGGGTTTTATTTCAGTTGCAGACACATTATTTATCCAGTCACTGAACCTGATATGTTAAAGCCCTTGCTGCCTCATCTGACTGGACGCATGTCCCAGCTCAGGAGATGAAGCAACAGTAACCTGCTGCAGGGGTCAGTTCATGCTTGTGGGACCCCAGACAATTGATTATCTTTTAGGTTAATTTTTCACTTTTCCATAAAGGCTAAGTATATTTCAAGTCTGCTTTGATCTCACTTCTAAAGTGCCAGTGAATGCAAGCCTGGGAGATGAGTATCACTTGAAGAATGTGTTTAATTCACAAACACTAAAAAAAAAAACAACCAACAAACAACCCCAAAAGACATAAAGAATATATATTCAGAATATTCACTCCAGAAATAAAGACAAAAGCCTTTGTTTTTCCAGCACTCGTTTGCAGTGAGACAGGTGCTTTGGTCCCCAGGGAAAGCCAGGGTGCCACCTCTGCGGGTATAAAGTCAGCTACTGGGAAAAGTCTTGGGGAGGCACAGGGGTTTCCACAGGAAAGGGGTTTCTTCTTCTTCCACCACAAGGAGGTAAACAGAAAGGGCAAATAACTTTAAATTAGAAATAAACAGGGAGTAAGCCAAGTGGACACTTTTCATCCCATCTGTTGCAAATACAGTAATTTCTGTTTTCAGGGGATATCCATTTCATGAGGCAGCAGCAAGGCTCCCTGTGTAGCTCAGCTGCCAGCAGATAACAGACATCTCCTGACTCTGATCCAAGGAGCTAGGCTGACCCTCCAACATGAACCATGTGCTTTGTCGTGTTACATTAAATCCTAAGAAAATCAGATTTCTGAGTGATACAAAGGGGAAAATATTTCCTGCGTGCATTGTCCTTTTTTTCCACCTTAGCAAAGGTTAACACACCACAGCAAAGTCATGATTAAAATAACGAACATCAACAGTCACCACCGCATCATCTCCTTCAGAAGCTTTTCACATCTCAAGCTAACTTTAACAGAGCATTTCATATATTGCTTTTTGATCAATTAAAAGGTTCACAATTATATCTGGTTAAAACTGTGCAACATCCAACTGGCCAAATTTGATGGTTTTATTATGAGGAAAACCCACAAAATGTCAAAGACAACACTTGTTTAACTTTAAACAAGTTCCCGGGGCAATCATAATATCCACCATCACAAAATTCAGTCAGGCATGTTTGTGCGTGGGCTGGTAACCTAAAACACCATCAACTAATTTTTATTATTTGTTCATAAATTTTCACAATGCAATACAATATCTCTCACTGTCACAATTAAAAACTTAGCATTTACTAAATAACCACAAAGTGACCTCTAAGCATCTACAGCACATGCAATGCTAACTCCAAGGGAAACGCTAATATCCAAACTGTGGAAATAGCTAGCCTATTGCAATTTATGGAGCTCAATTAGCTGTTCCATGCATTGCTCATTGAAGGTTATGAATTTTTAATGACACAATAAACTGAGATGTTCAGGAGATGTACTTACAGGATTCAGGCACATGGTGGTTGCCAGCTTCTCGCGAAGCCCCATCCACAACTGTGAGAAATATGCTGTACATAAAGACAATTCTCATGTCTAAGAGGACATTCCATTTAGAGACAATGTCAAAGCTAACAGAGCCCACACGTAAGGAATTTTGTTCCACAACAAGCTTGCATCTTGTCTTCTTCCACTCTGTGCATCCTTTGATTACGTCAACACTTGTGAAATTGTGATGTTAAGCCCTTCTGAGCACCAGCGGTTTTTCAGATACACTGTACAAGCTTCAATAAAAATCCCTCAAGTTTGAGCACACTGATCAATATCAGAACATGGATTGTGAAGAACATTTTTCTGGTGCGTGATCTACAAGCAAGTAGTGTATCGTAACTAGAGTTGCCTTCGCAGCTGCAGAGAATTTATTATCCAAAACATTAAAGATGCAGTTTAGATTCAGATTTGTTGCAAAAAAAATAGGAACTTCTGATAGTCTTTCAGTTTGCTTTCAGATGTATTAAAGGTGAAGGAAGAGCTTAGATGTAGTTTTGTTAAGAGCTGTACCTGAGGAGCCTTGCACTGCAGCATGGCTGCAGAATCGAACTGTGATTCAGTTATTTAAGACGACTGGTAGAAATTTTAAATCATACTCTTGTCCTCACAGACATCTAGTCTTCTTTGATAGTATGCTTACAAAATATTAATAATATCCTAAGCAGTAGATCAATGGATAGAAGAAAGTATTTGATTTCCTCTAATTTAAAGCAGCAGTCAGTTAGATGCATCTTTTGTTAAAGCCATTGGAAATTTGTAAGTATCTTGCCATATAATTTATAGAACCCACCTTGGGTGTTGTTGAATTAAAGCTTTGTTTTCTGAATGGTTACTCTTTACATTTCATTACTCCAAGAGCAGGACTTTTCATACATTAAAATAGGAGAATTTGCTGTGTAGTAATTTATTAACCGAGTTTGATGTAGGAATTACTGTTGCACGCATGATGCAAGTTGGGCTGAGTGTGAGCTAATATACATTACAGAAGAGTCTAGGGAGGGCTTGGAGTCAAAACAAATGCCAGTCTAGAATCCATTAAACCAGAAATCAATGCCCAAATCTGGCATTTGGAAAAAGACCCATAAATAACACATAAGTGATGATGATGGAGAAAAACATGGGGAGCCTAAGAAAGGTGTATCTTGACTCATTTTGCCAAGTGTTGCTGGGAAAACAATGTATGATGTGAAAAATAAACCAATAAAATTTTGTTAAAATTAAAAAATAATAATGTGGGAATGGGAACATTCAATGGAAATAATAGGTAAATAACAGGGAAAAAACCCCAAACAAACAAAAACAAAACAAAACAAAAAAACACAAACCCTTTTGCTTTCAAATTTGAAATATGGATTCTAAATATGTATTCAAGTATTCTTCCTGTTGACTGAGATAGACTTAAGCTCAGACATCAGCTTGCACCATGTGTCTATGCCTACTTTTCAGTCAAAAATATCATCTGAACAGAGAAACTGATCAGGCTTACATCAATATCTGAGCGTCTTCCCAATGTTTTCTATCTAAAACATAATTCCTCTGTTTGTGTATCTGCTTAGGAATTGTCTAACTTACTTTCAGGTACACAGGCTGCCTGAGTGCACACAATAAATCCTAACTGTTTATGTTGAGCAACATTATGAGCTATACAAAGTCTCCACTTTGTATCAACCTAATCTTCACAGCTAACATCTTTCTGTCCTGAGGAAAGTTATGGATGACTACGCATTTAGCAAGTCAATAAGAATTTTGACATTGTATCTATCTGTATAATACCTGATTGGCCTTCAACATATTTGCAGAGTGGTTTTCAGAAGAGTTTTATTCTATCATATCCCAAGGGAATACTTAGTCATAAATTAGATCGGAAAGACTAAAATGAGCGCATTATGCTGTTACAAAATGCTTTACCATTTGGGCAGTTTAATAGTAGCTACATTTTGCAGAAACTCAAAGCACACCAGCTTATAGCTGCCCAGTTACAGAATTTCCTGCCTTTTGCTTTCTCAGCTTTTGGGAGCTTCAGTGAAGTAAATCATTGTTTCTTTCCAGGCAACATAACATTACACAAACTGCTACTTCATAAACCAAATAATATCAACACTCTGGAAGGATTTTAGGAAAGTAATAACCATGGGAAAACACATCCCCTTTTATCAATTTCCCTGACAGCCATAGCCTATAAGAAGCTGTGAGCACATTCAAGGGTCTCGGGACACTTTCTTTCACCAGGAAAGACAAAGCGAGGGCTGTGTTATCAAACTCATGCCTGAAACTGCTTTAGAGAGGCAGCACAGGCCAGCAATGTGATCACTGCATCGGGATGTCTGCAGTGGTTACCATCTTTGACATTTCTTTTTTGTAGTTAGATGGTATAGTCCTCAGAGCAGAGGTGCTTTCCTAACAACTCAAGGATCCTTGATCCCAGTTGTCACCTTCACCACACAGTGCTTCACAGTCATATTTACAGAAAGTGCTGACTGCACTGCCACAGGCATCCTGAGATGTCAGTGGACTGAACCGAGTTGGTGTATTTACTTTGGCAAAACAAAATCATCTACAAAAGAAAAAGCAGACAGTTCCTTGTTGTTCCTATTTGTGAGACTCTAAATCCCCATGACATTTTTGCTTGTGTCTAAGCTGAACTAAGTCTTGGGAGGCTTCTTACTTGGTCCTCTGGATCAACAAACTGGTTGGGACATGCCAGGGAGCCCATCCATGCCCAAGTCTCCTTCGCACAGAAAGAAAATGGAAGAGGAGGAGGAGAAGCAGGACTGGTGCTCGCAGCCTCTCACAGCTCAGCAGCACTCCCAGCTTCTCCAGCTTACATGCAGCCTGAGACAGCAAGTGGATAAAGTTTAATACAGGGAACAAAAAAGGAGAGGTGAAAAATGATGTCTTTCCAATGATGCTTATGAAAGGTCAAGTGTCCAATCAGAAGTCAAATGGAAGAATACACATGACAAATACAGCGCAGGCTGCAACAGGGTGTCCAGAATTACACATCACTGTAAGCAAGCTGCCTGTGAAGATCCTACAAATATTTTGTGGGCATTTACCAGTAGCAGGAGGGTTTATTTGCTCATTTAATATATAATGAGTGACAGGCATGTACATCAGACATTGTGATTTCTTTCTTCCCAGTATACAGCCAGGTTAGTTGGTATGAATTATGGGAAAGTCTATAGTTAGCCAGATAAATTAAATGTGTTTATTACAATTTCTCCACCATCTACTGTGGAAGCAATGGGAACCCTCGGTTGGCATGATTCCCACTCCTTGGAGCGATGCAGAATGAATTAAACATCCCAGAGATCTGGTACAGAGGTGGAGTTGAACAACAGGACTTTTATATTTTTCTATTCAAACTGCAGGTGAAGGTGTCAGGCCACTCCTGAAAACAAAAAGCTGTTTCTATTTCTGGATGCAGGAACTGACTACACATAGTGAAAATGTGCTACCCTTGCCAAATTTCAGCTAAACATTCTCAGTCCAACTTTTGGTTTTTTTTGCAAGAAGCAAAATAGCTTGCTGTCCAATCCTGAAAAAGCAGTTAAGCTTATTTTATTGAGATCTTTGCTTTCTTTTCCCAAGAAAATACTTTCTTAAACACACAATTTCCATTTGTTTCATATATGCAACAACCACTCTTTAAGGAGTATTTTAAATGCATTTCCTGTGAGGAACAAACTTTATTGGCACTCTAGAACATTTTTGCACACATAAATTTGTGAATATTGGAGGACTTGTTGCCTGACTGGTTTCATTAGAGAGGAGAATCTCCATTTAAATATTGGATTTTGGCAACTCTTATTTCTAGCAAATACAAAACATACAAATACACAATCTGAGCTCAACATCACACCTACCTATTGAAACTATTTCAGCCTTTGTAACTCTAATCTCTTCAAGAATAGAAACCCTTGGGAGATTCATTAATTGCTGGCTTTTGAATAGGTTTATTTCCATTAAGATAAAAAGTGAAGAGGCTTCCTGGTTTTTTTTAAAGATGTTTTTGTTTTGTTTTTTTGAGAAGCTGGAGAATAGCTCTGTTATTCAGGCTTTAATAGATTGTTAAAGTCTCCTTCAAGGATAGATCCATGATTTAGAAGATGTGAGCAATTAGTAAACACATCTGATTTTCAAATTCAGAAGTATTCCTTAGGAAAGACACGTAAACTCCAGATTTTGAGATTATGCAGAGTGCCACCAACCAGGAAAATAATCTCTAATCTGCAGTGACTGAACTAACCATAAAATAAGATTTTTCTCTGCATTAATTCCGCTACTTTTCTTCAAGGGAGCATGTTAAAAACTTCTTCCACTCATTACATTTTCTGTGTGGTTCCTGAACGAAGCAAGACACACAATCTTACAGGAGTATGGAAGCATTTTTTAACCATGTCCAGAACAACCAGGAACCATAAACATACCATTGTTCCTATATGCAATTATTGAAACAATGAACAAATGGTGGTTCCCCCAAGATGTACAAACATCATCTTTTTTTGTTTGAATTGTAGGTGAGTTGGGGTGGGGTGGGGTGCGGTGAGTTTGGAAAAGTTCTGCATAAAATTATTTCTCTCTTCTCCAGGAACAAGACTAGAAAAACTGGCTTGTTCCTGATTAAAAAAAATAAATTAAAAAAAATCTAAAAAGCTTAAAAAATAAGAGTCCAGAAGAAACAGTAACTTTATTATGGGAATAGATGGGACAGAGGGCAAGAGATCAGAGAGGAAAGGAAATGCTCGTGATCAGGAGCAGAGGACAGAATGTGTCTTTCCTAATGCAAGGCAGATTCAGGCAGCTGTCATTCTGGCATTATCTCATTTCTGAGTGCCTGAGTTTGCAATCTTACTGTTTTATTTTTCTATCATTTTGTTCTTTTTCTTAGGGGAAGCATGGCATGAAAAGTGTTATACTCTTTACAAGATATAATTTACTGCAGTACTTATCACCAGCAAATGATTGGACAAGCAATCTTTTGCCAATGGTTTAATTAGAGGAAACCTCTATATTTAATAACGTTCCTTAATGTACTGAACCACACACAATAGCTTGTTGAATGAGAAAAAGCAGAGTGGTTATTGTCATAGCTAAGGATGGAAAAAAGGTTCAGTCATTAAAGTCATCACAGAAACAATGTTATTAACTGTACAGGAATAATCTCAAAGGAGTTCCCAGCTGATTGACAAGGATACAATAATGCAGCAAGCTAAAAAAGGGCCTCTCTCTTCACCTGTTTTTATTAATACGCTTATTACCTTTCCCTGAAAGACAGCTTTTCAAGAGCTATTATTGTACTTAATACTAAATAAAATTAAGCATGACAGATTTTGAATCATATCTTCTGAACTGCTCAACAGAGGGTGCTCACCAGTGCATCCCTCAGCTGGAATATGCCCTTCAGCAGGAGCAGTCTAGCAGCCAGACCCCCAAAAACTCCTGATCCACTTGTGACACCGAGTGCTGCACCCAAGTGAGCCAGGCTGTGTCCGAAACCCACAGAAACAGCAAAGTCTGGGCTGAGTGGACTGAACTTGTTCACCACTGCCCCCTTAACCTCACTGACCACATTGGGGATTATCCTCCCTCAGAAAGAGGACACAGGTGATTGAGTGGTCATCTAAGACCAGGCTTTAGTACACCCAGCAGAGATTTCTCTTCCAACAAGGGCCTTCTCTGCCCAAAGCTGGCAGCCAGCTATTGGCGTAGTAGTAGCCTCGAAAATGTGTCCATCATTCAGTATTCAGGGACACAAGGAATAAAGACAGCTCAAGAGAGTGAGAAAAGGAAGCAGTCAAGGACCAAACTACATCAGAAGGCCAGCAGTGGCATTTCATAGATATTAATTACTTTACAGTCTGTAAACTACACAGCAAGTGCCAGCTGCCGTGAGCTAGGACCATCAAAGGTCAGATTATCATGAAATCATTACAGGAGAGGCTGCTATTTACTAGCATATAATTGCTAAACCTAAGCACACTCCATATAACCAATAGGAAAATGAATTATTTAAATACTCTTTTTTTTTTTTTTTTTTTTTTTAAAAAAAACAAATAGTATTACCATTTTAATTATACCAGTATTAATTTAACTCGAAAAAGTGCCTGGAGGATTCTTCAGAATTAAGTTTTGCCACTCTGGAGTTTTCAGAAATTTCCAATCTGCCCGACATACGTGTGTGTGTATAGACAGAGATATATATATAGCTTTATATGTATTTACAATTATAAATTTATGCTTTAAAATAAAATGTGTGCGTTTGTATTGCTGCATAATTTCTTGTCTTCAGTTATTTTTGGTGCCTAAAAATGCAAGCCTTAGATAGTTTCCTCACTGAATTGCATGCTGCTGTGAGACAAGAGAAAAATCCTGGCTAAAATGACAGTTTTTTCTCAGTTGAGCAAAACCAGTTCTCATTCTCACAGCACCCAGCCCAACTTTAAGCCTGAATCGGCAGGTATAATATCAGGTTAAAGTTGCAGGCACTTCTGTCTCCAAAACACTTTTATTTTTACTTTTTACCCAATTCTCTTCTACTTGTAGCAACCACTGCTTTTGAAAGGCAACTGGGAAAACAGAAGAAGGCAGATCAGGGGTATTTTACTCCTGGAGGTGGAGCACGTAGTCAATATACTCAGTGCCAGCTCCCCCATAACTACACATGCTATTTCCTAAAGTACCACATGTTTCCAGACACTGAAAGCAGACAACTACTCTTTCCATATTGCTCAACAGCGTATTTACCCAATTATTTTTCTCCTCTCTTTTCTCACATGGCCCTAGACAGAAGAGACACTTTGATTTCAAATAGCTCACTACTCACAACTGCTATGAATTTCAGTTACTTTCTTGCATGATCCCACTGGCTGAGGGCTGTGTTTGCCTTTGCCTCCTGACTCACTCTTCCCAGCCTCCTACCAGATGCACCAAACACACCCTTCAGGCCTCAGAAACATCTTATTGAATTAATAAATCAATTCAGTTTTATTAATTCAATAATTTCATTTATTGAATGAATTTGGTTTGTGAGCATTAAACTGGATGGTGTAAGTCCTGATTCTTTGAAGACAGTAAACATAATTTCATAGGCATTAAATCATGTTCTTGATTGGTCAGGGCATGCCCCAAAAAACATTTGGTCACACAACCACCTTGCATAGATATTTCTGGGATGTCTCAAAACCAGCTTTTTCTGTCCCTTAAACCTGCAAGATATGATGGACTTGTTATGTGCAGATCACACCTCACATGCTTCACCATTTGAAAAGTTTATATATGTAACTTTATAACAAGCCAAGTGCGGGCACTTTTGGTTGTTTGCTGTTTTGAAATATTGTGTGTGAGCTTGCACACATTGCACTACATACCCTGGAAGTCCTACATGCCGGGGGCAGAAGTGGCTCATGTTTGGCTCTCTGACTCACAGATGCAGCAAGATATTTATACAGTATTTTTCCTAATGGGTTTCCATGGATGGCTAACCTTTCGGCTGAATACTTTAGCATCCTACTTCGCCAAGGTCTGTTACAGTACTTTCCTATCCCTGTTTGACCCTGCCAGTCCTTGAATATTTGATACTAAATTAAAGCATTACAAACCAAGGGATAAACTCTGTCCAGGACCTAACCCTCACAGACCTTAATTACATTTGCCAGCGTGAATTTTAAAGGTAAGAGCTTTGGGCTTTGGCTTCTGTTGAATGAGAGCTTGAGAAAGAAGGGAACTGTCACCTGCACACACCTTCTCAAAAGCAAAGGGTTTTTATTTTACTTGACATTCACTTGTGTGCTGGCGCTGTCTTTTAGTTAAAACTGCTCCCAGGTACTGACAGATATTAATACACCATTTGAGGTTTTGTTTTGCTACGCTAAACAAATCAAGCTCAGCTCTTCAAGTCTTGTCTTTTAGAGGCTCCCTATTCCCTTCCACCAGCCCAGTAGTTCACCCCTCTGCTTCTCTGTTCCCCAAGAAAGGACCTAGAAAATTTTCCTTCGCCTTCATAAAATCACCAGATTTTTTCTGTTCTCTTGCCCATTTAGGCTGTAAGATTTCCAGAAAAGGACATTGTCTGTCCTTACACTGCATAATGGAATTCTTGACTGAAATGAAGTTGCAAAGTCAAGAGTAAAACACAAATCAGTAGTTATAGAAAAAGGGCCATGATCTTTTCAAGTAAATGCTTAGTTTAGTGAAGAGAGCTGAAAAGTGGCTGTTCCATATAAGCATATCTTTCAAATTGCTCATTAAAACAGAACTGATGATAATGTCTGCACACGCTCTACTACAAATCCCAGCAATCCTGCCATTTCCAATGAAGGTTCATTGGCTTTTCCATCTTGTCTTTCCAACAATTCACACTGGGTTCACGTGGCGCTCAAAGACTAAGATTAATCTGTCTCACCAGCACCTAAAAACCAGCAAGCACTCCTTGTCTAAAGACATAATCACAGCCCTGGCACTCCAATTGCTTTGCCTTGCAAGAATATTACCAAAATGGTACAAATTGCTAGATGGGAATCCAATAACCCAAGCGGCCAAATTCACAGCAAGCTTCAAGGAACAAACAACTGACCCTTGGCTCTCAACATAGCATCCTGGTCTAAGGGATAAGACGTGCTGGAGAAACTTCACTATCAGAGCCTTTGTCACCCTCACTGCAAATACTAGTCTGAAGATACAGATGGAAAACCCAGATCTGAAAGGCACTGGAAGCTCATTCTCATGTCACTTCACATTCTGGTATTTCCAAGAACAAGGCAAAACTACATTTTCCTTTTCTGCTAGTGTCAAAGTTAACTCACGGGACAGTTACAAATTAACGTGCCCTTTGCTTTGGCTGTTGTTGATCAGATTTATAACTAAAGCTGAATGAATTAAACCAGACAGAACTCTTAATAAAGCACTGCTCATCATTTTCCCCCTAGGGGCCAAGAAGTGGGGGAAGATATTTACCTGAGGCCAAATTTACCTAATTGTTCCACAGGAAATCCTTATGTTTAATCACAGGCTGATTCAAAGGAACTCCCAATAGTTTTAATTAATTATCTTCATGCTATGTCCTCTCATGGAACTTCTACCTTCACCAGAAAGCTATCACTTTTGGAACCACAGGACACCTGAGGAAGGGGGCTGGTTAGAGCCAGTGATGGGATTGTGTGTATGCGTGCCTGCAAAGGGGAGGGCTACAGAACAGGTGGCTGGACAAAGAGGTTTGCCAGCTTGCACAGCTCCTCACAGCAGGTATTTTCCTAGGAAAGTTGTGCTGGGATTAATTTCAACTGTAGTGACAACACTGGATGTGTATTTCAATATTAGCAATTACGTGACACACCAAGTAGAAGGAAGTATTTTCCTTTCAGAGAAGCAAACAGGCTCAGGACTGATCCAGATAGCTACTGAACTGCCACATCAGATCAGGAACTCCCTTTCATGTCCCCAGAGGCTTTGCTGTGCTTATCACAACCATAGCCAGCTTCCCCTCAGTGACATCCATCTTCCTCAGCAGAGCCTCTGTCTTGGTTCAGACAGGAGAACTAAGATCCATGTTAAAGCCAGCTACAGCCAGGGGACTTCAGCTGAGTTTTCACTGAGAAAAGAGTGGAACTGAAACTCCAGCATTTGGGATGGAGGCACATATGCGTGGGCATGGACTGGAAAACAGCCTCACTCTGTAAACTAAACCATGTGCTTAAATGCTTTCTGAATTCTGCCTTTAAGAATGTGCTTCAAACAATGCAATTCATGGGCCTGGCCCCTGCTTTGTGAAGTACATAACCACACGCAGCTGCCGCTGCTGTAACACAGATGGAAATGTCTTCTTTTCTGCCTCAGAATGTCCTCCCCGGGTCATGTCAACATGTCAGACTCCACCATCCTTTCCAAGCTAACAGCGTTTTGAAGAGAAAATTACTTAGTCAGAAAAGCATGGTTGGGTAAAAAGTTTCTGATACCTTTCTCTGAAGCTATGCTTCATGCAGAACTCTGGCTGGCTCACATTTTGGAGACCAATGTCTCAGAAGACTGCCATGCTGCAGACATCTGGGTTTAGTTCTTTCTTGTCTTGTCACATTTCCTGCTTTGTTAGGAAGAAATTCTTGGTGTAACCCTTGAAAGATTCTAGATGGCAGCCCTGGCTTAAGGCATGGAGCATCCCATGCCACCCATCTCCAGAACCTGACTGAATTAGTGCTGGAAGAGAACTATTCTCTCACTCTCTGAAAATTAAGAATTAATCACAAGATAGCACAGTGCATTGTGGTGGGTCATAACCAAGCAGGCTCCACCTGAAGCAGATCAGGATGGATGATGAAGTTTTTCAATGGGTCAAGGTGTTCATAAATCATCAGGGCCACAAGTTCTGCATTGAAGGTTTGTTCAGAGCCTAACCACAGTATGACCAGCTCCAGAAATTAATACACAGTATTCAGCTCTCTAAACATCCTAATCACAAAGAATCAGGCAACAGTGGTAAGTGATTGGGGTGCTAAATTGCTCTCTGCTTCTTGGCTCCCTATGCTTATGCTATTCAGTGTGTTTACGAATTTTTTGAGAAAAACTACAGAATGTGGAAACTGCCAGAGGTTTAGCAAGCACAAACACACACTAATGTACAAATAATGTTACATCAGGCACACATCTTCATCTTTTACAGTTATTGACTGCCTTTCTGTGGTCCTTCTTTTCCAAGCATTAGTGGGAATCTCTCTGTCAACTGCTGAAGGGCTGATCATGCATGGGGTGGCCAAATATTCTTCCTGCTCTTCATGTTCTGATTGAACTTTTCTCCTTAAACCACAACAAATAGCATCATTTACATTTCCATATATATAACACTTGCTATTTCTGAGGCACAGCTAAGAAAGTAACTATCAAATCTACTTATGTACACAAGAAAACTTGGCACAAGAAAGGGTAGGATAAGGAGGGAGGGAGGGAAGGAGCGCTGCCTTCCAGGTGGGCAAAAATGCTGACATGACAAATCTTCCCCCTTAATCAACTTATTTACCTTCTTGAAAGCTCATGATGACAAACTACCTGAACTGGAGCGGCTTGGGAGCTGATATCCCTCAGTGTCTGCTGCAGTAAATTATTGACAGGCTCTGCTGATGGAGATAGAGAGAGGTGATAGTGTTCCATAACAAAGGATAAACGGTAATATCCACCATTTCTTTCCACTCTGCAACCAAGCCACTAGTACAGAGTGCTCAGATTAGGAAGTCAGTGCTATTAAAATGAAATGGTTTTCTCTCTTTTTTTATTTCCTCCCTAAGGTGAACAAAGGCTATAAAAAAGCCATATATTTCCTAATAAATACCAAGCCGTGCTAGAATCAGATAACTGAGTTTATGCTAAGTTCTAAAATGCATTTTTTGGCAACAAATAGTCATTCAGATATCAATAAACATTGTGCACTTTATCATCATCCTGCTGGGTTTTCAGCTGGCAAAAGAGCTGTTTATGTTATGTGCCTTCAATTCCCAATTTCTCAGTATCCTGCTGCTGCAATTCCCACCCTCTCCTCATCTCAAAGATGACTTCTGAGGTGTATGTGTGTTGCTACTGAGACAGCTCTGATCCTTTGTACTTCTCCTGTGTATCACTCAGCAGATAAGCTTCTGCTTGCCATGTCACAGATGCAGGCTGGGGACAAAGTGTGGAGACTATGAACAGTTCCTACTGTCCTGAAAATAGTGATATAACTAGTGGTAACTCCACGGCATGGTTCCACTTTGGTAGCTATGGATTTAATTACACACTCCAGAAGGACACAGCCATTAGCACACACATGAAATGCAGTACACAGCTTTTTACTACATGTCTGAACTACTGCAAGGCGTGAAGCGTGGTTCAGGGAGTGGGGCACAAGGAGGAGGTCATGCCAATGCAATGTCACAGTAACGAATGGAAACAGAGCCAGGGATTGAGATCCCTTCGGCCTGCAGTGCTGCACTGAGATCAGCACAATAAATAGGATTCCATGAAAATGCTGATTAGAAGCAGTGCATGGCTTCTGTTTCTCAAATCCCCCCCGATGCTTACTAACAGTGAGCTGAGAATCTGCTTGTTTTGCATAATGCAAGCGATCAGCAGGGGAAAAGTGTTGGAAAACCTGCTTGTCAAAAGTGAATGTCCCTTGAAGTCGGCATCTACCCCGACAATCCCCAGATGAGAGATTGCCCAGCACACCTCTCATGTCCCACTGCCGGAGCCAAGACAGTTCCCTTGCTACCACCTTTAACTCTCCAGAGTCTCAGCATGGCAGCTCCTGGGAAATCCAAAAGAGCATTGCATTGGCTTCCGTTCGGGGAGTCCTCAACCCTCTTAATGGATGAAAAAGGTTGCTGCTCACCAATATAAACCAGCTGCCTTCCACCAGCCCTCCTGAAGCCCTGGTGTTAAGTGGGTGCTGTGCCACAGCTCCTGCTGTCTGTGGTTCCTGCACACAAAATAATTCCCTGAGCTGCCAACACGTTGACCAGCTCTTATCCCCAGTCCTTCATGAGCTGAAGGGGTTGTGTTTGACACTGGCTGGCACTGACAGAGGTCCTGCACAGCCAGGTAACCACAGGCATTTATTGGATTTTTTCAAACAGCGTAAGTGCTGTTGCTTCAATCATTTATCATAATTGTATTTCTTTTATCTGAAAAGCCTCAGGTCCTAGGTATTTCAGCTAGGGCTAGTTTTGTGGCACTGGCCCTTTTCCCTCCTCCTGAAGCCTGTTCGTAAGTGAACATTAGTTCACAACCTGCAGGCAGAGCTACAACGTTGGCTCTAACACAGCCCTACAAGCTTCAAAGTCAGGATCAGGGCTGCCCATGGCTGGGTTTGAAAGTCACCCCTAACACCCAAGAGTCTGGTAATGTGCAGCTAGAACCACAAGGACAGGCTGTCTTAGGAGCCAGAAACATGAAATTACTAACAGCACTTACCATCTACTTGCTAGGCAGTAAAAAATCACAGGGACCCTCTACACAAAGCAAAGCAGAGAGCAACACGAGGCAAATGTTGTCAGTGATGCCGTCATCACAGACACAGCTACATTAAGTCCTAAGTACTCTTAGATTCAGACAACTCCTAGTTAAACTTGCAGGTTCCCAATTTCAGCAGAAGCTATGCCTGTTTATTAGGTGCTACAGCTCCTACCCTTGGGTCATGGTTTGAGCCCAGAGGGCAACTGAGCACCACCAAGCTGCTCGCTCACTCCTTCCCCCTCAGGGATGGGAAGGAAAAAATAAAATAAAATAAAATGCTCAGGGATTGAGACAAAGACAGGAGGAGTTGACTCACCCATTATGGTCATGGCAAAAGACAGACTCCATTGGGGAAGAAAAAAAAACCATCAATTTAATTTGAACACCACCACCAATTTATCAATCAAACAGAGTAGGACAATGAGAAATACAACCACATCTTAAAAACACCTTCTCCCCATCCCTCTCTTCTTCCTGGGCTCAGCTTTGCTCCCGATTTCTGTACCTCCTCCTCCCTAGAAGCACAGAGGGGCTGGGGCTGTGGGCTGTGGTCAGTTCAACACATTCTCTGAGGTTTGTTTCAATCAAGTAAGAGATATTTAAACTATCCTGTTCACTTACCTCATCTGCCACAACTAACCTCTTTCATGAGCAGCACAAGGACAGATAATGAGAGATTGGGAGGCTGCAGGGCTCTGCTGAAGAGCCAGAGGCGAGGGAGAGAAGCAGGTTCATGAGCAGCAGAAAGCACAGCTGCTGGTTTTCTCTAGTGCTTCCTGGGGGAATTTTCTTGAGACTAATCACATGATGAAGCTCGATCTGCAGAGAATCCCTGTGGGGAGGCACTGTCTTGGGTCCCTGCCATGTACCCTGGGATCATTTTCTCAATCCTTCCTGGAACAAACTGTCATTGGAAACTCTACCTGACTGACACATTTGGTCGAAATCAGACAATGAAAGTTAAAAGGGAAGATGAGTAACAGGTACACATAACCCTTGAATGCTTAAGAAACCTGTCTGTAAAGTGGCTGGGTAAAGGAGACAGAACTAAAGAAATAACAAGTTTATCCACCCATTTACTTTCTCCATCCTCATATTCAAGCCAGAAGTCAACATGTACTGGAGTGATTTGACTCAACATCATTTATGATTTTGACCTCCAGCTTGGAATGAAATTCAAGCAGTGGGGACACCAAACTAATGATGCAGGAATATTAAACCCATAAACTGAATCTCCTTGGACAGTGAGAATCAGCAGCCCTGGAAAACTGCTGTGGATGGCCCAAGTCAGGGCTTTGAACAACGACAATGTTGATGGTGACAAGATTACGTGATGGAGGTCATCCAACTCTTTCTCCAGATGCTTCAGACAGAAGTTGTCTGAAGAAAAAAGGCAGGACCAGAAGGAGGAAGACTCTGAAGGTGACAAGCCCCTGTCTTAAGCATGCTCTCGCGTGGTGAATGGACAGTGGCCAGACATGTTTTCAGTATGCTGGGTCCTGATGAAACGTGTGCCAGCCTGCCTGCAGAATAAAGCCTGGGACAGGACTGGCCCAAGGAACCAGGGTGTCCCCAACCCTACGCTTAACACCACAGGCCCAGCAGGGAAAGGTAAAACCACCACAGCAGAAGATGCCAACACATGAAAAAGCAACAAGTCAAGGGCAGAGTCGGAGAAGGCACCAACTCTGCAGCCAAAATGTCAGCGCAGTAACAAAGTGATTACTTCCAGCATATGTCTGCCACTTCCTTTCCTCAAATGCTAGGTTTACTTGGATACATTTAAAAAGCATTGACTATAAAAGATGTCAGCGTGATTGACTGACCAGAAAAACGTAAATAAAAGAGCCCTAAATTGCATCATTTGGGTAAATATGTATTTATACAGTTTGGAAAGAAAAGACTTGTTATTCAACTGTTGGACAGCAGCAGCGACACAGGAGCTGTTCTTGTTTATAATGCAAATCATGTAATTTGGGACACACATTATGTGTATTAAAAATGCAAAGTAAGATCCATGTGAAATGCAGTTAATTTGCTGTAGCCACTTTTCAAAGTATAATTTCTCAGGCATTTACATATTTTTTTCAGTAAAAAAATAAATTAAACAGTATTTAGAACATTTGCCATATCTCATTTTTTGGATCAAGATACTTTTTAGCTACAGAAACAGAAAAATGGCACTAGAAACTGGTAAATTACTAATTTCCTTTTTTTTTTTTTAAAAAAAAATCAAATATAAATTAAGTATAGGAGTCTCATATTTCTAAGAAGCCAAACATTTTTAATCACAAACAATCTGATCTCAATTGAATTTTATGATCATCTTTGCCAACTCCTGGCCCCTGGAAGAGTATTTACACTAAGAAAACAGAGGCACAGAGCATCCAACAATAAGAAACGCCAATTTGAAGCTGATTTGTGCTCTGCAGGTCTGCCCCACACAAGCTGGGCCTTGAGCAGGGATCAAGAAGGATGAAGGACCACTTCTGACCTCCCTAATAGGCGGCTTTGGCTGGTCTTAGAAGGAGTCTCACAGATGCTCCAAATCTTTGCTGTAATTCTGCATGTTTCAGCTCCATTCCTCCCTCTCCATGTGCCTCGTTGAAGGAGCTTCCAAGGATGATGGCCGGGAGTGCACACATCTATGACACACAGTGGTTGCACATTTTTCCTAAGTTACCTCAACAACCTCTGAGCCTTTCCATGCCAGGGACATCCCCCACTGCTGTGTCTCCTAGAAAGGGAGCTGTCTTCTCCCTTCCTACTGAATTGGCCGGTTTAATCCCTAAATTTGCAGATTCTTAAAAATATCACCAAGATTTATCTTGGGGATCCAGAGGATCGCTATGTGCTGCTTCTTGCAATGTCAGCTTTACTAGGCTGCTCTCCCTGGTCCCAGGAGGGAACCTGAAGTTGGGGTGTGCTCCCCAAGCAAAGCAGCTTGTTGGCCACAGCATGGGAAGGAGTATCCAGAGAAAATGAAGGACAGGTAAGTGACAATATTGTTTCCACTGCAATACCACTCCAGGCCACCTGGTAATAGGAATGTAATTTTTCATTGTCACAAAATGCAAAAACAATTCAAATATATAAAGTTAGAAACAGATATTTTATTTTCAGGTATTTTTATTTGCTTTAATTTTGCTGGAATGGCTCACAACTGCCCATCTGAACAAGCTGTCACTCAGGCCTGGGCAGCTCTCACTCATAAGCATCCTTCACCTCTTACAAAAAACTAAAGGTCTGTCACTGTCCAGGCTCCCCTGCAGTCACAAGCAGCCGGAGGCTGGTAATTCTCGTGTGTGGTACTGCTTCCCACAGCTGAGCTAGAGCATGGAAATAGGAATTTTGGGTCCGAGCCCTAATCTCAGCTCCGCCGCCGCCGAGTCAGCGTGTAACCAAAGGCAAGCCATTTTGGCGTCTGCCCCAATTGCTCACTCTCTAATCCAAACCCCGTTGTACGCACCGGGGAGCGAGAGAATCCACAGGCTTTAACAACGTTTGGATCATGCCCAGTAATACTCGGTAGCACTCCTCGAGGTTATCGCATAGAAAGTATTATTTAAACCTAGCTACTTTATTATTTTCCCAGCAGCATGTCAAACAATAACCCTTCAAGTGCTAAAGCCAAACCATAGTCTTTGTCAGATTAACCTTCCTAGAGGCCTTCTAAAATCAATTGCAAATGTTAGCTCTGAAGGACCAGGCAGATAAAAAGCAGTTCCTACCCCCTCCAACTTTCATTTCAAGTTGCAAAACCAATCCACAGTCCCATTACAAATCAGATCTGAAAAATGCTGCTTGATTATTTTTTAAAGAGCTCAAACTAGGTCACCAAAAATAGAGTCTCTAATGGGCTAAATGTGGAAAATGACTGCTCAAAATTAACAAGTTCCTGGGCTCCAGGACTACACAAAAGCTTTTTGAGTAGATTGCTTGCAACTACACAAACTGTATCCTCTGCCACACATGGCAAAAACCCAGCCTGCCAGATGCTAAGCGATCATTTGTGCAAAGTGTAAAGTAGTTTTCAAAAAAACATAAAGGAATTTTTATTCTTAGAAAATAACTCTCCAGCTTCTTCTCCCTTCATTAGGAAGTGCTTTATAAACACAGCTCCTGAGGCTGGCTGGCTGGGCCCCTGCAAATCAGAGGCTTTCAGCTCCTGTTGCTGCTTCAGACTGTTTATAAGCACATGGCAGGGGACAGCATTTGGCCCCTAGACTGACAGACCCACTAGAAGGTTTCCATAAGAATACGCCTTCATTGGCAACAACATGTGGTACGGGGCACTTTTGCTGGGTAGCTCTAATCAGAAGCCCCCATTAAATGGTTAGCAAGCCATAACAGGCAGCCTGCTGAACCACCATGCTGAAAGCCACATGAGAAGTCAGAACTCAGGGGAATATTCACCGTATTTTAAAAAACAGGATACCCTCTACAGAAATGTCCACCAGCCAGTGACAGTTAAGAGCCAATAACCATACAACAAGATATTACAGAAACACTAGTGAATGCTGGTGCATGGGGTTCACTGTGATCTTGTGCTAGTTACTTTGGCATCAATACACACAGCATTTCCATAAGTTACAGCAATGTATATGAAAACCCTAGGATCTAGAGAATTGTAGGAAATGTGCTGCTTTTTTTCAGAGCCACCATTTGGTCCACACACACCAAAACCAGTGGCTAAACCCTAGAGCAACAAGCAGGTCCAAAGGGTACCTACCTTGGGACCAACACAATGTCACACTCCCTCTCCCAAAACCAAGGAATAGCCAGCACATCACCTCGACTCCTTGCAGCATTGCCTGTGGCCCCATGCTTAAAAACAGCATTATTTTCAAGGGAGATAAAGCAACGGGAGACATCCTGCTCTGGGGACAACCTCTGGCCCCCATTTCACTAGTAACCCTGGAATGATGTTGAGCACTTGTAGCTCTCCTAGGTTGCTTCCCACAATCATAATTTGATTTAATGCAGAAAACTATGATCAAGGCTCTCAAAGCCATGGTGTGTAAGCTCTGATAATAAGGAAAAAAAATGTTAAGTACCCCGATTGCTTTCTTCCAAGAACCTTCCATCTTTTGAACAAACATTTCCATGGATAAAAGCAAGTTCTGCCAGATTCATGGAAACAGATAGAGAAAACATCCTTCTGGGAAGCACATACAGGCCTCAGCAGTACACAGATGCGCTCACGTTTTGGACACGAATCACCCTCTGCACAAAGCTCATGAAAAATCGATCAAAGACAAGAACAGTCTTCCTTCTGTTCAGACATACATTTTGGAGAAAGCCTAGCAAGCAAATGTCTGAAAGCCAGGAAGCTGAAGCGGTACTTTATAGCCCCACCTTCGCCAAATAGTTAGGCAGAACATTTCGTCTCTGCCTGTTTCCTCTAACATGAGGATTCTGCATAACACCCAAGATCCTTGGATAAGGGGATGCTTCAGTACATGCCAAGTAGGATCCTGATACTTCTGCAGCAGCCTGCTGTCACCCACACCAGGGATCTGACTTGGAGGTTTTCAAGGCTAAGTGTTGGCTCAAAAGCACAGCAGTGGTGACTTGATTTGCTCTGCATTTTATTTTTGCTGTGCCTGCCTACTGGACTGCATCTCTCACAGAAATGTCACTTTTCTGCAGACAGACTGACCTTTGAAAAAAGTGAAGCATTTAAAAAAAAGTAAATCTATGATTAAAGCCCAGCCATATGTTGGAGAGAACTCCATCTCTTCAGTTTTTCTACCTACACAGTGAGCACCTTCCTGCGCTTGTCCTCTTACATTAAGCTACACGACATGATTGAACAAGACATCAATAACAACATGATGTGAAGTGTAAAACAAATTGAGAAAGCTCTAAACACATCTCTCTTTGAAAAGGTGCTTTTTTTTTTCTTTTTTCTCCAGAAAGTGCAGATTGCAAGTTACCAAGATGCAGAGAGGTTTCCCACTTCTGGATAGGTGGCATGAAAACAACCTGGATAAGCAATGAGTAAAATGTGGTGGTCTCCAATCTCAGCTCAAAAGTGGCAACGAAGTGACAGACTGCAGTGATACCCAAGGGTGACTCCAAACTAACCTGATTATTAACAGCCTTGCAGCTGGTCTCGGGAGGGTGGGCCAGGAATAAGGTACATATCATCATCTTATGCCTACTGCTGGTATCTACACACAATGTCTGTGCTGAATGTGAGGAAGACTGTGGTACAGCAACAGCTGCTGGTACAGGCTTTTCCACCTGCCAGTGGAAGGGGACAGGGATCGGGGCAGGTCAGACTTGCTTTCATCTTTTTATCACAGCTATGGAATTAGAAAGGCACTGCAAATAACATAGCTTTGCTATTGGTTTGCTAAGGAAGGTCCATCACTAAAATTCATGCTTGTTAGCTCACACTGCAATTTTAAAACGTCAGTAGAAATACATTGTCAAAATTACATTGTCATGTTTTACATTGGCATGTTCACACACTTTTTTCTTCAATCCTTTCACTGCAGTCAGCTGGCTGGCACTGCATCGCGTGTAGGAGTCTGGACAGACTTTCCCCACAGTAAACATGAGTGTGGCTTTCCAGTGTGGGCAGCCTACTGCAGAGGTCTGCACAAATTCATCAAGAGTTAGTGTGATAGAGTTGCATCAAAAACATCCGTGGGATTAACATAGTTTAGACTGTAGGCACTAGTGTCATTTCAGCATACTTGTATGTGTATGTGAGTACTGTTTAGTCGGCATTCATTTTCTGTACGTGGCCGTAGGAGTTTGTACAGGGAGAGATCAATTTTACAGAACGACAGGCTAAAGTCTTTCCAGGCAAATCACCCACTGATTTCAGAGAGAGGATTGCTGACATTTTAAGATTTTTACTCAAAGACCTCTCTGTCTTTATATGAAGCCAATACCTTTTAATGTAGACTGTGATATCCTTGCTGTCACGTATAGAACTTCTTAAGCTTTATAAGCAGCAAGAGCTCATGGATGTGATACAGCAAGTCTAAGAGAAGGTAGATCGAAGGGACCAGGTGAAGACTCAAATCCTCATTCATTAGGGCAGAGAGGGGGAGTACAGACACTAAATTACCCCAATCTCAGCTCCTTCCCTTCTCTCTTTCCATCTTCCAAACAGCACTTCCTTTCTCTTAATCAAAAGGACCTCCAGCATCTTCCATTTAATGGCTTTGCACAAAAGCTGCAGTTTAAAACCCTGGTGCAGAATTGCGGCACAAAGAAGAGTGAAACTACAGACCCTCAATCAAGCTTCAGCAAAATTAACGATTTATATCCTGTTTTTACACTGCTAGTTACACAAGACATTACTGTGCTCAGGCAATCAGCCTCTTGTAAACAGGTTATGGACACAGCTCTTGGAGAGGAAGATGGACTTGAGGGTAGTCAGCTGGAGCACACAACTCACCTGGTAATTCCACACGTGGGTGTTAAACTGGTCATAACTACATTTTACAAGGGCCTAGAATCAGGAATTATGAATCAAAAGGCACCTAAATTACACATCAGTTCTGAGACTTCAAATGGGGACCCATAAACATGTGACAGTATCAGAACTGTTTGAGAGACACAGGTCACAGTAAATTACAGCAATTACTCGATTCTGTCAAGTAGATGAAAAATGAGCAAATTTTCCTTTGCCCCTAAGTAGGGGATCACAGATCCCGCTAGAGAGAGGCACAGCTGTAGCAGGTGTGCGGAGGGCTTTGGGAAAGGGCAGGACAAGGGACAGATGGAGACAGCCAGGACAGGGTCAGTAACCACCAAAAGCCTTCCAGCCATTTCCATCATTTAGCACTTTGAAACAAGCTATTTCTAGCACTGAAGACTTGAAAAATGCAAGTTTTTGCCATATGGCAACATTGACAAGCACTTACTGAACACTTGTGAGCCCTTCCTTTACAGCCGTGCAGTGAAGTTGCACTTTAAAGTCTCAAAAGAGAGACATGGGGAGAGCGTCAGTGCTTTCATTAGCCATTTTACTCGCAGGAATACTCATCAATAGTTGCACAGTCAGTTTAGAACTTGGGCAAAGCATGTTCTCTCCATAAAAGGGTAAATAAATTAGCTTTTCCATCAATGCCTCCTGTTTTCTTGCTTGACAAAGAGTACTTTTTCATTACTCAAATTGCTTTGTGCATTAGTCAATGAAGTCCCAAACATTAAATTCTGCTCATGAGTTCGAAAAACTCAGTCCAGATAACTTTTCTTTTTCAGCCTTGTTTTTGTCAGAACAGAAATGTTCTTTCGTGTGGCTTTATTAGGCACACACATTACAGCATTCTTGCATCTCCCCGCAAAAACCACCCGTGCCCGTATCCATTCCTCGTGGCTGCTGTCATTAACCAGCAAGCAAATCATTCGATAATAAAATACCAGCATCCAAAACACCTGCATGTTTCTGCCACACACCAGACATCCGCGTCCTTTTCTAGACAGCAGTACAACATCTTCCTTTCTAATGCAAACTTCCACCCACCCACATACCACACATAATGATTCAAAAGCAAAGGCAGCCGATTAATTATGCCTCTGATGTTCTCCAGTTTTTGTTCTCACCATTATCCAATTCTGAAAGATTGGCATCCCTAAATTCACAGAAGCCTCTTTCAGTGGATGGCTGCGTCTGTCAGATGGCGGGAAAGGCAGAAACACAGGCAGAATCACCACGAATGCCAACTGAGCAGCGCTGAGTTATGCCACCATGAGATGTGGCCCTGAATTTTTGCATACCATCTCTTCAACGACATTCCTATAGAAAAAGTTCAATAAAACTGAATTTTCTTGATCTTCTTTCTTCTCCTTTGAAACCCAATTACTCCAAGATTAGGACCAAAACTCCTCTGAGTTTAACTAGTGGTGTAAAATACAAAGACAGCATGATTTTGTTTAAGGGGATGATGAAATATTCAAGATCAAAGTCCTTTAAAGTGTCCCTTTAAGTACAATAACATAAACACTGGAAAAGTGTAATTTTTTTTTTTTTTTTAATTAAGGTGAAAATCATCTCAGAAATATGTAAATAGATACAAAAAACCCATAGCTACTACTGTCCTTTCCAATTTCATTCATGAACACCAAAAGCTTTTCTCCTTCGCAAAGAAGCTTCTGCTTTTATGTTTTTGCCTTGGGCTCTTATTTTTTAATAAAAATAACAGCTAATTCAATCTTGGTGCTGAACTGTTCGGGGCTTCATTTCTTATCAGAGACTAACTTTGGAGTTTTGCCATAATTTTTCTGTGTCCACAGTTTATCTGATTTTTATCGACTACTTTAATTAAAATGACTTGCAGTACAATACTAATTGATTTTGTGATAAAATAATTAATAGCAATTAATTCATTTTTTGAGTAATTAACATATGTAATTTTTCCTCCAGCTGTCATTCTCTGCCTCTCAGAAGCCATGCCCTTAGAGCAGGAGAGGTAAAACAGCAACATTTCTTTATCCAGATGTCCACAGAGGATGCTCACCCCTTCCCCTCATTTCAGTGCCTTCGTGAACACTCGTTGGTAATCTGAGCACTCCATCAGCTCCAAATAATATCTGTATCACTAGCCAGTGATCACCAGGCAAGTTACCCAACCTCTCTCTAAAAGAAATGGTGAGATGTTTCATGGAAGCATTGCCCAGGAAATGCTAAGACACTGCATTTTAATTAACCTCTCTTAAACTATAATCATTTGCCTACTGAGAGCATCGTATGCACACTATCAAATGAGGGTATTTTTTCCCCATTCCCCACACCCTTCCCTCTCCTGGCCCTTCACTTTGGCACACACAGCATAAGCCTTAGATCAAGCACACATCCCTGTGAAGCATGTAAGGATTGTTCCAAAGAGAGCTCATACAGTGTAAACTCAAGTCACGTGCTTGCTTTCTCCTATGGGCCTAAAATTACCTTAGGCCTTATGTCTTATTTTCAGAGCAAACTCCCCAATTATAACTCAGATAACCTTTGGCTTCCAACTGAACTCAAGAGCCCAATTCCTTTGGAAATCAGGAGCTGCATTTCCCATGGATCTGCAGAGGCAGGCGAGCAGGGCAGGAGGAGACATGACTGCATGCTGCGTGATGCCCAATGCAAATAACATTGAAAGAGCCCTTTTGTCGGTGCTCGTGGTCCTGCAGGCTGTGAAGCATTGACCCTGGTGCAAAGATAGCCTACGAACACTGGTTAAGAAAATTGCTTTAGAAGCTCATGGCACTTCTTAATACAGTGTCAAACACAGGGACCAGACCCTGGCACAGCAGGCGCTTGAGGATTGTCAGTTTTCCATCTGAGAATCTTTTTCTGAGGCAGCAGCCGAGAGAAATTTTTCTGCTGGTAGGTGTGAAGTGGAGCAGAACAGATTTCATAGTCTTTGCTACCTAAAACCATGCACCCCAAGCAATCTATTAGACTACTGAAAAACACCAAGGAGCTACCACTCAGAATTCCTATGCACTGTACCATAAAAACTTTTAAAACTAGTGACACAATGAAGAAGGTGACCTAAAGGTGCAAACCAGTCCTTGACCTCTGCAGCTGTCAGTGGAAAGAATTTAACTCTATCACCAGATTGGCGGGAATTGCCCTGACACAGTGCAAAAGAAGATGCTGTCACAAAGGCTTCATTGGGCTGTGAATGTAAAGAATGGAGAATAAATGCACTTGGTCCCCCAGCAGCAGCCACTTCTTTAGGGAGATTAGTGGCAAGGCCGTGATCCCCTTACCAATAGCATCCAAACCTGACCCCCAGACACATCACTGACCTGGCAGTTTATGATGAAGAAAGATCTAAAAGCAAAGCAAATCAACCACCAAATTTAGTTCCTGTGGTCAGGACATCAGACAGCTTTATGTACAAACATTTTCCTTTTAATTGTTCATCTACCTTACTAGTTTTATATAGATTTTTGTATATTCTAAACATTTGCTTTCAAGGTGCTACTGTTTCATTTTCAATGTAGACACACTTCTATCTGTCACCTAGATCTAGAGCTGTCTTTCCATAATATTGTGAACTGCTGACACCCCAAAGGTGAATTATAATTGCTCTGGGAATTGCTTTTCCTACCAGCTAATTTCTTTCTGCAGAACTTGTACATTCATTTTTTCAACTGCTTTTCTCAAAACCTCCTTATGCTTGTGTCCAGCATTCAGCAGCTGGTGCCACCTCCCTTGGACATACAGATACTTTTTAAAAGTTGTCTTCTCTAAAAACCACTTGCTCTCTGAAGAATAGCTGTCTTGGAACACTTAGTCAGTGATCACAGAATGGTTTGGGTTGGAAGTGACCTTATCATCTAGTTTCAACCCCCTGCCATGGCAGGGACACCTTCCACTAGCCCAGGTTGCTCACAGCCCCGTCCAACCTGGCCTGGAACACTGCCAGGGAGGGGGCAGCCACAGCTGCTCTGGGAAACCTGTGCCAGGGCCTCACCACACTCACAGGGAAGAATTCTGTCCTTATATCTAATCCAAATCTACTCTCCTTCAGTTTAAAACCATTACCCCTCATCCTGTCCCTACCCTCCCTGATGCAGAGTCCCTCCCCGCCTTTCCTGTAGCCCCTTTCAGCACTGGGAGGCTGCTCTAAGGTCTCCCTGGAGCCTTCTCTTCTCCAGGGTGAACACCCCCAACTCAGCCTGTCCTCACAGGGGAGGTGCTCCAGACCCCCTGATCATCTTCGTGGCCTCCTCTGGACCCACTCAAGCAGGTCTGTGTCCTTCTGATATTGGTGCCCCCAGAGGTGGACACAGCACTGCAGATGGGGTCTCACAAGAGCAGAGTAGCAGGGCAGAGTCCCCTCCCTCGCCCTGCTGGCCACACTTCTCTGGATGCAGCCCAGCACACAGTTGGCTTTCTGGGCTGTGAGTGCACATCACTAGCTCACAGGCAATTTTCCATCCACCAATACCCCCAAGTCCTTCTCCTTGGGGCTGCTCTCAATCCACTCCTCGCCCAGCCTGTATTTGTGCTTGGGATTGCCCCGACACATGTGCAGGACCTTGCACTTGGCCTTGTTGAACTCCATGAGGTTCACATGGTCCCACCTCTCCAGCCTGTCCAGGTCCCTCTGGATGGCACATCCCTTCCCTCCAGCATGTCCGCTGCACCACACAGCTCAGTGTCATTGGAGAACTTGCTGAGGGTGCACTCGATCCCACTGTCCATGTCACCAACAAAGATGTTAAACAGTGCTGGTCCCTACACCCACCCTGAGGACGCCACTCGTCACTGCTCTCCGCTTGGACGTCAAGCCACTGACTGGAACTCTTTGAGTGTGGCCATCCAGCCAGTTCCTTACCCACCAAGTGGTCCATCCATCAAATCCATGTCTCTCCAATGTAGAGACAAGGATGTCATATGGGACAGTGTTTTGCACAAGTTCAGGTAGATGACATAATTTGCTCTTCCTTATCCACCAACACTGTAACCCCCTCAGAAGTATTTTACCAAATTCATCAAGCACAATTTGCCCTTAGTGAAGCCATGTTGCCTGTCACCAGTCACCTCCTTATTTTCTATGTGCCCTAGCATAGTTTCCAGGAAGATCCGCTCCATGATCTTGCCAGACACAGAGGTTAAGACTGGCTGACCTGTAGATCCCTGGGTCTCCTTTTCTTCCCTTTTTAAAATGGCAGTTATGTTTCCCCTTTTCCAGTCAGTGGGAACTTAACTGGACTGCTGTGACTTCTAAAATGTGATGGATTGTGGCTTAGCCACTTGTTCTGGTTTCAGATGGAATAGAGCTAGTTTTTTTTTTCCTTCCTTCTTACTAGCTAGAATAGTGCAGTGCTTTGGGTTCAGTATGGATTTGATATGAGAAGAATATTGATAATGTGTTGATGTTTTCAGTTATTGCTAAGAAATCTAGGACTTTTCAACTTCTCATGTCCTGCTAGTGTGCAGGTATACAAGAAGTTGGGGGAGGGCATAACGAAAACAACAGACCCAAAGTGGCCAATGGAATATTCCATATTGTATAATGTCATGCTCAGTGTACAGATAGGGTGGATCTAGAAAACTCTCTCACTTCTGGGATTGGGGTTTCAGTATTCTCTCCTCCCTGGGATCACAAGCTGTGAACAGGCTGGGTATGGGTTTGCAGGTTGTGAGCAGTCACATTGTGCATTACTTGTTTGTATTTTCTATTGTTACTATTATTAGTATTTTTTTTTCTTTTTTAGTTTCAATTATTAAATTGTTTTCATCTCAACCTAGAAGTCTCCCTACCCTTACCCCTCCAAATCTCTTCACCATTCCCCAGGGTTGGGGGAGGGTAAGTGAACGGCGGTGCGGTGTTTAGTTACTGGCCGGGTTTAAACCATGACACCACCTCATCTGCCAGTTCCCTCAGGACCGGCAGATATATCTCAACAGGCCCCACAGACTTGTGCATCTTCAGTTCTGGTGGTCTGAAGGTCTGACCATTCTTCGATGGTCTTGAACCTGATCTTCTATGGTGGGCAGTTGCTTGCTGTTTTAGATAGGCATAACCCAGAAGCTTGGGCATGTTTAAATTAAGACACCATGAAAGAAGGCAGTTTCATAGAAAAACCATTGCCTTTTGTTGCACAAGTTTAATATTTTTTCATTACTTCAATCGATTTGCTTTGGAGGATATACAAAAGCCCTAGAGCCTGGCACTGTGTGTTCTCTTCTTGTTTTAACAGGGGAATGAACAACGATTTCACCTTCCACTTCTTACTTGTTTCTGCTCAGTTTTGACTCTTTCCTAAATATTCCTCTGAACAATAAGGATGAATAAAATCTATTCCTGCTTTGTTACAGATTATGTAAAATAGGACAAGAGCGACAGAAACCGCATACCCTGAAACTGCAGCAACCCTGTCACAGCTGTTTAGCCCAGAAATGACAGTCACAGCTTTCCTTAAAGAGGGGAAGGCAAAGGAGATGGATTTCAAGCTTTGCGTCAAAAAAGTTCCACTGACCCAAGCCTAGCTTCCCGGCAGTGCGTCTTTCTCTTCCTTGTATTATTCAACTGATAATATTTATTTTCTGCATTTTTTTCTTTTGCAAGATTTTGGAAATCCCAAATGAAAAAAATAATGTTTTGATTGACTTCAGACTGAAATATCTGCAAGGAGCTGACTGGAATACCTTGGTTCAGCTCAGTTCAACCTTAACTTGCCAATGTATTGCTTCATGGCACTTACGATTTATAGCTTTGCTGATCTTTAAGCTGAACTTGCAACTCAGACAACACTGTGGTGCAGCTGGTACCATTAACACCTCACAACACAATTCACTTTCTCATTGCCAATGCACTTCTGCATGGGCATTTCATTCTGCCAAATTTCTGGATATTTTAACTTGTCATTCCAAATCAGGATTACCATAGAAGTTGAAAGAGCAGAATTTTCCCGTAAGGCAGGAATATCAATGCTGCATTTAGCCTTGCAGTTTACATTGCTGCTGTTAGTGGAGAAGTCTACTGCTGCTCTTCAAAAAGCTCATTATCCAAAATCATTTGGCAATGCATACTTAAAATAAAAAAAACAAAATAACCCCACCAGGATTGAATGACCAAAGAATTGAAAGAAAAAAGCCATTTGGTCTCACTGACCCTGCAACTAGTGAAAATCAACACCAAGGTGATAGCAGTCGGAATGAGTTGTGACAAGATGAGAAAGTACCTCTACCTTAGTTACAAAAGAAAATCTATGAAATGCTCAAGGAGATAAATAAAATCTGCTTCACGCAAGAATTATCAAGGCCTTATTATGTCAGGAGAAAGAATAATTCTCTTCTTACCTCCCTTTCTCCTTCCTGGTTACTAAATTTGCAGAAACATAAGCTACTGATGAACTGACCTGAATGACACTTCTGACCAGTTCAACAACTAGAAGATATTTTAACTGTAGTTAGATTGACCCAAAATAAATCTTTTATTTTTCAGCTCTCTGAATCAGTCTTTAATGAGCTTACAGGAAATGAACAGATTTTAGACTCCTTCTACCAAGCAGAAATGGCATTAAAAAATGAACCATGACAATTACACAGATGTTGTGTCTTCTTCCCTTCACACAGCTTCCCAGCCAACTCACCAAAAACATGTAAATACCTAATACAGCCATAATTACCATTACTGTGCCTTACTCCACCATCCTTCAAAAAGGCTCTTGGAAAAGTCACCAGGGAGCCCTTGACAAGGGCCATGTGGATATTCCCAAACCTGTACCACACACTGGCAGAGGAATAGTGCATCTTGAAACATGAGAACACATGAGGAAGATGAAGTTTTGCACAAGACTAGTCGAAATAGATTGAAATAATTAAAAAGAGCTGGAGGGAGAAAGAGATTGAAAGGAATATAATGAGCCAAGGCACTGAATGTCACTGTTGGTGGAATAAGACGAAGGCAGAACAGCTGTGCAAGGCGATGGGATCGCTACCAGCAAGCTGGAAAAAACATAAAATTCACACGTCCATAATTTATTCACCCTTTGAATGTTAAGATTTAGGTTCAATACTACCAGGCAGCAACAAGTGAATGCCAATGCCTGTCATTTATTTATGTCACCCTTCAATACGGAGTTTAATAGATTGATTTACAGAGAAAGTTTGGCAGACTTAGTTATGGCAACTTTCTTGGGGGAAAACAACAAGCTTGTAGTTAACCTGCCTTGGGCTCCTCTTCCCTGCCCATACAGGATCATCTAAAAGACAAGGTATTAGATATTTAACAGATATTTAAATCTACATTTACAGGCTCTGGAAGGTCACTGAAATTCTAAGGACCAGAGCGATTTAAAAAGCTACTGAATTTCACCTTTGAGGCTCAATTAAAAGACTAATCAACCTGTGTGAACACTGATAGTGGTGACAGTGCCCATGCCAGGCCAGCCGTGGTTGAAGCACAAGTGCTCACAAAGTGCTCTGCAGGAATAATTCAGAGTATTTATAGATATTATACTGAAAATACATACTTTCAGTATATTTTTACATGCATGGCCTTGGCACAGCCCTGGCCCTTTTCTCCCAAGACGGGACTCCCCAAAATCCTTCCTCAAACCAGCAGCCCCACATAAATCCAAGTCAGCCCTCATGGCCCCGCAGCACCTTCCCTGCAGGAGCTTCTCCAGCCCCAGCAGCTCCCTCGAGCCCACTGCAAGGGCTGCACCAAGTCCTGCTCCTGCTGTACTGTGGCAAGCCCCAGCCATTCTGTTTTCCTACCAAATGCCTTGCAAGCACCTGGGAAACCCTGCGAGGCGGTGGGCCTTCCTCTGCTCCTGACCAGGCTGATCTCAAAAAAACATCCCAAGGCTTTTGCCCTTAACACACCCTGACCTCACTTTCCAGCCCAGGTCTGCTGGCTGATTACTGAACTTTGCACCTAGATCTCCGAGTTGTTTTGCAAAACCAGTCTCACATCCATACTGGATTCCTTGAATAAATGGGCTTTTCACAGGGCATGTCAATAAATCAGCATGTTTACATGGCAGCAGATGTGCATAGCCACAAACCTTTTGCATAGCATAGCTACATAAAAACACATGCATACAGAGGTCAAGGTATAGTCAGTAATTCTGATAAAGTGATGAGCAACGTCAGATTCACGAGACACAGAAGAGAAGCTGCAGAAATGGCAAAGCACAAGAGAAGCTGATCACTTTGTCACAGCTCTCTGGAAATCTGTGTGCAACTCGGCTTTGTGATTTCTGCTTTCCAGCCCAAGTCTGGTTGCTGATCACAGTGGACACAGTTTAAATATATAATGAGAGGTTTGCATGTAATTTTGCAAATCATGAGTTTGGTTCCCCTTCATTTACTGAATCAAGTTTTAAAAACACTTGAATAATGTCAAAAAAGTTATTTGCATACTTAACAGTTACATGAGTTTTAGACACACAAACCTCCATTTGATGGTTCATACAATAAAGATTATTTGTCTTTAGCAATATATGAAAAGCTTTTTAAAAAACAGATCCACTCATCCAGTGAGGGAACAGAAATTATTAAGGATGGCACATATATATGGTAACAAAGATTGGTGTGATTGAACACACCTTACCAGCAAAAATACAGTGAAATATCCCTCAGAGTAGTTAACTGCTAACTCGTGGTACAGGAACTATTTCTCCAAAGTACAGTAGAGATGGCAAATTCTTGTAAATACCAGAAGTAGGGTAAAGAATATGAAACTGGCCATCAGCAATTTGCTAACTACGTCATGAGCAGAAACCTCAGACCATTAGAAAATGATCATTTTAAATATGCAAGTGCATATATAGGATAGTGAAGCATGTACTCAAGTCCACAAACTGAAGACCCACATGCTCCGAGTTAAACAGATGGCAAAAAGCTTTGCTGGATGGTCTGCCACAAAGTCCAGGCTGGAGTGAAAGGCTGAAACATCTATGACATGGACTCCAGGTAAATTTGGTAATGGAAAATAGTAACGGAGTGACAAATACATACAGAAAAGTTAACATGCAAAAATTATGTTCAAGAGGTTGAAATGTGTTGGATAAGTTCCTGGTGATCTACACTATCTACTGCATCTCTCCTTTAAACTACATCTAATTCACACAGAAGCCTTAGCTCCATGTGATATAACACTTAGGTGGACAGAAAACATTTGGGATCAAATTAATGAACTCTTGCAGGACCGTAGAAGCTCGAAACCTGAGAGCTACACAAGTCCTGTGCTTTACCTGTGGAGTTTGTCCCAGTAACACACAGGACCTGATGGCTACACAGACTAGCTGACATACTGCAACAAAAAAGCTCTTTCCACCTCCAGAAGAACTGTGACTCAGGAAAATCCTTCCCCCATTCTATTTTTCAACTCCTGGACATGTACGCTCAAGCCTATACTACAACCTGGAGCCTTACAAAGTGTGGCTTCCCACAGTCTCCTAGTCCACAGCAGGGATCTCATGCAGCATTTCAAGAAGCCTCACAAAGGTCAATAATTACCAGCGGGAAGGTGAAAACACCACGGTTTCTTGCTCTAGAGAACATGTTCTCTAGAAAAATAAGCATGTGAGTAACAAAGTACTATATCATGTCAGAATTAAAATGTTAATTTTGAATAGTATTAACAATGCCTATTATGTCCACACTCTGAACTCCTAACTTCTCAGGAATGGGGCCCATCTCCGACTAAGAACACAATCCTACCAATTTAAACCAGTAAAGTCTAGCATTTAAGCCCACAGCTCTTCATAAATGCCTCAAACTGTCTCTCAACCCTATCATTTTCTTCAGGCACCGTAAGGGTCACCAGTGCAGACTGGTTCTTTGAAATATTTCAAGGCAATACATTTGGTCAATGAATTTCCTTTCTGGCTATTTTTTGATCTATGAGAAAATAAAATAGTCTTAAATGTTTTGATACTAAGTATACAAAGAGTGTTTATTCGTGTTATTATAGCACAGCTTTCAAGTCTGCATTTTTTCTTTATTTTTAAGTACTAGGGGCGGGGTGGGGGGGAGGAAGAACCACTACCAACCAGATTTATGAGGCTAGCATGGATTCAAAGCCAAAGTTGATCAGAAAAAAGCTTTGAATATAAGACACGATAACTAAGCCAGTCCTGTGAAGCTTTTGATAGATGTGGACTTCCCTCAAGCCACGAAATTCTATTGGAGAAACTTCAGCTTGTCATACCCTTTAAAAAAATATCCAAAGGCTCCCCAAGCCCAAATCTCTTTGGAGTGATTTGAGAGCATCATCCATGCTAAGTGTTATCATCTTCTCCATGCCTCAAACTTGAGCTACTTGAAGGTTATCTCAGTGCAGCAAGAGAGGCACTCAGACATGAACACCAAAGTGGAAGGTAAATGACTTCCCCGGGACATACCTTATGAAACTTTGCAGCAGGTCATGTCAGGAGCAGCCAACACCTCTGTTACAGTTTTAGGGAAAGAATGTGCTTCCCTAAACGATGGGAGTCACTTCAGTGCTAAATTTCTCCCAAGTGCCAAAAATTAGCCCCAGTCAACAAATAATCCAAGAGCAAGAGCTGGGTTCATTTGTATTGATTTATCATCACATATAAAGAGTCCTGACCTACATCCACTGCAATCAGCCTAACTGTTGCTGACACCACACCATATATCTTTTCCCTGGGTCTTGCCTTAAAGTCTAGAAGCATTTTTCTTTTGAAAAGAGCAGGTTTGATTTTGATCACAAATGTCTGTGCGTGATTCACTGCCACTTCTCACAGCCTCCCGAATCCTTCATTAGTTTGCAAAACGAACATGGGTAATTGCATTTTATTTTGTTCATAGCCTTGTTAACTTACTACAAGAGTATAAAAATGAACATTGACAGTCAGAGCTATATCCCGAGATCATTCAAAGTCATACACTTTCTCTAGGTCTCAATTTTTTTTACACAAGTGAAACAAAGGCAAAAAGTCTCTCTTCCCATTTATATATGAAGGAACAGACCTGAAAGCCTGTAGTTGTGCCCCTGTTCAAACCCTGAGAGAAACACAGTAATGACCAGACACTTTTTTTTCACCTTGGTGTATCACTTCCAACTGCCAGAATACAGAGGTAAGAATAATCAATCTCATTTTTCAGGATCCTCTTGAGAGTTGTGGCTTGAGCTCAAACTAGGCAGGCCTGGCCTTCCCTTGCCTGCCATTTGTCCAATTTTTGTATGGTTCTAGCATGGCTAAAATATCTCCTGCAGGCCTCCCTGAAACTTGCTGACTATTTGCTCCACTCAGAGCACAAATACAAAAGGCAGCTCTCATGATTTCACAAGCAAACAGGTTCAACCAAGTCCTACAGAGTACATGAAAACTCAACACAATTTGAAGAGTTTTAGCTCAAACACAAAGCCACCTTAACTACCTGCCTAGGCAAAGGGAAATAAAGCCAACAACACAGAAATCTTTTCCCAGAACACCATATCATCAGCCAAGGGTACTGAAAAGTTGATAGCCACTGATGAGCTCTACGTAGTCACTAAAGCCAACCAGACAGAGCCCAGTGAAGCTGGGACATGTTACTGGACATGCACAAGATGTACCTGTGTAAGCCCTATGGGAATTTCCTCTGCCTAGACATACGTACTCTTATTTTTGCACTGCAAAACCCAGCAAAAACAGTAGTGATGGTAAACAGGAAACAAGGCAGTATTTCAGAATGTAAAATGTCTGTGGTGCAGATCATGCAGCCACACACCTTCACACAGAACATGAGAAACAAGAATAAAAAACCCAGCAGATTCAGTCGGTGCTCGCTACCCACTAACAATCAGTGGCCCCACTCTCTCTTTCCAGAGCCGACTGCCCCGAAACGCCTGACCAAGACTGCAGGTCATTAAGGTTGACCTCACAGGAGAGCACAGGCTAACACAGCAAGTGCCCCCTCCACTAGTCCTCTGGTTTTAAGCTGAGGGCAAGTCCCCGCAGCTGTCTGAGGACTTGTTTTGCCAAATTTGCAGAAAACTGGAAGAAGTAAAATTGACTGCCTTGGTCCCCAAGGCAATGCTGGTGGCTCTGACAACCCAAGCCCATAAAAGACCAGCTGCTACCATGAACTCCAGGGACAAGATCTGCGACTGAGCTGACATTTGGCTTGGCCCTTGTGAAACAGGGCTGCCTTGATTACGTTTGCACTGACCAGAGCAGTTTTCTGAGACTGGGCAAGAAATAACACCTAAACCACTTGCACAGTAAAGCACATTGTGCAACTATTTGCTGGTGGCCTGGTAAGCAAGCTCTTATTTTTTATTTTATTTTTTCACAGGGACGTAAGAGATCTACTACACAAAGAAGGTGTGTTTAAAAGAGGACTAAGAAGAGATTTAATCTATAGCTCATTTTGTCACAGGCTGATTTATCCCCCATAGTAGAATGCAGCTTTTGCACTGTTAGTGTCCATCAGAATAAGAATGAATTCTAAGGATGCAAATTGATTGGAGAGTGAATTAAAGTACCAGTGGGCACAAAATCATCATAAAAATTATATTAGAAAAGCCTCCCAGAAATGGGGTATTTTGAAGGATATACAAACTGCCTAACACAATCTAACACAGCTGGTCTGAATCCTTCCCTGAAGGGATGCAACCTCCTAACCCAGGCACACCATGCAGGCATCTGAACTTGCTACTGTCAGTATGCTTTACCCTCTTTGCTGTGGGACATGGCAAAAGCACATGTCACAGGACCCTCTACAACAAAATCATCAACAGATTTGATACAAACATTGATGCAAGGATTAGAGAAATGTCAACTAAGTTTTAAAAAACCCCAGCAATTAAAGATTTTAAAGTCCATAACTAAACAGGGGTTTTGAATAAAAATTTTTATTACTCTCTGGGAAAATTCTGCCTGCCTTGGAAATCACAGACTTTGGGCTAGAATGCTTTAAAAAGAAACAAAAAATCACTGGGAAAAGTTTTTTTTCTTTTTATTATCTGTGGAGATTTGAGAAGTCAATTTCTTGCTGTGGTGGTTTTTTTTGGTTTTTTTTTTTTTTTTGGGGGGGGGAACGAATGGACGGACGACGACTTAGACTTTGCAGATACAAACTGATTTCCCTGAAATCTCTCCTCTGATCACTACAATTGACACAAGTTCTAATCTGTCCTGCCGGTTTATACTTCAGAGAACTCGTCACAACCTACAGGGACAGAGACTTCAAAGAAAGACTCTTTGGAGACTTCTTCAGTGCCCCTATCTTCTGCAGACACACTTCTAACCTATTCCTAAATCCCCTAACAGAGAGTTTTCTATGGATCTGATACAGAGATACACTGTCAGCATTTATAAAGAAACTTTTTTGTACCGTGAAGGCTTGCATACGAAAACACAGTGAAGAAAGTGAAAATAAAGTCATACAGTCTATAAAAAGAAGTTAAAGCATATTAAATGATCACACAGATGCTTTTTTATATGTAAGAAGGTAGGCTTGAGTTCAGGTGATGTGACTTTGTAGCAAGGTAACGGCTGGGATCCCTGTCTCTTGGTAGCCTGTCGTCTTTCAAGGAATTACAATTTCTAACATCATAATTTCAGAAGGAATCGTGAAAAGTCACACCCCCCGCCGTGTGAAAAAATTGCCTCGTGTCTCTCTGCACCACGCTTTCAGAGTGGCTGTGCCAGGAGCCAAAACCTTGTTGCCCTCCCATGGCGCAGGTGTTGCTCAGGGCAGGTTATCTGATCATCTACACGGCTTCCAGCTCCTACAGTTAACCAGGAGACACAGAGGATGCATAGGCTAAAAATAATAGAAAACTCATTTTTTCAAATGAAGGCTGCTTTCCCTCCCCATGCCCTGGCTCCACTGTTGACAAGAAAATTGGAAGAAGGAAGAGTTAAAACTCTCAGCATCTGCAGAAAGTTTCATTTCTGAAGCCTGATTCAAGGTTCTTTCTAATAAAACCCGACTCACTAATTCTTCTAACTTGTGTGGCTGCTTGTTCACAGAATACTTTCTGGAAAAAAAGTGCAACTAGAGAACCTGACAGAAATACACTTTGTTTGGAGTAATTTCCTGAAAAAGCAACAAAAACCAAACAGTCACTTATTCTACTTTCAAAATGCAGTCACTGGCAAATGTCAGTGATTGACAGGATGAGGTTTAAAAAGGGCAAGAGCAATATTCAACGACAGAAAAACAGACATGCTGCCAGAAACACATCTGGCCAAGAAATGCCAGGTTTTAGAAACAACATAAAAACCTATAAATTGCAAAGACCTTCAAGGAAAAGTGAAATGAAGTATTTTCTTAACAAAACCAAAATCTGAACTGAAAGGGAGTTTTATAAGAACCTCTGGTTTGTTTTTAAAATTAAAAAAAAGTTTCATTGAAAACAACTGGATGAAAAAAATCAACCAGGTGGATAGTCCTTATTTTTATCTTGGTCACCAAAATCAAGATCACTTGATCAGCTTTAAAGCATGTGAACTGAGCTGATCTGGAGATGTTTAGCCACACTGCACTTGACAGTGCTGTCTTCCACCCCCACCACCTGCCTCTGGCAGAGCTGTAGGTGGGAGAAGTTTGAAAGCTTTTCCCTACTCTTTAGCTGAGGACCACAGAAAACGTTTTGTATCAAATTTTAAAAATCAGCATCAGAAAGTGGTGGCTGCACTATGAAACCCTGTGATAATTTTTCCTAACTGCCCAGCATCAAAGTGCATCCTCTATAAACAGAGACCTTGCACTTGCTTGCCTTTGATCAACCCTTTTATGTGATTACTTGCTGTCATCCCACATAATCTAAGAAAGTCATCAAATTTATCACTTTTGGTAATATATTTCTTACCACCCAGACAAGGAAAACAGTTAAGTGCATGAAAGAAAGGATTATCATCTCATTACATGACACTGCTACAGTGTTTTCTCACTGTTTTTCTACACAGCCCTACTCTCTGCCTGTGGAAAACACAAGCTTTTAAATGACACTTTCTCTGCAATTACTAGGTTACCATTTTACATTGTTTTGCAAGACACAACCCTGACAAAGGAAATTTTATAAAACAAAAGAAATCCCACTTGCGACACTTGCCTGTAGGCGACAGGGTGGCCATTTGGTAAGTGGCTGCTCACATCCTTCCTTGACCTGCAAGCAGAATAGCTCAGATCTCAGCCCCCAGCCTTTGTAGAATGAATAAAGACACACAAACAGTCAGAGGGGAGAAATACAAGGAGTTATCCAAGATGGCAACATTTCAGGTGAAGGGCAATGTAATTTACCATTTGCTTGCAATTACTGACACACGATTCAGGAACCTCGAAGCTTGTCATTGCTTCTATCAACTGTTTTCCAAAAAAAATATTTGCTGGTAGGGCTTAAAAAAATTGCAACAGGCTAGATGCCTGTCTGTTTAGGTATCAGCCTGTTATTGAAGCTAAATGGATTTAAACCGGCTCGGTCACAGGCAGAGGCATGGAAAAGGAAATGATATCTAAAGACACAATGGAAATTAATAGATAAATTCTCCCAGACGACTCCAGGGGTACCACATCTTCCCTGGTGAAAGCAGCTTGGACTATGGCCACACACCACACCAGTCCTTATCATAACCATGAAATGGGATGGAGTAACAGCATATCACTTCGCTCTGCTCTCTCTTTTGTTCCGGCACCTCTAAATATTTATTGATATTGATAGACCAGACAGTGTGCTTCAGCTGCGGTATGGTCAACTTTATCGTGCTATTCCACACAGGAGGATGCCAATAAAGATCCTTCCAGATTTTGAAAATAATTGCAAGTCTCCACCATACACAGGTAATGATAGCTTTAAAGAAACAGCTGCGAGCTACTGCTGTTATACCAGGGATAAGTTTACTCTACTGAAACCTGATGTTGGCTGATTCACATGAATAACAGGTAAGCTGCAGAGAGGTTCAAAGTTCAGAGAAATCCCTGTGTTTTAGATACTTACGTGAATTACCCTGGCCTCTTGTGTCTGATGGGCTGCAGCAGAAGCTCTTCACAAGCAATCTTTTATATATTTCTGGTACTCCTGATACCTTTTACTATACCTGGTATTGTTGACAGGTGCAGAAGGAAAAAGCAAGCCTTGACTTCAGCCTATTGCTGTATGTTGTATTTCCCCTGGATGCTATTTATTACCAGCACTGCAGTAGTGGCTGGGAACATTATCGACCCAAAGAGAAAGTCCCCCCCTTGGGCAACTGATAGCCAAACTCAAAGACATGAGAAAATCATGAGATGCAGCAGTCTCTTGTGAGAAGCAGAAGGAAAGCTCAGGGATGAACCTGAAAAGCACCATCAGCTGGGGAGAATGTGCTCACGCTTCACTGTGCTGGGGGAATTGCTCTGCCAGTGGCAAGTGTTCAGGGTTGATCAGAATGAAGGCCAGATTGCAGGTTGCTGGGCTTTCATCAAGAGCCCCTCTCCCACCAAATAGGTGGGAGGCAGCATCTGAAGAACATCTGGATGGAAGGGCTAGCAGGTTACATAGCATAATAAAGTGAAAAGTAATGAGTGAGGTTGATTAAACATTTCTGGGCCTTTAAAAAAGGCTGGGGTCCTGCCTTCAGCAAAGGTAGCACTTTGGGACAGAGCGGACAGCACCTCTTTCCACTAACAGGCCGGTTCTCAGCCTTATTTAGCGTTCAAGCAAGTTAATTTTCCTAAAGCATTCAGCTATGCAGCAGCACAGGCACCTTCTCACATGGCATGTTGTTCGAACAGATCAAACTCTGTTGTTTTTAAAGTCTCATTAAATACATATTCAGCTGTCAGACATTAGCGCACTTTACAAAAATGAAATTGATGGTTGAGACTGAAAATCCCGCCTGATGTGCTGTCCCTAATTTACCCTGGCTATTTCACCAGACTCTTCGGACTGTGTGATGCATTACAGCTTATTCGCTGTAATAGCAAAACACAAAAACGGATGAGTCAAAGGCAGAATGTCAGGTCACATTTTTCAGACTTAACTCAGGATTTAATTGCATTTAGAGGTTTAAGTCAGACTATTACAACAGCCTTTAAAGTAATCTCCTCATGCAGCAGGGAGTATATATGTCCCACACTCAGGTACAACTGCTAACCTTCTCTGCTGTTAACCATCACTCAATACAGCTGCTGTGAGACCCCTCTTTTCCTCATTTTTTACTGACTACTCCTGAATAATGAGTTTAGCCTGTAAATCAGGAACCACAAGCATTGCTCATGTCAAGACAAGGGACTCATCTCCACCTCAGCTATAGGAACACAAAAAAAAAACCCCTGCTGTGGGGATTTCATAAAGAGAGAGGCTCAGCAATCACTGAAGTCAGGAGCTGAAGTTTATGGGAGCAAGGCACCATGAGTCTCTGCAGGATTTTGAATGTCTAATTAGGAGTTGATGAAGCCACATGAAACACATGGGGTATGTGACTCGGATCCTGGCTGTGGGCTTGCCTTCACTGGAGAGGGATCTGTTAGCATTAAAGCTGGTGGGCATCACATGCAAATACTTCTAAGGGAGAACAGCACACTGCATTTTCACCCTAATACCACATTGGTGGCTCAGCGCAAAGGTTGCAGAGGGACGAGCAATCAATTTGCCACTGGAAAAAAGAAAGTGGAAGCAAAAACACCCGGAAAAGCAGCACCCCCATGACAGGGGGCTTAGCTGCTGCTTTGCACATAATACAGAAACCATAAGCTCCACCACTTCTCAATGTCAGCATTTTAAGTCAGGCCCCCACCAGTGTATCTTGGTGGAGATGTACCTGTCCATCCTAACCCTAATGGCAGCTGGGTCCATCACACTATCCATGTGCAACTGTAGTGCTGCCATCCTCATGCTGATCCTATCTATGCGGTATTCAGCCAGTCCTCTCCCAGTATTTGCTGACCCTCCCTCCTACCACTCACATACACATGCTCACCTCTAATAAAAATTAACAATAAAATAAAACAATAAATATATAAGCCCTCTTTTTTCCCCAGTAACTACAAGTTCATGACTCCTAGACCACTTGGTGTGGCCAGCAGAGCACCAGCCTGGACATTCAGACATCCCCTGCCAGGTCTTCTGCACAACTCAAGTCTTTCTGTCACTATTCCACAAACTCTCTGACTCCTTGGACTGTTCGGACAGTCACCAACAACACCACAGAGCAGAACTCCGCCTTCTGAAAAGAAGTTTCCTGTAATGATATTCAGGTGAAACGCTTTGGACTGTATCACCATACAAATACTGTACAAATACTTATAGGCCCAAGGTAATATTCTGTGCTTTTTTTCCCAACATTAAGAATCCAAATTCTCTGACCTAAAGAGAATTACCTCACTTGTTATAATAAATTTTTTTAAAAGAAAATACTGAGCCTTCTTTGGTTGTTTGGACCAACTAGTTCAGCAAAAAGTGAAATTTTTTCTCTCGATCTTCAGATAGCCTTTGAATTAAATACTTGTTGCAGCACAAAAAAGTTTGGTTTGTTTTTGTCATCAGATTTGAGATCAAGAAGAGATGAGATGCTCTAGGATAAAAGGCAGAAATGCCAGATGAAAGACTGAAACCCAAAGATTTAAAATAACTGCACAGAGGTGCTGTGAGAAAAACATGGATTATTTCACAGTGCTGTGCTTGGTTGCAGCATGGTGTCTTGAGCCAGAGGCAAACACCAGAAAGAGGCAGAAGGTTGGTTATGCAATGTTGCTCAGGATGGATCCCACCTCCCTTGGTGTCAGTATCACCTCTGCCTAACCCTAATCTGAAATTTATGGTGCTTGTTGGGGGACTTCTGGCCACAGCCCTCCCCTGCCGTTTAGCAGCTCATCCTGAGCAACACTTTCACTATAGGTCTCAACTTTCTCCTTTTCGGAAATGTAACCCTAACCACGCATCAGCCCTGAGGTGAGACTTAGACCCTCGGTGTCCCTGGTTTGCTTTGGCAGCCCCTTCTCACCCTCCTCCTGTGCTGTGCCTTGGGAGGTCTCTGCTTGGGGCCTAAGGGAATTAGGGTTCCTTCACAGCTACTGCTGTATTACCACATCCACTGCAACAGTAACCACTCTCTCTCTGGTCCAGCCTTCACTTCAAAATTTTTTTTTTGATTGGCTTAAACAAATCCATACTGGTTGCACATAGGATACTGCACATGCAGTTATGCATAGCCCGATTACACCACTGATAAAACATGCCCCGTTTCATTTCCTAAGCCCAATTTATAAAGACAGTACAGCACAGATGTCTTTTAATCACCAAATATTTTCTCATGGAGAATGCTCTCCATTTTGGGGGGTTTAAGTTCATTTTTCAATTTACAAGCCCCCTACCTACTTTTCATCAGGATCACATCAGGGCACCCTCAGATAATCAGACAGAAATGGGTTCAGCATAGGAAGAGCTCTGACAACCTGTGGGAAGTAGGCTAAAATCCATAATAAGCACAAAAACCAAACTCAAATCGAGGTAAATCAACAAAAATTGTAACAGAAAAGGTACAGATTAGAAATAATCAGCTATCATTTCAGAGAAACAATTTCACACCAAAGAAAAAAAGAAGGGAAAGAAAAAACGACTTCCAACTTTAAAAGACTCAATTCGGTTTGTGTGAGTTCAGCATCCTCGTTACTGACACAGATCTAAACCCTTCCTCAGTTTGGATTAAAGCACACCAAAATTGATTGCTAAGGTCTACATACAGCCCATCTAAGGTGGCTTGAGCAGCAGACAGGTGCTCACGGAAAGCTGAACGGGGCCCTCCAGATAAAATTCAGTGTCAGGGATTACCAGGTCTGAAAAACCTCGGAAGTATTTTTTTTCATTCTTTGATTTTATTTTATTTTTTTTTAATTAGAATATAGACCTGTTGCTCTGTAATAACCACCAAAAAAATTACCTCGTAAGACACCCAAACACTGACATTTCTTCGTGTCTGTATTTTTACTGTGTTTCATTTGGTAAAGTTGGTAAATTCAGTGGAGGTGCCTAAGGTTCTTCCAAAAAAACCTGAAGATGGGGTGTTGAAAAAATCAGCCAACACTATTTCTTTAAAAACCCCACTAGCAGAGAACAACATGCCTAAGAGCCTACTAATTTGAATTTAACTAAAGAAGTTAAACAAACATCATCATAGCACCCAAATACTCTACCTTATAAGTAAACAAACATTATAGAATTAACAAAGAGCTGCCAATCTAATTAAAATCAATCCACAGATATCTCAAAACACCAAGGGAGCCTGATTAGTAGCTGTTTATAGTAGCTGCTTAAGCAAATTGTGGAGGAGTAATAATTCTGATCTTGTCACGTGCCAAAAGATTTTTCTCACCTCCAAAACACTCATTTAGCTTCAATTTATTTAAAGTTCATGTTTTAAAACAAGCCAGCATCTTCTGTGGCATAATTCCTTCTCAACAGGGGTTTTTAGAAAACACACCTTATAGGAGTGCCGCTTGTGCATCATCACCTGCTCATGAGCATGCACCAACAGTTTCTCCTGGTAGAGAAAGGAGCCAGGGGTGTCCAAAGGTGCCCAGCCAGGACCCGTCTGGGACTCTAGCACTGGTTTTCTCAAATACGCTGCCTCATTGTAGCAGAACAGATTACAAACAGGCCCCTGCATAAAATTCTCATGGAGCCTATTTATCCAGATCTCCCACACCTTTTCCTTTCTCCCATCAGCCTGACTGGCATTTGAATGAATCCCTGTGGCAAAACACAGAGCAACTTTTCAAAAAAGACTTTTGCAAATATTTGAGGCAGGAGGGGAGGTGGTGGGAGAGACTCTGAAATACTGGAAAATGTTTCATCCCCTCCTGATGTCCGTGGGGCTCCCTGCAAACTGCCCATGTTCCTCATTCAGGCAGGTGGTCCGTCTCCTGCACTGTCTCAAGAGCCTTTTGCAGTGCTCTGCTCTTTCCTCTGTCTTCAGTGTTAAGTCACCCATCTGTGAAACAAGCAATGCCAAACACCTAATAAGGGGCTATAAGGAAAGAAAATCCTGTAGACCTCCAGTTGGGCAGTAATTATTGCTGGGGAGAGAACCAAAGAGATACACAAAAAGTGAAAGGGAATAAATCTCCTAAGACATGACGCTCTGATCTATTCCTGTACACTTGACTATGTACATGAACGGCAGTGTCAGTGGCTGAAGAACTACATTTGACCCATTGGGAACACAGGACACATTGTACCCTAAATAAAATGAGGGTTTTTTTCCCCAGTTTCTTTCCAGGGGTTTCAAGAACATCATTTGCCAAAGGGAGAGAAGACGGGAGTCCAAAATGCAGAGATCTGAGAAAAGAATGAAATTGGGCCAGAGGGATAACACTTTCAGAAGGAAAAAACATTTTACAACTGGACACTCAGTTCAGGCTGGAGAAAACTGGTTGGTGGACAGAGATGCTCTGTAAGTCAAGAGGAAAATGATGAGCCCCAAGCAAATTTCTAGACACCCTGAAGATCAGTAAATCCTGAAAACTCCCCAAAGAAGTAACAAGGCTAAGATCGAGTATAGGATGAAAGCACTTCTTCCCTTGAATGACCTGTGTATTTCATGACTAGTCTGAAGACAGATTCTATTGAAACCCCCTTTGACAAAAGCACTGAAGGGAGCAAAACCGAAATGGGAGATAGAGGTTATGCTAGATCCTCTTCAGAACCAAGAAGTACTTAGAAAATATGGGGATCAAAACACAGCAGCTTCAGGGTCACCTGCCATGGACTGTCTTGTCTGGAGATTTCACAGGGCCCAGCTGATACATGGGATTTTCTGGGGCTGCGACAGACACCAAAACACAAGACCCCTCAGCACTCACATACCCCTCCCGCTCTGCAATGTGAGACCTTACAACCTAAAAAGTCTAAGGGAGAGGAGATGACAGAGCAACTCCAGCACCTGGACCTGCTCTCACCTCTGTAATTACGTATTTGTGTCTGAAATAATTTCTTTCTTATTAGCCACAGGACTAGTATCCCCAGGGAGATGCCTATCTCTGCTCCCTCCACCTCCTCCTCCTTCAGCCAAACCCAAAGGTAGTAACAGGAGAATGTGCAAACTCAGGCTGTGCAAGGACATCTGCAGCCCCAAACAATACCCAGCCGAACAAATCACTCACTGTTGCTCTTTTAGGCACTGAGTGGGAAAGCGAAGTCTACAGGCTCAATCTGTGGGTGCCGCCCCTCCACTGCAAATGGCACAGCTGCTGAAATGCATTTGTTTTTAGAAAGAGGGTAGAAAGAGTTTTTTTGGTATCCAATTCATAGAGCTTTGCTTTTTCCTTTTTTTTTTTTTTTTTTTTTTCCTAATGTGAAAAGTGCTTTGTGAATGGGCCAGCTAAAATTATTTATAATGATCTAATTTCCATAAAATTGGGCTAATTAATTTCCATGCTGCCTGATGAAAATTGCTAACATCGGCTTTTTACTGACAATCGAGGTCCTACAGGCAGTCTCACACCCATCTGACTGAAAGGAGGTCCAGGCTGGATCCTCAGCTAGTGTAAATCAGCAGATACCTACTAAAATAAACAAAGCAGTATGCTCAGGAAAAAAAAAAAACAAAAACAAAACACAACCCAAAAACACAGGAAAAAACTAGTTTGGGCCATTTTACAGTTTATGTGGGGGTAACTGTGTTATATTCAATTAAGTGCATATATAAATAAAGAGGCACAATGGAAAATTTATTCTTCAAGCTCCTGAAAGCCAAGCAAAGACTCAGCTCAAGTAAAATGTACTTACCCTCCACTGGATTTAGAGAAAGTATCAGTCTTGGTGCAGCAGTCAATTGGGAAGCAACAGGAAGGGCAGCTCAAAGGGAAAATGAAAAATAACCTTATGGGAGCAGATCAGTGCCTTGAGGTTTTACAAACAGCCAAGGGATAAGTGCCCTCCTAACTGATTTGCATATGAAAATTGTCACTAAAGAGATTAATATTACCCTTTTTAAAACCATTTCACACAGTATTAGTGGACACAAATCCAGCTATGGCTAGTCCTGCTGAGAATAGTTGACTTTGCAAAACAAAACGATGATGTCCTACATCAATGGGATTTTACAGGTATAATTAAAGGCAGGATTTGGCTAGTCTCAGAAGCAGGAAACTGCTCCTCATAGTATCTTTGTGTTGTGGGCTACACTTTGACAGTATTTTCTAAATCATGTTAAGCTTTAAGTCCCTAAGCCCACACACCACCAAAGGCAACTACTGTTGGTATTTAGAAAGGTATTATCGAGTTGTAACATGGGCTTGAGATGCTTCTCGGACACCTAAAATATATTCCATCAATGCTTTTCTATTATTCCTATCCAAAGGCTTTCCTCTAAGTGCAGAGGTGTAAGTTTCTGACTGTCACACCTTCTGTAATGTCAACATCCATGTCTCTGGCCTCCCTGACAACACAGACCATCCTTCCCAGATAGAAAAATCTTTCAGGTTAATGCTCTGGATCAACTTGTTTATTGTACTATGATAAGCCTAAGTAAAGCAAAACTAAACAACTTGTTTTTCAAGTCTAAATACTGCTAAATGATACTGTATCAAGCTAATTTTGCCTTAGGCTTATTAACACAAATTGAATTTGGTTCTAATCAGATACCAAGTCGGCACGCAATATGGAAATGTGTGATTTGCATTGACTACTGTAAAATACAGTAATTGTATTTGTGCAAGACATGTATCTTGTAAAAAACCCTACAATTATAAGTAGTCACACAATAGCTGTAACTTATCAGATACTGCCTGAGCAATTTATCCATTCTTGGCCTCAGGCCTACACTTTCAAATGATTTACATAAATTAGAGGGCAGATGTATCAGCTTTTGATTTTATTCTGTGCTCCCTTACCTTGCAGACCTTAGGGTCTGCATGGGAATCTGCGAATTCCAGGATACTTCTTCCCAGGAATATTGTAAGGAACATGGGTACGTGTGACTGTGGGGCTACCATGATCACACCTACAGGGAGGATCTCTGAAATACTCCACATTGGTTGGTGGGATCAAGCACGGTAAGTCTGCATGCTGAAGGGTACAGGACAGGATGATCTGTCATTCTACAGAGGCATCATCCTGGGCAAAGGCTGCCCCATGTACAGGACCAGCACTGCATGTCCTCTACTGAACGACTGCCAGCAGCTGCAACATGGTGTCCACCTCCAAAATCCAGATGGGCAATCACGCAGGGCAGTGTTGCCAGCAAGAGGAAGGGTGAGGAATGTTGTGGCAATTTCCTGGAGCCTCTACACGCTCCTCTGTCTGAAACAGGCCCAGCTATCCTGGTGCCTCTGAGGGAAGTACTTTAACCTGTGTGCTCAAGACTGACCTCACTTCTTCAGCTTAGCCTACCATAAATGTGGATACTTTCCTTATTGATATGAATGCCCAATCCTTTTTTCCAAAGAACAACCCTTTGTAAGAGGACCAGAGCTACCTATTGGACTGTGATACAACCATATATGTATATTTAGTACATTGCATTTATAACATTTTTTAATAACATTGCCTTAAATGCTCAGTTTGCAAACGTTTACAGTATCTCCAACATAATCAAATGCAACTCCATGGCTCCTGCAACTTTGACATCCAAGACTTATCCCCATCTCTCACAACTGATGGAAACTCTTCAAGAACTCATTCAAAGGCTTCATTTCTATACTGCCTTCATGCTCCCTATTAGTTGAACATGCATACTAGGCACAAATGCACTATAGATTTATGTGAATATATATATATATCAATGTTTTTAGCCAGATTATATATGTCGAGCTAATATCTCTTTCTCCTTTTATTTCCACTCTTGTCCTTATAGAGACACTTTATTCTACTGAAATATTAATTATTATTTTTCTTTCCCTGGATGTACCTATATTTGTCTTTTGCTTCTATTTACTGCTACATGACAGCTCATGAAAAGACAGTCAATAACCCTGTTTTCTACTCACAGCAATTTGAATGAATGACTTGCAAGAAAAAAAAAAATAAAAAGGTGTATGGTGCTGGGAAGGAAAACACGAATATTAGGCCATGGTTGTGCTGGATGACATTTTCTGAAGGGGCTCCTCTAATTGCTTTTTGGTTTTTAATTCAGTGAGGCATAGTCTCAGCCTGGCTTTGGTGTCAATAGCAGAATGAATGCTCTTTTAGAGGGAAATAAGGCCCACCGATATGTTTGTATTTCTGCCTCAACACAAAAATTCCTTAGCTGGGCTTTTAAACTCCTTGTATGGATCAATGGGGAGGAAAAATGGCTGGAACACAGCAGCACTGGGAAAAAGAAAACGTTTTGATCACTGTTACCTGAAAACAAAATATCTGCAAATGCAGTTGTAACTCGCAAAACCCTTGAAGATTTTCAGTATGACTCCGGGTAAAGTTCTAAAAGTTTGCAGTATCTGTAATAGCCTGTAGCACAGGCTGCCTTGCAAGGCACCCAGCATGGAGCTTTGCAGGCGATGCAGCATGCACAGCACGAGCAGCCAGCCACCAGCGCTCCCCACCCGTCTCGATATCTGACCTGGGGTTTTAATTCCCTTTTGCAAATGGTAATCAAGTACTTCTGAACAGGTCAGTCCTGGCTATTATGAAAGGTATAACCCCAGGTTTAAATGCACTAGCAATCAGAAAAGAATGTAAAATATTAGGAGAATTAAACGGAGAGTGAATACCAGAGAGATGCTGTAACGTACTATGCGTATAGGCGGCGTGGGTCCGCATAGGACATCATGTTCCCAACTAGAAAGGACAAAGCTGAAATAAGGAAAGCCACAATAAAAAGGTGAGCACTGAAAGGAAGAGGAGAAACGATAAAAACATTCCCATGACTAAGTGGTGAGAAGGAGATGGATTGCAAAATTCTGTTCAGCCTCCCTCCAAACATATAAACATCACTGAAAAGATGTGAAGGCCACCAAATTAAAACCTGATAAATGGACATAAAAAATTAATTCCAGGTGCCCAGTTAGCTGTGGCTCTGGCCACTCTAAGGTACAATTAAATTCATGCATTTAGAAAAGGATTTCAGTAAGGATCCCACAGCTGAAAAGATGACCAGGGTATTCTCAGGTGTAACAGCAAATCTTTTAAAGGTGTAAACACAATCCCTCCAGGCCTGCGGCACAGAGCTGTGCCTGCAGCCAGGGCCGAGAAGGAGCTCTGTCTGTGGGGAAGGGCTCACTGCCTGCAACAGCTGATGGCAGAACTATGGGCTCCTGCCTGGCCCCAGCCTGTGGGCTTTGCTCCACTGGGTTGGCGGTGTCTCGAGAACCACCTTTCCTCAGCTGCTCCTGCTGTTGCCTGTAAGAAATAGCCTATGAACCACCTCTCCTATTATCATTTCCACATTTCAATTGCTAGGTTTGGCCCAAAACCTGTGATGAATATTTTAAAAATAAAGAAGTTGAACCCTCCAGAAAGAATCCACTCGAGTTTTGAGAAACAACTCTGGGTGGATTTACAGGAATGCTCATATCAGCTGAAGCAGCTGCGACGCAGCAGCCAGCTTCACCCCGTTAGGATTTTGGGACCCCCAGACTAAAGAGCAGATCCTCAAGTTGAGACGAGCAGTGGCAGTTCTCAAGGGGCCCCATCCTGATCAGAAAACTGGATTCCCTTGCTCGGCAACACTGTACTGGGTTTGTCCTGAGCTATTTGCGCATCATCGGCTGCAATCCAGCAGAAGAGACTCTATGGCCATCTCTCATTACTGTCCACTCACAGACCAAGCTTTCATGTTTCACTTAAAAAAACTTTTCTAGAGTGCTATTGATATTACACATTGAAGCCTAAACAGACTTGTTAAAATAACACATCTTCTATGCCTGCAACAGAGGTGCTCAGGAAAATACAATGAAATCCTTAAAAGACTGAGAAATGTGCTTTTTCTCAGGGTACAAAATTCCCAAACTTCTACCTTGGAAAAGACCAACCAGAATACATCATTTTGCTCAATAAAACATTACATTCTAAAAAAATATTAAAGGGTATAAAAATCCTTTTTTTTGATGCAATAGCTTTATTCCGTTTTGTCTATAATTTGTTGCATACAGGATGTGTCATTTTAACTCTGTTTTAAGACTAATTTTTTCCACAGATATTCAAAAGATGTAGGCGTCTGATTTTCATTCATTTTTTAGAGTAACTGAAACTCCACTCAGCCACGCTGAAATGCTGTCAGAAAGCATGCTGCGCTGAGTTAGTATATATTCACTGAAACGCAGCATGCTGCTAACGTGAACTTAGTATACACTCTGTTATTAAACAATAATGAATTGAGGTCCTAAACGATGGCATTTCAGATGAATATATAAGAGACTTTAATCACATTTATTTACTTTGCTCCCAAGGCAGAATCACATTAACACACCCGCACATCCCAGTGCACAATCACTGCCAGCTGCAAGAGCTCCAGCTATCTGCTCTTGCCCTATCAAAAAACCCCAAAAAACCATTGTCTGCAGGATGCATTTAGGCTGTTCTGGATCAAGGCAGAATAAGGTCCCTTGAATGCAGGACCTGAAGTAGCTTCCTCTTGCTGGCATTATAGCATATAATCCCCCTTAAAATTTAACAACCTCCATCCTGAAACTCCGCTCGCCATTATGACCAGGAGGCTGCTCCAAAGCCGTTGCCCTCTGATATTCAGTCCATTCACTCTTATCTATCTGTCCTTTTAGACATCATACTTCTTTTCCTTTTAGCCATCATACTTCTTTTTACTCTTCTGTGTTTCTTCCTTCCTCACCAGCAATCTTGTTTCCTTTCAGCCTTCTCTTTACTGCACTCTAAATGACTTCAACTCACCTAAATAGGTTCCCAGCTTGCAGCCAGCAAGTGCACTACACTGGACATCTTTACAGCCAAATTCCTAGCAGCTCATCTTATCCAGATCTCACTTGTTTACTCTAATCCCACCTTTCTGTTACCATACGGTATCTATCTCTGCATCTTTCACCAGAAGCACAAAATCCTCCTTTCTGCTGCACAATACTGTTTGCCTTAAAATAACATTTTACCATTTAATTTGTTTCTTACCGACTAAACACTCAGCACTCTAGCTGGCTATAGTACTACAGTAGCATTATGCCTCCAAAGCCTGCACAAGGATGCAATACTTAAATAAAATGTAGTAAGGCATTAAACTGAACTGCAAATCAACACACTACTGAATGAGCTGACCAAAACAGTCCTACTGTCGCCCTAATTTCATCAGAAATTATGCTGTTGATGATGACAATCAATGTGGGGTAGTTTGATTTTTCAATAGAAAACTATCCTGAGATGAAGAAGGGAAGTCAAAAAAAAACCCACCCCCACCCCCCAAAAAACCCCACAACAAAACCAAAACCAAACCAAAACAAAAAAAACCCACCAAAATCTACTGTCAACAATAATATCAGCTCTCTGGGGAGTGCAGATTATAGTTTCACAAAAGGTGTCAGAGCTGAGGGTGTCTTGATGTACCAAGGATGGGGGACAAAACCTCGTGCTATAGCATGTGCCATCGTTTAGGTGCAGACTTCCCTGGAAGATACCTTTACAAAAATTATCATCGTGTCAAAATCTGCACATCGAGATGGGAATAAGATCTTACAAGGTTAGTACAGACACACGTGTAAGTGTATGTTTGTGGTTAAGTGCACCCGCACATTTACAGCACTGGTCTATTAACTTAAAGCAGACCTTTGGGATGTGGGAGACAGGAAGAAACTCCTACTCTGTTGTTTTGAGGGGGAAGTAGAAACAAAGCTGGATATTTAAAAGTAATGTTTATACTGTCGTAACTTGCTACTCAAGATACAAGGGCTTCCTTATTATTTTTGTATAAAGCTAAAACCAACACTCAGTCTGTTTCACCAGCAAATGAAAAATCAAACCCAGATGCACCAACCCCCCTCAAGCACTGTTTGTTCCTTAATCCCGAGCAGCTTTTCACTATAGCGGCACAAGTCAAATTACACAGGAGGGCCAGATCTCACATCCCTCTTTGGGGCACATCAGTATGAAACCACCGATTAATTCTTAAACCGTACGGCGGGAGCAATTCCCCCCCAACTGCGGCCACAGCTTTGCAGATCGCAGCGAGTTACGCTGTCAGCTGTGGATGGGGCTGTGCCAGACGGCAGCCCAACACCTTTCCCGTTGGAGGCCAGACTGCTGGCATGGTGTGGATTTGATCGGATTAAGCAAAATTCCCAGCCCTGGAGCTTTGTAGCAAGAGCCAGGCTAGTGCTTTTCCCCAGGGTTTTGGGGGAGCAGGAGCGAGATGCAGGCACGGGAGTAGCAGAATATTGCAGGGCACCAGCTCTGCATCTCCTTTTGTGCCCTGGCATGGATGCCCTCAGCATCCCCCAGCACTCCAAAAGATGTCACATGGGCAGACAGCAGAAATTCAGATGCACTTTGGGCAGTAATTTTGCTCCGGGACTTCTCCTGTGAATCAGTTCTGCCCATGCTGAATGGGTGTCTTTGACTGGAGGTTAATGTGCAGCAGCATCCGCTGCTGTTTAGTCCCTGATAACCATCTACAAACCGACTGTCTCCACAGCAAGACGGCTCGGGCAGGTCTTCCGGGCAAATGGCTTAAAAGAACGATTGCCATGTGGCCAGTCTATTTTGCTGCACGCACCCCGACAGTTTTCCTCCACTCAATAAAATATGTACAAGGAAATAAGAAAATAACAGTATCAATACGGAGTATCACCTTCTGCGGCAAATGCAGGAAGACAGCCCCAGAGTGGGGAAGGCATGTCCTTCAATATTTAACTTCTTCACTCTTTGTTCTCCGTCTCAAGTTGAACAATACGTTAATTACCTGATGAAGCGTTATAATTACTCTAACAGCTCTGCTCTTAGTTATAATTACTGCATCAACACTTTCTTTTTCATATGCTTCAATCTATACCTATTACATTGTCATGATGAAGACACATTAACATTATAATACCGTATAATTAGCTGATGAGCAATTAAATTATTCCACTGCTCTTGTTCCTCTCTGCCAAGAGGTTGCTTTCCAAGCGCTATTATCTTCTTTTTCTCTGGTTTGCTTCAGAGGTTGTTTTTATTCCCCTCCATTTTTAAAAAAGGACCTCATATACTTTATTCAAACAATTTAATTTAAAATTCCAAGAGAGTATGGTAGTTAAGGTCCTAGAAGAAGCTAGTTTGTTTAAAACAGTTTAAACTTCTTTCCTCTCAAGTTCAATCTGGTTTTGTTTTCCAAAAGGTTCCTAGAGTAGGAAAGTTTCAGAGAAATATTTGTGTAAAAAATAAATGAATCGTTAATTTCTCTTTTAAAACACTTCAAGACACATCATGGGATTATGTTAATAGGGCGGAAATGAAAAAACAAACAAACAAGAAACTGTTACTGGTTTTCTCCTCATATTTACATTACTTTATACCTCAAAGAAGAAATCAGAAGTATTTTTTTCACTTTTTATTTTTCTAACACCCTAAAGAAAAACTTTGATAATAAACTCAGCATAACCATTCAAGAAGCTAGACTCAATCTAGGCAGCAGCATGGGCAAATTCTCATGGCATATAGGAAATCTCCTAACAAACACTGCGCAGTACACAATAATGCTGTGCAGACTTTCTTATCTCTAGCACTCATCTTGATTATTAGCCTGCCTTTTAGGTCTCATCTGCTTTGTCTTCTCACTTGATTTTTGTGGCTGAAAATTGCTCATTTGGTTTTCAATCAGTGCAAGCGATTCGTATGTTATTATATAGCCTTTCCTCTCTTTCTCTCCTGGCTAAACTCATTTTAATATGTGTGTAAAATGGCTACAGCACAGTGTTGGTGGAAATACTGAATGCCTCAGTTTTAGGTGGCACTGGGCTCCCTAGTTTCCATTCTGGGATTATTTCTTATTTCCCTTCAGCCACAGTTTACTTCATGGCTGTTTCTCTTCAGCCAATGCTTTGTAATCAAACAGTTTTGATGTAATAACAGAAATGTGAGCAAAGCACCTTGGTAGGATGACAAAGGGGACCCTGGTGATACAGTTGGACCCCAGGTGCTTAGGGAGCAGTCTATCACCAAACAGAACTGACTTTCCCCATCCACCCACCAAGCTTTCCCCAAGGGGTTTCTCCATCTTAATAACAGAAATCCTCCATTTTCATTTGAAGACAATGACAACTGCTTAAAATCACACCCGTCATTTGCTATGTTGATTAAATTCCTCAATTTCAGACCTACCCACTGAGTCTTCTGCCATCTACCCACAGCAAAGCCAAATTTCTCGTCTTCATGCTCAAGCTGTTACTGGGCAAAATTCCTCATCTGCTGTAGGCACCAGCCCTTGAAGCCTGTGCTTGCCTTCATCTCTACCCAAGAAAACCCTGAAGGATCTGACTAAATTTGTCCCAGTGAGGATTACTAAAAATGTATGGCATCTGAAAAAACATCCAGAGGATGGAAAGTTGGCATGAAGGATTTTTTTTTTTACTGTTTCCTGAAGGCTCCCCTGTCTCTGCAACACCTGCATCTACCTCATTACTAATAATACATTCAACAGTGTTCAGCATCCATCCCCTGAAGTCTGTCTTGATCCTTCTCATGCCCAGTCCTGCTATCTCAGCTCTTTGCCTTCCAATGCAGGGACAGGTTTCCACACAAGCGTTCTGCTCACATGAAGGGTTGGAGTTTGCTCGCCTCCTCCCTGTGTTAGTCCTAACGCTTCTGCGTGAGGTGTGAGACTTTGAAGGCTTTGTCAGATGGGAAAGCACCAGGAAAATCAACATTTATCCTCTCTGATGCTATTGATGCTTCCCACAGTGCTCAGGATAAACTGTGTTAATCCTGGACAGAGGGACTGACAGCTCAGCTCTTGCAGCCATTCAAACCTGTGATCAGTTTTGGATGTTTCTTTTCATCTACTGGCAACTCTCCTCCATTTAAGTTATTTTTAAAGCATACAGATGAAGGATGTGTTATTTATCACCCTCTTATTTTCCCTGAAAACTACTATTTATTTTCTACACAGTTCTTTCCAGAGTTACTGTGAAAACACGAGACAATGCTGCAAGACAGTAAACAGAGCTGAAAAGAATTGCACAGTGGGTGATGCCTTTCTGCATTCTGATCCGCCCTGCAGCCCCATCTCTGCACACACAGGTCACAGCATCGCTCACATGCGGCCACCTCTCTCACACAACGGCCCTGAAGCAACTACAGGCTGGTGTTGCCGTCTGGGTGCCTGCAAGTTGCCTCATGCGTGAATAAGGGAGAACAGGAGCATCACGAACTGCCAGCAATCAGTGCAGCACTTTTTCTTTCTTGATATCTCTATCTGCTGGAGCCAGAACAGAAGTTCAACATCTTGGCAACATGTTGTTGTTTCAGGCTTTTTTTGGCATCGCTCCTTCCAAAAAAAGCCATTTGGCAGATGTGGCACACAAACACAGCCAGCCAGCTCATTTGTTTAGGATCCTTACACATCCTCCAAGGACCTCTCGTGAGCAACATTTGCACCTCAGACAGTCAGGCTTTATTACTGCAGTTTCATTTTTAGCAGGGCTTCCGAAGAGACTGCTCTGGCACATGGTGCTGGTACATCCCGAACCCCAGTGGACCTGGTGACTTCAGGCAAAAGTCTCCCCACTAGCTGCCTCCAGAAGAAAAGCTCAGCTTTTAAAAGTTTTCTAGTCTTCCGCCACAGTGAGCATCACCCCAGCAGTGCTGGGTCTCACTCTCCCAAATAGTCAGGGATACACCTTTCCTTATAGTATCAGCTAAATTCAGAAAGAGATTTACAGGCACATCACAGTGCCTGGTGGGGTCACCACCCGCAGCTGAAGAGCTGACCTTTCCACTTACGTTTTGGAAGAAGGGTCAGCTTCAGTCTCTACAGCTACGCTGGGCTGATCTGACCTCTTTCTCCCTTCCTCCCCAACAACATGCTTTTTTTTCAGTGCTCACAGCTTTTCAGCTTTAAAAAACATCTCATCATTTTTGCCCATGCCGTTTATTTCCCAATGTTGTTTTTAAATTGTTTGCACATGGCCCCTGGTATCTCAGCGGGTGAGCACTTTGCAAATAAAATGATGAGGAGGGTTAAAAGAATGCAACTTGATAATTCACACTAGTAGCAGCCAGATGTCTTATTGCCTTAGAAAGGAACAAAAAGGAGAAAACAGATCATCCTCATGTGGGTTTAGTTGTACATAGAACACTTTAAAAATGAAAGCAAAATAATATAGCAGATGCAAAAACTGAAAAGCTTAACACAAGTGAGCTGAAAACCAAACATACAAAGAAACGATGAAATGTGCTTCTTCATGCTATCCTCCATCACCAGCACCCACTCAGTCAGGTTTTATAGCTTAAACCTCTCTTTAAGCAAACATACATAAACTTATGCATACATTTTGCTAAAACAGGATACATTTTTATAGTTGCTAACGAAAAATAGGATATGCACACCTTTGTGTCATGGGTTACAGGGACACAGCACTGGAAGGGCAGATCCTGCCTTAGTACACTTCACTGATGTTCCTGCATTATGTTTAGAGTAAAAAGCTTAGTTTATAGCTTCTCTTTGCAAAGAAGCAGCAAAAAGGGAGGAGAGAAAGTCACAGGCTGCATAACACAGCACTCTTCTTACAAAATAACACACTGCTATACTACAGTGTTTAAAATCAAATTATCACACGTGGTATCAAGCTAAGTACAATACGGAGCAGAAAAGGAGCTGTGGACCCCAGCTTTCCCACACCATGATAGGTAGGAGAAACAGCAGGCACCCACGCAAGGGCTTCATACTCCGAGGAGGGAACAAGAGGGTCCTTTGTATTTTTACATGATTCTCTGACACTGAACTGACCTGGAGCAGAAAAAAGTCTCATCTTAAGATCACATAATTCAGAATCATTTGATAAACCAAATTATTTAGAATTATCATTCCCCATTTCCAATCCTCAGCTGAGCTGCTGTTTGGGTATACCATATGATGCCTGATATTTGGGGTGTCTCAGCCCCTGCTGGCAGCTTGGGAGAACTGTGGCCCCACTGGACCTTGGAGGACTAGGTGAAAAAATTAACCTCTCCAAAGACCCCACAGCAAAGTCAGACCAGGCTGCCAAGCTGGCCATCACCCCCCCCCCCGTGATGTCAAGACACGCATGCACACCTGGGAAAAATTACACTGCTTTCTCACACTGGTGGCGGGAAACCTGGTGGAGACAAAAATCGTGCCAAAGGCTTTGCAGAAAAAGATCTTTTCCTTTATAGGGACTGTGAAATGCCATAAAGAATTTCCAGCAGCACGCATCGGAGAGAGCAGGGTTTAGCTGTAAGGCATGGAGGGGGAAGCAGTCATGCACAAATCTCAGGTCTGTAAATGTGATCACCTTCTAAAAACCATCTGGAGCCTAGTATTAAACCTAAATCTAGTTCTGCCTCAGTAGCAATAAATAAAATAGTAAAATACTCCAGGTAGTGGGCAAGTTCAAACTTGTAGGGAAAATAAAAAACTGATTTTAGTATCTAAGGGTGCTCTTTTTCCTATTTTTTTTTTCCCCCCTCTCTTAATAAAGAACCCAGACATTCACCAAGAACCTGAGTTAATGCTCCTTGAAGCCAATTTTCCACTGAATTTCACAAAGCTGTGGATTTTGCTCCTAGTGAACTTGGTGGTAGTTTCAAGAACAGTCTCTTCAAATATACAGGTTGCAAGCTTAAGTGTGTCCCTGTATTTACTTAACCCTTTGACACGACACAGGAAAAATTCAGGTGCAGCCTGTCAGTACTCACAGATGCACAGGGACTATGTGCCCTCTGAAATTATACTGAAGGTTAAGTTTGTGGTGTCCCAACTCCAAGAAACCAGCTGCTTAGCAGATAAAACCTTGCACAGCACCACTGGCATCAGTTGAGCTCAGCTAATTTATACTGTCAGCAGATCTGGCCTCCAGCACCTAAAGGTATTTACTGAAATTCCAGAAATCGTTTCATTTGGACAGAGCTTGTATGTCCAGTAACTGATACTAGGATAGGGGTTGCAATTCATTCAAACAAAAACAGGATATGTATTTTTGTGGTTCTAGAAATTATTTAGATTGGACAAAGTTAATAAGGCTAGTATTTGGGTTGTTAAGACACCCAAATAAGACTAGGAAACACTCAATTTTTGTGATTCATACTAAAAGGATCTTGATAAAATAACAACTTTTTGGTTTTTTGTGTGCTTTATCCCACATGCAATACCTGCACCAGACCAGTCTGGGGCCCTCACAGCCAGCAAGACGCTACTGATTAATTAAGGCACAGATACAATGCTAGAGCTAGGTTTCAAGGTTTTTGTGCAGGTCACTGGAAAATCTCAGTGAGGCCATCTCTTGCCCTATAGCTCCAGGAAACCAACAGGCCCAGAAGATGGGTGTAGCCCGGAGTGCTGCCAGGGCCACCTACCTGCCAAGGAGCGGCACGAGCAGCCCAGTGCACCCCCAAACCACCACACACCTCTTCTGCTCTCCGGGGGTTTCCCGCAGCAACCCAACCACACTCCAGCAGCTTCACTACCTGTAATGAAGGTCTCAAGGGGCACGCATGAGCCAAACCAAGGACAAGAATGGGCTAATCATCACTGCTAGAATTTTGTGAGTCTATTTTGGGGCAGTAAGGCATGAGAAAGCACTCCACACAGAGAGGTTCAGTGAACAGCAGGGCAAGAAGCACTTCAGCTGCATAGATGACAATTACACCAGGTGTAACAACTGGCAAAATGAAATGCATCCTTGTGCCAATCCTTCCTCATTTATGTCCCAGCTACAACTCCTTCCTTTACCTGGAAAGATGGTAAGCTGCTTGTTGGGTTTCTTGGTTGTGGCACCATTTCTTTGACAAAGGCAGTGGTCAAGCAAGAAAGTGCCATGCCAGACTCATTCCAAGATTAAATAAGTTAATATAATTTTCAAGAATGACACATATATATTCCCATGCTCTGCCGTGAAAAAACAAAAGCAATGTTGAAATGGCTTTTACCTTTTCTTGTAAAGCTGTAACTGGGAGTAGGAGAAGCTAAACCATAACAGAGACCCTGTTTACATCTTCATGCACAACTCCTTCCAATAACCAACACAGAAAAAGGGAGAATTCCTCACACCTGACATGCAAAAGGAATTCTCTTTACATCATGCCACTACTTCCTATAGTACTATTATTTTTAAGCAGAAATTTCATCCTTTATGGGGGGGGGAACGGGACGGACGGACAACCAGAAAAAATCTCAAGCACCTTGACACATACACCTATGTTGTGTGTTTAGCATGATTTTCATCAGAAAGTCAAGGCCTCACCAGTGTGTCAGACATTGTTAAGGCAAAAGAATTCATTGCCCATTCAGTCTCTGAGGTTGTGCAGAGAGCTGGAGAAAGAGGCAGCTGTCAGGCATTTCTTTCCATCTCCACCGTTTAATGCATGGCAGAATGCCTCGGCCAACGCCATACCTTCCAGCTCCCACCACAGGAGGCCTGGAGACATTAAATGCTGAAACCAGTGGGGACAGACGCTGCGCCTCCTTTGGGATAAACAGGAAAAGCAACTGGGGCGGGTGACCGCAGCATGGCAGATGCCACTGAAATAAAAGGCATGTCCATGTCTCAGCTGCATGGGGGGAAGGTCTGCTGGCGTGGTGAGGGACAACATGTGCGTGGGAAAGTGAAGACCCCAAAGGAACCGAGGAAGAAGCAGAAATACAAGGCAAGAGCCCCTGTAATTGGAGAAAGCCCAGCCCCATGCAAGGACAGCACGCGCTGGGCTGAGCAGTGACTGCTGAGTGAAGCTTGGAAGAGTAACTAAAGCAATTACCTCCTCTGATTTTTGAAATTCCTTCTGTGTTCAGAGGAATAGGGCTTTGGGCAGTGACAGATGGTCCCTCGTGAGTCTTGCTGCGTCGGTTTGAGGCTTTGGACGTGTCCAGCCAGCCCGTCTGTGCTACAGCCCTGCAGCAGTGGCGTCAGCAGAAGGTGACAAGGGGCCAGCGCTTGCAACCCAGACACATTCCAGGTGGAGGACACAGGCTCTTCTCTTAAGCTGCCAATGGAGGTGGGCTTTCACTCAAATGTTGGCCAACAAAGCAGAGTAGCTACATCCTCAGCCTGAGGGAACTCTGCTAGTGGAACAGGCAGCTGGAGGTGGACATGTTTTAAACCAGAGCACACCATAACAAATTTTAAGCACACCATAACACCATAACAAAGCTGCCTAAATCCTCAGCATTTTCCACACAAATAAGTGTAACTGGGAAAATAAGAATTAAAACCTGTCGTCAAATTCCATCTCTCTTCTTGGACAAAACTATCGCTAGATAGAAGTTTGGGTAATGATTTAGATTAGGAAGGGCAGCAAAACTGAGAATTCACTCTAGTGTGCATTGACACTGACCAGGCACAGAGGAAAACATAAGTCCAGAGAGGAAAAATAACTGTACTGCCAGAATTGCATCAAAGTGCAGCAGGGATTGATTGCATCATACCCCAGACGTGAAAGGGAAACCAAAGCAACAGGGTCACCTTTTTTCTGGCACCTCCAGACTTGAATTCCTACCTTTACCCAGATCTCCCGAGCAAGCTGCATGTGTGCCTGTATGCACAGAGGTGCACACACACCACACCGCTTGCTTTAAACCTGGAAGCCAATGGGCAACCTATAAGAAAAATATTCCACTTAATAGAGCTAATAATCAGGTGCTCAGCACCTATTTGAACCTGCCACATCCCTCCCTAGCCAAACAGTGTGCTCCTAATCAGCATTCTTTCTGACAGGTTTATACTGTAATTGATAAAATTAGACTAAGTACTATTGTGCCAAATGGCAGTATAATTTAAATTCCCTCTATTTAAACAACTGCTAGCTCTTGCACAGAAAGTACTGTACTTGAGATAAGCACGTTACTTTTAAATCCCTACTTTCTTGTTGTGTCAAGTATTTTCTTGTGGCTAAGCTGACTCACAGGTCTATTCTGTTCTGTGACCCTTCTTTCATTCACCACCATAAATCTGAAATGAGGCCCTTGAATATCATACTATTCAATACAGCACCTCTGTTTACACCTGCTTATACATAACCCCCAGCAACCTAAAGAATGGCCCTCAAGTAGGATATACCAACATGCACCTGTAATTGAAAATGCAATAGTAGAAAACAAAGAGAGAACTGACAGCACATGGTATCACAAAGCAATAGGCAGTATCTGTAAGGCTAAACTCTCTCCAGAAGACTGGTAGAAATGTTGCCTCTGCCCTCAGTGTGGGGCTTGTAACAAAGGTTATGCTCATGCATTTCTGGGGACAAAGAAGAGCTCTGTAAGTAAAACCTTGCTATGAACATCAGTTCACCCACTGTGTGCAGAGCATAACAAAATCTCCACAGAAGTACGGACTAATCAATAAGAAACGGGGCTTTAAACTAGATATGAGGGGAGGGGGGGGGGGGGGGGATAACAGGGCCTGTTAGGAATAAGCTCAAGGGAAGCACGCCAAAGACTGAAGGATGGTGGACTGGTGAGGGCTCTCCCTCTGCCACTTCATTTGAGAGACGGGAAAGATTTTTAGGTCCCGTGGAAGCACCTGAGACAAGTCTGGTAGGGAATGGGGCCCACACTCACAAAAACGTGTTGGATTCATGAGCTCATCTCAAGTGCATCTATACCAATGCAGGCAGTATGAGCAACAAACAGGGGGAGCTTGAGGCCATGATGCAGCACAAGAACTATGACATAGTAGCTATCACAGAAATGCGGTGGGACGCCTCACACGACTGGAGCGATGCAGTCGATGGCTACAAGCTCTTCAGGATGGATAGACAGGGAAGGAGGGCGGTGGAGTGGCCCTGTATGTAAGAGAATGCTGTGACAGCTCAGAAATCAAGTATAGTGATATCGGGGTTGAGAGTGTTTGGATTAGGTTGAGGGCCAATAAAGCAGATTTTGCTGTGGGAGACTGCTATAGACCCCCCAACCAAAGCAGTGAGGTGGGTGAAGCTTTCTATAAGCAGTTGGGAGAAATCTCTCAGTCACTTGCCGTTGTTCTTGTGGGGGACTTCAACCTCCCGGGTATCTGCTTGGATCACAGCACAGCAGAGAGGGAACAATCCAGGAGGTTCCTGGAATGTGTGGAGGAGAACTTCCTCACACAGCTGGTGAGTGAGCCGGCCAGGGAAGGAGCCCTCCTGGACCTGCTGCTTGTGAACAGGGAAGAGCTTGTGGGGGAAGTAAAGGTTGGAGGCTGTCTAGGGTGCAGTGATGATGAGATGATCGAATTTTCGATCCTTCAAGAAACAAAGAGAGGGGGTAGTAAAACTTCCACCTTAGACTTCCAGAGGGCTAACTCTGACCTGTTCAAAAGACTGATTAACAAAATCCCTTGGGAGGCTGCCCTGAAGGATATGGGAGGCCCGGAAAGCTGGTCATACTTCAAGAGCAAAGTCTTAAAGGCACAGGAGCAGGCTGTTCCCATGTGCTGGAAAACAAGCAGGCAGGGAAGGAGACTAGCCTGGCTAAACAGGGACCTTTGGCTGGATCTCAAGAACAGAAGGAGAATCTATTGACTTTGGAAGAGGGGCCAGGTCTCTCATGAAGACTGTAAAGATGTTGTGAAGTTGTGCAGGGAGAACATTAGGAGAGCCAAAGCACAGCTAGAGCTCTACTTGGCCACAGCTGCTAAGGATAATAAAAAATGTTTCTATACATTCATCAACAGCAAAAGGAGGATTAGGGAAAATCTCCTTCCTTTACTGGATGAAGAGGGAAACATGGTAACTAAGGATGAGGAAAAGGCTGAGGTGCTCAATGCCTACTTTGCCTCAGTCTTTAGCAGTGGAACTGGCTGTTCCCTGCACACCCAGCCTCATGAGCTGGGAGATGGGGAGGGGAGGCAGATTGAGGTCAGCACAGTTGAAGAGAAGGTGGTCAGAGACCTGCTGCACCACTTGGATGCACACAAGTCTGTGGGACGGATGGGTTACACCCAAGGGTGCTGAGGGAGTTGGCAGATGTGCTCGCCAAGCTGCTTTCCATGATTTACCTGAAGTCATGGATAACTGGGGAGGTCCCATTGGACTGGACGGTGGCAAATGTGACAGGCAAATGTCAGTCTGACCTCTGTGCCAGGGAAGGTCATGGAGCAGGTCATCTCGAGTGCCATTAAAAGTCATATAATGGACAACCAGGGGATCAGGCCTAGTAAGCATGGGTTTATGAAAGGCAGGTCCTGCCTGACAAACCTGATCTCCTTTTATGACAAAATGACCCGACTATTGGATGAGGGAAAAGCTGTCAATGTTATCTATCTGGATTTTCAAAAAACATTTGGCACAGTTCCCCATAGAATTCTCATAGAAAAACTGGCTGCTCATGGCCTGGATGAGCGGAGGGTCTGCTGGATCAAGCACTGGCTGGATGGACGGTCCCAGAGAGTGGTGGTCAGTGGAGCTAAATCCAGCTGGTGGCCTGTCACAAGTGGTGTTCCTCAGGGCTCGGTGTTGAGGCCATTTCTGTTCAACATCTTTATTGATAATCTTGATAAAGACAGAGTGCATTATCAGTAAATTTGCAGATGACACCAAGTTAAGCAGGAATGTCAATCTGCCTGAAGATAGGGAGGCTCTACAGAGAGACTTGGATAGATTGGATCGGTGAGCCAACGTTAACAGGAGGAGCTTCTACAAGGCCAAGTGCCAGGTCCTGCACTTGGGCCACAAGAACCCCATGTATCGCTACAGGCTTGGGGAGGTGTGGCTGGAGAGCTGTCTGGAATAGAAGGATCTGGAGGTTCTAACTGACAAGCAGCTGAACATGAGCCAGCAGTGTGCCCGGGTGGCCAAGAAAGCCAATGGCATCCTGGCTTGTATTAGAAATAGTGTGACCAGCAGAAGCAGGGAGGTGATAGTCCCCTTGTGCTCTGCACTGGTGAGGCTACCACCAGTTGAGGGTATTGTATTGAGGTGCCCAAAACTAGACACGAGAGAGATATCAAGGTGCTAGAGCGAGTGCAGAGGAGGGCAACAAAGCTGGTGAAGGGCCTGGAGAACAGATCCTATGACGAGTGACTGAAGGAGCTGGGACTACTCAGTTTGAGGAGGAGAAGGCTGAGGAGAGACCTCATCACTCTACGACTACCTGAAAGGACACTGTAGAGAGGTTGGTGCTGGTCTCTTTTCACAGGTGATTAGTGACAGAACAAGGGGGAACGGCTTTAAACTCCAACAGGGGAGGTTTAGACTGCACATTAGGAAAAAAATTTTCAGAGAAAGAATAGTCAGACAGTGGAATAGGCTGCCCAGGGAGGTGGTGGAGTCACCATCCCTGGATGTTTAAGGGTCATTTAGATGAAATGTTGGGGGATATGGTGTAGGGGAGAACTTTGTAGAGTAGGGCTGAGGGCTGGATTCAATGATCCCAAGGGTCTTTTCCAACCTGAATGATTCTGTGAAATACATGACATTGAGAAACTGCAGTCCAGAAAACATACTGTCTTAAGGAACAGTGTAGAAGAATATATAGCTGTACACTCTGAACACTCAAATTCACTACAAAGGGCTATGTTAAAAACTGCCCCAGATTTTATCATTTCCCTCCTTAGCCATCCACTTTTGAGCCTTGCCTACAGTGAGAAGTAGATGTATTTCACATCATGCACGCTAATAGAAACGTTCAAAAAAGCTACCCAGCATACCTCACTGCATTAACTTTTATAGCCTTTTCTTGCATTTTAACATCATTTACCATGATGTTAATGTTACTGTGTTCATGCAAGGTAATATGAATAGACCTGGCTGGAAAACAGTATTTCTATTTTTCAGTCACTCGGAGATCAGAAAAATGAGTATTCAGTTTGCACACAAAATCCCCAGCCCATATTGACAGGTTTGTGTGCAAGATGACAAAACCAGCATTTCCTAACAACAACAGAAGTTTAAAATATCCCTAATTCACTACTTAATGGAAAAAAACAGAAAAATCTAACTGGAATGGCAACAGCCTCCTGAGCTGTGCACATGGCACCCCAGAAAAGGGACTCCCAGCATGCAATCCAGGGGAAAGAAGGGGAAGAACTTTCAAGGAAAAACAGAGGAGCCCCTCCCTGGAGAGGATCCACACTGACCGGTGGCATCAAACACATTCGGTGCAGCAGGATAGGAAGGATAAAACTCCCCTGGGTGCAGATCAGCAGTTCTCAAGTTTCTGGTACGTGATGACCGAAGGAGTGATTTGCTGAGATGGATGATCCTACAGGGATTGGATAGATACACTGTTTTCCAGCAGGATTCCACCAGCACATAAATATTCTCTTAGTATTGCTTTGCCAGGCAAACAATTGCTGTACATACCTCAGGCACGCATGGCTGTGACCACGTATCAGTGGCATCAACCACAGGATATGGTCTAAATCTTCTGGAAGTCATACACCACATTTAGCAGGAAAGACTGGCAATCGTTAGAAACTGCTCATTTTCAGTCTACTCACTGATACAACAATATCTTTTCTTAAAGGTATAGATAAAAAAAGAATTTAAAACTTAGCTCACAAAACTGTAATTAAACACACTGTTGGGCCTGTGCTTTTTACTATGCCTTAGCATCACCTCACTTAATAAAAAACAAACAAAAAAAAACCCAGAAGAAAACAGATTTTTCCTTTGCACTGTATTGTAGATGCGAGAGGACCCGTTTGGCTGAAACAGCTGATTTTCTGTGATTTATTTCTCCTTACTTATTCATATCTAGCTGATAATTTATCTAAATGAAATCTCTTCAAGACACTTGGCACTAATGCCAGAAATCATGCATTACCGTACATCTTAAAATTATCTGTGAGTATAAAAATTTCAACGTGGGAATGGTGGCCGAGGAAAGGTAATGCATCACCGGATTGCAAGTAGAGCTTTTGCCCATTATGTATCACACAGCAAAGATGATCTAAATTTTCACCTTTCATGAACCTGGGAGGAGCAGAGCCCACAGATGATCAGCCAGGACAAACCCATGTGCTTTTGGGAAAACCAGGGGGCTGTGCTCACCCACGCTGGCTGAGGAGCTGCCCTGCTGACTTCACCTGACAGCTTGCACAACAGCTACGTTTGAGCAAAGCTACCACACCTCTGGAAAGTGAACTGAGATTTTGAGACCAACCTGCGCCGGTGTTTGAAGGCTATGCCGCCACGTCTCTGGGGAGGGAGCAGAGAGGAAACAGCAAGGCAAAATGCAAGGAGGGAGAAATGGATTAAACAATAGATTTACAATGAGGACAGTGTAAGAGAGAAGAGAATTAGCAATCTTAGCAGAAATTAAAATCAGGACAACAAAGATGACCTGCCTTTGGCCATGGCAAATGCCATCAAACCAGAGTTTTGGAGTCATGGGAACACACAATTCTTTTGTTGACTCCCCGATGGTTATCAGTCTCCTTCCTTAAGGGCTGTGTATGCTAAGCATGCACTACCTACACACACAACATTTCCCCTACCTCTCTAATTGGTCTAATCATGCATTTCATTATTAAGGCAATTTCTAATGTCACACATTGCATTAACCAAGTCTTTCTATTTATTTTCTTCCCCACTTTTCTCAGTTAATAAAAGGAGAGCAAGGAGGAAGAGGAAAGAAACTGCCCATGTTCAACACTTAATATTTAAACAAGCTCTGCGCAGGCTTTTGAAGTTCACACCTCCCAGAAGCAGGACAACTTGATTTTATTTTTACTATGGCTACACATTGGAAACAAGTTCTCTAGAGGTGGCTTTATAGGGCATTGGGACACTGGTTTCCAGCTGGAGGGCTGTAAATGGGTGGCTCAGAAATGCCTACAACCTGGCTAGCTATGGTCCCTCCCTTTTAAAGCCCATCAGAGGCAGATGAATGACTCAGTTGTCACTCATCATCAAGAAGGGGGTTTCTACGTCATGGGGCTGATCATTTCCATCTTGTAAAGTCACTAAAAAGTCTCCCTTATCCTTCTCCCTCCCTTCTCATAAACACCACAGTTTATTTTTTTTTGTTTTTTCCTTCTCTAGATTTGCCTGTTTATTTGTTGTCAACTCCTACTAGTCTTGCACCAGGACCTTAAATGAGCAGAGGACACTGGATCAGTTCAGTGAATCACTGCAAGTGATGGCTTCTTAATTTGGTTGAGAAAGCAGCAGCAATTGGCCTGCTAATGCAGACAAAAATAAATCCCTAGAGCAAAATACCAAGGCGGGACCTATAACCAGATCTGTCCCACTCTGAAATTGCTCAGAAAGTCCTTTAAATCATTGGCAAGCACCTCAAGTAGCATAGGGGCATGCTGCAAAGGTAGGACCTACTGCAGAGCAGCAGCCACTAGCATGCAGAAGAGGACGAGGTGAGCCCTTGAGATGTCCCAGTCCGAATCCCTGCATCAGTGTGCTGGCACCGGCACGGACAAAAAGCTCTCTGCATTGCTGTAGGTCTAGATAACTGCACTGTATCCTGACTTTCTTGTACGGTGGTGACATACAAGCACAGAAGAAAGCTGAAAAACAGCGAAGTGCTCTTTTGTAATCTTGCTGTCTTGCTAAGGACACTTCACTCTAAGTGATAAGACAAGATCAGTGGTGAAGGTATTCATAATTGAAACCAAACATCCATTATGTGGCTTTCAGTGACTTCCTTGGCATGGCTGTTCTGTTTCCTAATACCTGTACAGAGCTCAGAGTAGTTGAAACTAAAGATGGTATTTTAAGCAATTCCATGCTAAATGTGTTTTTACCATCAACAGGAATCTGACACCTCATGGCAGCTGTTATGAACGTTCGTCCCTGCCTATACTGACCACAAGACATACTGAATAGCAACTTAGTTAATATGAGGAAAAACACTCCTAATTTTCAACTGAAGATAGAACTTTTACTTACTGATCGTTAATAGAGCAGGTTGTTTTCCCACTGATCAGTGTCAGAAGAGATCATCAGCGCTGGACAGGCAAAGCTTCTTTTCACCAAGCCTTTGTGAGCATCAGCAGCTGGACCGCTCACAGCATTCACTTTTGCTCCACAGCTGCTCAATAGCCACAGCTGTAGATTGTTTCATCCTTTTCCATACCAACACCCCATGGCAGCAATGTACCTTCCCACTGCCAGCCCCCAGGGTGACCCTCTGCAGGTGAAATGCTGGGCTTAGTTTCCAATTAGTGCCTCACCACATACAAAGGTGCATGCTTAAACACTAATTAGCTATTTTTTTCTGTAGCTCTGGATAACAGCGGAGAGCAAGAGGCAGGGAAACACACAGAGACAAAATGGCTGAGATAGCTAATAGCAACTGCACATCCAGTCCCACAGCCAGCATCGAGGTCCTGGGCAGCAGAGCCGCCCCTGCAAGCAGACAAGGCAGGCTAGGAAAGCCCCCAAATAGTAAAAACTAACTGATAGCCCCTGATGCTGAGCTGGAATAAAATTGTGTGCATGCTGTGAAATATAGCGAAAAGTAGCTAGAAGTGTGTAACAGGATAAACTTATTAAATAAGCAGCTTACTTAGAAGATACAAGTCTCTCAAGAGTGTCATGCATACTGTGGTACAACTCAGGCCACCTACATCCTCCCTGGCCCTTGCTGCAAAAGCCTTCTCAAATGCTAAATGTTGCCTAAACATGGATAAATTTAGGTGCTCAGATTGACTGCTCTTTGCCACAGCATGACTGACAGCTTACAGAAACTAGGGAGAGAATTAATGTTTTTAAAAGTGCCACAATAATCACAATATATTTACATTTTTCTGACACATTAGTCAAACATTTATCATTTCTTAAAATGTAGCTATGATACTTTGTCTAAACTGTCATGAGTCACAATGTAATTACATGGTAATCATATGGCAATTAATTTATACGATATTCATTTGAAACAGAGAAGAATTAGGCTTGTGATAGCGTGCAAAATTAACAGGCACACCAGACAAGGAATGGAAATTAAGCCACTGGAAAAAAAAAATCCAGTAGAAAAATTAATGTCAAAATCAGTGTTTAAACAGATTGCTCCAAGCTTGAGGAAAAAGCTATGAGACTAAACCATCCAATTTTCTGTTTCTGAATTTGTTTCTGAAACAACCTCTCCAAGGTTTTCTTTTTTAACTTCAGATTAACCCCCTTGGTCCATTGTAAAGGATCACTTTAATCTTCCTACAACATGTATTTTAACAGTTTTCAAACTGAACTACTTGAAGAAAACAAACACACACAAACACAAGGCTAACAGGCTAACACAAAGGACCCATGTGCTTTTCTGTGCCTTATTTTAGGATTTCAGGTCTCCAGATCTCTGTCAGGACTTATGACAACAGATGCTACGATACAGTGCACACCAGTGATGCTCACACACTAACAGAAAATCAGTAGCGATACTGAGCATTCTTTGTTACAGAGACCTCCAGCATTGCAATCTTTCTCTAATTTATTGGATAGCTCCAGGTCAAAGCTAGCTGCCTTGTGCACTGAGCTCCAGTCAGCAAGCTGAACCCTAAGGCGATGGGAAACTCTGAAAGGGATGAGGCTGGAGAAAGGCAAAGATGGTTTGGGCACAATTATAATACTGTGTCTGTCCAAAACACAGGAGCAGGATGACAGGTGACAGGGGAACAAAAGAGATAAGCTAAAAAATCCAGGAGGGACTCACCAAAAAAGAAGTTCTGAACTTATGACAAGCTTTAAACAGCAACAGAGAGTAAACAATAAAAAATGAAAAGTATTTCACAGTGAAGAAAATTAAGATTCCATATGTGGTGAATTATTCCATTTACAGCTTTCTTTTTAAAAGTCACACACTAATTAATGACTTCAGCTAATCTCATTCTTATTCACAACCCAGCCTGTATTTATTTTGCAAAGAAAATGTTTAACTGGAATAGCCTATTAGTTAGTCTTCCTAACTCATCTTCAGCAGTTGTCTTGGGAAACAGCACTGTAGTCATATTTAATACATGCACTGTGTACAGCAACTTTGATGAAAAGGGGAATAAAATTATACAATTATTGCATTAATTATACATTATACATTTTTGTTCAGTGGCCCTTAGTACTTTTCAGAATAGCTGGGTCACCTGGAGAAAAACCACACCACAAAGCTTTCTCATTAACAGCGCGATAGGGATGCCTCAGGCACCGCAAGCAGCTGGTAAGAACGAAACCCAACATTTACTTGAAAATGAACCCCATAAAGTAGGTAAGGCAGGGTATAGGGGTCACTCAGACAGCTGCAGTGTCGTCTTCCCAGCAAGCCCCTTAGCCTGCATGGGTCAGCGTCTTGAAAAAAAACCAAACCCGCCCTGGCCCCTCACCTTGGGATGCTCTTGAAGTGCATCTGGAACTGTTGGTTTTTGCACAGCAGTTTAAGTCAACCTGACACAGCGCTGCTGTAATCTCCCCATCCCCTCATCCTCACCCGCTCTCATCCAATCGCAGGGTCTGGCCCAGGAGCTCCCCTGCTCTGGGAAATAAGAAGCACCATGTTTTGGTGGCCCAATTCACTGGGGGGCTCCCTGTGCACCCAAAACAACCTCATGCTGCAGGAACCTTTTTTTCTCCCTGTCACCACAGATCAGGGAGCAGCAAATCCCAAACTACAGAAACCACATGCTGATGTGGGATCTGAAAGCACAGAGGCACAGCCACCGTGGCAAACGTGGTGCAGAAGTAGCTCTGTCCCAACTGCTCCTGATCCCCAAGGCCAGTGGCCAGCCAGGCCACCCACCACTGGGCTGTCCTTGGCAAAATCACCCAAGGAGCCAGTCTGAACAAAAAAACACAAACCTCTTTTTTGAGAAAAGAGCAGAGGAATGGTGGCTGGTATTGCCCTGGGAAGCTCCAACCACAGCCACCACCAGAAGATGGTAGAGGTGGGACTGGATGCCATGTGGGATAGGATGCTAACAAAGACGCAGAGGACCCTGAGAAACAGGAGTAAGCTGGTGGGTCACAGCTGCACAGGGCCTTTCATGTGTGTTGACTTATAACTTCTTGGTGACTCACTTACACACATGTGAAATGGGGCACGAATCATCTCTGGCCATCCACCAGCACAGAGCAGAGGCTATCTTGTTCAGGCCACAGTGACAAATGACACTCAACAGTGTCCTGTCACTTCTTATATATCACTTCATTGCTAGCTGTCACACTACAGAGCTATTCCCAGGCTCCTCCTCTGCACTACAGGAAGGAAAATGGATATTTCAAGCTCCTGATCCCATTTACTAGTGAGTTTTGTATTTGTGTGGGGTAAATACACCAAGGCCTAGGCAAATAATAAAAAAATAATAGTTACCTAATGAATTCTCTGATTGATTTGATAAATGCTCTCCAAATAGAGAGGAAAATGGAATCATAAATAATACACTCCTCTGCTGATGGAAACAGTTTTAAATAAACTTGCACACATCTGGCAGTGTTTGCTGAGACAGCTCCACTACATCCACAGATATCGTGCCTGCTAGGAACCACTGACGTGAGTTTTGGTGTGCTGTTCTCCATCTGATGCAACGCCTGGTGTTTTAGGCGCATGGTGGAAGGGGTATAAAAGAGCTGAGGCAAAAGGATCTCCTGGTCCAGAGAGTTGAGGCAGTTGCACCTTATATCTATTGACCTCCATGGGTACAGCATGCACGTGTTAAACTGTGCTGAGTTTGTGTTTACAGACAGAAAAAGAAAGACTTCAAGTGGTTTGACCTTTTCTAAAACCTGAAGTCCCATCTCATTCAAGCTCAAACACAACAGAGAGCTGCCATGTCCAGGCACAAGCTGGTACCCCCACAAAGCACCATGCACACACCTCTTACCCTAACAGGCCTCTCTGACATGCAAAAGTTTTCTCCAGGCTCTGCAGCAAATCCATCCTCCTCTCCTTGGCACATGCCTGAGGCAGCCAAGCTCACAGGAAAAGCTTCAGCTGAACTTTGTGTTTGCTTCTTGCTGCCCTTCCTGTCTGCAACGCTAACCTTCAGGAAGCACACGTTCAGCTTTCATATCATACCTATGTGAGGTGCATATAGAGCAGGCTGGGAAAAGTGTCAGCAAATAAATTATTTATCATATTATTGAGCGGGTTTAGCTTGGATGATCAATATGAAGAAACCTCAAATGCTCTGAAATGCCTAACAGGCAAAATCCTTGGATCCACCATTTCAGTACACCAGTCTTTGCAAGGACTGGATTCTTCTCCAGCATTTGGGGGATTTCCTCCCCAATTTTCTCCCATGCTTTCTGCCACCTTTCCTGCGTGGGTGACTTCTCAGTGTCAGTTCAGCCTCGCAAGGGCCAGACACACCGCGTGCCTTTGTGCCCGCAGGCTCCTCTAGCAAAGCAACACCTCTCTGCTATGCTCCGCGGCTCCCAGCTTTCTCAGCTCTCCAAGAGAAACCATCAAACCTTCTGAAAGCAGAAACAAAATAGTGCATTTCCCAGGTTTTCTGGCAAAGGATTCTCAATGTGTGTATATATATGTGTGTATATATATATATGTATGCATGTAAAAACAAACCCTAATATTGCCGACTTCTTTTGCACAACTCCCCAGAGCTTCGCTGTGCTGGCTGGCTGTGGGCCAGAAGAAAAGTACTTTCAAGATATACCAAACTACATTTATGTTGTTCTTGCTTTATGTGCCCAAAACAGTTTTCACAGATGACACTTGATGGAAAATGCTTTAATGGACTATATATTCTGCCATCTCTTCTATGCCTGCTCCAGGCTCCAGTTAAATACGGCAAAGAAAAACTATTCGTACGTAAATAAATTATTCTTATACGGATAAAACTAGTCAATGTGGGAGATCGGATCCAGTTCAATTAGCACCTCCATGACAGTAATGAGAAAAATACTCTGCCATGACCTATTGTAAATCTAAGAGAAAAGGCTCCAGCAGGGACTTTGCAATTCCTGGGCTAATTGTACTTAATTAAACAAGGTAACAGCACCATTTACAATAACTTCAATAAAGTTCAATGATACACACATTTACTAACTTTAATTCAACATCTGTGATCTTCATTTTGTTTCATTTATTATATTTCTTATGGAGGCAAGAGCTCTTTTTAGTACAACAAAAACTGACCTGCATTTTTATGAATAACTTGTTTCCATCAAATTTTAACCCAGCAAAAAGAAGGCAGATTTGATTTTTTGAAAAAAAAAAAATCTATCCTTATTAGGTTAGAGAAAGTTTTCTAAGAACAAACATATCAGCACTGGGGGAAAAAAGATCAATTTTTGGTTGATCAAAATAAACTGAATATTAATCTTGAATGTGGCAAATAGCTCTAGCTGGAAAGGGGAATAAAAAACTACACTTTAAAAATCAAGGTGCTCATTGCTTTGTAGTTTATCAGCACATATTCTTTAACAGAAATTAAGAACTTTGAGCTGAACAAAAAGAATTGTTAGAAAGCAACATTTCCCAGTATTTTTGTTTTGATTACAAAAAAAAAAAAAAAAAAGAAGAGATATCTCACTGGGGTCAGCCCCAAATGACTTTTCTAATTCTTTCCCATTTCAGTCACAAAGCTGAAGTGCCAGATGTTTGCAAGGCTCTGGCTTTTACAAAAGTTTGCTTCTCTTGATCACAAATCCTCCTTTCCCACCCCCCTTACCCAGGTGACTGCTGTCACTATTAGGTCTCTCATTTATAAAACATCACCCATTATCTTTTCTTCCTTATTGGAAAAGCTTTATTATCTACTGCAGGACAAATACTGATGAAACATCCTTTCAGTGTCACCAAGAAAGTACCCACACCTCAAGCTTTGCTGCAGCTTAACAAGATTAAACCACATCACAGAGATGCCACGCAGACATGAGCAGAAGTGTTCATGCTCATCTCTCCAGCGTGTTTTTCCCCAAAGGTGCTGGGCTCAGTATCGCCTCAGTGATGACTTTCAGCTAAGAGCCCTGACAGGGGACAGTCCCCCAAGGCTCTGGTGTGTGCATAAAGAGCTTAGTTTTAAAGCTAAAATGGCATAATTCATGTGACTTTTACCAGGGGAATAGGGTTCCCCTGTTCACTATAATAGCTGATTGCTATATAGTGTGCATGTTTCAGCCTGCATCACTGGTCCTCAGAGGTGCTAAAGAAAAATAACTGTCTGGTTTCAATTTGCCATTGCTCTAGTGAATAAGTTTTAGAGGTCTCCTGAGGAAGACTTAAAAAAAATAAATAAGGTGGAAACACCTGAATAGAAACAAGAAGAATTAAATTAGGAATCTTAGAGGCAAGGATGATGACAGGCACCCAGAAGAGGAGAAAGAGCGTAAGTCTTAACATAAGATGAAACAACTGTGTGCTCAAGGCAGATTGGTGTCTTGTGTGCGAGCCAGAACAAGATGGGGAGACCTGGATTTCTGTCTCTAAAAAGGTTTTCTAGACGCCAGTCACAGGCAGGAGCAAAGCTGCCTGTTACACACAGTCAGATACTGGGTTTGCTGGGATCCCTGGGAGAAAAGTCTCTGTTCAGCCATCATTGCATACAAACCACAGAGAGATCCTGGAAATGATCTTTGTCAGAGGGCAAAAGGGTTTCACACTGACAGCCCCAATATAGGGGACTGAGGTTTGTCCTGCCTTGTATTTAGGGAAACAGCATGGACATCCCACCTGTCCTACTGTTCCTCCCTACCAGTCTTGTTCCACAGCTTGCCCAGTTTATGGCCTGTCTTTGAAGAAGGCAGACCTCTGAAGAAGTGTATCAAGAGCAAATAACAACCAGTCTTTATAAAAACATAACAACAATAAAGCAGAAAAGCAAGACTGCCCACAACAGCTGGCAGCTTTTCCTCCTACAGTTACCTCTATCGGCTGCACCAGGCAGTTCTTCCACTCTCTCCTTATCTTGTGAAGTAAGCCAGAAAAATAAGGAGATGTCAAAGAGGAGGAAAGAGAAACTGAAGCTTGGAAATAATAGGCAATGAATCTGAAATTTAAAGAATATCCTTTTTTTTCCTGGTAGTATTGTTCCAAGCAGAGTGGGCTTGTAAAAGTCTAATCACTTCCCATCCGGCTCATCAATCACGCAAGGGAACTGGCCCCTTGCACAACAGAGTGAGCCTCAAATTGGCTCCCACCAATAATAAAAGGTAGCGGAGAAGGACAATCCCTTCAGAGGATTGTTTAATAAATCTTGTCTAGACAGGGAACACAAGAGAAATGGAAAAGATTTCCTGGAAGACCGTGGCCATTCAATCCCATCCTGCTTACATTATTGATACACGCTTGCTGCAACCGATAGTTTAATGTGAATTTTCATATTTTGATTCTTGTTATTCAGCACCATCCAAAATTAAACATTAAAATTTAAATATTTTAAAACAGGTGAAGGTAGTAATTGAAGCCAATGGAAATCGCACACTGGAACTATTCCTGCTGCGTGTGCTTGCCTGGCTGCAAAAATGCCAGACACAGTTGCGACTCCTCTATTTTCAGCAGTTGCTGACATTTTACTGTAATTTATTCTCATTTTCTCCTCTTCTTAAAAATAACAACACCACTACTATTCTAATAATAAACTGACAGCTCTCACGTCCGAAAGACCTTTCAGCAGAGAACTGTTTCTGCCAGCAAAGGGTGCCTAAGCTCAGTGCACGTGGATGGCTTACGGAGCATATACTGCATAAAACCCAACCGGCCCCTCACCACGTTACACTCAGCGCTACATTACCCTTTGGTTTCTTAGTCATAAGTTTTACTTTCGGTAGTCTGTCCTTTCCAATGCAGGGGCCCAACTGTCAGCTACCAGCAAAAATCCCATTCCAGTCTGTATTTGGTGTATTTTTTGATGGCTTCCTCCTCCACTTTTATCTGTCAGAAGCGCTAAAGACTCCCACAAGCCATAAAGTGTTTCTGACATTCATGGCTTTTAGATCCCGGGTTTCAAAGAACCGCTGAAGGTTATGTTGATTAAGCCCAAAGACATATTTCTAGAAAGCTGTAGCTTAAATAAAAAAGGTGTTTTGCTGTCACAGTGATCAGCCAAAACCATTACTGAACCAGAGCATATGGGAGTCGAAAGCCATCAGAGAAGCGTGTGATGTTCCAGGCTGCTAAGATTTGCTCTCTCCAGCAGAGATCAGAGGCAGCAGGAGAGCAGATGAGGCATTTAGCTCAATTAAAAAATAAACAAATAAAACCAAAAACTTGTATTGAGTGAGATGATGGCCGATTACCCACCAGTTAAGCAAAGGCTAAGAAAAATCATTGCCTCTTAAAAGTGCTATCAAACAAGAAACCTTTTTGTTTTGTGAGAGCCCCAGAGGGGCACTCTGAGATGCCTTTGGAGGATGGAGCTGAAGACGTTTAAAGAAAACAAGAGGAGCCTTTACTGGGAGCTTTCCCGAAAGCCCAGATGAAGGCCTCCTTATTTTGCTTCTGAGAAGTCCCTGCTAATCAGACACAACGGGATTCATCCTTCTGGCAAATTAACATCCAGTGGACGCTCTCTGAAGCAGATCTGATAAATATTTGCATCCACTATGAATTTGTGGCATGATGCAGCATTAAAATTTCATGGAAGAAAAAAAAAATTCAAAATTGCTTAAGGAGCTGTAGTGTTTGGGCTCCTCATAGTTCTAGGTATAGTTACAGGCAGTAGACATTGTAAAACTGCCAGTTGCTTCACCTAACAAAATTTCAGCCCTTATTAGACATAAAAGGATATGTAATTTCCTTCCAGGGGTCAGAGTTAAAACCTAGCACTTCAGGTACAGCAGTTCAGCAAGGGCTGTAACAAACACCTAAAACTTAAAAAGCAGCAAAAACCGGGACTAATCTCACAATCTGAACACAGGTTTGGAGAAAGGTGACCTGGTATGGGAGGAGCTGAGGTGCAGAAATGCAATCAAAATTATTTCTTTTTAAACTGAGATCTCAGGGAGTGTGTGAATTCTATTCAAAGTAATTTAAATAAACAGGAATTTTATAACTCCTGGCTGCAGCCTTAGCTGGCTCAGACATATTTATGCAAGTGTGCACAAATTATCTTATAATTGAAATGGTTTCCATTCAGTGCTGAACTTTTTGCATTCATATCATCAGGCCAATTGAGTTGAGGACACCTGCCCCAGGACTTATGAATGTCGATAAGGTCTCATGGAAACAGATGCTCCATACGTCCCACCGTGGGGCATTAGAAACCACCCTTACAGTGTTGTCCTCTCCGACTGCTCTAAGGAGAGACGGAAAACTTCCTAACACAGGTTGCTCTAAATGACTGTCTTGGTTCCGCTAGGATAGGGCTAAGTTTCCCCAGCAGAGTGGGGAAGGGATCTCCAGCCAGGTTACTCATACCATGCTGATGACAGGTCCTGAGAGGCAGCGGGAAGCTTCTCTTTGTGGCTTTGGTGGCCGGCAGCACACGGCGGGCTGTCCGTAACCATTGCGGTATTTCTCTGTATATCTTTTGTCTTGTTTACTGTTATTACTGTTTATTGTTGTTAGCATTGCTCCTGTTGTTGTTCAGACTGTTTATTACACTGTTGTATTAAATTTCTTCTTATTTTAACCCGGGGTTTGTGCCCTACTTGTGTCTGAGGGTGGGGGAGGGACAACATCAACGTGGTCTCCGGTCTTGGCAGGGCTTAAACCAACACAATGACACCTGAAAAATCCTTGCAGGTCGTTTACTCCTCCCTGGTGCACAAAAGCATGCAGGCATGGGCAATGAATCCCCAGTGGGATCTCTACTGGGCAAATCATCTATCTTGTGCTGTTGTGATGGAAATCTAACAACAAGAGACAATACAAAAACCATCAAACCAGGTGCAAAACAATTGGATGAAAGGGGATTTTACCTGCCTCGAGCCATTCACTCTCCATCCAGCCCCTGGGATGTGGGTGCCTGCCTTGCAGGACACAATGCAGTCCCATTGATGGAAGACAGACCCCATATGCCTGATGCACCTCTTTGTTCCCAACAGCGCCCCTGAGTTTCCTCACACAATTTTCCCAAGCAGCATGTTTCTAATGGAAGCTGGAGAAGGAAAAGGTGCCCAAAAGCACAGAGCCGAGTACACAGAAAAGCACCCGCTCTCACCAGGAACCACACGCTTTAAACTTCTGTGTACTGAAATCATAATATTGAGGTAAATGCCATAAACCCAGTATTTCCCATCGATGCTAAATAAGCATCTTACTCCATCTCAGGAACACTACGAGCACAGGGAGTTGAATGCTTGCGACAGGAAGAACTGGGGAATTTTCCAATGGTAACAGGCATGTAATATCTGCATGGCTGCAACACGTTAAGGAAAAAGCATATTACCTCTTCTATTAAATAAAGACAACACATTTTGGTCAAACACCAGAATTACAAAGCCAAAGCAAATGATATTTTTAGATTTTACGAAAATTTGCTTTTTGAATACTTCCAGCCCTATTTAGTCCCACACTGCTCAGCTACACGTACGTCCACCGACACAAGCTGAATCAATCCCAAAGCAGGCAACAGCAGTGCTGCTGCAAAAGATGAAAACATATTGATGTTGGTATAGATTTAAATGTGCTGGACCTACTCTGCCCAAGGAAATGCTGTCTTGCCTACTAGGAACACCTGTAGCGATGCCATTATTTCATGATTTGGGGACTTAGCTGTGTCATCAGTGTAGTCTAGGTGTGCATTGGCTGAGCACACACCAGATCAATTTGCAAGGTAAGGGGGCTTCATTGCAAATGAAGCAAAATTTCTCAGTTTTACTGGCCAGTAATGGAGAAATTTTTGGTCAAAAGGCCATAATAATGTCAAGGAAAAGGATCACACAAAAAAAGCTTACTTTGCAATGAGTGGATTTCCTTGCACACAGGCAAGGCTTCCCGACAGGCTCTAACCATATGTATTTGATTTTACATTTGATCAGTTTGAGTGATTCTGGTGTCACCCGACCAGGGACACTTACAGACAGTGCAAGAAATAAATGACCTTTTAACTGCATTTTTTTCTTATACATGCATTGTTCTGCTAAAATAATTCATTGTATCCTAACGAAATGAGCATGACTCGCTCCAGGAATGAATGAATACTCACTCCCGGGTGATGGGTATTTATGTGCAGGGACAAAGGGTCTGTAATGGAAGATTTATCGTTAGCGCCTGAGCCCATTTTATCTTCATTTCACATGATACCAACGAACTGAGTGTTGTTTTGGGAGTATAATTGATCTATAGCTGAAACAAATCAGCTCCGCAACTAAGTGAGGAGATGAAGTGGTGGATAATCTGTAGTTTAAAACCAGCTGTTCTGCCGAGATCAAATGATTACTTTGGCACTGAAATGATTAGCTGACAAGGGAGCGTGTTTCAGCATCCGCCATCATTACTGGGCACCACGGCCGTAACCTCCGGCCACACTGATGCCAGACACCAGAGCTAATTGACAGCATGGCTGGGATCAGCTCACCATTTGCTAAATTGATGGACCTCACCTGGCCTCAATTACAAATATCAGCATTTTCAGGAAACAAACAGAGAGAGGAGGCAGAGGAGGAGGATACCCAGGCACTAGTCAGATAACTGTGACTGCAACAAATGCCAGCAAAATGTTTTAGGTTTAAACTGAGCAGCAGTCTCTGCTTTCTACAGTAGTTTTAACACATCATAAATATATGCAAATATTTTCCTCTCATTTCTCTCTGCTTGCACATCTGACAATTATTGAAAACTGTAATTCGTCCCATCCCTTTTTGCAGTGCCCTTCCACAGGGATTCCTACAACGGCTGTTAATAGGTTTCCTCATTTTAGACAAGGTACCACCTGCTCATGGAACATCCCATGAATGGGACAGAAATGCAGAGAGGACAGAGGTTTGCAGTTGTCTTTTCTTTTTCCTTAATTGTCATCTGTGCTTTCAACTACAAGAACCTTTTCCAAACAACCTGCAGATAACTGAGGTTGCACAGCAGATGAAACATAAACATGTTCACATAACCAGGCTGCAAAGACCGGCTGCCACAGCAGCAGGGATGTTCTGCATTGAACTCATTGGCTCAGCGAGCAGGAGGGTAACCCATCTGCAGAGTACACTTCCTTTCTTCTCCCTTTTACCTAAAAATTCACCAGACTCCAAATAAAGTTAAAATAGTATTTTAAAAACTACAGCAATCTGTAAGACCTGTTAGGTTGGGTTTTCCACACTCATATCAAATCAAAACAGCTCCTTACAGCAGATGTGTTTTTTTCTAGTTGATCACTCAGGGGGTTTGAAAGGAAACCAGTAATGTTTTCTGCTTCCCAAAGAGGTTATCCCATGCTTTTGCAGAGACAGCCATGAATTCCCTGATACTCATAATGGATTTTCCTTTCCTAAGCCTTCACTCCACACCACACTTCTGAAGGATTATTATTCCTGAGGTATGCATTACACGGGGTTGTTGCTTTGGATTTACAGAAGCAATACGACACATGCCTCACCATCCCTTTAACTCCCCTCTGCCCTTTGGCCCTTTCTGGAGGGGAAGCTGGTGAGTACAGAGCTGGGAGGTTGTTTTCAGAAGCTCCCTTCCAGACTCAAGGCAGGAAGAGTCCTTCTATGTATAAATCAACAGTGCTGGTATGAAAAGGATTTAAAGCAATGATGTTCCATATCTCAAGCTTCCTCGCTTCGAGGCAGCAATATGCCTGCAGGTAGCCATAGGTGTTGGTGCGTTTCTTTGTTGGTATTACACAGATTGTTCCCTGCAGCAAGATGCAGATACTTCCACCATCACCATAATTATCCAGAATTATATAACAATTGATAACATTTTACAGCTTCTTTTCTGGCACTTCAGGATCTGAATAAATCCCAAAACAGCAGAAATCAGAATGAGTGGTGACATCAGGCTCTGGCCACCATTCAAGTTCTTGGACCATTTGGCTACATCCGTCCTATTGAGACTGAATGGCATGTACTTTGAGGGTGTCATCTCCATCTTGGGCTCATTAAGGTTGTTTTCTTAAAGCATGAGCATAAACTTTCTTAGGAAATGTATTTTTGGTATAACTTCTCTCTCCAGTGAGCAACATTAAGATATCACTATTATTTTTCCTGCACAAAACAGTGTAGGTTTGTCAAAATCCACATGATATTTCTACTTTGTCTTTTGACATTTTCAAGTTTATTATGTTCAGCCAGTACCTCAAAGCACTTCATTCTTTCTCCCTGGTAGGACTAATAACCACCAAAGGGGGAAAAGAAACACTATGTGCTATTTAATACAGCATGCAGACACCATTACCCTCCTACTTAACTTTCAACACGAGTATTAGAAGTCAATAAGACCAGTTGCACTGAACCAGCTGCAGAAGTACTGCCTTAAACTAGGTTCTCACCACTTGAACCAAAACCTCATGATTCCACCTTTCCATGATGATGTTTGACACTGGGCACATCTCACCTGAAAAGTCAGTGGTACTTGATTTCATACCCCTCAGGGTTCAGCACTCAGAGCCAGCTTGCACTATACAGCAACATGAACAACACAGACATATCCCTGCTGGCTGCTCATCTGGTTTGGCAAACCCATCCTCGATCCCAGAAAGACACATCCACTATCACCCCCTGGCCAGCTCCAATCTCCCTGGCTCCTCAGACCAGCCCCACACAGCAGAGCAGCTTTCACTAAGGACACATTCTTCTAACATCTCCTTGACATGCTATTTTTGAGGTGGATGCCTAGGAAGGCCAACTTCTCCCTCTGCCACAGCTTTCCTGGGCACCTACACAGGATGCCTGCACGACACACGTGGGGCCCAGTGCTAGTATCAGGTTTGGGGTGGAAGTGTTGCTGTTGCTGAGTGCTGCAATCTGCACAACTGTGCTGACATTTCTGAACTATAAAAGCCCTCCGGCAGGCATCTACAGAGGAAACCTTTAAAATTGATCCAGTTTAGCACAAAAACTGTTGGCTAAGCCTCCATCCGTCCCTCTGCTCCTCCACCTTTTGACACAGCTTACAGCAAAAGACTTTGCTTTCCCTTTCATACGGCTTTTAACAGCAATTCAAGCCCATTGATCCAGGACTCTGAGTCAGTGTATTACAATGCAAGATTATTCAGCTCTCTGACAGTCAGTTTGTTTAATATCATTTTATTCCATAGTAAAATGGGATTGGAGGGAGGGAGGGCTGGAGGAAAAATTGGCAACATATTGCCTAAATGCTCAGAAAAACAGAACAGTGTCACTCAAAAGGAAATAAAATACTTCCACTTGGCACAGGCTGCTATACCACAATTACTTATGTATACCTTCTCTGTGCCTTCCAATTTCAATCTCTGTTCCACAGAAAGGTTTGAGAGGGCAGGTGGACAAAGAGGAGAATAAATAATCATTAACAACATCTGACCAAAGCCTGTCATTGAGCAGCATGAAACGGTGGAGTTTATGCCATCACCTAGCTAGGGTTAAGACTAGGCTTAAAAACTCATTACACTCACCATTTAGACTGAATAACCTTTCTTTCTATGGTTGGAAGAAAACTACTCATTTGCTGTATAACCTAATAAATCCATTTATAACTTAAAAGAATTTGCAACTAGGTTTTTTCCCTGTCAGTTAGTCTAACTTTACTCCATTGTTTGCTTTAGTCCAACTTCAATTAGGCCAACATTTCTAATTGCATTGGTAGGGGAGAGCTTTACATTTACAAGAGTAAGATCATTAACAGCATAAGGTGGTTGAAAGGGAGGGCGTAATTGGTTTCACACGCCTAGAGGGAAGATCAACTTCTATAAGAAACAACACCTAATTAAGAAGGTTTGCACTGTTTTATTTTTAATAATGTCCTCCCTTCCACTACCAGTGGTTTTTTTTTAGTACCCATCACAGCAGCTTCTGGGTTCTGGCTTAGCCACATGTATTTTACCAACATGCAGGAGCTGACAGCATCAGACCCCTTCATGGACAGACAGAAGGAAGAGTCTGATGAGACATTAAACAATAGGAAAATAAATAAATTAAGAGTTTGTATTTAACAAAAAAAATAACAACCCTAGACAGAGCTATGAAACTCAATAGCTGGTTTTGTTCACGTCAAGAATTTGACTCCTGATCTGTATTTTTGTCAGTGTCTAAGATTCAGTGCCCCAAGACCAGCTGGAAAGCGCAACCAGTTTGTCAAGACACTTGGCTGGCTGTGGACAAGTGAAGGCAGGTCATGCAGTGGGGACAACACGAGGTGACAATGCTGGCCCAGGAGCTACTCCGGACTGACATGGGGCGGCATGGGGAAGGAGGTTCATTCAAAGATCCCCAGCAGATATTGCCCAAGGAGTAACGCTCTTCCACCAGCACGTGTTGATCATGAAGGGAAGGGCTGGGGTGAGCACACGCCCCCAAACACAGCCCTATATAGCAGGCTGCTAGGAAGGGAACAAGATCTGTGTCAGAGAGGAGGGGGAGAAAGGTCTTCCTGGCTGTTACTGATGCTACACGACCAAAGTGCAGGAATATGTCCATTTTGCAGACTGCTCAACAGTTTTAGAAAAGAGCCCCCGGATGTGTCCATGACATTCCCAGGGTGATGGCAGACTTTGCCAGCTCCTCCAAACGCTTTCCCCTACCATTAAACATCCTCCACACACTACCCAGGCTGAACTGCCACCAATCAGTATCCATCCACTGTATTATCTCTGCCAAACCTGGAAAGCATTCCACCTGGAGCAGTGAACCCCGTGTGTCCTGGACATATTTTTGGTACTGGGGCCTCTTGCACCTCATAATGTCCCAGCAATGGGCCTGGGAAAGCAGTGGCAATACTGTTGAATAGCAAACATCACTTGCAACCATGGATGGCACCCCATCATAAGCAGGAGTGCTCTGGTGCCCACCTGGGCTTGCAGGCACCCCTGCAGCACCCAAAAGCTGCCAGAGGGGCTCGTGAGGTTCAGCAGGAGCAGCAAGGACAGACTGCTGCCTCACATTTTGAGGACCACCAGTGCAGCCCCCTGGGCATGAGGGAGCTGCCCCACATCACCTCCCCAGCGCTCTGCTCAGCCTAACAAAGGGTGGCTTTGCTGCAATCACGAAAATGGGATAGCAAGCGAAAAGGGTATTACTGATCTTGAGCATGTGCATGGGTCTGGGTTACTCTGAATAATTTAGATCAGGCTGCTTTTATCTTTCTCCTGCTCCAGAGCTGCTACTGCTGCAATACACATGAATCAGACAGGCTTCCCGGGAGGCTGAAGGTGGGCTGCCTCCCATACAATGGGAGCTGAAAGGGAAAATACTAAGAGACAATTTAAAGAGACTCCTTAATCATCCTAGACTTCAAATCTTTACCTCTCATCTCCACGTGTGATACAGCTGAAGGAATCTTCCCTCAACTGAAGGGGACACAGGCCGAGGCTGCGGGAGAGCTGGGGAAACTCTTGGTTGCTGCCAACAAAACGAAGGGAGGAACAAAGCGCCAGGTTGGGATCCGTCCCCACATCCTCCTGGAGTCCTGGCACGGGAGCCTCTCTGAACTACCTGTACGTGGAGGTGTGTGTGTCAGTGAAGAGCCTGTTGACACCACCTGCTAGTTGCTCCACACAGATGACAGCACTTGTTTTATACAGCAAATCGATCACAGGGATGTAGACACAAGGGAACGTGGCAGCTCCTGCCTCCAGCGGCTTTGGCAGCACTCCCGAGAGACAGCTCTGACGCAGACGGGATGTGAGGAGTGGCCCGGTAACATCCCCAGCAGGCCCAGGCTCCCCTGGAAAAGCGCATCATCTGCAGCCATCCCCTGTAACAACCTCCCTGCCCCTTCCCCCCAATAAAAGCTTTTGGGGGAGTTACACAGCCCCTGGCACACATAGAGGCAAAGGGCAGCTTTACAGTCCATCCCTGCGCCAAAACAGAAGCCTTCATTTCTGCAGCACACACCTCTCCGCCTAAACACAAGTGGCTATTTCAGGCTGTATCTTTCATATGAAGCCACCAAAAATAATTGCTAAATTAATGGGGCAATACCTAATGTACATATATTTGGTTACAGCTTGGCAAACCCAGCTCGAGGATTAATTTAATTTAATTAAAAATTGAATTCAAGCAGAAGAGTATCAGTTTGCAGAGTCCTTAAGTTTTTCTCTGCTGAAAGCAAAGCCCCAACTCCATTGCAGAGCTGATTTGGGCTGCTTGCTGGTGTTGTATTGCTGTAGGGAAAGGGTGAGAGGGGAAAAAGGTTGCACAAGTGGGTTTTTCAGTTTATTCTAGAGAGAAGACGTTGGTGTATGGAAGAGAAAGGAGCCTCCTAGCCGTTATTCTGCCTGTTGCAATGCCCTGGACAGCTATAAAAATAAAAGAATAGGGCTGGGAAGAGTATAAAACCCGAGTCAAAAATTGTCTGTGGGGAACTAGCAAAAGCATTAGCGGCTTGGAGAGATGAAGCTGCTGGGTTTGTAAACAATGCTAAAAGAAGGCTGTGCGAGAGCCAGACAGAAATAGCTGTGTGGCAAGTGAGGCCATGACGGCAGGGCAAGGAAGAGGTGGGAGGTGGGGAGAGGGCTTGGGGTCACCTGGTGCTGCTCTGCAGCTCCAGCCAGGTCTGGAGGGAGGGAGCAGCCACCACAGCGCAGGGGTAGCACAGTGGGCTCAGGGCGGCTGTCAGATACTCGGGATTATTTGCGTCCCTGAGTGGGCAAGAAGGGCTGGGCACAAGCGGGAAACCTTGGCAGAAAGACAGGGAGGGAGGCAGATGGGAGGCTGGCAGCCGTGCAGGCAGCTTTTTGCAGGGAAGGAAGGGGAGGTGTGAGCAGGGTCCCTATGCTGCCATGTTGCATCTAGCAGAGGAGATGCACCAACAGCAGCTAGAGGGTTTCACACCAGAGAGACCTCAGCAGAGGTATGATTTGAGTAGGACCATGACCTATATCTACCAAAAATGGGTGGAAACCAGACATGTTGTTGAAAAAGGGGTTCTAAGCATCTGTGGAAGGGAAGCACAGAGGCTGCTAAGGGCATTCTGTGGAACTACAACGACATACTTGCATGACAGACACCTGACTGGGACAGAACAGGAAAGCAGACACTGCAAAGACATGAGTGCTGTCCTATCGGCATATCTCAAAGGGGAAAAGCAACTGAAGCACAAAAATAACGTGATGCCTCTAAACGTATTTATGCCAGAAAGCACAGGATACCTTTTACCTACCAGCCAGGAGGCTCTAGGAGTAGCGGGGTGTGACGGAGCTGGGTGAGATTACGTTAGGGACTGTGTGGCATGTGATATTTGTCTTCGATAGCAGGGCCCAGGCACCAACCATCCAGGTGCTGTCCCACACATCAAGAAATGAGGGAAACATGAACACCAATTACCATAATAGTGCCTGGCACTCAGCTACTCACAGCGGCTGCAGCACCGGCTTCCTACTTCACTACCTGCTTCTCAACACAGGACAGGTCTGGAAGACCCTGCAAATCCATGCGTTCCTCACCCTGGTAATCAATAATCCTGGGCATTCTAAAGGCAGTTTAAACCTCTGGGATTATTTTAAACTACTGATTCTGCAAAAGCCATGGGAAATGGGAGAAGCAGCTGTTCTCCCAGGGGAGAGCCGTATCACACATGATTTTTGCAGTTAGCCTCTGCTCCCACTCCACCCTCTGAGTTTGGGATCTAACTCACTTTAAACATGGCTCGAGTTCATCCAACACAGTTGGCAGCTGATCACAGCCTGCCTAAAACAGTTTGTCAATGCCAGAAGCATGGCCTGGCATGCTGCTGGCCTCTTATAACCCACCCAGCACAGCAGTTGCTTTTATTGCCATGGACAACCTAGCCAGGTTTGTGCATCATGTTGGAGGTGGCTTCTTTCCACCTGGATTTGTGTGGCACAACAGTCCTGCTCCTCACACCGCTACTGGCACACCATTTGGCTCTATGTGCTTTGTTTTCTAATGGGTAAGGTGCAGGGTGAGGGTGCAAGGCAGGTGTCAATTACAGATAAATACATACATATATTTGATTTCCAGGTCTGTAACTACCTGGAGGTTGCTTTGCCTCTTGCCAGCCAAGGACAACATGTGCTGGCAAGTCTCTCCTGATGCAACCCACTGCAGGACAAATGCTACAGGGCAGCTTTGCACAGTGAACCCTCCCCAAATCCCCTTGGCTGGTGTAGGGCTGGATTGCAATGCTTTCCAAGGACTCCTGGGTAAATCCCCTCTCCACATAGGCACAGCCACCCTGCAGCCTCTTTTTCTGGGGGACTCCTGACAGTCCCTACTCCACATTCTGCTCCCTTTTTGCTGAGCTGGAACCTTACTGAAGCCTGTCAACTGAGAATTAAGATAACATTTTGCAGCAGAAGAGGATGCAGGGCTGTGCTGCCAGGCCTTCAGGAGCTATACATATCATGAGAGTGATCTGTCGAGCAAACTGGACAAGGCAATACCCTCCTGTCTCTGTGTTCCCCTTCCTGACACAGCTGTTCAGACTGCAGGCTTTCTCCATGCCCGCATCGCTGCTGAGCTCTGCTGCTGGAGCTTTCAGAAGGGTTTGTTTTCACCCATTTTGCTATAAAAGCTTCAAAAAGTTACTTTTTTTCTAAACCAGAAGCAGCTCCAGATGCCATGGGGACAGGCAGCAATGCTTTGCAACCAACTCTTCCCATAGGTGCTCTAGCAGTCCTCCCCGCTCAGAGGAATCTGTCTGACCCAGTCTTCCTCCAAGACTGTAACACAACCAGAAGCAAATACGTATAAAATCCAAACCCCCAAATTCCATCTGCCAAAGTATAAATGTGATTGTAAGGAAAGTAATAAGTACAGGCTGGCTTAGGTTTTCACCGAGCACGCAGTTCTGTGCACTGACAAAGGGAAGATGGGGCTATACATCTTTGCAGTAACTACAGCGGCTGTAAAGCTGCCCACCACAAAACGCCCACCCTGTTAAATGGCACGCAGATAGCTGCCAACATAACTGTGGCTGAGGGTGCTACAGAGGCACTACAGAGGTAAATGAAAAAAGAATTTATAAAGCAGTGTTAGATCATTTTCGAAGGCTGTTGATTGTGGTTAGAAATAAGTTTCATTATCATTTCAGAGAATTATTGCAGGGAAAAGCACAGAACTTTGGTCATGTCTTCTAAAATAAATAATCTGAATTGGTTAAATAAAATCCAAGCACGAGAAGACAATTTACTGACTGTGAATTGCTAAAAGCCTGGGGATTAGTCAAAGAAAACTCTCGATTACCAAATGTGTTTAACAGAACAAGAGTACTTGCAGAAGATTGTTTTGTGGTATACTAATTGTGTATTTTATTTTGAAAATTGAATACAGAGATGCTATTAAGAAATAAGAACTGTCCACAATACAAACTGTCAGCTTTGCCAAGTGAAACTAAAATAGGTTCCCATTTCTGAACTCAGTCGTTTGCAATATGAACTAGTGCACAATCTAAGCTTTTCTCAATATTTTTTCTGAAATCCAAAGCAGGGAAAGAAATCTTAGCTCTAGCCTTGACGAGACTGTGGACATGCACAAGCTCAACCAGCTCAGTTCCACAGAACAAGTCCTAGCACAAAATTCTGGCCCATGTAATTGGTTGAAGGATGCCAGGAGTTGAGAAGCAGTGGAATATGGAGCCCGACCTCTTCCCACCATCACTGTTGACTTGCTGGGTGAGGCTGGACATGCAACAGGGACAAGGGAGATCTCAGGGCCTGTTCTCCACAAATTATTTGTCCTGCCCAGTTCAATCATGCTCTTGGAAACCGTAAGTGCCTTTCCCTGCTGCAGCCTATGCTAGTGGAGAGCGTGCCTCAGCTGCAACAGGGATGTGCTACACCAGCAGCAACGCGCTACGTTAACCTAAGCCTCATTTCATTGCTGAAGCTTGCAGTGGTGGGACTGAATTACCCTGGAGTACATATTATGTGGGAAGCTTGAGCCTCCAAAGAATAACAAAGAAAACCAGCTATCAGCCCACAGTCAGAAACATCTTGCCTTTCCCAGCACTCAGGCTTAGACACGTTTTTTCCCCCTACCGAGTGCTCCTTTCCTTTGCCAGGACTCAGGGTGCAGGGAAGCACGGAGCAGCAGGAACAGAGCTAATGGAGCTGGAGGGTAGCACACACAGAGGACAACTTCACATTGCATTTGCTCACCCTTGTTTTGGCCACGGATGGGCAAGCAATAACACAAACAGAAGCAAAAATAAAATCCATAAAACTGTACCAGCAGATTGGCGGTACTGTTCTACACACATGAAAATGCAAGGAAAAAAATATTAGTATATGCAATCCCTTCTTAGATGAATGGAGCTCCTCATGACCCCAAAGCCACGCACTTGCTTGCAGGCCTGGAAGTTTAAGTGGTTGAGCATTTCATTCAGGTGATAGGCAGCCCTTTTTAGTCTTAATCAGCAGATATCCAGAGAGCTAACTCACAGACATAAAGCAAATCTACTTAGGGAATAAATGTCTAAATAAATATGAGAGATGAGATGCTGATCTTTTAATGTTCCTCTGCAGGGTAAATAGAATTATGGGGGTTTTTCACTTCAATTCATTTATGGTATTAGTTTTATTATTGCATGATAAAAAGGCTCAGCCTGGCTAGCTCACTAGCTCTTCCCTCTGTTCTGGAGTGAGAGGCTTCCCAGCTAAGCTGAGCACTAATGAAAAGGCAGACAGGCAGCAGGCAAAGCCACAGTACTCATCAGCCAGACGTACAGGTACGTCAGTTGCCTACCTGAAACCCATTTGGTGGAGAAAGTGGGCAAATATTGCAACAGAGAATAAGGAAAATTGGAGCAGGCTAGAGGAGCATCATCTTGCATGACAAGTTCACCATATTTAAGTCTGAGACAAATAGCCTTTCTTTTAGTTATCTCCCATCTGCCACCTTCATTAGACCATTAAAACCATTTTTAAAATGATCAAACAAGTAATACTGCCTAACGAATGAATGTCGAATTATCAGCGTAAATATGCCAACATTTATTTATTTATTTGCCTCACCAAGAACATGTTCTCCTCTGTTTGGTTTTCTATTTTAATGACTACAATTTATCATATTAACTAGACTTCCAGTTTGCTGTGTTTTGTTTCAAGTTCTGTTTTTTGCTGAGACATCTGCGAGAGGGCAGTCACAGGTAAGAGAAGTAATAAAACTAATAAAAAAGCAATAGTAACTGTCACCAAAAACACAGAACCACCTTCGTTTACTGCACAGGGCCCTTCTTTCTTCCTCTCATTTGCTGATTTTATGGCCCACTTTTCACTAATATTTTACTCTGCTTATAGCAGCTCTCCACAAGGAACGTTAATTCCTTAATTTCCAAATAATTTGCTTTCCCTACCTACCAGCAGCAGCGTAAGGAGGAAGGAAAGCCAAAGCAGGAGAATTGTCCGTGATGAATTCAAGCCATGCATGATGGCCCAGTCGGGGGTTTCAGAAGGCATTTGAAACTCCAGCAACGCCCGAATCGGTGCGGGGATCCTGCCCACACAGGAGGTAACTATCTGCCGCCTGTCTCACGCAGTGGGAAACGTTAGTCCAGCTGCACCAAGGCTATATATTTCACAGCACAAGCATATGTGTTTTTCCCACCTGTCACAACTGTGAAATGTATAGATAGCATTTACTTCCTAGGCATTCGTCAGTCAAATTAACAGGCAACCTGTTAGTCTGAGTGCAATTAGCACCCCAAACTTTACTCCAGGCATATTTGGTAGCTGAATTATGCTTGCAGATCTTTTAGCAGCTTAGTGTAGGCTTTGAGTAAATATAAGCTAACATATAGAGTGGAAATCCCGTGAAATCCCCAACAAATTTAACACGAAGCAAAGCTAAACACGCTCTTGGGGAATCTGCTTTGCCTTTGTTAGAACTTGTAATGGAAAGTTCACATTTTTACAAACTGAAATTGAGCACTAGGTTCATCCAAGACCCAGCAAACCAAACAACTGAGTGTAACACAACCTGCTGGGGCTGACTCCTGCCACCCTCTTCCTGCTGCCAGATTTAAATTTCCCCGCTCCCGCTACATGCTTTTTATGAAAATGGCAGTTACATACAGACACTCATCTTGAAACATGACATTAGCACTTTGTGTACATACGTGCAAGCAATGCCATATGATACACGCAGTGTAAACACTATATGTGTCATGGTTTGACTTCTTCTGTTGGAGAGTGTGTCTAGCACAGCCTGCAATCACACTGCCATGGGCTGTCTTTTCTACTATGCTCCTCACAGCTACATACCAGTTTCTTCCATGTTGCAGTCACATCGGCTGCAGCACCCACAGATGTCCACCTGAATGCACTGGATCACTCCTTTACTGGCATATTTCTTCAAACATAATTAGTTTTAGAATGCCAAATAATGACGGGTATTCACCTTTCCCCTCCTTGTGGTTGCTAGCACGTTAACAGGAAACGTAGAAACCACACTGAAATGTTCCTTCACAAACCCGAAAGCACGCTATTTACTCAAGATGCAAGGAGGGAGAAGGGAGCACACAACCCAGGCTCCACGGTGGCAGGACAGCCTTGATCTATCACAAACTTCCCCTGGATGCTGGAGGTTCAATTAGGCTCATAACTCCAGTCTTGTACACGAAAGGGTGTCTACGTTCATTCAGAAATCACCTTTTTTTTCTGTTTTCTTAAATGCTCCACAAACATTGCCCAGAGTTCTTCCCTTGCTTAGTCTGATAACAATCAGTCCATATATAGCATTTTACTAGAATTAGCTTCTCCAAGCCTCTGGTGCTTATCTGCACAATTCTCTGACCTTCCTAAACCCTACCTTACCTGATCCATACCTGTGTGTGGCAACACAGTGATAGAGACCTGCAAAGTATCGGTTTTCTGCATAGTGACATGGCTTTCTCCCTCGAGTGCTGGACAAATCTAAACGACACATACTCAGAGCACCTGTCACTGCAATGACATTGCTCTTGTTTCTCTGCACATCTGTGACATTTTATTATCCTCTTATACTGCAGTGGAGCTGGTGGGAAAGAGACCTGCCCTTCTCAGCCTTGCACCCGTAGCTACTCTCCTAAACAGAAGACAGAGGAAAGGAAAAAGAAGATTGCTTACCCGCAGGAAGGAGAGGTCTCGGTTGTGCTCAATGCTGGTGATTTCCAGGTTGCCCATAACTACCTCACAGTTCTCATAGTACTTGCGCAGGGCCCGATACTGCTGCTCCAGGTCAGAGAGGGAGCTCAGCTTATTCTCTGTGCCAGCACACACTGCAAGAAACCACAGGGCAAACAATCAGGATGAGTGTGGAAGAAGGGCATAGGAGCAAAGAAGGGAGTAAAGTTTTCATACAGGGATATGCATAATTGTAACAAAAATCCTGAATTATTCACAGGATTGAGCCATTCAAAAATAAAAAAAACAAAACAAAACAAAAACCAAAAAAACCCAGCACAAGTTATCTGAATATCAGCAGTAGAGACAGGCAAGTACAAATACGGTCCATGACCATCTCAGCAATTTCAACACATCTCACCAAACAGAATGAAGTGTTGGTTATTACCACCAAATGCAAAAAGGCTGAAAATGCTGGAAAAATGCAAAACCAGTTGACCCCAGCACCTAAAGGGCCAAACCCAGGTCTCAGCAAAGTCCCTACTAGTTCTGCCAATGACAGAATCAGACACTGAACAGAGATATGCCAATCACAAACTAAAGGACATAAGGCTGGAGAGACCCATCCATCCAAGCTGATCTGGGTAGTCCAACATTACCGCTACTCAACTGATGCTCAGAACAGTCTGTTGGACAAGCGAAGAACAACCTGATCAGAAGGCTTATATCCCAACATTGTTTTCCCTATCACTTTCCTTAAGACCCCAGCTCTTCCCATCTTTATGCAATTAGGTAGGAGAAAGACAAAACCCACATTGTCTTTCCACAAGTCACCAGACTAAATGTACAGTGGAGATGTGTCAGACGACTTAGGAAACGCCATCCCAATACAGCTAGTTTTCAGTAGGTGCCCTTTAATATTATACTACTATGTTCTAAATTTTAAAGTGTGGTTCAAAGCTACTGCAGAATAACAGTTCAGCTCAGTCTATTAGCTTGCCATGCATCAAGCGATGACAAAAACGAATGCGGGAAAGCAGCACAGAAGCAGCATTTTACAACAGTTCTTCATGCAGCTCTGAACCTGCCAGGACAGCAGTGCTACTTAGATGGTCAAATGTGGGTCTGGGCCTTATTTTTTTTTGCATGCGCTTACTTTTCTTCTTTACCAACAGTTTTTGGTTTGTTATCTGTGAGCAAATTAATCTGAATATATTCAAACTTTTGAAATGGGCATTATATTATGCAAAACATGAGCCAGACCAGAATAGCATTTCTGGAGCCATTCCCACTCCTGGATTAGATCAATACAAACAAAACTCCCCATTACTGGAGGCATAATCAGTAAAATTGGCTAAAATATGCTCTTTTGAATGATGCAGGTCCTTTTTATAAATATCAAAAGTAATTAGGTTTTTGAGTACTACTATTATTGACTGTTTACTTACTACATCCGTGTGTGTCCCCCGTTCCCCCCCATGGGAACAATTCTCATCTCTGTCTTCTGCTGGGGTCTCTCTGCTGCACAGCAATCTGCTCTTGTGCCAGGGCACTTCAAGCTTCAAGCAGCTTCTTGGTGTAGGGCTTCAGGAGGCAGCCAGAAACCCACAAACTGCTCAAAGTCTTCTCCCAGGGAAACTCCCTCTGCCCTAAGAACAGCAGCAAAAATCTGTTCCTCCTGAACCTTAACTCCCCACCCGGGAGGGATAGCAAGGGCTGGTTTCATTGCCAGCCATTCACAGGATGAAGGTTTTATCAGATCATTTTCAGGTTCATCTTCAGACCTAAGATGAACAGGCACTACATGGGATTGCTTTTTCCAAATATGCATTTGGTCTAAACGGGATGTGATATTTTTTTTTATTTCTTTCTATGACCTGTAAAAGTAAAATTTCAAGGTCCTTGCTAAGTTTTAAAACTTACTACCACTTCGTTTCAAGGCATGAACATTTTAAAGCATGAATATTCCCACTTTGAAACTTTTCTTGTAAAACCTTACTACTTAGAGTAAAACATATCTAAATAAGATTTTATTTATAATGTTTTTAATAGTAATTTTTGGCGATTCCCAAGAAGGAAAGACATGATCCCACTGGAACCTGACGTACCTCTGCTGGACTGGGAACACCTGGAAGGATTAACTACTACTGCTAGGGGATGGCACATCTTTCTTTTTGAAATACAAAGCTTTGTCCTAGATCATATTTAGAGCTTTATTCAGAACAACCTCAAGATCTGCCGTACAAGCATCTCCACCCTTTAGGGAGATGCATGCCTGTCCCATTTAGAAGATGTCTAAAAATGTTTGCTACCAATTACAAAATCAGTTAGTTTGCTTATTCCTTAAACGCAGCAACATCTGTAACAAGATTTGACTGTGTTTCCAGCTGAATAAGTATTACTCTGTTTTAAGGCTCCTGAGGACTAATAAATAATTTCTCTTCCATTTCACAATCAGTGCTAAGGATCAACATAGCTCAGAAAACAATTCCAGCAGCTCAGCTAATAAAGGTACATGCTGCAACACTGATATTTCATGTTGCACACCCATTAAATGTTTCCCAAAAGCTAATTTAGCCATTTGTTGCTGTAAGGAGGCAGAACACCTGGAGCCTGCTCTTGCAAGAGGATTCAACAGGGGCGAAGCCAGCCTAGACATAATCCAAGGCTGCAGGTTTTCTTTGAGTAAAATTAATTTTGTACAACTGAACCACTGCAGTAACTACTCCCAGCTTTTGATATTGTTATGGAAATCAATTCTTTCAGATAAATAAAATCTTAAAAGCAAATTTAGAAGAAATCATGTTGATGCTTTAAATTTACCTCATAGTAAATCCAAACATTTAATTTCTGTTTTAAAAAAATAAATGCCCTCTTTTGCTATGCAAAACATCTCCTCATCTCAGCTCGCACCTGGGCCTCTGCTGCATGCCTGATACATGGCAAAAGGTCAGTGCAAAGCAGTTCCCCCTGGGCCTGCTCCGTCACAAAATTTGGGAAAACAGGGAAAGTCACTGCCCAGCATCAGTCCTTCCAACCACTGCATGGTCTGACTTAGCTTTTGCAGCTCTGTCAGGTCATCTCCTCTCAACAGAAATAAAAGCAAATGGTTATAGATTGCCTCAGATCAAGTCATACACTGAACACAAGAGTATCCTACGTCAATCAGAGGGTGCAGCAGTGCAGATTTTTTGCCATCAGTACCCAACAAGCAGTGCAGCCCATGCAGAAACAGTACTTGGAGTGAGAGAGAGACCCAACCTGCAGAATGAGTTGAAGTCCCAAAGCAAATGTGGGTGTAACCATGGATCATTAATAATCTACTGTTACAGTAAAACATTAATCTCTCTGTATCTCAGTTTACAGCATGGGTTTTGAACATACACTTTTGATGCACCCAATAATTATGCCAGATTCAAAATACAGAAGAGAAAAACTATGAAAGTAATTAAGAAAAGCAGATTAGATCAATCATCACTTGAAGGAGGATAGAGCTGGGGCAGTACCTCCATCCTTCACAGAGAATCCTTTAAAGTGGAGAGATTAGATATGCTGCTGGCATTTTTTTTAAGGCAAAATACAGACTAATAGTGTAAAAAGCCATTCCCGCCATGAGGGAGAAATGCTGCTGCCATGTACAAGTACAAAGGTGCTCCTGCTTGCCCACACATGCCAGGAGCCAACGTGGGAAGGACACAATCAAAAAGCATGCTGTGAACAGCAAATTTTATCCTCCCACTTTGAGCCACAGGAGGCAATTCCCAGCTGCTCCAGGGCAAAAATAATCATTCTAGATCTGATCTGCCCAATTGTTAAGAAGGACTAAAGTAACCCCACATGTGAGCTGGGAGCTGAGAAGGATTTGCACAGGATCCCCAGTCCCTCTTGCCCCTGAACTTGATACAGAGCACAAACATACCCCTCATCTCTTGGAAGGGCAACAAGCAGCTCTTTAAAATTAAGTGCCAAAATAATACATATTTTCAGGGATGCTTCAGACATAGATAGGCATAAACATAAGCACAATAAAGTGCATTTCTTTCTCATGCCATGCAAAACCACCATAATCTGTATTTCATAAACTTTCTTCAAAGCACTATTGTCAGAAACACTATTTTATATAGCCCCAGAAACCAATGAGTACAAGAAAATAAAGATTGGATGTTAAAAGCAGTCCCTGAAGCAGAACATATCCTGGTTAATAAAAAATACTAATTCCCCTGCCTCTAACAGAGGTCAAAAAATAGCAGCTTTTAAGATGAGCCTCCAGTCTGCAGCTTCTCTCACTGTTGAGCATGTCTGAGCACGTATACTCCCAACTTACTCAGGAGGTCTTACAGAGGTATCTCCATGAGGGAAACCCTTCAGTGCCATTTTGATACATGCCCAGGAAAATCTGTCGTCCCTTATGTTCTCCCCGATGGAAACCCCAGCGAGCTGCTGACTGACAACCTGTACCAGGTTACCAGCGTGCCACGCAGCTCTCAAACACATCTATTCACCAACCTGCACATGGCCATTCACTCTCTCTTTCCGTATTCTGGCAACAAACTTCACAGAGCACACACGCGTATGTGTCCAGAGACACCCCTGACTAATGCTATCCTGAAGCTGAAGGAATGTGCACCTTCACATCTGGGAAGCCCCAAACCACCAGTGACAGCAGTAGGTTAGTCTACCAGCCCGTGGCTGCTTCTCATCTACGCCTCAAAAGGGGACCATTTTAGGTAGGCAATGGGGCACAGCCTGCTTGGCCATCACAAACGTGGATTGCAGTCTTTACTCACACATGCACACTTCACATTCAATTGTTTACTCATTACCAGCTACCTAAGGTGACAGTGTCTCAGCTCCCAATGGCCCCAACTGCAGCAGTAATAATCGTCTGTATTGAATTGAATTTATGTTTTTCATCAATATTCATGCACATGACTTGGAAATTAATTTCCCATTGACTTTTTTTCATAACAAAGGCAAATCATTTGGATGCTCACTCAAAGGTAGCAAATAATGTAGGCATTTTAAAATGTCCTTTAGCTTCTGCTTTTTAGGACATTATTTTGCTCTGCTCTGTTGACGATAAATCTATACATTAAATTAAGAAATTACTTTTGACTCCATCTAGTTCTGTTTCATGCAATACTAACGGATTTTATAGTGCTCCCAGCTCAACAGACTAACTAACTTTAGGAAAGACTTGTTTCATTTCTTATTCAACCCTTTTCTGGATTTGCCTGCATGTAGAGTTACTCGGGAAGAGTGAATCACATCAGCTCCAGCATGGCCACCACCCACTCGAAGTAACCGTGTCTGACTCCTCGCCCAAAGGACATTCAGACAAACTGTGACGAGGCATCTTTGTTGCCAACACCAAGGCAGTTACCTCGAGCATCTGGATATATTCTTTTGAATCATAAAACATTTATTATTATCTCTCGGGCGAGGACGTGCGAGAGCAGCATGTTTACCCTGCACCAGCCTCTGCCTGAATGCAGCACAAGCTCCCTTTGTTAATCAGTTTGTGAAATGGGCCAAAAATGCAAGAGGAGGCTTAAACTCTTGGACTACTCATTTCAGGATCATGTTTATGAAAAGAGTATCACACATTCCTTCATCCCAGACAGGACAAGCCCAACAAGAGTCAGCATCTTCTTCTAACACACTCTTTTCCCATACTTCCCATTTATTTACTTAATTAGCTGTGTTGTTACAGACAGCACCATCATCAGTGTTTCTTGAAAGGCAGCTAACGTAACTTTTATTAATAATTGCAAACACTCATGGCAATTTGTTAAGACCCCCAGATGGGGGGAAACACTCGAGTCCCTTAAGGAACAACTAATTACCAGCAACGCCACAGCAGTCCCCATTCATTTCATTATGCTGCGCGCTCTCAGCAACAGCCTGGGCACCCTGTCATGTACGCACACAGAAGAAGGGATAAACACACTTTTAATCCTTTCATTATTATTTTACAGCTCTCCCTGAATGAGCTGCAAAAGCCCTAAATTTTCATGCAATTATGCACGTGCTCACAAAGGGAGGAACTGCCTGCACTTACAGTCTTGCAGATGTCTTCTGGGAGAAGGCTAAACACTCCTTGAGGTCACCAGCCGGTTTCCTGTAAACCCAGTGGTTTTGGAGAACGTTTGAAAATTAGAGGCTTGCTTTCCCTAGGTAAGAGACTGTAATGAAGGAGAGCATAATTTTCTCTGTACTCCTAATTAAAAGCTCAGCTGGCACAAGCTTTTTCCTTCCGTGAGGTCTGCTGTACACTAGAAAATTATCATCCCATTTGAATCCAGTTGCATGCAATTGACCTGACTGCCATGAACCCTGGACAGCCACACAGCCATGCGAGGAGAAGCTCAGCATTGCCATCCAGCCACCATTCAGTCTGTCAGGGTGTCATCGGGATGAGGTGACACAGTACAGGCTGGCCCACAGCAGCTGTAAGCCACACCATCATGGCTTTAATCCCTTCTGTCTGCATGCAAACAGCCCAGAAACACAAGCCTGGGAATGCTAGTATTTATTTTGGTTTCCAAGTTGTGATCTCCACAACTGCTAAACAAAGTCAAATAAAAAAATTAACGATAATTTTCTTCTAGATTTTAATCTACCATGCTAGAAGGACACTCTGAAACAGCCTTTCTTCTCTTTGCATGAAGAAGAGGTCCCTGGGTTGATAGCACCAGGGACCAAAAAAATCAATTGCCTGAAATTTGTTCGCTAAACTCCCAAATATCATTTCACATACATTGTAAAAGCTTCCCAGCACTTCCAGAAAATTTCAGGGAAGTGTGTTATAAGAGTGGTCTCACTTCCAGTGGAGGCTGATCAGATACCACCTACAAAAGGAAGGTCTTTCCCAATTATATGAACAGGAACATAGATAGGCATAGTAAAGACTGACAGCAATTGTAACTTCATCAAGAAGGGTTAGTTACATGTAGTAACACTTTCCTGAGCTGATGGCAACCTCTCCTTGCACTGAGCTCTCCAAAAATCTGTTTGGTGGATGCTACACAGCATATTTTACCAATGTAGCACCCCTGTTTATACCAAACAAAAAATGGCATAAAAATGTTGACTAAATTTATACTGCAAGATGTCAAGGATAATTGCCTGTGCTGACCATGTCCAGCCACTGTCATCTGCTTGCTTTATGCCAGTATTTCCAGCATTGTTTCTCCTTTAGTTTTATCATATATATATTATAGTACAGAAATTAGAAAGGACTAAATAGGAAAAATGTACTGCAGGACCTATATCACACAGCTGCCACTAAAAAAAAAAAAAGGCAAAAATTAATACGAGAATCTTTATCAATCGTTATTCCCTGACCCAGGCCTTTGTATGAGGTTATTTTCTCTGGGTACTTCTCCTTCACTACTTCTCCCTATTCTTCACAGATACACACACACACACACTTTCTTTCCTCATTTCATTCTATTTTGAGAGTAAATAGTTCCTTCTTAACTATAATGTAGGTACTGGACTTGACAAGCAATTAAAGCAAACAATTTCCACTCATCTAACTTTGCCAAATTAGTCATCTGCCATCTGCTCTATCATCTGGCTCTCCTTGAGGTCTTGCTGTGAATCTGGAAGCGCCTGCTCCGATGAGGAGGCAGCAGATAAGCCTCCAAGCTGGCGGGGAACCCAAGGGACAGAGGTGACATGGGGGTGACACGTGGCCCCACACTGCTCACCACCACCCCCATCGGGTCAGCTCTGAGGAAGTGCTTGCTGGCTCTGGTGATCAAATTGGCAAATTACTGGCACACAAGCTGTAACAGAAAAGCATTTAAAATTAAAGATTTATTTTACAGCCACTTATACAGCATGGTAGCTTAGAATGAGTGTGGGATTTTCTTACTGGATGCAGGATGCAGAAAATAACTTACTTTACTGAAATGTCTTCAGCATTTGCAATTTAGTTCCCAATGAAATACATAGTGTCTATTAATCACTTATTTAGATTATCTAAGAAAGATCTGAGTGATTTCCACTTCCAGCACCTGCCTTAGTTCAAGTAAGACCTCATTCTGAGACAGTGAAAAGGTTTTCTAATAGCTCTGAAATACAACATCAGTCTCCTCTACCCTCCAGCTTCTGAGCACTGGAAGGACCTGTCTCTTTTACCAGGTTTCCAGTTTGGGCTCCTTACTGGGTCTCCCAGTACGATCAAGAGTATCACCAGCACCCCTTCCCAAGAAAAATTAAATATCACTTCAGAGTGCAAGTTAGTCCACACAAATCTTGCCATTGCTCTGAACCATCATGCAGAGGAATCATTCTCCCTGTTGCTGAAGACCATTACAGACTGCCTATTCCTGTACTAGTCCCCAGTTCAGCCACTTGATTTCACCACAATTTCAGCAGCACCCAAAATTAAGCTTGTGAATCTAACTCTATGCCAAGAACCAAAATCTTTCTCTACAGTACCAAAGTACAGACCATCACCAATGCCTTCTAAGATTAATATGTCTGTAAATAAATTATCATGAGGAATACAAGGCCACGTGTTCTTGGACAGCTAAACACAGAATAAGTGCCAAGCACAGAACTGAAGGCCTGAGAGTTTGCAAACATTCCTCTCCCTGCCTTCCAATCCTCACGCTTCCCAAGTCCTGCTCCAGCAAAGCAGCAATGGCTCATGCGACCCGTTTCCCTCCATCACTACATCACAGTGTATCCTGGCTCCCTGCCAGGGCAAAGTGGTGTAAATCTCTATAGGTCTCAGCAGTGGGCAGGATTTGGGTTGCTTTTTCAATGCCAAGGGAAGGAGTGGGGGGAAGGCGATGGAGCACAATCCACAAGCACCAGGTGAACACATGCACAGGTGGGAGCGAGGGGAACAGAGGGGAGCCAGACACTTGGTCTGAGGTTTTGTACATGTGCCTTCAACAGAAATCAATGCAGCAAAGGATGCCAACATCATCTGCTGTGAGGTTGGCCTGAAATAATTTCCAAACCAGGCTGCTTTGCTGGGGACATGAAGGGCTCCCTGCCCCCCACAGTGCTCTCCTGGGGGCCCAGGGGTGCTCAGCTTGCACAGAGCATTGCCATGGTGCTGTGGCAGTGGCCGCCTTCCCCAGCAGCTCCTACCACTCCACCGGGGCTCAGGCAGCTCCACAACAGCCGGGGGCCTTCGCCTGTCTGCCTTCCTTCCCTTTTCTCCCTTCCCCAGAGGGCCCCTGAATACTGCAAGCATTCACTCAACTTAAATGCATTTTAATTAACATTGTACAAACACACCAAGTTTGTGCGTGCACCAGGGAGTGCATTCATTCAGCTTCTGCCTGATTCTCAGCCCGAGAAATCCAGCGGGAGCGCTGGCAGCCGCTGCAATGGGAACGGGATTGCAGTCCTCACTGCCTGTACAGTATTTAAAATACACTTAGCAAAACGCACACAAGCCCTCAGATCCTACTTACTAGCATTTAAGTACCATTCACATAAAAGATATCGCTCAGACAGGGTAGGTGGGACAGGTACTTTTATATCTGTTAATGTAACTGCAGATAATTAGTCACCACTAAAGCACACAGCAATTGCCACATTGTTACAGGATAAGCACAAGTCACTTACCACATTAAAAATAAAAGGTGACTTCCCACTGAAATTTTTCTTCCATTACATTACTAATTATCACATAACCCAAAATACCACCTAATGAAATTATTAAAATACCTATGAAATTTGAACACATACAGAAATGGACTGCATTGGAGAGAACAACCTCCCCAAATTCTGGCAACGTTGAAAAACAAAACTGCAGAGGGCATTAAACAAAAAGTCCCTGGAAAATCATTTCGGAAATCAAAAAAAACCAGCATCTCATGGGGAGCACCTGAGAAGGCCAAGCCCTGGCTTGGGCGTCCCCACCAACCAGGCAAGAGCAAACCCAACAATTTGAGCTGCTTTGCCTAAGTGCTTCGAGACTGCACAACACAGTAGAACGTGATTAAAAGAAACTACCCTATTTTAGCCAATATACACAGGTCTATTAAGTTGAAACTGCATGCGGTTTATTTTTCATTGATGAAAACAACAGGCTCTCAAGCAACATGAAAATCTTACCAATCAGACAGGAGAATTCAGGTCGTTTAAGACAGCTGAAACGGTAATTATTTAGACTCAGAAGTACTGCAGATGTAGTTGCAGGGAGAGGCAGGGGCTGAGCTGAGCCTGGCCACGTCCACGGATGGACACTGCACTTTGTCTGCAGCCAAAACATGCTGAACCTGGGAACAGGCACCATGTCCCGGGGTCTGTGGTTGTCGTATCCATTAAGGTCATCAAGTCAAAGAATTACTCGAATGTGCTGTTTCACACAAGCCTTTCTTAAACCGATGGTTCTATTCTCTTAATTGCCCATGGCTAAACTAAGTAATAAAACCCATGTTATTAAAGCAAGTGCTGTCAGATATTATAGTCAGGAAAAACAAACTTTCAATAACTGAAATCTGTGCAAGAATCCTTTTTACTTCTATACACTATGTATAAAAACACACAGCCTAATCTTAAACTATTATCTTCTGCCACAGATTATCCTTCATCTGTGGTAGTTGATGCATGTTTCACACAAACAGCTTCATACAAGTTGCTGAGCTCGTATGGCATTGCTGTGGGGCACGCTCAGGAGCTTGCGAATCCCAAACTCCCACCTTCTCAAACCCACATGTTTTGAACCAAGTCCTGGATTGAACAATTTAAATTAAACATAATTAAAAGCTGAGCACCCAGTAAATTATTCCAAGGCTTCAGTTCTGGGGAACAGCGGCACTGTGGTCATTTCTGGGTATGGTCATGGCATATAAAACCATACCTCTATCACTGAGTCAGTTTTCCCATTGTTAAGAAAGAAAAGGGACTACTTTTTAACCTCACTGAGGCAGGTGGCATAAGTTGCTATTAAAACTGCACAGAGAGGGCAAAGGCAGGACCTGCATTTGAACTGATAACCTCATTGTACACGAGCAGTATATTCAGGGCAAACACCTGCAGTGCTGAAGCTTCTGCCTATTTTACCTGGGAGGTGAGGACTGTGTGTCTGTGTTTGATGAGCTGCCCAGTTTGTCTCATGGATTTTTTAAAAACGAGTGAGCCGGTGGCTGAAATCACAGACTGACTTGCCCCTCTTCATGCAATTCCTGCTGAGCCTTTGTAAATGGTTCCACTTTCCAAGGCTGCAAGGGGGTGGGGGAGGAGTCAAGCTCGCTGTGAAATTGCTCCTCAAATGCACCTCCTCTGCAGTCAAATCTGGCAAAGCTACTTCAAAATCTCTAATTTTCCTTGCCCAACAAGCTTGGACTAACCTAAGGCACATTTGTTATTTTTTTTGTTTCATGTACTTCCAGAAATCATCCCAAAAGGTAGGTTTTAAGTACATATCAAAATCATGTATTAGGAATTCTTTATAGATCAGGTTTGGCAAAATACGATCCCTGTTAATACTACCTGTTCTTTCTGTTGGGCTTTTTAAAATGCACTCCATATATATTTTATAAATGTTTGGGTTTATTCCTGCCCCCCCACCCCAGAGACTGCCCTTAAACTTCTGTCCATTGATTGTGACGGTATCAATTTGTAAAGGTCAACAGAAAGCTTCTCTGACAGCTGAACTCAGAAAGCAATTTTTAAATGAGCTGTTTCCCTTCCTCTACAAAGCAAGATGCCAACAAAATCAAAACCCAAGGTCTTTATTTCACTAGTCTGACCAGTGGCTTTGATAGGCTTTGGATCTCTGATGGCTGCTGAACACTCCTTGGAAATCCAAGCTTGTTTGAGGATCTTAAAAAATAACAACATGTGAAAAAGCAGGTTTATGAAGAGAAGAGAAAGGTTTGTGGAAAGAAGAACATTAATTTACTGCTCCTCTGAAACCTCTGCAGACCTTGGGTAACAGTTCCTAGGGATTACTACACAAATGTCACCGTTGTGTGGGTTTGGCCTCATGCATCCTTTTATCATACATCAATAACGTACATTTTGCACTAAAAAAAATTCCTACAACCAGCTGGTTAGTCAAGAAACAGACTACGCCAACTTCGATGCTTGTTTCAGATTTGTATTGAGAGAACAGTTTATTTTGCCTGGGGTTGTGATCAAAAGCCTCTTCAAAGGCTTCCGCCCTTTTCCCCCATCCCACAGTTTACTGAGTATCTCAAATTCATAACCATTGAAAGTAAGGCTGCACAATTTATGACACTGTTATACATGAAGAAAACCTGCCATAAATCAAAGAAAACAGTTATATAAATGAGCATAAAAGTGCAGGAAAATGTCACAAGATAGCAATAAAGTATCTTCCAAACAGTAAATCCCAGGAGTAGAAGCACCATTAGTTTTGAATCCTCCACTCGGCACCAGCAGGACAGGTTTATCACTGGAGTAATATCAGTGGTGGAGCTTGTCTCCCTTGATAACTGAGGATTCAGGCAAAACTGCACACCCTTGGCAGGGAATCGGGGAAGGAAGGAGGAAGCAGAGACAAGGAATGCACGTCAGCGCTCGCACCATCACACAAAGTGGTCAGAAGTAACAGTGTGAACCCATGGGTTTTTCCCTGCTGACTGTGGGAAACAGTCTGTGGGAAACTCTGTGTGGAACAGGAACACACCACATGTAGCTATTCCTATATATATACACACGTACATATATATATATACACATATAGATACATATATAAAAATAATATGGTTGGTCTTTTTGGAGCCTGTGTGGCTATTTTCTTGTCCCTTTTTCATGGAAATACAGAAACCACGGAGAGCTGATTCTTGTTTTACCTGCAAGAAGAGAGATGCCCACCCCAGGGTGGCCAGCCAGGTCTCCTCTGCAGATGCTGCAAGAAAGTTGCTTTACTGAAAAGACAGCAGCACGGAATGGGCACAAACCTTGCCTGGGGAACACGCTGCTGAAATCCACCAACCAGACCTCCCCCAGGCATCGAGGAGGAGGTGGCAAATATGGTATTCCTGGGAGGAAGTCATAAGAAACTCTGGAAGAGCAGGGTGAGGGGTTTAACTCTGTAAATGTCCATAAAGCCTTTCACTGACTTCCAAGGCCCCAACTCAGGCTGCTATCTGGTATTTGGTCATTTTTCCACAGAAACTACCAGCGGAAGAATGGACATGTAACAGCAAAATGCCAAGGAATTTGTTGGGATGAAGGAAAGGCAATGCCTTGTACAACACTGGGGCTGTCCCGAGAGCAGCAGTGGCAGGACCAGAAGGATTCATGGACAGACTGAAGCTTCAGCCAGTAGCATAGGGAGAGGATGGCAGGAGAAAGTCGCTCTGAGACTAAGCATGGCACAAAAGACTCCCACCCCAACCACCTGTGATGCTTCTCCAAGGGACTCCCTTTCTGTGCTGCTTGCTCCAGTAAGGCTCCAGACGAGCAATCCAGAGCAGCCACCAGCCTGTGCCCTTGGTCTTATTTCTTAGGTCTGTGCACAAGTCATTCCCTGATCCTTTTCAACCGGGAAAACTCCCATGACTATTCCCGACCTCTTAAGAGGACATTTACATGCACCTTTAACCTGCAAATGGTAACCATTAGCTCACTGTTAAATTAACACATTCGAGAGATGTGCCAAAATAATCTGTTTTCTGGTTCTTAACCCAAGGCAAGGGGGACAAAAGGAAAAGACACAGCAGATGGCTGGTTGCTTTTTTTGAAGATGTGGATGACAGTTCCCACAGACCAAAAGCATCCTCATATATCCTGCCTCTCACAAGTAAATGACAGTGTTTCTGCTCGAAGACCTCCCCACCTGATTTTATTTTCATAAACAAACACTGATAAAGGCAGATGAATGATGGGTGCCTCGCTCCCCTTCACAGGGTAGAAAGCAACAGGCACATTATTAGCAGCCTCATTAGGAAGAAAAGTCCAAGAAGCAATTTTCCCAGGCAAGCCCTCTGCGAGGAGGCTGCTCCCGGGGTCCCCGTTTCATTAATACCTTCCTCTTGCTCCACTCGATGAACCAGTTCGGCTGAACCTGGGAAAAGGGAGAGAGGTGGGAGGGTGAGTCCTGGCGGGGGGGCACAGGGTGCCCAGCATGTGATCCCAGCTAAACCTTGTGCCGGGGGCCTTGGCCGCTGCCGCCAGCTTAAGTGATGCGGGAGCACGTGCGGCTTGAGCGGCTCAGTGCAAATTTACCCACTGCAAAATGTCCTTGAAGCTGCCTGCCTGTGACGGGTAAATGGCAGCGAAGGTCAGTGAAGCTAATTCAGTGGTAAGGAGCCTAGCTCTGCACCGCTTGCCCATGTGGTGGGGCCCCATCCTTAAAAACACTCACATCCACCCCAAAACCATCTCGCAGGGCACAGAGAAGTTCCCAGGAGCAGGGCTCCCTTCTTTTCCCTCTTTAATACTGTGCTCACTAAATGCATTTGCTTTTATTACAACCACAAAAAAAAAAAAAAGCACAACCCAGCTAGGACTGCTAGGAACAGCTTAATTAATAACAATTAGCTGCAGCACAATTGTGATTCAGGTGGTGTTTTGGAGCATGAAGGAGAAACTTGACACTTTTGGTTGTGTGCACGGGCATAAGAAATTCCAGGCAAAGTTAATGGAAACTGAGCGGCTGAGCGACGCCGAAATTCAAATGTACTGTAAAATTACTAAATGATTTCAATGTCACAGGAAGGCGTCGCGCTACTTCCAGGATTATTAGCCCTTGCCGAGTTTTAATAATATTTGGTCAAACACCTCAGGAGCACATCACTGGGATATTATAAAATCACTGAGATATTATAAAATATTTTCATATTTTTAAGATGTGGAGAATAAAAAGCCAGTTCACAGGAAAGGTGGGTGAATGCTTTGAAAAGACCTCTGATGGGACCAAGATGCCAGCAGGTCAGAGGTGCCAGCCCCCCACTCACTCCCTCAAGCCACTGCTCCCTGCCTTGGCAGCGGGAGCCTTGGAGGGGGCCTGGCGGACCCCTCCTCATCGAGGAGAAGGACACTTTATGAAATTGCAGTTGTCTAAAGCGCTCGAAACACCTGCCAGTCACAGCAGGTTTATTGGCCGCGCTCCCCGCAAGGGGGGCTGCATCTGAGTGCCTCCGCCTTAATTAGTGTCACTGCAGTCAGATGCAATTTATGTTTAAATATACATGGGGAATATGAAGACAGTCCCAGCGACTACTTTCAAACAAGAGTAAAAAGGTGGAGGCTTCAAAGCTTTTTGTTGGAGAACAAGGGAAATTCTTTGGAAAATGAGTGGACCCTGCTATTTCCTGGCTCCTGGAGGGACAGCAATGGCTGGTTTTGTCTTATTAAAAATAAAGAAACAAAGAAAGGATAAAGTGACCCTACAGGATCAAGTTTTGAAAGCATGAAAAAGCACAGAAACATGCAACCAGTTTGCATGCTAAATGTGAGTGCACAAACAGCATTTGTGCAAGGCAAACTAGGCAGCTCCGGGTACGCCTGTGAAACTCGGCATGAAAACTGCACACATGTGCTTAGATTGGTTTTCACAAGGCTTCTCGTAGCCTTGCATGGAGCCATCGCCCTGATATCAGGGTAATAAATGTCCTCCTGTACAGACTAGTAAAGTAAATATAATTTCTGCCAAAAGAGAACATACTATAGGGAATTCCAGGTGGCAATGCCTGGCCAGGAGGGTATATGTTTGGAGGTGGTTGGGATACAGATGTGATGCTATTAGAAAACCAAGTGTTTCGGGCTCCTTACCAACACTAAAAATGGCATTTTCTAAAGTAGGTAGACCAAGAACATGTTGGCTAAAACTGGAAATGAAAGTGGGTGGCTCCTGCCCCAAAGCTGTGCAACAAATTCTACCTCAGCAGAGCACTACCTCCCAGAGGAAAGCTATCATATGCTCAGCAACACACACTTTCCTTATAATTTTAAAAAAATCTAAGCCTTTTTGTTGCAAAAATGTGTCTCAATGTATGAAAACTTCTGGGGCTTCTACCAGAGCCTGCAAAGAGATGGGCCAAAAATATGCCGCCCAGAAGTCTGAATCCATCCTACTTGTCCCCAGCATCACCATCCTGAGAGCACACAGCTGGCTCAACGTCACCAGTGCTACCTAATCCTCAGCAGCCATGGAAATATGAAATCACCATGTCATGGATTTACCAGCTTACCTCCGCTCCTCCTTTTGTCACGTACAGCTAGAGCATAGGACCAGATTTTTATTTTCCCTTCAGTTTCTACAAGATTCCTCATTTTGCCATGACAAGTTCCCATCAAACTTAAGTTTGACAAAATACATCATCAAGAGAACTGGTTGAGCATCAGTCTCCTTCCTGCTGGTAACATTGGACAAGAAAAAATGGTGTTTGATGAACAGCTTTGGATCCTATTGTGTTACCTACATCAAGGTTGAAAGGTCTGTGGCTCTCCACACCCAAAGGAAGGAGAAAGCAGAAGAAAAATATACCTTACAGATCATTTGGACTTGAAGAAAACCCAAGAAAACCTCTCAGGCACCCTTCAAACTCAAAACAAGGCCTTCTGTGAACATACTATTTGCATGTCTGTATTCAGTAATGCATGTAATATTCTTACTTAAGGAAAGATTGCTTTTGGTTTGGCTGCCATGCTTGTCCACAAGCATGTTCCTTCACAAGGAAGGTAAGGTTGGGCTTAAACATGAAACTAATTGCTGCTGTAGATCTGGTTCTTAACACAACAAACCTAAGTTCAAAATCAGGTTTAATTCTTACTCAGTTTTAGGCTGATGTGTTCCTTCCCAACAGAGATTACAACTATTTGACATTTAAAATATGGTGGCCCTACTTCTCCTGAAAGGTTGCAGAAATCACCCCATACAGACCCCAACACCCTCTGCAAATTTGCCATCAGGGAACTACAAGCACTTGCTGACATTAACAGTTCTCTATTACCTTTGTCTCTAGATAAAAGGAGACAAATCTCTTCCGCTGAGCTTGGAGACAATGGGAAGCATCACCCCAGAAAATACAGGGTCTGGCAAACCCTCCTGAGAGCAGCACCCCAGCCTGGGGGTGCAGAGGATGCACCCAGCTCACCTGGGGACAGGATACTCATGGCCCTGCTTCAGCAGAAAACACCTTCCTCAGTCAGACACGTACTGTGCTGAATCCTTCCTCTCCCTCTCCCCTTTGCTCCCGCTGGTGCTATATGATTAATATCACATCAAATTTGTCTTTGTACAATATTTCACCAATCTTTCTTTGTGCAATGTTCGCTTTACATCAGGTGACAGTTTTAGTGATTCCTCCTTTATTTGCATGTCCCCTTGAAGAAGCTTCATTTCTCCTTCTAATCAAGTCATTAATTTTCACGAAAATTGTTCCCACCCTGAGATGGCTGGATTCTAATTTGTCTCTGTCACACAAATGACAAGTATCACCTCATTGCCATGCTGTGATGTTCCTCCACATACCTGTACTTGAGTAGGAAAAGCACCAAGATTATTTTTCCACAACCATAACTGCTTTTCTCCATAGCAGTTTGATTCTATCATGATCCTTTCTTCAGGTACTTTGTAGTAATATTATACAGCTGCTTACTTTTTATTTCAAAGCAGATCTCGTCCATGATTTTTTGGAAATGGGACAAGTGGAAATGACAGTGCCAAAATTACTCTTCCTTTTTATCTTCTCTGCATCCTGTCTACCAACAGTGCTGCCCACCTGGGATGTCAGTGCATATCCCCTGCTGTCAGACTGATGCATCTTTCTGAAACCTCTTCCCCTTCCCTGGTATTGTCAGCACATGGATTCTTACATGCTTTAGTCACACACCCAGCCCCTGTAACAAAAGCTGAATGCATCACAGTAAAACAGAGTTTATGCAATCTGAAATCCCACCTAGACAGCTCCTCCTTTTCCTAGTCTTCTTCCAATTACATCCCTTGTTCCTCCTACATTTTGGTTGTTTGGGATTTTTTTTTTTTTTAGCCAGAACTGTCCTCCTTAATTCTGGGCCAGAAAATGCTTTCTGAAAAACTACCGTGAAGTATAGCTGTAAAGGACAATGGAGAGCTGTACAGTTTGCAACTCATTTCCTTCGGCACCTGTCTTCTGTTATCAAAATAGCAAAACTACTAACTACATCTCTGATTTACTACAGCACTTACACATCTCAATCTTGAATGTCAGAGTTGCCACATGCCTGCGTCATGGCCACTGGACCATCCTTCCTCTCCTCCTGGTCCATGAAACTCACTTCCAACAAACAGCACCCTGCCACTACCGAGCCTGCCTGACGACATACACGGACTTTTCCCGGGGAAAGATCCTGCTTCAAGATTCAAAGCATATCCGTGATTTTCTTCTGCCATTTACTATAAGGCACTAGCTTGATACCAACATTAAAAAACCTGTCGTCTCAGATTTTAAGAACACTGAATTATTTCTTATCTCACTCTTTTTCTCCTTGGGGAAATGTACTTGAGCCCCAGAACCACCCCCACAATTGTATCTGGAAAAATGCTGGGGCTGCAACTCCTTCACTAGCTATTCCCAGAACACAGGATATTAGATATCAACAAATTCCAGTCTAATATCATTGAATAAATCAAATCTTTCTCTTAAAGACAGATTACTTCTGCTTCATTGAAGTGTCAAGGGTTGTATGCACACCCTTGAGGACTGCCCTGCCTTTTTGATTTCCTTTCTGTTGTTGTGCTTGCTGTACCCACTGTGCAGAGAACACCACCAAAAGTGATCGGAAAATAAAAGCGGTATTATTCACAGAGGATGCGAAGACCTTGCAAGGTTTTTGTTTTAATTGTCAGTTCAGCAGATAATTTCCACTGATGGGCCTGGGTTACCTGGTTATACATTCACACGGTGCCCAGGGTTCATGCTGTTGCTACATGGTAATACTAAGCACAGCACTCCAGAGAGAGAGTTATTCGCCAGAGCAGTTGCCTGGTCCTTGCCCTCAAGGTTTTTCGTGGCAATGTTTCTCCTTCCTTATCTGGCCTTCTCCCTTATCGCCTTTCCTTCTGCCTCTCCTCTCCCAGTGCTGCTCAAGTGCCAGGTTCATCTGCATCCTCCACACAGCCCTCATCTGCAAGGCCAGTGTGTTTGCTCACACATCTCCTATAAGCCCCCTCTCACATCAAGCCACAACCACTCCAGTGAGGTAAGAGAAACCTGTCAAACAACAGCAACTGACCCAACACATCAGAACTACACAGTGTTGCTGGGTGGGAGCACTCTGCCAGCAAGCCCATTCCTTTGGAGGGGAATTCAGATACTGCACTGGGGCTAATTTTAGTGCTGGCAGGAACAAGCTCCAAGGCACCAATTCAGCAAATTACAGAAGCACATACTCAATTGCAAGTGTTCAAGACTCAGTTAATAGGAGTGAACTGTGACTGAAAGGATTGATTTGGGGGAATACCATCTCCCTCCCTCTCCGGCTCTTAGAGGCTATTACTATGTTGTGCGCAAACATTGGTCACATTTTTTGAACCTTGTAATTGCACAAATCAATGAAATTCTCAACCACAAAAAGGCAAAGTAGCAGAGGATTTCCTAACATGTTTCATCGTCACTGAAGAAATCACAGTAGATCAAATGAATCACTGTATTTGAGTACCTTTTCAAACTCCGACTTCAGGAAATTAATTTTTTTAAAAAAAACTCAGAATTAAACTGACAACAAAGGTTGTGTCTTGCATTTCTACTGTGAAATCCCCCAAATGTGTTCCAGTGTTTGATTCGAGATACAATACAATAGATGTAAAGCATGTTCGCAGGGGGAAAGCACATGTACTTTTTAATCATCCTGAAATAAAACCTCTGCAAGTGACAGCTCGCAGAACAGCAGAAAAGGACCTATTTCTAGATCTAGAGGTAATGCCGTTATTTGTAAAAGTTCAGTCAGTCTTGAGAAAAAATGAATATACGAACTTCAGAAAATCTTTTTTTTCCCAGCTGGGAGAAATTGTTACAATTCTTATAAAGTCTTGTAAGAAATAATGTGAAACAATACAGAGCAACACTACCCAGAAAAAATTCAGATTCATTTTGTATGATGGATTTATCTTGTTGGTCCCCAGACTAAAAACTTTTCATTCAGTTCTAATTTACTCAGCTGGGCTCCTGATTTTATAGACATGCAGGAAACTCGACACAGATAAATCACCTTGCAAAAAGCAGACCCGGAGTAAAAGCAGACATTAAGCCTCTGCTCTGGTGTAAAAGCAGACAGGAAGAGAGATTTCCATGTTTTGCAGGCCATTGCATTTAATAAAAAAGAAGTTTAATTGAAAACTTTGAAGATTTTCTTTTCTATAGGTCACTGTTACTGCTAGATCACTTGATTCTAAAAGTCTATATCTTAGGGGAAATCACCTCTGGCAACACTTTTTTTTTTTTTATTTATTTTAGGTGTATTCTGGGTGTAAGAATACCGGATGATTGTACTTTGCCTTCAATCTTCAGGTATCTGGCTACAGGTTACTGTGATTTTATGCTGTGTGTCAGTGCAGAATTACTGTCTGACCAGGGATGTGAGAAGAAAGCATCTCATTGGGACCAAATTTTGTGCTGAATTCAAGCCCTTTCCCCAGATGGCTCACACTTGTCCCCTGACTGCTCAAATCCACCTCTGCTCCTGGAGCAACCTTAGTGAAACTCCAATTTCAAGTGCCCTGAATTCAAGAGATCTCAAAAAAACTAGAGAAAGCTACTGCAAAGGGGAGACTCACAGATCCAAAATAGTCATCTGGAACAGAGTTCAGAGGCACACACATAGGATTCTCAATACCAAATCAAAGATGTGGGATCTGCCAAACCAAGGAGGAAAATAAAAGCCAGTGAAGGAATAACTGATTAAAAAAGCAAACAAGATGGCAACATAACTTTTAAGGTTGGGAAGGTGCAAGCCACCACCAAGTCTGAAATAAAAGCATTTTTGTTACTGGTTTTGAAGACTTTTATTTAGTAGCCTGGTGATCACAACAGGGTTTCTTTTCTTATTTTAAACAGCATCAACTAAATTAACCTCCCTGTAAGAATTCACACCTAATTTTAAAACTTCCAAGCCTTTCTTTGGGTACCTCAGGAGCAGTTCAGGCATTTAATCACTGCCTGGATTTCAGGTAGTGCAAAGAGCCGTGTCCCACAGACTGAAGCATGGTTTATCTGAAAATACATATTGACAGAAGCAGGCCAAAATACAGATTTTTAGGTCCTATAATTAAAGCATCTGCTTTAGTGTCAGATCTGAAAGAGTTTTACAGGCACAAGCATTTTCCAAATGTGATGGAAAATCTCAGCGACAGGAAGAAGAACTTGGAGGTCAACACTTTCCTGAAACTAGAAAACTGCAAACCTTAAAATTTTGCCTTACTCCATTTTAGGGAGAAGACAGAATAAGGTAAATGCTTGAAAATGTTCCATTTGCTGAAACCAGTGAAGAAGAAAAAATCCAAAATATATCACTCAAAAAACCCCTCCGTGATTAAAATACATAGCATCTTGTGTTCAGGTCTGCAAGACATTTATTGGGGGTTAATATTAGATTTTATTTTGTGTTATATGAATTCCCTCTTGTATATCATATGCATAGCATTGTCACAAACATCAGATAAGTAGGATCCCCTCTATCTTATTTTCACTTCAGTTTGTCTGGGGAGTGGATAGAATAAGCAGTTTTTCCTCCACTGAGGATAATAATAGGAAGAATACAAAAATTTTCATCTTTGCTTGTGTCTGCATTTATGCTTTTTTACTTGCTTTTGGGATCCCACAGCAGTAATGTTCCCTGAGATTAAGTTGCGAGCCCTTTGTTGTTGGTTGTGATTGATTTTTAACTCCACCACCTTCAAAATTCCCACGCCCTAAAGCCGCTGCTTTTATGTTTTCTTCTCTTCCTCAGTAAAAGTTGTCTGGGTAAGAGAAGAAGGATGGGGCTGGATTGAGATTGATCATCCTCCCAGTGGCATTTGAAGATTCAAGCTGTGCCTTATCGCCAGGCGCAGCAGGGAGGATGCAGCAGCGGCAGCTTTGCAGGCATCAGCGGGGGCTACCTGTTTGGCTATTGAGTTTCCAAGGGTTTTAAATGGCTTCTGAGCACTACTCATCAGCAGAACAGGTATCCTCCACTGCAGTCCCTCTGGAGTCAAATAAAACCAACATCTCAAAGAGAGATGTAACAGCATCTGCCAACTTTCACCTGTTTAGGAGAGGATATGATAAGGAAAAGAACAGACAACTGTGACTGCTTTATACCTCAGACAAGGTTACGAAAATGACTGGGGGACACTGACGAAGCTAGTATGATTTTTTTGGCTTTAAAGGAAGACTGGACACCAAATATGCTCAAATTAGGTAGTAAGTTTTTCAAGGCTTGCTCCCAAACTGAAAACGCACATTCTTTTCTATGTTTCCAATTGAGGGAGAAAAGATCTTTTTCATTTAGTACTTGTACAAGTCTACTGAATTCACTAGGAATGAAACAATGCCTAGAGCCAACCACGTGGAAGTGTTTTGTCGAATTGGGTCATATACTGTTGACCACAAGTCGCTCAGAGATAAGCTTTCCTTACCAGATATTGCTGGAAGTCTAAAGGGAGACGAACTGAGAACAAGAAGAATATGAAGTGCATGAAAACTTTCTGTTGTCAGTTTGCTTCAGATTATTTTCTAGTCAATCACAGCTCCCACTGCCTGTCCCGTAACTTCATTAAGCAAGAGGCTATAATGAGCTGGAAGATGTCCATACTGAACTGCCAGATTCAGGGTTTCAACATTACTTTTGAATAAACCGCACATCTTCCAAACCTGATACTTTAAAACAAACTACAGCAGTACTGTTTATAGTCAAGGATATCGTTTAGAGTCAGCAACAATAATTCTGTAGCATACAAGTCAGAGACATGAGGAAATAGTATCTTGTTCATCTCTATATCAAGGACAGAAGTAATTTTTTTTCTGGAACAGCATGTATTTTCATTCTGTGAACATTACAAAGGTGACTACCCTTGAACCGCTGTGAGCAAAGCCTTTCCATTTTGAAATTTAGATTCAGACAAAAACTAAAGTGCAAGATCACTATATCTTCTGAACGATCCTAAAGTTCAAGCATACTTTTATGAGAGTATGAATGTCTCAGCCTGTGGTTCTTTAAGGTAGTACCTTGGCGAAATGAAGAAGAGGCGCACTCAGCACAAAGGTTAAAGAGGCTGACAGAGAGGTACACAGAAAGCAGTAAGACAAGCAAACCCGGGAATTTTTGCAACAAAATAACTCTCTGGAAACTTCATCACAGAATCAGAAGCACAGGTCTATAAAGGGCCCTGGTAGATCACAGAGCCCTTCCCTCTGCCCAGCCACATAATCCTCCCTAATATAATTTAAAATTCTCTGTGTAGTTTCATATGCCACTAAAGACTAAGATGACTATTGGATATAGCTTGTTATAAGGCTGTATGTCTACTTGAGGCCACCGAGTCCACTGTTAAAATGAACATATAAGCCCATGTGTCTCTGCTACAATCCTGCCACCTTCAGTTTCTGTTTCATTTGTCCATATTGACTTGTTGCTGTCCTAATTGCTATGCTGCAAGACATTGAGGACTTGAACTACTTTTACATTATTTGTACAGCACCTGTGACACCTATTCTCTCCATCGGTTCTTTAATGTACCATAGTATATGACAGTAAGAGGAACAGTAACCAAACTAATTCTTGTCCTTCTGTAAATGTGAGAGAGAACATGCTGCTTGTTCTTCCCCTCCCCACCTACATGGCTTTTCCACAGCCGACTTCTTACCAGTGTGAAAGGAACTTTCTCCTGCTTCTCTGATCACTGGATTTTGTCAAGGTGACTCATAACTGCAGATCATACACAGCACCTAAGGACAAAACTTGTCACACACTCTGCGCTGATGGTGCACGTCAACACCCCTCACGTCTCTGCAGCAATCCCAACCAAACGCTCAGCATGGCAATCTCTACTACTGGGTCAAGTAGAGGAAAACAAACACACACAACAAAAATGAGTGACAGGCTACATCTGAGCAAATAACTTGGAGACGAAGGATGCAAAGACACTGCTGGGAGAACCTCCAGGAACTCCCTGACCGCTGCTGGGGGGAGCCAGCCTCCAGGCTGCAGTGCATCCATAAACACAGAGGATGAAGGCTGTGCTCTGACCAAGGCAAACGCGAGTGGCCCCATGCCTTCCCATGTGCATGGCAGCTGGCGGAGAGGGGGCACAGCGTAGCCAAGAGAGCAGAAAGGCGGCTGAAGTCTTTCCCAGATAGCCAGGGAGATAAAAGACGACAACTACAAAGCACACAGCCTCAACGGTGAAGGTTAAATATGGGCTCCCACTGCCATTATTTATCCCCTGAAACAGCTGGGAAACTTCCGAAGTAGTTAATATATCACAGGAGCAGAGCAAGCGAGACCGACTGTATAAACACACCTCAGGGCCTGCTACTGTTCCCATTAACCGCCTGTCTCTGAAAAGGTCTGCTATTAGACAGCCTCCTGCTGCAGCCACTCTGATTGAACGCTGCAGGTAGGGCAGGGAATTAGAGTGAAACGCATCTCTAAAGATGACTCACAAGAGGTTTTTCAGGGAAACAACATTTACGTAGCGATTTTGGGAGGGGCTGAGGCCACTCGCACGCTCAAGCCGCCATTCTCTGCCTGTCCCCCTGCAAAGCTGCTTCTGTCCCATCAGCTCTCATGCAGGGAGAGATGCAGAAGAGGATGCCATTGTGCATTAAACGGGGTGGGGGGGAAATGGCAGCCTATTCCAGTAAGGTTCGAGCTGCAAAAGGCAACATGGATGAAATCAAATGGAAAGGACTGCATTTGAGCTCATGCAGGATGCAGGCAAACCCTGAAAAATTACCAAGGGCTGATCTCCTAGGGGCCAAAATACATCAGGGAGAAGTGTGCTGAGACTAGAAGCCTATTAAAAAAAAGTTTTACAGATGCAAGAATCTGAGACAGATGAAATAGCTTTTTTTGGTGTTACCATCATTCTGCCTACAATAAAATGAGGGCAAAGCTGCAGAGCAGTTCTCAGTTCAACTTTGGATGAGATGAGAGGAAACAGTGCTGGAACTGCGGACTCAAACACAGAAGCAAACTAAGGTGAAATAGCGAGTTTTATGTCCCTTTTGGAGGAAGCCTGGTAAGAGGATTGAAAAGTGTCTATTTTATATCATAGCCTACAGGAGGCATTTAGTGTCAGCAAAAATGCCCCTCCATATCTCACTTTTTTTTTTTTATGACACCCCAAGTACTATAATCTTTCTATTGAGTAGCTTGAGAAAAAATGAGTGTATAGGCTCACCTGACCAAAGCTCTTTACAGGGACAAAACACATGGTGGCAACACATTTAAGAAAAGTAAAAGCAAATTGGATGATGTCTGGAGATGCCAGAGCTGTATGTCTGTCCAGTCCCTTGCCCTGGGGCAGTTCCCAAGCAGCACAAACCACACAGCCTGAAGCCATTGGGTCTGTATCCCCACCAGCTCTCTTGAGGGCAAACCAGCTATTTGACTTGCCCAGAAGAAAGCCTGAAACAATTCAAGCTAAAAGTAAAATGCTGTGGCAAGGTTCAAAGCACCTGAACTGAGCAGGAATCTTCCTGCAACCTTAACCATCTCTGTCACTGTTATTTTCAGGAATAAAATGTAATGCAAATGGTAATACAACGCATCACAATTAGGGTATGTCAGACAGATGCCTTTGAAATGAAGGAATGGTGATAATTACGGTGTATAAGCAAAAAATTTGGTTTTACTGTTCAGGAATCTTCTTCCCTTTTATATGAGGAAATGTAGCATCTGCTACTAATATAATGCACCAATAATTGAGGCATATAGTGTATACTCACGGGAACCATAAGGATGTTTTATTTATTCTTGGCCAACTGCGAAAATAAACAGATTTTACCGAAAGCGGTACATATGGAATTCTATCTTCATGGAGAGCCTATATATTTCTGCAGGGAGGTAAGTACTGAAACACAATAGAGTCTCCATTGTAAATGCTAATGGAACTAGAAGAAAATGAGGTAGTACCATCAAATCTGACCTTGAATCTTCCTCTTTGTGTGGAGGCATGGCATCCAGATTAGCCAAGTACCCATGGAGGGAATGGTTTTAAGATTTCTTAGGAGTTCAAGCTCACCGAAACAAAAATCAAGCTGCAGAGTCCAAAACTACCACAGGTGCTTACTTAAAACACTAGCAGAGGGGTCTAGATTAAAGATAAATAAGCAGAGTCAATACAACTCCCATTCCCTGCCACACCTTGTGCCCAAACAATATATTCATTCACTGCTTTACTCTTACTACAGAGGACTCAAAAAAAGAAAACCAAACATAAAAAGGTATTGAAATAAACATACACGCACACAAATAAATGCAAGTTCATAAAGCCTGGCAGGTGGTCAGTACCACAGATGACTAGCTAGCACTCTTATCCATGAATTTATCTTGCACACAGGTGTTCCATTTTGGATTTGACAGCCAGCCAGAATTGGACATATTTTTGGGGTATCCCTCACAATTCTTGCGCAGAGAGACTGGAAGGGAGAGCCCTCCATGTCAATCTGCACTCATTACAATAATCCTCCTTTCTGATGGCTTTAGCATTGCTGCCAGATCTCTCACTTTGCTCTCTTGCAACACGGTTATAAACAAATCAGTCTGCCGAGGTGCACATATCTTTCAGACAATAACCCTAACACAGTATTTGCTCTTTCTCCTCTCTCTGCTAAGTTGCTGTCTTCATCCTTTAGGGAGAACTGAAGATGATGACAGGAACTCCATTAGATTCAGCCTTCTGATTAACTCCAGCATGTAAGATTTAGCTTCTGGTGCAGTTTGTAAGCAGAGAGGGAAATGATGATTTTGCCTAGGAAGATGCTAGATAAAAAAGAGTCCTAAAAACAACATTTCCATTGACTCCATAAAAGAGCTGTTTGGCTTTGCAAAACCACGATCTCCACTGAGTGCAGTGAATCAAAATCTGTGGTAGAAGCTTTCTAAGTACACACAGGAGAATATCCATTTCTCTTCCTGGGGTTGTAAGCAAAAGATATATATCAGCTTTAAAAAGAAGAAACTGCATCTGCTTATGAATGAGTACAGATTACAAGCAAAGTTTATTTAAAAAAACCTAACCTAGTAACTCAGATTCTGTCTCCAACTAGCTGAATAAGAAGCAAATCACATCTCGAAAAAAATGATCATTGGCTACATTAGGACTGTCAAAATTATTTTAACCTGTGGTGACTCTTAAAAAACTTAAATGGTTAATGAGGACTGTACCTGAAGTGAGAGGCATTCTTTTCTAACTCACACATTGCTCAGGTTACATATAGCGGGACCTAAATCCACCTTCACGCCCCACAGCTTTCTGACACAGACACTCTGTATCTCCAAGACAAACACACAGCCCTATTTAAACCATTTTTTATTCCTGACATTGTCCAGTGATGAAGATCCCACAATCTCTCCAGTTAATCTATTGCAATGCTTTGCCATACTCAGTGTGAGAAAGATTCCCCCTAATACCTGTCTTCTGTTCTTCTTGCTGATATTTAAGACCATGACTCATCCAATGTCCTCCTCTGCAGCAACTTTTTATACACAAGACACTAGCTACCTCCCTCTGCCCCAGCTCTCTTCCACACCAGATTTTTCATCCTCCTTCCCCTTTTTCTTTCAATCTGTCCAAAACTGGGCACAATGGTACAGCCGAGTGGTTACTTCACATTCGTTCATGAGATACTCTAACACCGCATATGATGCTAGCGTTCTTTGCTGGAGCTCATGCCTAGCTTCGGGCTTACAATCCCCCATAACTTCCATATTAATAACTGCTATTACAGGGAAATTATTTGCTTTCACATCCATTCCAACACAACATGCTAGATGTTTTACAGCAAGGTCTTGCCACACATAGGATTAGGCTCCTGTTCTGAAATTTGCTCTATATAATGGCTTTTAGATCTGAATACATTCACAGTAGCAGTACCTGAATGAACCATTCCATTAATATAGTAAAAAACAGAAGATAAAGAGTTTACCAGGTGAATCCCCCTCATGAGTGCTTCAAAAAATGAGTTAGAGCTACGGAGTTTAGATGCATTCGTTTCCTCCAGCCTTACCTAAAAGTCAACAAGCTCCCCCTTGCCCACTGGCTGATAGGCTCCCAGTGTCGGTGAGGGAAAAGAAAGCAGAGAGCAGCAGCGTGGCTGCAGGGGCTCCGCAAGACACAGCTGCCATCACTCGCAGCCACTGGCCTCCTCTCCTCTGCGCCACTCCCGCCTCAGATCCATCCCTCTACCCCCCACCAGCAGGTCTTATCTGATTTACTGATCTATTACCCATTTATATTAGGAACTTCTTCAGGACAAAATTGAAGCCCGCGTCTCCATGAAAGGCTATAAAGAAACCCACACACATTCAAGAATCATTACAGGGTGATATTTTACTCTGTTAGCCCATTAAACAACAGATGAAATACCAGGCTACTGAAATCATAGCAGCAGTGTGGTTTCTAAGACACAGCCCTTAAAAGACCACATATCTCTTATTCTCAGGATTCTCAGAAACTATTTTTTTTTATATTCCAGAAGCCATCATCTGCAGAAAAGATTTTATCTTATCGCTTGGCAATGGCATATCTATTTTCAGTAAAGAATGGGTGTTCAGAGGCTACTAGTATCACTCATTACTGCTTGCAAATGTTGGTGTTACAACTGTAATTCCTTCTAAGTGGAAGGATGAATTATGTTTAGATTAATAACTGAGACTCCAAAAAACTTTAAAATGTATTTATCAGACGTTAGTTCCAAACTGGGTTTGCAGCTTGGACTTGTTCTCCGTTCCCTGGAGTTGTGCATCAAGGTCTGTCTATGCCAGAGAAGTGCTTCACACTAAAGTAGACATAATTTAATGCAGCCTAATTGTTTCATAGAGGCATCTTTAAAATGATGCATAGTTTGTTTCCCAGAAGTCCCTGGAAAATAGCTCAAGATAAATTGCACGGCTCTTGTCAATGCAAACCAGGCAGGCCCCGTGCTCTCCAGTACCAGTCTCACTTCCACTGCTACCAGTGCAGGGACTGGTGAGCCCCCGAGCCCACTGTATGCTACATTCACACACCTTGTGTGCCCCTCAACACAGGGGGCTCTCTGAGCAGCTTAGGGCACCCACAGAAAACACAGAATTTGTATAGCCTGTGAAAATAAAGAGCAATTTTGGCTGCAAGCAGCCCCAGGTCTCAATGTGAACTGAATGTCCCTCTGCAGCCACCAGTATACACTGAGTCTTAGAGAAGCTCTATAGCTCTGCCATGCTTGTAAATCACCCTAAACAAGTAAACTTGGAAATTAGAAATATTTCCCATTGAGGCCAGGTTACATTCACAGTCGATCCAAATCATAAACACATCATGTTCTTCACCAAATTCCTGCCGGAGGTCCTGATGCTTTAGCAAAGCTTTTAAGCTGTTGGTTTTACATCCCAAACAAGGTACCTCCCAGGAATCCTTAAATACCTCCAGCAAGGATTTATTTAAAGAAGTTTTTATACAAGCGACCTTTCTGCATTTCCTCTCTCCCTGCCTCCTGGAAACTTTTGTCTGCTCAGATACATTACAGCAGTTATGTTTCGTGACTGACAATTATCTCATAATGAAAAACAAGTCACAATTAATAAAGCTCAAAACTAATACCTGCTAAACTCATTTAATGATTTAATGAAGTAAGAGAGAGTCTTATGAAAAGATTTTAAAAGCAAGGGACTCAATTTCCAATTAGAGCCAACAATCATTCAAGAGCCTACAGGCTCCCAAGGTGGGGAAGAAAAAAAGGAGGAAAAAACCCCCTTCAAATATTTTTCCGTTGTTTTTCTTCATATACTTCTCAAAGGGAAGACTCTGTCTTCTATGCTATTCACACTGAATCAGCCTCTCCGGGTGGGACCGCATCATCCATCCATGCGTAAGGGCTCTATAAAAACACACAGCACACTGCCAGGGTTCACAACACTCCCAGTATGTCACACGTGTACTTGTGGCATCTGAAATGGGGACATCCGAACCCAACTCTCGCAGTAAGCACGGCCTGGTAACAACATGGCATGCTTCTGAAATGCAGTGTACTAGAGGAAAATAAAAATGGAAACCAAAAAAGCTCTGTGCTGGCAAGGAAACCATACTGGCATTGGCAGGAGGTGAGCCCTGCCCTGGCAGGAGGGAGGTGACCACAGTGAGCTGCTTCGGCAGGCAGCCAGGCCCATGTCCAGAACACCACACCCCGAGCTGCTCCCAGCGCAGACACCGGCGTTGGTCCGAGCCCATGCGGGATCCCACCCCCACTGCCGGGCTGCAAACGGACAGGGCGCTGCACTCAGGACAGCTTCGCATACACCAACAGGACCAAACGGTGTCCTACCAGCTCTTGACCCCAAGGGCAGGTGCTGCAATGAGCAGATAATGACTCTGCCAGAGCTGGAAACGCTGCACTAGCAAGTTAAAGGAAATTACTAGATCACACACAATTCCAAAGACAAAGCAAATTCAATTTACAATCATAAATTTGATTCTTAAATGATGATACACCTTTAAATGTTTCTGCACTTGACCAGCTCTGCTAATAAGCCTAAAACTAATTTAATGTTGTGCTATTCATTAATCATGATTGTGGAAGAGAAACACTGAATGCCAGGAGCACCCTACAGAGAATTTTTCGTGGCGCTAGACGTTTACAAGAAGTATGTCACACCACCCCAAGCGCAACAGCCTAAACATCAAAAAAAAATCCATCATCATTTCTGAAAAAAAGCAGGACTGAAGGAAAACACCAAATAGCAGGCTTTCAAGCAACAGACAAGAAAAATATTTAGGGAGAGCATTTATCCCATTATCAAAATACCCAGATTTTACAGAAATTACATCAGACCCCAGTTTGGTTTATAAGGCACTTAAAATTTTGGGGAAAAGAAATCCCAGCAACTTCAACAGACTTTACCAAAAACTGACAAATGCAGACAATAAAGTGGAGGGGAGACAGGGAGCTCAAAGTCAATGGATGTGGATAAGTAGGATCCATCTCAGCACCAAGATTTCCTGCAGAATGGAGGCATTTTCTTTTCCAACCCATTATATCTACAAGCACAGTCCATCTGGGATACCCCTTTTTACAGCTGCAGTACTAACCCTAGTATTTATCTACTTATTTTCCCCTAAAACTAGTGACTAAATAGTCCTATTAATTAGATTGTAACATCTCATTTCTAGATCTGTCAGGTGGCACATCTCTTTGATGTCTCCAGCTCTAGCAAGAGTGACAGTTTCCAGTCAGGTTACAGAAAACTAAACTAAGGCTGTACACCCGTGGGACTCTGTGACTTCAGAGCAGCTTAGTAGCTGAATTCCTCTTAGTTATCCATTAAACTCTACTGTGGTTATTTTTTTAGGTGAAAATTCTATACTTCATGCACAGGAAACATAAATCTAAGTCCAGGAGGATCTACAGAGGAATTACTGGGTTTTACAGTGGGTGAAATAATGAATACACAAATTTGCAGGGAGTTGGATCAAAACTTACTTCTCATTCTGAATATGCTCACAAACATCTCTCTGCAGTTTACCATCAGGCTTACACTACTGTTAGCCATAACTTGCAAGGCCATTCCCACCCTCACTCTGAATGTAGAGCCTGGACTTCACTAGGAGGTAACCACTCACTTGGGGCATAGGGACAGGTAGGACAGGTCGGATCAACCTGCAGGGTTAACAACGCTAATTTCTCCTCTCCTTATGATTTTCAGCAGTGAAACTCTGGTTTATGTTATCTCTCTTGACCACTGGCTCCCCTCCACTACAGGGACACAAGAGGCAGCTGACAGCAGAGAGTGGCAAACTCCCCACAGCGCAGCTCTCAACTGGGAACGTGCTCCTCACTTGCCTTGTGTCCAGATGAGGTCCCTGCCCATCAGAGTATTCTATTTATTAGCCATCCATATTATCTATCTCATAAAATGAAAAATCATTCGATGCTCCATCATTTTGAGGCTGCTAAAGGTCACACTGCCTTGAGGGCTGAGAAAATCCTGGAAAGTGAAATAGAAACGGCACATACAGTACAAGGTGATCCCTGTCCCCTCCTGCCCACCCCCATCCACCTTCTCACTTTAAAAAATAAATAAATAAAATTCACAACTCCTCTTCAATATGAATACTAGGACTCCAAGCCCAGAAAAAGAGCAGGCAAGTCACCTGCACTCCTGCAGTTATTACCAAGCTGAAGGAACAACAGTGCTTCTTACAGATCTGAGGGTATCAACTGGCGATTGAACCAAGCTGTAAATTACTGAAACTCCATTTACTTTGATGGCTCACGTCTGGCTCAACAATGATTCACAGCAGCTCCCATCTTGTCAAGTCACAAAGGATTTGTATTTTAGTTTTACTGGACTTACAGGAGTTTCGCATACGTAAAAATAAAAATGCTCCCATGATTTAGGCTGGTGCCATGTATGTTCAAGTCCTGTACATATATGCCTCCAAGGAAAAGACAGCCTGCTCCCAGAAAAGCAGGTTTAATCTTTTTCAGCTTCTGGTCTCCAGAAATTTCACAGTGAAAGCTTGCAACCATGTACAGAAAATTTATATCTGTTAACAAGAAACTTCTTTCCTTCCTTGTGTTTTACGGACCTCCTAACAAAAAGCACATAGTGCCCTAAGATGATAGATCACAGTTTAAAAGTTCTGTTCTAGAGGGATACTGAGCTGTTTACAGGGACACTGTCCCTACACACTGCACACATTACACATGTAACCTTGATATAAAAGTGCTTATTTCTCAGTATAAAGCCCTGAACCCCATTTTTCTCTCTGAAGCCAGATATTCTCCAAAAGAACAAGCAAAGGCAAAAATCTGTTTCCCAAAACCCCCATGGAATTTCTCAGATGATTCAGGAGCTCAGCTCTGGGTGCTAGGTTGGATGGTGGCAACATCAGATGTCTTGAATCTCTTGGGCTCCACAAGAGAAATAATCTCCCCCTGCTCAGACTATGACAAATAAAACTCACAAAAGACTCTACATGGCTAAACCACATCCTTACTCTTCGCATAGCAGAAAAGAGCCATGAAACTATACTCTGCTAGCAGTCTGAGTCAAGAAACTGTGTCAGATTTCTCTCTTGCAACTGGGAGCATCTTACACTCCCTTTGCCAATGAAGGAGGGCAGGTGTGTTCAGTAGGTGGGAGTTCAAAGGGATTTTCACCACAGCCGTCACTGAACACAGAAAGTCAGTGCCACAAGTCTCACGTACAAGAAACCAGCATCACAAATACCCTTCCACCATGCTCCAGGCTGCTTGGACGGGGCAACACCATGATTTTAAACTTCACTGCTGCAAAACACAGGTGTAATTTATCTAGTCCTTAACTTCACAGCTTCATTGAATTGCTGAACCAGGATGGATTTAAACACTTTCTTAAATGGTCTTACTTAATCAAAGTTTATATTGGATTGGAATTATTATAAAAGCATTTCTGTGGTGCCTAAACCCCCTCAAACAGAAAGCACTGCCAAGATCTCCCTGTCTTCTCTTCCAAAGCCTGCCTGAGGAACAACAGGAAATATTTTAAGAAGTTATATCCTTCCCTTTTTAATAAAACATTCTCTCCCTCTACCCCCAAATCAAATTTAAATACACAACAATAAAACACGCATTAGTCTTCCTGTCAAAAATTGCAATCACATCTCAGATAAAGAACACCGACTCAGCCCCAAGGCTGTAGTTAGCCAGGTTTCATTTGACTATTATGTTCTCCGGGAAAAACAGAAAGAAATCTATCTCTGCTGACACAATCAAGATTGCAATAGCCAAAACACCACAGCTGTTCTTTGAATATTTCAGATAATGCTCTGCCATCGTTGATAATATTAGGACCGCCTGTCTCTTCCAGTGCTCTGCTACAATAATCAGTGTGCCAATAGGAATATCTGCCACCCTCCCAGCTGCAGAGAAGCTTTCAAAGATTTAATTTTGGCTATTATTTCCTCCCTGCAACACTGTATTTCTGCATCACACGTGCTAGAAACAGAGGCTGCTCAAGAGAAATGAAAAATCTAGCTACCCTAACGTAACTATAACAAAGGGCAGCTCTTGGACTTGGTACATTGACCTCTCAAGACAGCAAGATGTTCCAGCATGTGCTTACATAAAAGCACGCAAGTAATGCCACCAGCTTCAAAAGTGACTTATAATGTGCTTTAAACTAGGCAACACATTTAGGTCCAAATACCCAGATGCACTTAGTATTATGTCCCATGAAAAGCAGCTGAATATCCCAGGTGCCATGTTTGATCAGAGGACAAACATACAAAGTATCAGTTCACACATTTGTGGTTCAGATGTCATTATTAAAACGGACATCTACCAAAAAACAAGCTTTTGCTTTCTTTTTAACTAAAACTGCAAGCATTTTTACTTAAATTAAGTAGTTTAATTAAATGTTTCCAGTTCAGGTTTCACCCCCTTCCCCAGTTTATTGTGGAAAGTAAACGTGTACAACTGAAATATCTTCTTTCTTTCTTTCTGTTAGCCAATAACTGCTGAGGCATAAAAAAAGGCATAAGATAGAGTGCTCTTTGTCATGTTTTTGTTGTTCCTTCTGCAAAATCATGGTCAAACTGAGAAAAGAGGAAACATTTTAGACCAAGAAATGACAAATTTTTAAGAAACAGTTTGCCCTTCACTGCCAAAGAAAAAGTTAGAAACAGGAAAATGAAGCATTTCATATTTTAAAGCAGCTCCATGAAAACTGATGCCAGGAAAACTAGATCTTCAGGATGAGATGTCCTTACATCAAGCATTTTCAAAGGCACAAATCTTTGGGACATCACTGATATTTATGTAAGTCCTACCTGATCTATGGTATCTTTCCTAATGGCATGCAAAACTTGTCTGTGGAGCATTTAGAGACTTAGAGAAGTCTGAGTTTTTGTCTTGAAATACCACGCCATAGTATTTAGAAATATGCTGACAGCATGGACTGAACACACATGAAATAAAATTTTAAAAAGAGATATTTAAAGAAACAGTGGTGTAAGATGTCTTCTTCAAATGTAAACCCTGGCAGCTTCCACTGAATGATACTAAACTGCAACATAAGACCATTTCCCTCAGCTATTCTCTATTGCACAAATGCCAATGAGTTCATTGAATACATAAACAGATTATGATATTTAAGCAAGCCCTGAGAAACCACAGAAACCCTGTAATATATTATTATAATCTATATAAAGCCTTCAGTAAAGAGGTTAATTATGGATTAAACTGTCATGCTTGCTTGTGTATCTTTAGGCTAGTAATTCTTAAAATGCAATAATACAATCAGAGAGATCTTAATAATAGGAAGAGTGGGATTCCTTCTATGCATTTCTAGCCATCCAAACGTTCAACACAGTGGCACTAGTAAGTTTTGCCGATAGTCTGAGAGAGAGCATGCTACTGAAAGGGGACAATTCAACTTCAAATGATTGTTTCAGTTCAGATAAAAACACTCTTAGAGGCATCCATTGATGAGAGGGGGAGCCCTGAACACTATCTTAGTACTTAAGCAGCATTATATTTCAGCATTTTTTAAACCTAATTCAAGTCACCCTTCCTAGTTTCTGAATATAGGTTTATTTAGATTTCACTTCTTCCTTGAAAGGGATAGATTCAAACCGCCAAGCCTGGCTGTGATGCCACAGCATCACCGTGCACCTTAGTCATTTTATTTCCCTCATCAATTTACAAAACCTTTTGTAGGGAGGAGCTGGGCTCAGCTAGAGGGAGGTTGTCCTGCCAGGAACACACCAGCCTGGAGAAGCACCAGCCGAGGTCAGCCTTTCATTGCATCCTGGGCTACTGAATACCTGAACTGATCTGCACAGGGACATCAATACTGTGGAAGTTTGGTTGCTTTAACGAGTTTATTAGGGTTTTATAGTAATTTGTAACTGATTTCATACTCACTGCAAACCATTAGTTACTATCTTTCAAACAGAACATTCAAAGTTGGACTCACAGTTGAATAAAGGTAGTTTCTCCCCATAAGCTGATTTTAATGCACAGGTTTGATATTCATTACCAGACCGGGAAGAATCCTGCATTCAGAGGACTGGCCACTGCTTCAATAAATAAACTCTTTCAGACATGTGCTCAGCCCACAGAAATTTACTTTTTTAGTCCTGGGATGCCACAGTTTCTTTCCTGGTCAAGACAAAGATAGCTTTCATCACTCTGACATTTTAATTTGGGATTCTACTGGCAAGCTAAAATACCAGTTAAAATAAGTCGCAGACTGGCATGCTGAGATAGAAATAGAACAAGTCAAACAGTCAAAAATTCCTTCTTGCCTGGAAGTAACATGACACTTAATAGAGAAACTTTGGTTCAACTGAGTTACGGTCAAGAAAATACTGGAGCCCAGTGGCACCCAGGTTTCTTTAGGCACCTAGAGCTTGTCACATTCATTCTCGCAAGAGAAATTCATGCAGCAGTATCAGTGCCGCTGTTGTCCTACCCCCAAGGCATTTTTTCTGAAAACTCTCCCTGTGGGCTTGGAAGGAATGTAATACAATATGGAGTTAACGGTGGAGGACTAAGCGCTTGCCTTCATAAATCGCTCATTAATAAATACCAGAAAGAAAGTCTACAGACCTTAATCCCTGAAAAGCCCAGCAAATGACATAGCTGTGATCTTAGGAAGGTTCTTACCACACTGTGCATAAAGAGCGCATGCAACAAATGTTAACAGTAAATTGTGTATTTGGATATCACAGACAGGTTCACAGGACAATTCCTTTAGGCCTTCTTGCTGCTTTGCCACAGACAAATAGTCATGCTTCCAAATCACACCAAATTTCTAAACTCTTCTGTATAGTGGAGTGTTGAGGATATTCTGTCTGACACACTGATGCCTACAGTCATTTTGGAGGCAGGTTTGCAAGGAGACAAAGGGAAACGTGTTTTGTAAAAGTCTTACCTTGAAGAGTAAATAGAAATGAAACTCACAGAGATTGTTTCAGAAACCCCCAAGTAAATTACCCAGGGAACATTCTACTCAGCCCCATACAACTATTCCATGTATCTTAAACATTCAGAAGGTCATCTGTCCTCTTTTTTGCCTCAGCATTTTCCTTGACCTAGAGCTAGGCTACCGGTGTCATTTCAGTTGGGGGTCTCTCTACTTTTTGTGACTTGTGCTGCATTCACAGGTGGATTTCTTAAAATTGGCTTGTGACTTACCTGAGAAACTGTTCTGATCTGAGAGTGGGAGATGAGATGAAAACATTAATAGAAAGAGAAATACAACACCACTATGCTGGGAGAGGCATCCACTGCCTGGCATTAACTCCCTTGCTACTCCCTCAAAAGCAAACAACTGTCTCATTTACGGAGGACCTGTCGCCGGTTGCCCAGGAGGGCTAAGAACGACGTGGGGTACTAGCTTGCAGAGCAGCTCTATTTATATTCCCAGCTAGCTCACCTGTTTTCTGAAAATTTTGCAGTTACATTACAGACAGATCAATCCTGTGATTTGCTTTCAGCAGGGAGGTGGGAACCCCCCTCTGGCACTTCCTATTTTTAAACAACTGAAGTTGTTTTGTATTTTCTAAACCACATTGATCCACAAGGCTAATGATAGTTTTTATTAAAGCTCCTTTTTGTACACTCTGTCACAGAGGAAGCCTTAGAAATTACTATTAGTGATATGGAAAATGTTTGAAATCTATTTTACTCCGCAAATCTGCTGCCAGCTTCTGCTATGTGCAATACAGAACAATAACCACAAAACCTGTCATTCCCACATGGAAGCACTGATGGATACAAGCAATGAAGAGAGCTTATATAGCGTGCAACAGTTACCATACACCTTTAATTTACACCATATCATCTGTTATATGAATGAACAATAAAAATAACATGGACATAATCCTACAGTTCAAATATATTGAAATATATGCACAGCTCCTCCCCCAAAGTAATTTAAATTCCAGCTGCCAATGGAATGAGAAAATAAGATTTATTTTAAAAATAATTCCCCATCGTCAGAGTGTGAAAAGTCAAGGTCAGTCAAAATGTCTTCTTAACATAAAGGGCATTTGTCAAAATAAATGTATCCGTAAGGGACGTCATCTCTGACAGACCTATGAAAAAAAAGCAAAACCCACCCAACCCGTGTGTGAACATGGCCAATTCTGAAAACAGAAGAGAATGAACAGGTTTCAGTCACCAAGAGGCTTTTTGCCATTCAATCCCACTGCAAATGTAGTGTTCACACCTGCCCAGTGCTCAGTCATGTTTTGCTACTGAAAAGGATAACTCTGGGTGCCCGCTCCTCATCATCTTTATCTGTCAAAAGTATTTGCAATACTACAATAAAACAGCCACTTTTGGGGAAGTAAAAATTATGAATTACCCCCTCTCCCTGCAAAAAAAAACCAAACAAAACAAAACCATGCTTTCATCATCTGAATATAAACCAGTTTCTCCCCTAGGAAAAAAAAAAAAAGTAACACACATTTCCATAAAATGGTACCGCTGGGAATTAACAAGCTAATAAAAATGACTTTAAGGATGCATTAAACTTGGGTTGGGGAACTCTCTTGCGTTTGCAGCATAAATGCTAATAAAATTATAAATCTGTTATTAACTTTTTATATCCCTGCCAAGTGATAAAGACTTAAAAAAAAAAAAAAGACATTAAAAAGACTACAGACATACATTTTAAGATGAAAAAAACTCAAGTAGTCCAGACAATGCAAAAATTACTTACACCATATGAATTCTTCATACAGCCCTGAAAAAAAACCACACACTTGTCTCCCCAGGGCAATCAAGGATTGAGATCTGATATATTGTGAGGGCAAGGAGAGGGGGGAAAAAAAAAATAAAAAATATCATCATCACTTTTCCGTTGAGAGCTGACTAAAGCAGGATCCCACCATCATGTGCCCGAGGCGTAGGGCTTCCCCAGACATCACTTACCCGACAATAAGCTGTTTATGTCAAGCCCCGGCTGACAACACGCACGTTCGCCCTACAACTTCCTCGCTGTATTTAACACACCGACCTATTCAGTGCACTCATTGTTTCAGCCAGTGACAACCCCTGGCTAATTGCTACACGTGGAAGGGAAATTAAAAGGAAAGTCCTTTGAGACTGCTACGTCTGCTTCCAAATTAATATAATTAGCAGAGGAGGGGAAAAGATTGTAATGGCTTCAGACTTAGTGGTATAGGAGGGATTTAGGGATTAATATTTCGGGGAACAACCAGTCTGCCAGCTCGGTATTTGGGAATGCAGAGCAAAGGGACCTTACACTCAAACCCCATGATTCTTCAGGATGGAGAAACAAGGCAAATTGGTCAGATGTAGGAGCAGAGAAGCTCACTGGGGAGATGACCTCCTCACACTTGCAAGGAGCTGACATCAATCACCAAACACATCAGAAGGAGGTCCCAGCCTCTTGCAGAAGCAGGTCTTGAGGTGCCTTGTCCAATAACTAAAAATTCAGCTCGTCTTTAACTGTATTAATGGGTGATAAGTAGCTGTTCAGTCTGAACTCAGTACTCTGTGCTGAGGTTTGCAGCTTCTGCCCAACAGTAGAAACAGTGGTATCTTTAATGAACCAGCCAAGAACAGAAGAAAGTAGACAACCAGTTGGAAAAGGCAGGCATAACCCCAGAGAGTTGTGGCCATTTTCTCTACGCTAGCTGCCTTGAAATGTGACCCTCTTCCACAAGAAGTGCTTCAATCACAGCCCTCCAACATCCCAATTTGATTCAGAATCTGCATTAAAAATAGCACTTCCATTAATTCACCACAAAAATTAGTTAAATGAGATTGTTTTACTCTGCATTTCCCCTCTCGGTATCACTTGAACTAAGATCCAACCATGTTATGCTAGGTATCTGTCTCTGTATAAACCATATGCCTATCACGTAAATCTAGCTTAAAAACCAATTGTGCCTGAATCTAACTTATCTTTTACTAGCTCACAAAACCTATTTTTTGCCCAGCCCCTCACAGACAGAACAGGTACCATTTCACTGTGGATCTCAAGCCACACAGTGTATGTTGCCACGGAAACACGAAACCAACCAAAACAGGCAATAAATTCTCACATGGTTACAACTCCCCTGGTCCATCAGTCCTTCCTTCACCTTCCCCTCCTTCGGAAAAGAGAGGAAAATGTGCTGCTAGTATGATTCAGCCAGGCGTGGATACCTAGAGCTGCTCCTCTCCCCGACCTGCTCTTCAGAAAGTCCCCAAACTTGCTTTGAGACACAAGTCCAGGATAAGAAGGCACCAGCAGCGCCAATTAAGGACTTATTGAAATGCAGACCGTCTGTCCCGGTGCACCTGCAGCCTTTCCTGAGGGCAGGACACGCACCAAAGTCTGCAAAGCACCAGGCTCCAGCACCTCACCCTCCCCTCCCATGCAGCCACCACACGCCTACGTGGCTCTGTAGCATGTCCCATCAGATAACATTTCTCCAAGTTTTTAGACTATTTCTATGTGAGAGGGGAAGTACTTTCTGTACCTGAGTTTTCTTCAAATTATATGTATATAGTATCACTCTTACAGGAACATATATGTGCATGGAAACCTCTGGAAACACAGCAGCACAAAGAAAAGACATGGATCCTCTTCAGCACTCCTGTGTTTGTTTTCATCACAATATTTTAAAGACCTGCCATGTCACTAAATAGGTGAGGAATTAAAGGAAGACTACACTTCACTTACACTAAATTTCAACATGTAAATCACATCAGAAATTATATAGCCACCAAGACCAACAGGACTTTCCCCAGCACCTTCAATGGGTCTCAGGTCACAGCAGCGCAAATTCCTACACCAACAACTGCTGTGCATTAAGACATTTCAAACCTTTTGATTTTCTTCCTTTTGACTGACACCCCTGAAAAGTGCCAGTCAAACTATATTTCTTAATTCAAGATCTCCATATAAATGCACAGCTAAAGAATGCAACAAAAGTGGCATAATTAAGCTAATAAAAGATTGCTCGATCTGTTTTTACATTCTGTGATTCCAGGTAATATTAAATCACTGGTTTCTTAGAAACAAAAAACAAAATCACCTCCCTCCTCCTGCCTACTCCCCACTAGCTGATTGCCCTATCTTGGTCTTTTTTTCAACAGGCTTTGAAGAAAGGAGGGCCCAGCCCAAAAGTGTTTGAATGTCTAAAAATACTATTATTTTCCCTCAAGACTGAGTAAACGGCAAACTGAATAGCACTTCATAAAACCATACATTATGCATGCAGCAATAGTAGATTACTGTTTCAAAGTGCCTCAAAAACATGAGTTACACAAATCTTGTAGACCTGTAGTAAATTAGGAGTTTGGATAGATACTCACTTCACAGTATCAAGCAGTTGAGCATGAAATGCTATGCAGCTTTGCAGCTGGATCAGCTGGTCTTAGGGGCAACTGCAGTACAGCATCGCATCTCCTCCTCCCGAGCACCAACTCCCAACAACAACGCGGTCCCTGCTCTCCGCAACATCGCCGCGACTGATGCACCGGTCAGTGTCTCCGCACATCACCCTTACTTTAAGTTAGCAAATTTCTTTTCAATGTCTTTTCTTCTAATTCACAATATTCTGCTAGGGATGTTTTCTCTCTGAATTCTTGGGAACTCGGGCTAAAACGTAGTAAGAGTCACCAGCTCTCCATTTGAACAGGTGACTGCCTAACATGGTATCTTCTGTGTCACACAGTGCTCTCCCAGCAAACACAAATGCAGAAATGGACAAAACCCACCTGCTCTCTGGATTTAAATTAACTGAAAAATCAGACTTCCATGTGGGTAGTAAATACTAATTGCTCATATAGGCTTAGTGTCAAGAGGAATATTTTTCTCTAATAGATGCAAAGTAAATTTTCAGGGTTGTATGTTTTTAATCCAATCTCATTTCATCTACAATGTTTGTTTTACCCTGAAATAAGCAACTACAGGAAGCCAGAATTAAAACAAAACAAAAAGGACAGAACAGAGGACTCTTGACTTTCCTCCACAAGTTCCTCTTCACTTGTCATAATGTTTAAGTACCTAACGTCTGTTGATTAATTCTTCTCTCTTTATCATCAGCTAATCAACATGCAGCTCCTACTATGTCAAACTACCTTAAAATGATAAAAATCAATGGAGTGTGTTGTTTTTCCCCTTTACAGTATACAAAATCATACCTGAGGAGGATACCAGAATAACTTTGGAAGACACAGGAGATACTGAGCACAGAGGTTGATACTATTCATTTTGATTCTGGTCATGTTTTGAGAAGTCCTTCAACCAAACTTTTCAAGAACAAAAAAAGTAGTTTGGATGAAGTTTTTTGGGCTGACCTCCTTCTCTCTTTTGCTAAGCTCTGAAGCAAGATGCATTGTTATCAAACATACCTTTCAGATTTAAGTAATTTCATAAAGTAAATGAGAAATAAATATATTGATGTTAGGAAACTCACTGCAAACCACACAGCAACAATGTTTCCTGGTGTTCTTGCTGCAAAGCAGCTGCAGCATTGCAGACCTTGTTTTGATATCAGATAAATTGACCATAACTAATTTAGTTATTATGCTAATTCTTCTATTTTCACCAATTCACAGGAATAGAAAAGTAAAGAGTTTGTTGGCAATGTCTTCTATTAAAACAAATTGGAAAGAAGCGACATTCACATTAATGGGATTTTAGGAAAGATACATATTCTTACACAGCTGACAAAAATAGAGGCACATTTAAAATTACATTAAGATTATGACAACCAAAAAAAACAAAAAAGACCCTTCAACTCTGTTGTGGGATTCAGCAAATGTAGTTCTGATGTGATGAAGGGACAACTCTAGAAAAACGTTCCGTCAGTGATCTTCACAGCAAAAATGGAAGGCACTAAGCTGGAAACATGCACTTTTCCTAAAATGCCACAGCTTTCCTCTCTCAAGAGAGAGGGGAAATGGTGGCATCGTGTCCTATGTTGCCAGCATGCAACTGGCTCTGCCTTGCATTGGATGAATGAGTCACAAAGCTGGTGTCAAACACATCCTAAGAGATAAACCCCTGAGTTTTCTCAATCCTTCATTGCTTTTGTATTCCAGGACTAACAAATGTACTTGATCAATAAATGGCATAGCATTTGATCACTGTTTTCCTTTAGAGTTTGCAGTTCAATATCAGATGACCTGGCTGATATGCAGAAACCTGCACAGATATTTACTAAGAATTTTTCCAAGATTGCTGATAGTTAATCAGGACCAGATGATAGTTATTGTCCCATATTATATGTTTCTAAGCAGATCTGATGAAAAAAATATAACCAATGAGATATTTTAATATACCTCAACAGCATGTATTGTATCCCATTGCCCCAACAAAGCCAGAGATGTATTGTGGACATTGCACAGCACACACTAGCACAATCCTAAGGTCTTGGGGCCAGCTACCTATGCCTTTTTTTAATAAACACTGATTATCTTAGGAGAAAATTTTAAATGAACCTAAGATATTGTCTGCAGGCAGCCATTAGATTTTTATTTCCCCAGGCTTGTAGATTTAATCGACTGTCAGCCATGGACCTCATTAGATAAAGCATGCAAACTTTCATCATGCAGTTCCTATGTTGCAACGCCACTTTGTCAACCCAAAGCTTAGTGCGTAAAGACTCGTCCAGGATCACTAAACCCAGTTTTGCATCCAAGCTAGGGTAGAGTTACATCATATATATCATCAGAAGTGGTCTAGAAGGGCTGGACAAAACCTTTCCTAGGAGCTCTCCCACTCCCAGACCTGCAGCTTGCTAAATCAGTCTGCGCTGTGTCTGGTCAGACATTAATTTCCCCAGTCCTCCTTGCCAAGTCTACCTCAGTCTCCACAACCACTTAGCCAAAAATTCAGAAGAAAACCAGAGTAATAGAAACAACTAAGAGCACAGATGACATAAGATTTATAAATCATTGCCAAGATGCTTTGCAATCACATAGTCCTCATCATTTCATCATCCTGACTCCAAGCTAGTCATTCTTTTCAGATATGCTATGGGCCTTGCCTTTGGTGTCCTAGCCAGGTTATTTTGGCAGGACTGGGTCTGGCTCAATGCCAAAGCATCACTCAGCCTTGAGATCAAGGCAGAATGATATTTGGATTTTTGCAATGTAGTACTGGCTTAAAAAAAACCCAAACCACACAGACATAATTTCTGCCTTTTTCTAATCACAGGCAAAGGAGCAAAACTCCCACATAGAACCCACATGACTCTCCATAGGTTATTAAAGAGTTTTCCTTTTTTTATTGTTTTTTTACACTTCTTTTTCTTTTCTGTATAAACAACATCACCTATGTCAACTGACATCTGCCAAAATCAACCAATTGCAAAAGCCTTAACAGTTTTGTGGGTTCTTTTAAACAACATTCTTTAAATGTTACCTTGCTAAGTATGGCATTCAGACTTACTACAGCTAAAAAGCCACCAAACTCAAGGACCAGGGGTTAAATGTGAAGGTACACTTCTTCCCAAGGATAAATAACTTTTCCGCCGCACCCATCCAATGAAGGATGTTCTAACATGTTACAATTTGAAGACAAAAAATAGATAAGTAACATCAGATTACACACTGGCATCATCTGCCCAATACAGAGGGAAGAAAAATTAGATGGAAAAATGGTAATTTTTTATGGTGTGTTAGACACCAAAACAATTCCTGAAATGCTGGGCCTGGTGTGTCAGCAAGGCAGAGAATGCCCTGTCAGCTCTCGTCCTCCCAGTTTGCAAGCCTGGAAATTAATCAATGAACTGGCAAAGGTCATTAAAGAAGTACCTATAAATTCTTTAAAAGACCTTAATAAACCTCCTGAAGCAGCAGCCAGAAACTGTAGAATGTGCTGCTGCTTTATGGGGATATAAAACCAGAGAGGGGTGAGGGCAGAAGGTGAAAGATGGCATCAGGATAAACAACAGCAGGTGCTGTTATTTGCTATTTAAAAAATCCATCTCTAACTATTCCACCGATGAAGCTTTTGTGTACTTGAATTAAATACAGCAGCTAAATTTAATCCGTGGGACTCTGGAAAGCACTGGGCAGTCTAGAGGTCAGGGTTTAAGGGCTGCTCAGGTGCTAGGGCCTTCCCATTGTAAGTCCAGAGCCCACTGCGTCCAACCTGGGTCTCCCCAGGGCGCCGTACACTCACCACTCCTTATTTCCTCCATATCCATCAATAAACCGCTGCACAAAAATGCTGGGAGAATAACTACCCTCTTGTAGACACTTTTGATTAAAGCTGGTCAGATTTACTTGAACAAAGACCTTTACACACCAAAGACCAAATATTTCATTTGAGACATCACAGGTTGGACTCCTGGGAATATCTTACAGAACTGACAAGTTGTGTAGTACCAGGGAAAAAAAAAAAAACCTCCCAGAAAAGCTGCCAAATCAGGCAAGCCAGAAACTGGAACTCTGGTCCCTTCTATCCCAGACCGTTATTCAGGTTATGAAAGCACATTTGCTTCTGAAAAGTTTTGTGGAAAGTCAGATGTCTGCATGAAGTATTTAAGCTTAAACAAAATGACAGATAAAGAGACTTCTAACTACACGAGTTTGAGTGGCTTTTGAAGGGTTTATGAGAGTTTGTAACAGAAAGAAAGAAGAAAGCTATATGGCTCAGAGGGATGACATCTACAGTTTTTCTGATCTCTCAAGTACAAGATGACACGTCCTTTCAAAAGTGACCAGATCAGCAGCTTAGTTTAACCAATCAACTAGAACCACCAGGTTTTTAATCTGACAAGCAAAAATGCTTTATTTGACTGACAACCTATTTACCTTTTATCACCTAATTTTGGCAGAACACAGACTAAGTAAGTCTTGAATCTATTTTTAGTTCACTGCAGCTAATGACTTTGAACTTAAGGGTCTGATAACACTAAATGGCTATCATCAGGCAAGTATGCTAAATTACCCTATGAAGTAGAAGGTACCTTGAAAGAAGAAACTGCACCGATTTATGCCAAGAAAACTGGACGTCAATGAATATTGTTGGACTGTCCCTGTAACACCAGGTTTCTGGCCCAGACAAACATGTTTCTCATCTACAGTATTTATCTCCTGCCAATATAAATCCAGCCAAACTGGCTCCATCTAATTCTCAACTCAATATGCCCTTGCAGAAACAAACACAGAAAAGAGAAATCTTTATCAAGAAATAGTCCTGCATAATGCAGAGCAACTCTCCTCCTTGCTTGCTTGAGGTAATTATCTCACCATTTTAGATACTTCCATTTTATCGTCAATTTTAGAGGCACTGCTTATAGAGGAAGGACTGATGAAATAAGGACTGTAACCTATCAGATTCTCAAACACAGCCAAAATCACTTGACATTTGCTGGAAGCTCTGGGTCTTTGAAAGATAAGAGCAGGAAAAGTGGCCTCGTTCAAGACAACAGGAACTTTGCTTTCTTTTCACTGAGATGAAGGTTTCATGCACAGCTCATAGAAGAAGTTGAAAATCTTGTGGATTAGGAGAGGGACACAGCATATTTTGCTCTCTGGTGACTTACAGTTGCGACTGCAGTTGGACAGACAGCACCACGTGTACTATGCAAAGACAGACTTCAGAAAAAGCAATGCCCAAAAGAAACATGGTTCCACTACACACAAAGGCAGAAAAACTCAACCAACATCTAAAACACATCTTCAGGACTTTGGTTCAAATTGCACCTCAGTATTTGCAAAACACTGAATGAAAGTAAATGCTTCAATCAGTTGCAAACCCATACAGTACATGACCATGCATACATGGGAATGATGTGAAGGCTGAGCTTTAGGTGAGATGTCAGAATTATTCCTCTCCCCAGCTCAGATGGGTTTTTCTGAATCTCTAGATTCTGAGAAATGAGAAAATACTGAAGCCCTATCCATGCTACTGACTAACACAGTATTTATTTCTATGTTAAATAGAGTCCCCCAATCAAGCCGCTTCCAGCATAAAAAAAAAAATTAACAACTGAATCCCTTGTGGATAAACAACCAGTCACAGGAAGAGGTAAAAAGAAACTGTAAATTAAATAGAATTAATTCCTCCTGCTCTTTTAAATTTATTTGTCCTTTAAAGTGTAGAAAAAAAATAGATTAAGCTTGGGTTTTCCCATCTTTGTCTTGTTAAGTCTTCGCAGAGCAGGTAGAGGTGGCAGCACAGCTGTCATCTTGCATGTGGCAACATTCCTTTGTCTTGTGCCTTCAATTACCCTACACCTGAGATCACGCCAAGGCTTTGGGGACTCAGAACCCTTTTTCTGAAACCATCATCCATGCTAGTAATACGAATTGACATGGCAACAAGGATCCCCCCAAGACTGTGTAAAGTTATTAAACACTTTGCTTCAAATTTCTTGGCAATTTCTTGTAGACAGGTGGGTGTTCACCTCTTCCTACGGGACACGTTTAGTACACCCTTTGCTGTGTTCTTACTAGTGGGTCCCTGAGAGGCTTCAACACCTCAGAGGTTTGGGAAAGTCTAGATCCCCATTTGTCTTTCATCAATCATCCTTGCCAGCAAGCAACTGTCCAACACTTCACTGGACATCTCTCAATAGAGAACATAGTTAGAGAGCTAGTACTTACATAACCCGTAACGTCATCACATTTTAATCAATTGAAACACGTCCCATGATTATATAACAGAGGTCACTACTCACAGAAAAATTCTCTGCTTGATAACTTTGCCACCACTTTCCAGTGTCACACTTTACCAGTGCTCTGACTGAGGTTAGCAGTGAAATTGTTAGTAAGTGGATGTAATACATTCCGGGACACGTACTATCACTGCTTCTCTTTGGGGAGAGGCAAACACAATTTTTCTGCTGGAGTAACGCTTGGAAGACTTCCTGAAAAATCTCACAGCAATTAAGCTAATTTACCCCTGCCAAGCAGATGCCAGAAATTAAAACTTGCAAAAATGACAGACTTGCATGATAGCTAAAGACAGAAGAAAATTGCAAGATCCAAGATTATCATTCTCTTGCCTGTATAGAAGTGATTGTAATTATTGTTTGGTTCTCAACTATTCTGGGGCAGGCACCAAGGAAAGACATCTATCAAGACATTTGGATTCATTTAGGCACCCTGCTCAAAGGGGTAATAAATGCTGGGCTAAAAATACCATTGACATTTCAATATTAATAAAGATGTGTGCTCAAGTATCACTGTAGTGATCCTTCTGCAATAGCTTTGTGATGTCTCTGTTGACTGCTTGCATTTACCTTCCAGCTTCCTGAAGGTGATCTGCACATTGTTGTAGTCTGAGCCACTGGCTGTCCTAAAATCATCACTCCATCCAATTCCTGAGCACATAAGTGTTTTAACTTGCCTGCTCCCAAAGTCTGTACTTTACATTAGTAATGTACAAGATGATAAGAAATTAAAAACCAATACAAGAAATGAAAGTGGCTGGTAACAAGCTCAAAACTACTTAGTTTAACCTTGTAAAGTGAAGTAAGAGAAAGCAAAGATCCCAGTCCTATTTGGTGCTCAAAATTACTTCCAAAAGCATCCACGTTTTATTCAGCTTTCCCTGAGCTTATAGGAAGCATTTGGAGGACACTATAGAAACTAATTTGAATATACGTTCCTTGAGCACTATGTGCAACTGTAGCCCCTATTTAAAAAAACCAAAACCTCTCCTAACAGTTTAATTTCATTAAGTCCTCACAATATTACCCAGCACTCAGCAAATAAAAAACATAAAGATTATCCATCCTCAAAAGACCTGTCCTTCAAACCTCTGCAATCTGTGCATTTAAAAAATCGCAAATATATTTTCTGACTTTTTGTCCTTGCCCATTCTACAAGGTCGTCCTATCCGCAAGACAAAAAGCCAGACCCACCCATGAGGGAGCACCTAGCACTGCATCTGAGCACAAAGCATCTCCTCTCAAAGTGATGCTGAACTGCTGGAGGTCAAACCTTGACACTTCAAAGTACAAAGTCCCCCCTCCCCTCCCAGACCAGAGCACATTTGGTATGGTAATCGTTAGGAAATAATCAACATGGAGCTTGACGCTGCCACTGTCAGAGCATCACTTCTCCCCGTACAACGGCACCCTAATGAAGAAACCCCTGGACTTAACGCAGATTGAAGAGTTTCTAGAGTGGCACTGACAAAAGCGTATTTATTCACCGCTGCCTTATTGTAATCTCTGAATTTCGCAAATTCTTAGTAATTATGTATGCGGGTTGGTTTCAGCTATATTGCCCTCTCCCAGAGTTGTGAGCATATTAATAAAAATAAATAAGCCTGGCTTGCTAAAAGAGCTTTAAAGAGGTGGATGTCCAATTAAATTCCCAGGCTCCTTTAAAAATCCTAGCATTTTTCACTGTCAGATGCCATTAGAATAAGAAAGGTCACAGCCAAAGAGAGATCTCTGCAATTCTCTGAAGAACACAGCCTGCAAGCAGACAGCATTAGGAGATGCAGCAATGAATGCTTCCCCGCAGAAATTCAAAGTTTGCTCTGCAAAAAATTTACTCCACTGCTAAATTTATTTTGGTTACAGCTAGCTGAATAGAAAAAGCAACTTTTTTGGAATGTTTTCTGAAACTTTTCCCTAAATATTGTTCAAAGACCAGCATAGGTTGTTACTTTAACTTTTGTATTAATAAGTGAAAGACAGCATCAATTCAGCATCTCTTGGCACTGCACACGCTTGAAAACCAGGACAATAAATTTACATGGAAGCAGAGACAGGAAGACAGATGTTTTGTGTTTTAACAACTCCAAGAAATGCTTCATGCAACCTGATCAACAAAGCCCTATGGGCTGTTTTTATAGTGTGGATCTATCTAGAAGGTTAAGTGAGAAAATTAGCTTTAGAAATATTACTTATCGGTGTACTGTCACAGCGCAGTTACCAAGGAGGATTATCCTATGCCAAACAAACAAAACAAGCACCAGGAGAGAATCCCATTAGCAACTGAAAACCCACGGCCATGTTGTGGGTGCCATTTGCATATATTACAATTGCACAACGTTTAAAAACTGCAAATTGGATTTTGTTTTCCCCTGGCTACCTGCCCATTTTTCTTTAAATTGATTTATTAATGTCCACTGTTGCTTTGCAGTTTTATCCTTTTAGCAATAATAGATGTAATATATCACAAAAACAAATTTTTAAGAGTACATCATTAGAGTGATGTAGCACTGGTAATAAACCCCTTCACACTTGGATGAACTTAAATCAGTTTCTCTTTATTGATTTTTGGTCATAACATAATTTTAAAGTTCAACTCAGTTAATAAAAAAAAGATTTGCTCTGGTGTTGTGTGTAAAACACTCATGCTGTAAGTTTTCATGTCATCTGATGCAAAGACTCTTACGGATTTATATATTCTCTCAAACAGTGGCTCGTCATTATACAGCCTGTCTTATCTTCTTTGCTGACCTGCATTTATCTGCCTATCTTTATCGCTACATGACTTAGTGCACAATAGATCTTTACTCTGCGACCATCTATCCAAACACATGCAGCCATTTTATCTTTCCAGCAGCATTGTGAGTAATGGTCATTTGCATTTTACCAAATTCTCTTACTTTACAGAGAGTGTTCTGCGTTGACAAAACCATCTGCCCAACCATGCTTTTTATTTTCTTCCAGTAGAAAAGCAATAATTCACCTTTTCTACTTAGCTTTTTTGACAATGTATATTTTAAAAACTGGTAGAATATTTACATGCTTGGTTTTTTGTTTGTTTTTTAATAAACTTTTTTATCTTTCAGAAGCATACAGTCACACAGACAGAATAAGTTAACACCAGCTGATCTTAGGGATTTATTGGTTGAAACTGTCTGATAAGGAAGCATATGATTTAGAAAGGTATATAATCACTTATCTCCACTCTTCTTGCTCCCCTGAAAAGGTAGAATGATTATGGTGCAGCCTTCACTGTTAATCACAGTCTCCAATGGACAGTGCAGATGCTTCCACTCCTTTGGTCTACTGGCAGATCTCCATAGCATGAAGACCACGGAGAAAAGCACTAGCCAAACCCAACAGGGCAAAACTACCCCAGGCCGAGGTGACCCATCTCTGAAGAACATGAACTGCTCAAACTCTTACATTTTTTACAGGACTCATCAAATAATTTTAGAAATAAAAGACATTAAAACCTACCGCTGCAACAGTGCTTAGGAGACAGCTGTCTATCTGAATATACTTCATCCTCCTTTTTAGGCCACCGTTTCCTAGGATATTAGATAGTTAATTGCCTAGCTTGAAATCTTTACGAAGAGACTGTGCTTTCATCCAGCATTTGTACAGGACCCAGACCATCACAGCCTCAAACCACAGTAAACTGCTGTAATAACACAAGTAATTGGGCAATGGCAACTGAGTAAAACTTGTGGTTTGTTTTGCTCTTCCCCTGACCGCACTCATCAGAAGCTCTGATCTCTCAAGTGGGGGCCTTAGAACCCTCCCAGAGCTTACTGCAAGACTAGAAAAAGCAATCTGCAAGCTTGGATGTTGCACAAAATACTACCCAAGCATTTTATTCAATTGCTTTTCATTTTCTCTCATTTAACAGGTCACAGAGCACCTCCAGAATGGTCTCCTACAGAGATAAATCGGGGGTGATCGGTCCTGAAAAAGTTCATAAAATTGGTAAAGGCTGATAAGATTCTAGTGGTTGGAAAGAAAGATAGGACAGACTATGACCCCAGCTCATTTCTAACAGACGCTGTGCTACAAACTTATCCGTCCAACAGTTTACCTAATCCAACACTTAGCCCACAGATATCTTTATGTATTGGCTCACTCCAGAAACTTCAAAGACGTGGACAAAAATGAGATCACTTGAAACTGGTGGCCCATAAGGAGATTAAGATAACTGTTTATACCCCAAACAGTGAATTAGTCACATATACATTCATTCAATGGGCAACTTAGGGCTAGTGAGTTCTGTATTTACTGGTACATCATTTACAAAATTTGCATTCTTAAATCAGAGACATGAATAGGTCAATCATATCATAAATCTTATCTGCTACCCACCAAAACAAATAATTCTTGTAACAATAAGGAAATTCTAACTTCAATACATTATCACTGACTTCAACTCTAACGAAGTCTTTATCACTGACTTCAACTTTAAGGAAGAATAATTCATTCACCAGCAAGCCCTTTTTTCTGGTTTTCTTTTGTTTAAAGGGCTGTTTGTGTATGATCTTAATAAAAATGTGCCCATGCATCCATACACACTGAACAGCTGTAGGTAGGATTCAGATTTGTACCATGTCTATGCAGTGACATACAGGGAAGCTCCGCGAAAGCAAAATAGGTTGTTATGACTAAGTTGCCTTAACTGATTAAACAAAGACAAGAAACAAAGGAAAAGGGTTTAAGTTTTATCATTTTAATTCCCAGTCTGCATCACTTATTTTTTTGAAACAGATTTAAGATTCATCCCTCTCTAGCTTTGTCCTGGAAGATTTGCATCAATAGCTACTTACAAGAAAAAAAATTAATCCTTTACCTGACACGTACTGTACAAGAAGAATAAGCAGTTCAGATTTGGCCTTACAAAGGAAATACACAAGGCACCAACTCAGAGTGTGACTAATTTCCCAAAAGTAGAGCAGTGTGATTTCCAAACCCCGGGCTCAGCACCATGCTGAACCTTAAGCACCAGCACAGCCCCGAGAGCTGCGTCCGCCTGCCAAGAGCCCCAGTCCTCCTCGTTCAGCTCTATTACAAGCAAGCTGCTAATGAGGAAATCCATAACCTTTTTACAACAGATGCTGTGAAATATTCTTTCTTGATACGTAATGGTGTATTGATTTTTAATTTCAAAATATGCAAACATGACATTTGCAATAGTGACTCCACACACACAAAAGCTGTATTTTTGGACTTTTCGATCTGTATCGCATTTTGCAAGCATTTGCCATTAATAAGTAGGCAAAAGAAACACAACCCTAACCACAAGGGGTTGCTTGGCTGTAAAAATAGTATAGCTATAGATTTCTCCCTAAATAAAAATTCTCTCATAAAAAGCTGATGTAAACAGCTGCATGTAATGAACTTGTCAAACCTCAAGGTTAATTTAACACCACAGTGATAGAGGTATTTCGGATGGGGCAGTACCTCTACCTTGACTTTGTGACCACTCTACATTTCCTGTTATAAAAGCGAATCCAATAGCATCGCTCAGGCTCCCACCTCCCTTGATCGATGCATGTCTCTTTTTCCTTCTTTGAAAGGGTGATGGTGCAAATACCAAAATAGATTCACCATTTGCACAAGTGACATTTAGGAAAAATATGTCTTGTGTCTGTAAAAATAGTTCTTATGACTGACTCACTGAAAAGCTAAAAAAAAAAAAAAAAAAAAAAAAAAGGGGGGGGGGGGAGGGGGGAGAGTATAAATTAGCACCAGATCCATTTTCTGGCATGGGTCCTTAAAACTGGGGAAGAAGGAAGACCCTGAGGTCACTGACACATCAGCAACATGTTTTCAATTTAAGAAAAATTATTCTGGTCATGCTGTGCAGTACAGCCTATCCTCACTGGAAAAATGTACCACAATCTGAAAGAAGCTACTGAGAGGGTCAGTCCATGCCACACTTGCCCCACTCCTTGCTAGAGACAGGCTCCATCCCTGAGGGCTGCCGGGGTGTGAAACCAGGAGCACTACAGCCGCACGGAGAAGGGCTGACCAGGGGCAGGGGACGGCAGCAGGAACTGAGGAAAAGGACCACATCAGGGAAGACAAATCAGAGGCACCTGGCTGGTAAGGAAGGGAACGAACAGTACCACTTGCAGAAGAGATGGTGGGTGTTTCAACCATTTGAAAAGGCTTGACTTGGCCACTTCCTTTGCACATACAAGCCTGGGTACAGCAGGAGAGGCACAGTCCCAAACCAATCCCCTCTCCCCAGCGGATGGCCAGCTGAATTAGAAACAGGTCGCTTTTTCCATGGCTAGGTAAAACTTCTATATTGGTGGGAAACCACTGAGGAAATACTCAATAATTCAAGTCATTAGATGATACCTTGATTTCTTATGAACAATCATTATTAGTGCAAAGACACATCATGTAAAAATAAACAAGCTATTCCTTAGTGGAGGCCTTGTCTCTGGCTACATTGGAGAGGCAAGCATTTAAATCACTTTTTGAATTCCCTTAAAATTTTAAATTACTGAGCCCCTCTTCTTTTCCTCAGATACATACAAATTTTACCTACGGTAGCAAAACCAGCTCTGCTATATGGACAAATGGAAAAAATAACCAACAGGGCACATCTCCAGCTGGGACAAACTAGTATGGCTTCACTGACTTCAACAGAGTGACACTGATTTACACCAGTTGAGACTCTGGCCTTACATTTATTTTTCAATTCGTTCCTAATGTACTTTAAATATCTTCTTGGAATCAATGTCGCGTAATAAAATATCATCCCAAGAGTGCACACAGTGAATGTCAAGGAGAGGAAAAAAATACATCTTGCATAGACTTATGTCATGTTCATAATCATTCTCTTAATTTTTAAGCAATTCAAAAGGAAAAAAAAAGCTGAATATTTCTTGGGATGTACCCTATAATCTTAGAACATATTTAGAATAGGAAATCAAAGCTGAGCTAAACTACCAATTGTGTCAGCAAAAACAGCCTTTCATGGCAAAATGACAATTTTCTGTCTTTGAAAGCTGCCTTTTCCAGTTTTTTTTTAAAAAAAAAAAGCAGGAATGAAAAGTGGTTTGCCCTTTTATTGTGCAAACTAGCAAAAAATACAATCCACCCTGCAAGACTTTTTCCAAATTAAATATGTATTTTTTTTACTGTAAGTCTCTTGGAGATCAGTCATTCGGTAGCAAAAGATTAAAAAAAACAGCATTTAAGTAGACAAAGGCAAACAATCAAGCCATCAACATTTTGAACAGCTACAGGTTTATCCAAATATTCACTGGGTTTATTTTTACCTTCTTCTAAACGCTCTCATTGTGTGCAATTTTGACCCCATTGTGTAAAATAGCATGAGTCCATCCGACTTTAGACCAGATTGCCTATCTGTAAGTCATGGTCTCTCACCACAGAGGAGATGTTTAAGGACTTCCTTGAACACTACAAACTAAAAGGCATCAGCATGACACAAACAATTTAAAAGGAGCATCCCGTTATGCGATCTAGTAAATCCCTAATTCTAATCTCTGCCCCAAGCTCCTGTGGCACTATGAACCTTTCAGCATGTGCCTTTAGGCTGTCATGATTTAGCAGGGAATTTAGTTTTTCATTCCCAAGATAATGTGAGTTACTCTGTGTGAAAGAAGACCCCCTCAAATCCTACACTTCTCCAGGCACAGGGCCCCCAAACAGGAGCTACAGGAAGACCTTTCAGTAGGACAGGTTCCCAAAGCATTTCTTTGATTAGTTTCTGTATAGCTGGATACTTAAATGATTCTCACTTTGGACTCAATTTTTTTTCATTTATGTCCTAGCATGTATACACTGTCTGAATCACAAAGCCTGTGAATCAGGTACTTATGAGCAAGATCTAATATCGGCTTTGCATCTGGTTGCACTCTTTAGGCACCAGAGGCTTTAAAGCACACCCTGCATACCAGAAGTAAATGGGACGTCCAGTTATTCATCCTGTGCAGCTGATACCGCATTAGGCTCCTGTAAGACCTGAGCAACAACACTTCTACCCAAGTCATTAGTTGGTGACAATGGAGAGCAACTTGATAAAGCCTGTAAGTATAAATAAAAATAAAATGACCTTAAATTGCTAGCTCAGCACAAGAGGGCATAAAAATTGGGGAGAACAGAGACCCAAGTGTTAGACTCTGCCCAAAGAATAATAAGAAAAAGAAAAGGCAAGATCAGCATTCAAATCTTGCTGGTCTGCCAGGGTCCTGGCAAGTAGCTCTGAGGGGCCAATTAAACCACGGCGGTGGGAGAGGCAGTGACCGTGGCAAGCATGCAGTTGGCCAAAGAGGTGTAATGAAAGGTGGCAGTGATGGATAGCCCACCTGCACGTGCCTTTGAGTAAGATGAAGAGCCATTAACAAAGCAGCAGTGGTGGAGCGTTCCCCTGATTGCTACGCACTAGGTGGACTGAAAGCAAAGCACTGGGCTCTTCCTTTCCACTTCTAATCTAAAATTTTAAGGTACACCAAAGTGCCACATTTCAGGAAATCATGACCTCCTGCACTTTATTGCAGGCTAGAGGGTTTGCTACCATGTCTGCTCTGTGCTGGCAATGTTTCCTTGCCCAGTGGGCAAAGCAGGAAGGGAATAAGCTTTGTACCTGGCTCTGCATGGGTCCCCTTCGGCTTAAGTCTGGGGACAGGAAGGTCAGGCCCTAATAAAAGGAGATATTTCTTTAAGTTGTGTTTACTCCTCTCCTCTGTCACCACTTAGTGAACCACTGTGAAGCATTACAAGGGTCCTGAATGCACGTCCGAACTGCTGGAAACCATGAGGAATGGCAACATCACTTAATCACTGGGAGGGGCTCTGCTCCCAGAGTTTTCCTCAGCTTCCCAACTGGGTGGGCACATGAGCATTGTCTATTCTGCCAGCTGCACTTCAAGATTCAAACATCAAAAATGCTAGTGGCAGACAACAGAAAAAAAAAGCAAAGCAGTTTCAGGATGTTTTGTCAATACATGAATCCTGAGTTTATTTTAATGACATGCTGGAAATCATAACACTGGGGAGAAAGAGAGTCACATCAAGGAAAGAACTACCACCCCAGAATTTAAGAAGTGAGTTTTAGTATCATTCTGCATTTGTTAAAAAAAAAAAAAAAAAAAACAACAAACAAAACAAACACCAAAAAAAAACACCACAAAATAACTCAGTTGAGCATAAGTGAAAATAAGGCTGTCAAAGTCACAGTGAAACTAGAAACTCAAATAAAAAAAACACCAATATCTACAACACATCATCAACACTAGGGAAAAATATCACCAAAAAACCACTTCACTGATATACAATTGAGAGGAAGAAAACCCACCAAAATCTCTGTTTATGCTGAAACCCCCTCATCCAGCCAAGAACCCTCCTACAGGTTTATAAACTACAACCTCTCTCAAGCCTGCCCCTGCCAGCTGGGGAAGACAGCAGCCCCTGTGCAGGCGATGCTGGCTGGGCTGTGCCAGAGGGAATACTATGCTTCCATAACCTTTTTCTGCCACACAACCAAGCACTCAATTTTCCACTAGCACTTGTAAAAGATCCTGAGCTTCAAGAGCAGTTCATAGTGAGCACACTAGATGATCCAAGGACACATTTGCAATTGCAAGATAAACCAAATCAAGGGCAAGAGAGCACTCTCCTTTCCAGAAATCTCTGGCTCAACCGTGGTCTGTTTTTTTCCTCCTCAAAAAGTCCTGTTAGCCATTGCCCCTCCATCAGTACCTTCTCCATACCCAACAAATCCCCAATCTCCGTGTTTCCCTACCTCAGCCTCTGAGTTTGCAGAGTATTCCAATACTTCATTCCACATGTCAACACTGTACATATGAAAACACAAGTTATACAGCAAAAGGTGACTTCTGCTGTTTCAGATAGTATAGCAAGAATTAAACTTGCTCCACTATGTTCCAGCCATCTTACTCAACAGCAACATTTCAGAGAGTCCCTGTTCTGCTGAATATCCTGCATTTAAAGAGGGAGATTTGGTGCTGATTGGATTACAACATAAGTGAAAATTCATGCGTATTAATGATAAAATCCATTATTAGGGGTAAAGATGGACATATAGTCATAGGGCATATTAGTAACTAACTTTTAAATGGAGATTATTTCTCCAAATGAAAAGGCAAAAATAATCCTCTCTAAACCTGCTTCATTTTTAATACTTGATGCCAACAGCTAGATCTGCTTGCTTCTATTCCTGATATGCCATAAACCTTACAGCTTGTAATATATCCTCTGTGTATGTGTTGCATTACTCACCCAACAACAAAAAAGGACTAAATCTAAACCTGTAAAACCGAAAATTGGAAAATAATCTGTGAAAAACTGGTGATCAGGTGAGGTCCCTGACATCTGGAGAAAGTCTGATGTTGCCCCCACACTTAGGGAAGGGAGGGCATGGGAAGCACTGCATGAGTCCCTTGACAGCCCATCTTCCTGGCATCTATTTTCAACCAGCAAAGGACAAGGAGGAAACTGGGTCAATATCTGGGCTATCATCAGCAACATGTGTGCCACACTAAGCATGTGTCCAAAAATCTGTAATGTGACATTACACCACAGGAGGTCACAACCAAAGAAACAGCTACAACTCCCAAGACTAGAAGGACCCTGATAAACCTCAGGATAGATCCCATCAGAAACCTAGTGGGGTCCAATAAGGAGAAGGGCCAGTTTCTACTTAGGGTTGCAGACGAACACCATGCAGTGACCAGTGGAGCAGTGGCCCTGCAGAGAAGGGTTGGAGGGCTACCAGGGACACTGAGCTGTCCACGGGGCTCCCTGTGCCGGTGGAAAGGAGGTAAAACCAGCTACCCACATGTATCTTCTGAACAGGAAAAAGGACTCCATCCCCTGATGCATCGAGGCTTCTTGAACTCGCCTAAGTAACCCACTCCTGTGCTGGGGGCTCCCCTGGAGCAGGATCTTGAGCTGGGTGACCTCTAAAGGGCCCTTCTGGTGGCACCTGTGTCATTCCGCAGCCCAAAAACTACAGGTGAAGGCTTTAACAGCATCTCTGCAAACTACTTATCTTACTTACTCTAGGACTTACGCTATCACAGCCAGGCAATAGAACGAATAAATTTGCCTTCTGTCAGGCAGTATCGAAGATATGAATAAAGCATTACAAGGCAATTTCAGTAACGCAGATCTTTGAACTGTGCTCTGCTTTCCCATTGCTACGCTCCTAACCACAGCAGCAGAAGGAAAAATCCCTATTCATCACACTGGGACCTTCTTTTGATGTTGATTAGAGATGGAAGAGAGCATGCTCAGACCCTATGGATTATTGGTCAGTATATAAAAAAACTGCTTATGAAAGCTGACTTCTGCCTGAAGACCCACACACAGTTGTGCAGGATAAACAGCAGTGAGATTTACAGCAGTGAGCCACCATGTCCTTTGACATTGTACTGTAAAAGCTAAACCAAGTGAGAATCAGCGGCTCCCTGCCAGGTCGCTCCAGCTAAAGGCCATGCCACACCAGCCACGTTATTACACTGATGAAGAGCTTGTATAAAAATAAGGAAAACTGCCCATCACTTACTTCAATCTCTGTCTAAAACTATTTAATCCTGCTAGCCTTTGCTCTCCTTCTTCCTGGCATTTGTCTCTTTTTCTTTCCGATCAACTCTTTCCTTCCGTCACTGTTTCCAGAAACATATACTGACTTGCAGTCCTTAGGACAATCCACATTAAAGAGGCTGAAGACCCAGCTCATAGTATGCTCAGGGGAGCTCTAGGGTGCGAGCCAAGAGATGGGAATCATCCCAAATCAAATGCTACTTTTGAGCATACCAGTCTGACTCTTTCCCTCCTCTTTTTAGAGCCTCATCCTGCAATAATATTCACAAAAAACCTCCTCCTTAATCTAACAGAATCCCTTACTGAAGTGGCAGCCTCAGATACTCATTTCTTACTTAGACCAGGTTTTCTTTAAGGTCTCAGTCCTGTAAACACTTAAAGCACGTGAGCAATGTCCTTGATTTCTGGGAGCTACTCACATGTTTAAAGACATACGAATGCCTTGGAGCTGACAGGAGCCAGACGTGCATAGGCATAGACTTAGCTTTTAAAACTGGAGAAAATTGTTCAGTTAATAAATTACTTGTTAACTGATCTACCAGTTCCAAATAGAACAACTTGAGTGAAAACAACACAGAAGAAAACATGCATTTAGAGTCCAGCCCTGTAGGACCCCCAGCACCTTCCTCTCCCAGTGACTTCCAAGAAGGCTGCACGAGGCACCCAGCCCAATGCACGAGCAGGCATTTCATGCCAAATAGGATCATCCTTTTATTTTCGCAATTACCTCAGTAACCAGAAGCACACAGCTAGAGATCTGTCATATTTCTGACAGTAAGTAATGCTTTTTCTGCAGTAAATTCAGTTAGTTGATCTTCACAAAGGAATTGTTTTTAAGGACAATCCCACTGCACCTCTATGGTTTATTTGTGAGAGGAAAAGAACTTCTGTCCTGGAAATGTACTCAGTGAAACATCTGTAGACATGCAAGAGAATGTATTTTCTAATGCAAATATATCTTTTTCAGTGAACGGTTGTACCGTATTTTATACATGACCTTGTTACGCTTTTAATTTGACCACATCAGCATCCAAAAACCATGGAATAGACTTTCTCAGAATCATTTCTGTTATACACACATGCACACAGATATATATACATAGAAATAAAAGCTGGAGTTTTCCTTGGCTTGTTTTATACATTTAATGTTTACATTTTTCTGTTTCTCAGTGATTTTCTTTTTATCAAAGCTGAAATTCTCATAAATCACACAGTTCCTGGAGTTTGGGTTTAAGGAATGCAAAACATCACAACATCGATTTTAAGAGGAAATAAAACTCCAGCTGGAGTTAGGGGAATCTGCAGATACTCGGCATCTGAATATTAGACCTGATGCTTTGGGATGACAGAGCATCAGTTTACACATATTTGCACATGTGGTATCTTAGAAATAAATGTAAAGTAAAAAAGCAGCCATTCTGCTTCATGGTGGTTTAAAATTACAGAAACTTTTATTATCACAACCACCAAACCTTTCCTCAAACAATTCAGAGCTTTTCTGACTGCAAAGTGACAGTGTCAGCTCTGCTCCTGTGACAGCAGGACCAGCAAACACCGCCTCTTGCAGGAGCCAGATTCCCCAGCACACAGCAGAGCAACCTGAACATCTCTGGCAGTCAATATTTCTCCCAATCCTGACTTTCAACATCATCCTTCCTAAAATCCTACATTTCCAATGACAGCTTCACTCATCAATAACAGCTCAGGGCAAACCCCTTTTCATGAGAAAGTCAACCCTGTTTTTAACAGGAGTTTTGACAAGCTGAAAGGTTTTCCTGAGGGAAGGGAGTGGTGGAAAAAACAACCCCACCAGCACCCATTATCTAAAAATAAAAGCATACACCAGCCACTGGGGGAAATGATAATAAAATGCTATTGAGATTAAAGCCAAGACACTGATTTCCTGACAGAAACCAGTGACAGAGCTCAGCATGGCATTATTCGGCCATTTGCCTGTCTTCTAAGCACACGGGGAAGCACCTGAGTGCCTGGCCCGTGCAGCAGAGCCTTCCCTTCCAATTTTTACTATATCAGATGAAACAGCCCTTCATGTCTGACTTCTTCAAAGAGCAGGGACTCATCCCCCAAGTTCTCACCTAATACTAGTTTCTCTTCCCACTAGACAGGTTTAATGGGTGAGACCCCACACTGTCTGTCATTAGTGGCATCATTCTGTGATGTCCTCTGTTTCTCAAGGGAGTGGGTTTAATGGAAAGCCCTAACACTTTCCATTTCTTATCACTCACCTCAACCCCTACAGTTCTACAATACCTTGACAAAAAAGTAGAAGTATATTAACATTTTTCAGTAAAACTCCTACAATTTTCTTCCAAAACAACCCCAATTTTTTTTTCTTGTTTTCAGTAATTTTTATTTTGATAAAAATCTGGAAAATATCTATTTATACATGAAATTGAGTTTTTGAAGAAAAGTAAACAAAAAGAAACAAAAGCAACTTTGCCATGTGGCATGCAATAAACAGCATTAATCCTTCATGCCAACACACCAGCAGCCCAGAACAAACACTGCCGTAGGAGGGCCCATGTTTTACCCAACCCACAGCAAAGGGACAAGGCTTCCACAGCACTAACATGGCAACACAGCAGCACGAGGCATAGCCAAGAAACATCATAAAGTTTCTTGTTCTGGGACCGCATCTTCTTAGGTTTCCTTTGTCAGAAAGAACAGAGTTTTCTGGGTCTATTTTTTTTTTTTTTGGTCCACAATGACACCTCTCCAGCAGGGTAGTAAGGATGAAACAACTCCAAAACTCTGTCCCCATCACCTGAAGGACCAGAACCTGGCTCCTCTCATTCTCTCAATTAAATCTCAGTTCCTGATCACCAAGAACATAACATGCAGCCTTAAATAGCCAAGCAGCTCCAGTTGCAAAAACCATTGCCAGCAATAAGCAGAAAGTTTAAGTTTAAGTTTTAGAGCAAGTATTCCTGGCAATTTTTTGTGGTAATTGTCTCAAGCTGGTATGATTTTATAAACAAGGAAATCTCATGCAGAGCTAGGAATAACACTTTTTTTAATGCCCCTCACACAAAGAGAGTGAAGAATTAAAAACAACCTCTGAGGGCTAAACGAAGCAAAGATAATACAAAGATGTTGGAATGGTAAAATATCTGCAATTAAACTGAACATCATTTTTTGGGAGTTACAAAAAAGTCTCCAGTGACAAATCCCTAAGAGCATTAGGGTTTGTTTGCTGGGGGGTCAGCGCTTCTGTAAGATGTAATCAACGGCATAATTGCATAAACTTCTCAAAAATACATAAAATAAATTTGCAGCCATGAAGACTATGAAGATCTTGTTTGTCAGTGGTTTATTTGGTCCACCCATACATTTGAAGGTTGAAACCACAGTGAGAGCCTAAGGACCATACAGCAGCAGCATGTGAGTCTCCCTCCCTTCTTGTGCAGTCCCATTCCCTCTTTTTGATTTTGTGTTTTAGCTTACCTGCTAAAGATAAGGCAGAGAACCCAGCAAGTTCCCTGTGCCATCTGATGACTGGAAGAGTGGGGGCATATTACCCTGTGGTCCCAGAGTCACTGGCAAGGCAGGATGCAGCACCCAGAGGGCTGTGTGACTCACTGGGCAACAGGGCTAGCACACAGGGGATTCCCAGGACCTGCCTTGCCACCATGCTCACAGGACCTGGCATAGCCAAAAGAACATCCAAACCAGATGCTGTAGGGAGAGGAATACAGACTGTTCCACCCCAGCACAAACAAATATAGCTCATTTTGTATGGACTGGTGCTATATAACCTAACGAGCATTCCTGCTCTGCTTCAACACCTATTTTCCATTTAGCTACTACATAAAAGTAAAGGGAGGCGGCATTACACACAAAGTCCTTTAGCTGCTTACCAAGTTCCCAAAGGAGCAGGTCTTTTTCCACGCATCTTTAAAGTAATGCTAATTACATTATACACAGTGGCAAATATACACAGGGGACAAAAGTATATCTTTTAATTAAGTATTACTATTGCACCCACTGTCTCTTATCCTCATTTTCAATAGAGGACGAGAAAGCAAGTTACCCTCACAGCTTGTCAAGTCTGCCCCCATGCTGTGCTGCAGCAGACAAGCCTCTGGGTCTGAGCCCCCCCAGGAACCTGCCCCCACCCAACAGTGGGCACCAACCTCTTTAAAAAGGTTATTCTCCAATATTAAAACCAAACCCAAGCCATCTTAAAAAAGCTTCCTGGGAATGGTTGGCTGCAAGACCACAGTGCTGAAGAGGGACTGTCTTTCACTCAGTGCCCCTCATGGACATGTCCACTTTAACAAATTACACTCCAAGATCACAGCCAACAGCCCCTCTCCTCTATGCTGAGCTCATGCGTTCTCATTCAGCTGATGTGCCTTTAAATCATAAGCATATTTACTTATTCGGCATTAAGTTGTAAGCACAACTTAAAGGATGTTGAACACAGTTAATAACTAAATATTATAAATCCCACAGTGAACGTATGAAGTCATATATAAATTATACATGATCATGAAAATTTATTTATACATGCATATATGCAAACAAATTTTTTCGGAGATTACTCTTGTAATTCCCTTATAAAACTGGAGAGTATATCTTTGCCATCATTGTTATTTTAAATTTATTAAATCAAATGCCTGCAACAGATCATAACGATGGGTTATAAAACCAAACTGAGGTAATTTTTACTTAAAAAAAAACAACTTTCCCAGTTTCAGCGTAATTTCTGAGCTTTGACACTAGAGCCCAGTCCTACTCCAGGAGGAGGGGAAGACACAGGAGTCCTACCACACAGCGGTGCTCAGGACGGCAGCATGGGGCTGGATCCTGGTCACGGGGTGCCAGCAGCAGCAAGCCAATTTGTAAGCACATGCCTGCATGCAGAAAGATCCCTCCATCCTGTGACATTTATAGCTGCAAACAAAGCCAAAGGGAAAGCCCTGTACAACCACTCCTCCACAGAGAGAGACCTGGGACAGGGAGCCCCTGGGGCTCCTCCAGCCACCCAGGGCATGTGGGTGCAACCAGGGTGTCCTCTGTGAGGACACGGCAACAATGTGGCTTGGAAAGTTCAGGTGATACTCAGGTGCACAGATATCAGTGTGTGGGGACATTTTAGATACTCTCAGACACCTTTGCCTGGCCTCCCCTGTCACTGAACGTTCCCTATGGGTCCAGTGTCACATTTACTAGTACTCAGCAAGCGTCCAGGCCACCCTGAAGCATCTAACAGGCAGCAGAAGCTTGTTTTAGCCTTTTGAGTCTCCCCACAATCACAAACAAGATTTGCCCAGGGATGCTCCAAACCTCTGCAGCTGCCGACATCAGCTGTAGGGAGCGGGGAAAGGGCTTGTTTTAACAGTGCACTCCTTGCATGAGGTCAAGACATTCCTTAACTGTATTTCAGCTTCTCCCCTCAACATGTTGCATTAAGAACACAGCACTGCAAGCACATTCCTCGATGATTTAGCTCTTCCACACTGAGAAGCTTGAAAAATTGTTCTCTATGCTATTTATTTGAAACAGCTTCAGTCTGGACTACAGACATAACAGGGTGGTGAGTTCAAGTTAACCATCCTATTTGAAAAAAAAAAAAAAAAAAGTCTGGAAGAACAAAGGACCAAACCTCACTACCACAATTATGCTTGAGCTGAGCAGAATAAGCACTCTTCTTCCAAGTCAAACACTGTTTACCCTCATTATTCAAGATGTGCTTATGTAACCAATACTGTATAAGTCTATTACAGAGAGCTTTGCAGACCAAGACAAGAGGTACTGTAGGACTGATGATAATGGCCACCACTGGGTGTGTTAGGCTCAACATATCCAACTCGGTATCTCGCCCAGGTCCAAGGGACCCAAGTAACTTAAAAACCAAACCAAACCAAATAAAGTTCTTCCAAGCCAGCCTACCCACATTGGACAGTCCGTGCATGGGTGGAAGACTGCATGCACAATGGATAATTTAGCTTAGGGATAGCATGCTCAAATTGAGCACGTTTCTGCTTAGAGAGATAGCTTGGATTGGTTTTGTCACAGCATGCTTTTTCTTCAACTAGTGGGAATATACGCAAAACATGCAGAGTGCATCATCATTCAGTTTTCAGTGGAAATATTAAAGCAAATTAGTATCAGTAGAAGTCAACTTACATTTTTATATTTCAAAAGAAAATACTAGCTAATTTACCTTCCTACTAATATAAAGGGAATCAAGCTTGCACGTAACTTGGTTAGTGTCTCTAGCTCTGCACAGCAAACCCTAAGGTAGTCCATACAGCAAGCTCTGTCAGATCTAATTGATAGCAAGACGACAGGCACTACATGAGGTGCTATAACACGAGCTGGTGCTCCAACTTTTCTTCTTGCTTGCAATATGCATACGTAGTTTGGGGGCAGTAGAGCCTGTTACTGCAAGACAAATTCAGAGTTAAAAGGATATGGCAGCCCTCCACACTGTAGTCTGATTGCATTAGACTGAGCGCAGCACAAGAAATAAATATTTAGACAGGGTAGATGGCACCCTGAACACATCGGAGTGTCAGTTCTGATCTCCGACAAGTGAAAAGCACCCTCCTCTTCCTGCGCTCACGTGAAGCTCGCCACCTCTTGCTGTCTCATCCAGATGGTGTGCAGGCAGTGCTCTTCTGCTTCGTTCCTAGACAGCTAAAAACCACAGCCAATCTGCCATGTTATTTCTGTCTCTCTCTGCACTGGCTCATCTATCACTGCCAGTGCATCTACTGCAGTACACGCTCCTTCCCTGCTGCCGTTTACTATTAAAAAGGAAAGAAAAAAAATCTCCAAGCCCTAAATTACAATTGAGCTTCAGCTGCACAGTAGGTAATTAAGAAATTTGGGAGCTTGCAACTTCCGAGAAAGTAGTGGACTTAATTAAAATTAAAGCAGTTCATTTGAAGAGGGTAGTATGACCCTCTTTCTGCCAGACTTCAGGCCCATGGAAACCCCTCACTGGTAGCTATGCAAGCTCTAAGTATTAGGATAAATGTTTTCATATGTAAATTGAGCAAGCATTCCTCAGTGCCCTGCCTACAGAGCCACTTTATTGCTTCTCCCATATAGCTGTGCCAGGCAAACAACAAAAGACAACCTGTGTTTATAGGGCACTGGCCTGACATTCAAGAAATCTGCACTCAAAATACTCAGCTGTGCCAAATGTCAGCAATGTGATGTGGGCAGGTCAAACAGTGCTCTGTCTCATAGTCCTCCCACCAGGAAAAATGGAAACAATTTGTACTTCTCTCCCGTTTAACCTATATAAAACCCATAAACTTTTCAGAACAGGAATGGCCTCTAATTACATAGAAGCACAGTAGTAAACAAGGCAGGCACCCTCTCCTCATTGTCAGTGCCATCTCACACAATGAAAAAGGCAAATAAAAAACACCAGGCTAGGTGCTCCATCCTCTCCCTCCCACCTCTCGGGCTGTCATAAAACCAATTCACACTGGGTACGTCTGGTGCAGTCCCAGCCCCGTCTGGGCTCAGCAGCCATCAGCTGCTTTACAGCGCGATGGCCAGCGGCACGACGGCCAGCAGCATGGGGGCTTTGAGAGTGGGATGTGGGGAACCGCGGTCCCCTCCGTGCTGCAGCATTTGACCCAATTACAGCTGCTGACAGCAGAGCTAGAGAAGAAGTAGTTAAACTGCAGTTTGTGACAGCAGAGCTTCTGGTGGATTCAAACTAATTGCCCACCGTTAGCTGTATTTGGTGCACATTCTCCAATGCAGGCAAAGCCTGTATTTGTTTTAAAAGGAGAAGCAGCCATAGCTACAAGGGGTGAAGCAACCACAAGCACATTCCCTACAGTAACATCAGTCAGGGCAAGGGCAGTGTCCTCAAGGATGCCACATCACCACCAGCCACACTCCTCTTCCACTCACTCTGTAGTACCCACAGCAGAAGATGAAGCAATAAGTTGTACCTCCTAAAAATATCAACTGAGATGCCAAACAGGTAAAGAGCTAAATTTATCATCCAGCAATGAAGGAGAAGCCCAGAGCACCTTTCAGCAGTGGATTGCCTAGGAAAGCATCAGAGAAAGATGGCCAAGTGACCCAATAATATCTTACGCTACAAGGTGAATTAAGAAGATGCAATCAAAAAAATCACAAGCTGTAAAGAAGGCTAACAAGGCACGTGGGCAAGGATTTTCATGAGGCATCCTGTCTGCTTGAATATGACACCGCCTGAAATAGAAGTTGACAGCACGAAGGGAGGAAAAATGATCACAGTGACACAACCCGAGGTTGTGGCTGCTCAGCTCTTGTTCTGACATCTGAAAAAGTACTGGCCCACAACAGTGAACCAAGACAACTTAATTGCTGTTTCAAGATAATTACTATTGGTTGGCTGTTCTTCCTTCAATACACATTAGCCCATCTGAGCTGTTTAAGCTCCCATTTGCAGTCTGTCTCCTGGGCTCTCTAGCACGATGCCATTACAGCTTAGCTAGAACAGGGTCATCTCAAAAACCACGGCAAAACACCAGGTTCAGCTGCTGCTGAAAACAGTGGAATGAAATACCCAGCATCCATAATTTCTTCTATGCAGCTTTTAACTATCACTCAACTTTCCTGGCAACTGTTCAAGCACTCTCACAGCTCAGCTATTGCTATGCAAGAGGTTGAGGCTCTGTGGTAGAAAGAGAAATGAGGAGGAGAAAGAAAGAATAGTAAAGTTTGATTTAAGTACTCTAAGCATGAATAAAACAAACCCAACATGATTTGGAAACATGAAGGAAAACTGTAACAGAAATAGGGTCTTCTAAATTAACAACAGTAGCTTCTTGCATTTGTAGAGCTGACTGCAGAAACCCATCAGTTCGTATCTGTCCCCAGTAGCAGCAGCATGACAATGCCAGCACAACATTTGCCTATTAGGGAAATACCACCATTTTGGGTAACCCAATACATTCTGTCTTCCAGGAAATGGGGTGTTTGCTTCCCTGGTCCATATACCCTCTTTTACGTATTTTGGAGACGGGCAGAGAGGCTAGACAGATTCTTTGGTTTGACCCACTACAGCTGCTCTTACTCCACACAGCTAAAGCACAGAAAATTGGCACCACCAGTGGACATCTGTGTGATGAGGAGTTTCCAGACAGTCATTACTTCTGAGGGGGTGCAGCTTCTGTGTATCATTACAGAAGTCAGTAAATTAAGTTCTCACTAGGAAAATAGGAAAGTTGCCCTCTCTTGGTCAACAAATTACAATCAATTGCTCAAGTTGCCAGGAATCTGCATCTTTAAATATCTTAAATGCACAAGAATGTATAGGAGGTTGTGCATAAAACCATAACACAATAGTGAAAGAAACCGAAAGAAAAATGGTTAATTTCTACTAATAAAATAATTCAAACTAAGCAGTTCTTTTAAGCCAATTGTTCTGTTTAAAAAGCTCCTATTAAATGTCGCAATTTTTCATTTGAAGTGTTGACTGTGAGTATGTGCAAAAGCACCTGAATTTCTGTAAAGATAGAACTATTGATTTTGTCAGTCTGCGTGCGAGAAAGAAAAAGGGAAAAAAACCCTAGGTTTTCTTTCTTTCGGTCTATTCCTACTCAGCTAAGCACTTCACAAGTGTTTCAGAGCACTGAAGTCCCCTTCAGTCTTAATTAGCCCATTTATTCAGTGAAGTTCCCAAGATTTTTAGTAAGAACACTTTTCCTGCATTGCGTTCTGCTTTCGAAGGTTTGCACAACACTGACACTGTCTGAGAAAATCTTCCAGTGGCCCCTGTGAGCCACAGTATGTGACGTGATGCCACTTCACAGCAGGGATGGTTCAATCTCACATTTTCATGTGCTTAACTCGAGTAAGGTGTTTTCATGCAATGTTTTCCCTTACCAACTGAGGTTGGAACAAGCTCAAATCACAAAGCAAGTTGTCTGACAAGGCCACGTCTTCCATTTCAGTCTCAAAGCAGTTCATATAAAGCAAAACTGATGAAATTACAATGGAAAATCTGAAACTCATCCCCCATGTACATCATGGAAGAAGGGAACGTTCAAGGATGAATTTCTGACAAAACAGTGCAGTTCTGCCCAGTGTTTGGCTGTAGATTTCAATAGTTTCCAGCAGAACTGCTGTGGAGCTGCTGGAGCAAATTTTTAGGCTACCATACCAGAGGGAAGCCTGGATCAGTACCTGAACAGAGGGCAAGGATTTATTTCTTGCCTAAGGCCTGCTTGAGCCCTCCAGCTGCCTTGTTCGTCCAGCTACTTGCCTCCTCTGAGGCACTGGAGTCAGTGCATGTCCCTGTGGGACTACAAGCGTATTAAAGAGCAAGAAACAAATTACTAACTAGCATTATTCCTCCTTACCTGCTTACAATTAGGAGAGTTTGCTTTAGAGTGATAAGAAGAGTTGCTTTAAGCACAGTTATGACTGAGATCTGGTGCCTCAGACTCAGTCTTGATGATCAAAATCCCTAAAACGTAAGGACAGACTAGTGAGACAGAAATGCAAAACCTGGTCAGAGGCTCATTTATAAGGATGCTTACTTCAAATCATCAGTGGCCCCAATTAGCCTGCAGGCTGAGGAAATGCCTTCAGAGAGCAGATTTTTTTATCACCATCTCCAAAGGAGCATGATTAAAAGAGTTCAGGATATCTTTGCCACAGCAGGAGCATCAAGTCAAATGTGAAAAAAAATCAGGAAAGGCAAGTGGATCACTTCCCCTGAGAAAAAATGATGCAGTCTGACAGGTTGATAAAACTGCTAAAATCTGATCCTACTAGCCACATGGCAGGGCCAAACAAATCCCATGCAAATCTCTTCAGCACTTCCCACAGATGTGCAACAGGCAAAGCAATGTCAGATGGGGATTAACTGGAGAAATCAACTCAGACACCATAGGAGCTGAATAGTGTAACATTTGGAGGTCTTTGAGACATACTTCCCCGCCCAGGTCTTTAAAGCCAAATGCCCCTTCCCAGGAATTAAACTCTAAAATACTACACATGAATTCACTGATTGGAGAAAGTCACCACAAAACAGTAAATAAAGAAGCAGCTCTACAGAGGGAGATGTTTCATTGACTGGACTGAGCTTTCCCACAGCACCGCCTTCATGGTGAGGAAGACCGGAGCATGTTAGCAGAGGTCTTTACAGTCCACTTGAATGTAGACAGAGCCCATCCTCCTTGGTAATTTGTCCTCTGCAGAAACAATATTTCTGCCCTGATTCAGATTTTGACATTTAGAGAGAGGCTGAGAGACAGGTTGCCCACCTCCACCAACCACACTTGGTGTTTGTTTGCCTCATTAGGGCCCTTGGGTTTGGTCTCTATTTGCCCATGGGCCCCATCCGGACCACACTGCAAGTCTCAACCACCTCAGCCCGTGGACACATGCCTCACGCAAAGGGGTTTGTACCGAAACCCATGGTAGCAGCCTGCCCCGCCTGCACTAAGAGGACATCACCACACTGCCTCCCCACCCACCCAGGAGGTGCTAACGCAGACTGCACATTTCATAGCTCAGTTTTGCCACTCCGCAAGCATAGGTGGTAATTTTTGGCATTCCCCTTCATCTAAACCTCACCATATACAGCTTGTTCCCATGCTGGTCCTCTCCAACTTTTCTGCATTACTCATTAACTGCTTTCATAAAATCAATAGCAGCATCTCACACTGTATTGGGTCTGGCTGAGATGGAGTTAATTTTCCCCACCGCAGCCCTCATAGTGCTATGCTCTGGTAGGTAGAAAGGCGTTAACACACCAGTGCATTGGCTACTGCTGAGCAGTGCTCGCATAGCTCCAAGGCTGTCTCCCCAACATTCCTCTCATCAGTGAGCTTGGCAAGATCTCAGGAGGGGACATAACCAGGACAGCTGAGCCAAACTGACCAAAGGGATCTTCCAAACCATGTGACCTCTGCTCAGCAATAAAAGCTAAGAAAACGAATGCCCCCCCATCCTCCTTATTACAACATTTATCTTCCAGAGCAACCGCTACGCATACTGAAGCTCTGCTTCCCAGGAAGCAGCTGGACATCACCCACTGATGGGAAGTAGAGAATAAGTCTTTTGTTTTCTTTTGCTTCATGCATGGCTTTTGCTTTTGCTTCATTAAAGTGCTTTTATCTTGACCCATGAGTTTTTTCCATCTTATTTTCTCCCCCCCACCCCATCCTGCTGAGAAGAGGAGTGATAGAGCAGCTTGGTGGGCACCTGGTGTCTAGCCAAGGTCAACCCGCCACACACAGATGCCAGCACTGGATACTCAGCAGAAAAAGCTTGCTCCTTGCTCATTCTGCAAGACTCAGGAGCCATGAGATCTTCCCATTTTGGGCCTCTGCTAACCACAGCAAGGGAGTAAACACAAATTTGGCACGTGTCTCAGGGACACTGAACCCCTGAGCCATGCACATGGCGGGGGGGAAGGGTAAGACAGTCCATGGGATGCTGGCAACCTCTGCAGAAACAGCTCTGTCCCCTTAGCAGAGCTATAAGGCACCAACCACCATATGAGCATTTGCAGGGTGTCCAGGATTCAAAAACTCCATCCATGCATCAGCACCCAAATACCGAGGCCAAATTCTGCCTGTGACATTAGGAAAACTGCTTGGACTCTGTGCCTCTGGTTTTTGGTTTGCTTTCTGACTAGTCTGCCATGCGTTCAGGATGGAGATCATCTCCTCCTGCGCAAGGAGCTCACATCTCAGGGCACTCACGTGTTATTTTTAAAATAGCTAATAAATCATATTTCAAATTCTGTGCACTTATCTTACCAGATTCCCAAAATCCACCCTTGACTTGCTAAGCTATCGGGCATGTGGATGCTACAGACAGGCAAGTGTAGTCACTCCTGACTATCATTAGCCATTTACAGGGCTTGCACCTGGAATGAAGAAACCCAGCCATGAGCTTTCAGATTCCTGCTCTGCAAGGCTCAGCGAGTATTTATTTAACTTCTAGCACAGACCCCTGCAGCAAGCACATCTTGTCAGAAAGAAACCAGTGGAAGTCGAACGCTTGCTCTGTTGAAGTTTGTGCTGTGAATGTGACACACACTCAATTTTCAAGAAAACAAATTGGCTGTGAAGGCTGAAAGCCAGGGCCTGCAGCTCAGCTGGAAGGGCTGGAGCTGAAGCACTCGGATGAGGAAGCCCATATGCATCTGAGATTTCCTTGGACTACTCTAATTTTTCATAGTCTGACTGCTGGGCAAACTGGACACCACGGCTTTCTGCGCAACTGCCAGGGGAGGCTGTGTACTTGGCCAGCTCCTCAGCACAAGCAAAATGGCAATGGCCAGCCGGGTGAGAATTAAAAAAACACAATTTAAATGGATTTTTTCCCTTCACTGCCCCGAGCACCCTAGCAGCCATGCCTGCCCCATCCCCAAGTCCACCAATGTGGGATGCTCATGCCTCTCCCTCTCAGCTGGCCTTGCTATAAGATATAAACAGGAGCATCCTTCTTTTAGGCAGATGCAAAGCTGCAGGGCAGAGCAAGAAAAAAACCCTCCCCTGAGCTTTCTAGCAGGTCCCATCGAATCCTTCGTACTTCACCTCACCTCCCTAAAAATACAAACAGCCTTTTAATCCACACACCCAGTGCTCTGTGGCAACATAGCACACAACTAATAAAAAAAACAAAAGACAAAACCACACAACATTTCAATTAACTTTTTACGACTTCTTCAAAACCATCTGTGTAATTTTGCAGCATTTCCTTTTAATCCCACTGACAGAATTATGTTCATCTGCCTGAAATACCACATTTGTTGTGACTATCACAAGACCTCATTTGGTGGACATCACGGCCCATTACCTATTTTTAATAGCAGGCCAACATCTCTTCAGTTTGTGTGTGTTGCAGCAGACAGTGCCCTCTTGCAATGGTTGGGACTGGCCCCAGCCCCACGGCTGTCCCACCACCTCTGCTCGCCAGCACTGAGCAGCAGAGACTAAGGAGGATTTGCTTGTACAGCTGGGTACAGGTGCTCTTGAGCCACATAGCTAACTCCCCAGTGCTTTGTTCCTTCAGGCAGCAGTTTATGCCTATGCAAAGGAAGTCTTCAGCATTTTACATCCACTTTGGATAAATGCTGAAAGAGCACACTGGGACCACAGCAGCCTGGCACATATCTGAGGACGCTTGGAGCCCTCTAAGCCTCACTAGCATCCCATGGGATAGGGTAGGGCCCCAGGGGAGGGTGGCAAGAAGGGAGTTTGCAAGCCCCAGCAGCCCTTTCCCACATGTGCCAGCACAGGGTCTCCTTGTCCCCCACTGCCCCGCTCTGCGGAGCCGGGGTACCCCCTTCCCCTCTCCTTGCTCTGCCTTTTCCTTTTGTTTACCAAGTGCACCAGTGCTGTATTTGCACAGCCCTCGGCACTATGTGTCCCTGTAGCACAAGTAATCTTGTCATAAAAGTTGGAGAACGGGGTTGCCTCCGCACCCTTCAGTTCTCCTGCTAAAAAAGCTTCACCCCCCCGATTTAGCAGAGCTATCTTTAAGGGGCTGTGTTTAATTTTACAGTCTTCGGGTGGGTTTCTAGTCTGTACAAGAAACTAAGAGCAAGATAATACTTTTGAAATTGTGTTAACGGGGCAATCACGCAGGATCAGTCCACTAGCTACTCCAGGAAGCATTTTGAGCATCATTAAATAACAGGGATGGCAAAAGCACCACTGCTAAAAATCCATCAGCCAACAGAAAGAGTTAAAAGACTGATGTGGGCTTCAGCAGGTTATGCCTGTCCCCAGGCTCCAGGCAGCTCCTCAAGAGTATCATTCTATCTGTCTGTCAGAGTAAATATTGGGATGATTTTTCCAAGTGTCTGTCTCCCCTGTTTGCATAATCTCACAAGGGGCTTACCCACCAACAATTAGGTAGTAGTTGTAGTGTGTAAACCTCTGAAATGCACATTTCTTGGGAAAGCAGGGGTGTGGAGTTTTTTTTTCTTTCTACAAATCCAAATGCTGTCAGAATGGCATGTCATAAAAATCAGTGATAAAAAATTAATAACAACCCCTCCAGGCTAGAAAAGCGGCTGCTTATTGTATTTACTAAGCCACTGTCTAGGAGCCTGAAGCCTGATTTCACACCAATCCACTCATTAAACATCTAGCTCAACATTGTACAGATCACGGTGAAATGCAGACAGCAGCACTGGATCTGTCTGCAGAGATCACAGCACTAAAGAAACAAAAGCCCTATGTGGTTTTGATTTTTTCCTTAAAAATCACTTTTTCAGCAACACCAATAACCACCTTGCTCCTCCTTGCTGTGTTCTCCCTCACCTGCTCAGCTCTGCCGGGCTTTGCTAGCTCAGACACCTCTGCTGAAGGATCAGCAGCCCCAGCCAAAGCCTGCTGGTGACACTACTGGAGCCAGCCGAAGACACCGCCGTGTGGCACATGACACTGATTTTTCATGAATCCACACTCTCATTTATTCCATGGCGCTCTCAAAGAAGAAATCACAATATACTATTGACTGTTAGTTAAGCTGTTTCTCTTGCTGAAGAGAAATTAATTAATACCTCTCACTGAAAGATGAAACCTGTGTGGTTTCCCCTGTTTTCTTCATCTTAATGAGCTTACATGGGAAAGGTTAAAGCTAATAATATCAGAGATACCAATAGCTCAAAATCACGATCTGATAGGGAGAGATTATCACCCTGAAATTGGTTGTTTAAAAGGAGGCAGATAATAGCTATGCTTAAACCCGGGAAATTCTTTCAGAATATATTGTACCCCTCCACTGACAATGTGCTGGTTTGTTTTTTTTAAGAAAACAACAGCATTAGCTTGAAACTACTCAGTTTGAGGTACGAAGTGTGTCAGTGCTTTGACTTTTATGTTCACGGTTCTGTGCTTTTGAAGTGTAATTTTTTCTTCCCTCCTCTGTGTTGCTGCCTGGACAACCACAAAAAGCATAACGAAAACTAGCTTGGCCAAATTGCTTACAGAGAGAAGAGAAAAGCTTCCTACACCCAAGAACCCTGCTGTCCTACTTGGAGAAGAGACTCTGCAAATCTCTTCTCCAAGAAAAAAGAAAGAGAGCCCAAGTGCTAAAAACTGGGAAGGGTCAATAATATAAAATGATAGATCAAGGGCGTATTTTTTCATTAAAAGGCCCAGTTTTGTCAGTAACCTAGTGTATTCAGGGCGATGAAGCGGCCACAACAAACAGATTTCTGAATTACCCCCATCGCTAGTATTTCTGTCAGCTGCGAGACCTGTGAGTTCACACAGCAACTTTTGTGCAAGATCCACCCATCTTTGCAAAGCTCCTAAACCTCCAGTCCCACAGCAGCTCAACAGCTCAGTTCTTAAAGCACTGCTGTACCATCTCCTCCAGCACAGTACAGGGCTGCTGCTTTCTTTGGGTAACCAAGGCCCAGAAAGGCTTTGCAGCTTTCCAAAAATACTAGATCTGCCCTTCAGGCTTCCAAGTTGAAACAGCTGAACGTTGGAAACGTGCTAGAGCCAACCCTCAGCCACTCACAACCATCCATGTGCAATCTTGATCCACTTTAAGATGGAGTATTTAAACATTACAAGGATGGAGCACTAGGTGCCCAAGATGTAAATCGGGCCCCCCTTGCATAACTTCCTAGTCATGCAGGTCTTTGGTCATGCAAGTGTGGTGTAGTTGGGAACTGTCAGTGTGAGGTTAATGGTTGGACTAGATGATCTCCAAGGTCTTTTCCAACCTCGATGATTCTGTGAAACGGAGAAAGGAAGCTGTTATTTCCATGCAGTAACAGCTACACACTCAATGCCAGATCATGGCTCATGTCAGGTACACCCCAAACACGCACACACATATATAAGTCCTTCCTCAAAGAGCTTTAAGTCTAACTATGGGATTTATGGTCTGTAAGCAAGACCCTTGATATGAAGCGATTAGTCCCTTGAACAAAAATCTGCCGCATCAGGCATTAGCACCGAAACCTGCAGTGCAGCCCAACATAGACAATGCAACAAAAGTCTCATGCCATAAAAATAAATAGATCAATGAACACTTCAAAGAGCTCAATAAATGCAGAATGACAATCCAGGTTTCCTAGAAACCCATCCTGAAGCACAGCACTGGCAGAAACGGATCGGGACTCTCCATGTGAAACAAGTGCCCTCCCAGGGGAGGAACCTCTGAGGGGCCAAATCCCCCCTCCCCTTCTGGGAGAGGGGCTGGCAACGGTGAGGGGCTCTCTGCAAAGCCTCCTCCAAGCAGCTCCTGCCCTGCCGTGAGCTTTGGTGCAGCTTTTGAAAGTGAAAAGGAGAGCATGCACCCTGAATAAACAAGACTGTTCCAGTCCTTCCTGCTACTCTCCCCACCAAGATTTCTCTGAAAACCAGGAAGAGCAGCTGTCCTCTGGAGATCCTCACCAGCAATCTGCCTCATTTTGCAAAAAAGCTCAAGCTTTTTAATTTGCAGCATTTTCTGGGTATAGGCTAAACCATTTTACACGGAAGTGTTCTCCTTTTTCAGATTTGGGTTTCTAAAATTTGCTAAGCATAAAAAAAGGGCCATGCTCACACTGCTTTAAACTTCACAACTGAGGCTGTAACTGGAGGGCGAAAAAGACGCCACCTCTTGAGTGACCATCTTGGGCACCACTCACACAACAGATGAGTTTCTTTAAAGAACAAATCTCCCCTTCCCACATGTTTCACAACCTTTGGTCTAGCGATGGACATCTGGTATTGTCTCAAGGAGCAGAAGACAGACAAGCTGCATCTCCTCCTTGGTAGCAAGGACATCAGTTGCTTGCTAGGTATTCAAACGAAAGACCTCCACGTACTGCCAGAGGTAAAAATCTTATTTATCAGTCGGAGACTTCAGCCTCCAGATCCTCCTTCTTCCCTAATGGTATTTGTTTCCACATTTGTGCTTGTCTGAAGAGGTGTGAAACAGAACTCATTATCAAGATAAATGACCTAAAACACAAGCCTCCACAAGTAACAAAAGCAAAGATTACATAGCACTGTACAGATCCAGAAACTCCAGTGCACAAATCCAGGTTAATCTACCACATAAGATAACCTGGTGGCAAACAAAGTCCCAAGTCATTACATCTCTGGTGCAGAAGAAAAGTTGACGTGGGATCTTGCAAGCCAGCACTCAAGAAGCAGGCCTGCAACATTTACAACAACCCCCTTCCATACTATTACTAGAGTCAAAAGCAGACAGAACTTCTGCTGAGGTTCGTATCCGCAGTGGCCATGTTCAGCAGAGGCAGCACTTAGCCACCCCAGCCCCAGGCTGTCTGAGTGTGACCACGTGCTGCTCCAAGTCCCTGTTGTGCAGCTCCAAGAAATGGAGGACTGCCTGGCTTTTGAACATCTCACTTATAAAAATCAAGCTGCTCATATTTTTAGGAGAGCAGAGATACTATTGATTCAGCAACCCAGGATTTCTGAAGCCACTGCTGAGGTTTACTTTCATTTGCCCTGAGAAAGACAAAAAAAATAAAACAGCAATACCACCAGAAGGAAAGAAGCAAAGTTCTCCCAACTCCACAGTGAGGGAAACATCGAGTAGAACATAAAGCTTTTTCAAAGTATCTGCATTTTCTTCCCCGAACTTCTCATTCCTACAATTGTATTTCAAGTCTGGAACACACGCTCTCCAGCAAACTTCCATTTCCCCCTTTAGCCATCCCAATTCATGCTTTTTGGTGCAGGTTAAAACCTCCTGCCACACAGGCTTTGCCCCTTGCTGCATTTGAAGAAGGATATTTTCCTTAGACACAGCAAAGGGTTGGCTTGCCTTCAAGCTTTGGGTAAAGACTGTGGTTGGGTTAAGGTAGTTCCTATTTCCCCTGCACTGGCTCACTGCCCCTTAGTCATGGGAGGAATGAAATAAACTCAAATCACCATTTTATCTTACAAGTCAATGGAGCTCTAAATTGCCTTTAAATCTGAGGTCTAGTCTACCTTTTGCTCAGCAAACAGCCTTCTCTCACAGCATCTGCAGGGGCTGGAAAGAAACTGCTCTCCTGCTTGCTTCCTGGGCCAGGCTACTAGTATTAATATCCCAACTACAGCTCAGCCCCCCTTCAAGGGTCCTCTTACCTCCTACTCATACAAGAGCTCAGAAATTTCATCAATGATTGCACTTCCTGAGGGTCCCCAAGCCCAGCAAGAGCAGAGAGAGTGAATAATTACTTCAGCCAGAGCTCTCCATTGCTGAAGTACAAACCTTTGTGCTGATGTCTCCCAGAGTGTATTTTGACAGAGTGGAGAGGAAGGTTGTTTGGGCCTTGAACCAGGACTGTAGCATGGTCAGCCTTGAAAATCTGTCACGCTCAACATTGTTTCTTCCAGCAGCCTCCTCTCAGTAGCCCAGATGGGGCTACAGATAGGAGACACTTTCAGACAGCTTTCATCCAAAAGATCGATGAAAGCGGTTGCTGCAACCAAAGACATGTAGAAAGTAGGTATGACTTGCATTTATTTGGGATCTGCATATTCCAGTGAAGCACATATTCAGCAGAAAATAACTTGTGACCAGCGACATATCACCTCCTAAATCCTGTATCCAAACAAAAAAAAAAAAAAAAGGAACTGGACTGGACTTTACTCTGAGAAAGTCACCCTTTGCCGGCACTCCCAGGAGTAGAGGTGGTGGTAGCTCACCCTGAGACGGTGGGGAGTGCCATTTCCTTATGTTAAACTGCAGCAGACAGAGAGGGACCTCAAAGGACAGGTCTACCCATCTTAACTACTTTCTGCAAACGTCTGCATATTAAAAATGAGCACAAGCTCAGAGCAATTCAAAGCCTTGATCTACAAATACCGGTTCAACCAGATGGCACTGGGTGTGGTGGATGCAAGAAATAACTATGTGCTTATGTACCTTTTGGGCTAATGTTGCAGGAGAAAGGGGACTTGGGCTGAACACTGGCTGCTGGGGAGCATCCAAGAGGATCCTGGGCTAATCCCTGTCTGCAAAGAGACACTAGACTGAATGGACTCAGCACAGAAAGCAATCTGCAGAAGGCAGTCCCTAACTCATGAAAAATAACAATTATAGACATAAGCCAGCCATTCTTCTGGTTTTTTCTCTGTATGTGCCCTTGTTTGGCATGAAGGCAATGACATTCACTTGTTCAAGTCCTGAAGGAATTAGGTAAATGCAAATCTTTTGGTTCACTGGTTGTTCTAGTGAGTTGAAGCACCGATTATCACTGCTGGAACTCCATGCGTTTCCCTGCCAGGTCTAGTTATTAAAGAAATTTTACACATTTGATGTAAGATTCCACCCGCCCACCTCACCTCTGAAAAGATTAAATCCTCTTTGCAGCTCATGTTGTTTACATGTCTAATCTGTTCAGCTCTGCCCATCAGCTCTGCCCAGCATGCCCATTATAGCTGAAACTCCTGGTCAGAGTAGCCAGACTAAATACATTATTTATGATTTAGAAAACTCAGATTTCAAACCTATGGCTTTCCTTGTTTTTCTTGCTTGTTTGGATACACAGTAAGACACACAGCTTCAGTTTATATTTTGCTGTTTGACATTTTCGGTTTTATTACAAGTTTAAAGAAAAAAAGGTAGTAAGAAAAATGGTGTTTGGTCCTCTTGCTTCATATGCAGTTAAAACATTGGCTAGAACAGTGCTGTAATTTTTTTTTTTTTTTTAACGGAACAGTACTACTGAATGTAATCCATGGCATGTGTTTTGTTATTTTGCTTTGCCTTACCCACTGTGAAGAGTGCTCTTCACGGCAAAGTGACATGCAAGAATACCATGGAAAAAATCTCCCAGGTAACCTGATCAAGCCTTTCTGGTAACACTCAGGAGATGCCTAAAGTCTGGGCTCGGTATAGGAGCAAGAATGACTATTGCAAAGTATTTGATGGAAGAAGAGTGTGTATGCATATAAAAAGCATGTGTAAATAAATGGGGAATCACAACCGTTATAACCATGTTCTCCATCACAGACTCAGTGTGAGCCATGTGTCACCAGGATGTTCATGCACCTACTTAAGCAGACACATACATACAATGATGTCTAGTCAATGGGTTTGCCAATAACTTTAAATGCTTTGCTGAGTTGAAGCCTGCCCAAGAAAGAAGTTTCTCAGGAGAAAAGCATCATGCAGTTGAAGACCACCTCATGCTGTGCTTGGAAAAAGGCAAAATTAAAGCTCTGTGGTCAATATAGTTCTTCAAATATTTTCCTAATGATCACCACCGCAACCCTAATGCTCTTTTAATAAGGTTTGTGGAACGTATTTGTTCTATTACATATCCTCCACCCGTTCAATAAACAGAATAATGCAAAAAACTATCCTGGTGTGATTTACTGATCCATCACCCCTGCTTCAAACTGTTCAATGAATACAGGATCAGCCATATTAATATATCTCACATTTTTTGCTTCCTAGCAGGGATGCCCCCAGTAAGGCAGTATGTTCACATGAAGAGTAAGGGGGCCAGGGCAGCACCCCGCAGCCAAGCGCTTTTATCTCTGCAGCACGTCTTGGAGCACCCAACAGCCAAGGCGGCGCAGCTGCAGCACTATCTTACATTTAACAGGAGATGAGACCATGAACAGGTCTCAACTGCAATTGCCTCGAATCACCTCCCACACTCCACATCCAAACTCTCAGTTGCTTCAACAGCACAAAGCTCCTCATCCTGTCCCAAAACAAGGATGGTGGTACCAGTTTTCAGCACACAAAGGTCTCTCCCTCCATCTTCTAGATCAGAAGTTTGCAGGAAAATACGTTACCGTTTCCAGATCTACCTGTCACAGCAAAGCACGGAGTTATTCTGGAAGGTAAGTGCAAAGGTTGTACCTTTAGGAAAAGTACTGCCTTCCAGAAATAAAGCAGAAAAATTCTGGTTACAGACTGACCGCTTCCAGCTTAGACCATCGAAAGAGTGAGTCATCCATCCTGGTCCCATTCTGAGGGAGGCTGCAACAGCAACTATCACCATTTTACTGGAACACAATGTTCCAAATATGACAGCCTGGCCTGGAGTCCTTTAATAAAATTTAAATATTGTTTGTTTTCAGGAATTGTGACTCAGCCAAACACCTCCTAAGTTATTAAAATTTCTTAAGCCCTGGAGCTGTTTGTGGAGTTGTGGTATTGCAATTCTTTTATTATTTCAGTAAAGTGGCTAATTATTAATAAAACTAGTAAGAAGCAGAAGTGACAAAACAATGTCCAAAAAACTCAGAACTACCTTAAAACATCTAATTCTTTCTACAAGAGTATCTGTGGTGAGGAACGTGGACAAAGCTGAACTACAGAACATTCTGATGCGCCCGTCAGAAATAGCCACAAAACTTCTCCCAGAAATCCCACAACACGTCGGCATTCCCAACAGCCCTCCTGCAGCATTTGCTAATGCCAGCAGCCTGACAGATCTCACGTTTTCACAGCATTGGCTTTTCTGTGGTTAAGTGGAGCCCCTGGCAAGCAGGCAGCCCGTGTGCAGAGCTGCAGCAAGGCAGGGAGGGGAGGGGAGCTGCTCCTGAACCCCACTTTCAGCTCCAGGAAGAGCCCAGCTCAGCACCCTCGGGCAAACACGCATCCAGGGAATATCAGACGTGCCAGCAGCAAACACCAGGCGAAGCTTGTCCACACACCAGATATGAACAGCAAAACTGAGTTATATTGCTTTGCATTAGTAACACCTGCCCCCTCCCTTTTTTTTTTAATAACAAAGAGAAATCAAGTGCCTGACTCCCACACACATGCACAGGCTGACTACCCTCAACCCCATGAAGAGCTTGACGTCTTCCACACATCAAAACCAACTTGGTAGCTATGGGGCTCATGCCATGTCCCATCACACACAACTGAGAAACGCTGTAGCTTTATGTTGCTCCCACTTCCTCACAGTATTTAAAAACATACACTGAAAATCAGCTTACTCAGTAGATAGTTATCTTTAATGACAAGACCGAGGTCTATAAATTACAGAATCACAACAAAAAGATCAATAGGTCCATCAAGGTAGGGAAGTGGGAAGATGAGAATTTCTCCCAACACATTATCAATATTCAGACAAATTAGCATTGCACGCTTCAGTAGGACTGGCTCTATATACAAGAAACAGATTGTGACCCATTGATTTTTGAAGCTTCTAGCCCAGCACAAGAGAGGTCATGTCCACTTCTGGATGCATCTCTTCTCTACACAGTGCAATGCCTTCTGAATGCAACAGGCAGAAAAAGCCATATATTGGTGCAATTAAATCAATTACAGCACTTGTGTAGCAGTATCATGACTTATTCTGGAAGGCGTGCAAAGGGCTAAATGTAAAAAACATCTCTGCTAGGAAATTAATATTCAAACAGGTATTAAAACACGCATTAGCTGTATGCAACTCCCTCTGCGCTTATCAGCAGTATTAATCATGAGACAGGGATGAGAAAAACTTCCCTGAAAATAAAGCAAAGAAAAGCAAGTCCGTGCTGCTCATGATTTGATTTGTTTTGACACAACTGCATTGTTCAACATTTGCCATTGTGCTTTTGTACGACGAGGCATTTAGCACACTGGGCTTGTGTACCCCCGCCTCCTCTCCCTGACATTACACTGCTGTTCAACGGCAAGCAAGCATTCTGAACAAAATGTTTAATTTGCAGGCACGTGCGATTCCCTTTTTGATTATCCATCTCCCCACACAATAAAATCCAGCTGATGCAGAACTCTACAAGTGCTGCCAAGTCAAACTGCAGGCAAAGGTTCCTTTAGCAGCACAGAAACACCTTTGAAATTCTCATTTATTGGATTCTGCTGCCAATCACATTAATTCCAACACAAATGTCAAAATAAGATTTTTAAAAAGTTGCCTGATTAAAGCAGCGAGCAACAAGGAAGGCTCTCTATATACAGTTTAAAACAAAAGGTCCGTTTAACTGAAGCAACTCCCTTTTCTGCATCTGCAGCAAATGCAAACTCTTGAAAACAAGAAGCAATTACTTAGACTAGATAAATCAGCAAGAACTCAGTACCAAGATCAGCTGCTTTTAGTAACTCCAGTCCCAGACAAGAACTTTTCTGCAGCGTTTCATTCAGTCTTACTAAACTTTAAAGTAAACAAACATCTATCTTCCCAAGCAGACCCTCACCTTATACATCCTCCACACCCTAAGTCTACCATACCAAAACCTTAAGCATTTAATGCCAAACTCTAGTTTTGACACACATGTGGCTAACCAAGCACAAGCTGGAGACTTTGCCTCATACACAGCGATTGGACTCATCAGCTTGGTGGAACAGGCACCCACCATGTAGCACACTAAAACACAAGAGGAAGGAAATTGAAAGAGGATGAGTCTCTTTTGCTGGCAATTTGCCAGTTTCAGCATGCTCCAGACATCATTTTAGTTACACCATCATTTTACCTTGTACAGGTTTTTGTTATTTTTAACATATATATGTGGTCAATGGCTTTGTGACCTGGAAAATGCAAGAAAATCTGTTCCTGAGCAGATTAACTTTATGCTAGTAAAATCTGCAAGAGACAACCCATAAACATAGCCCACCACACATACACAGTGTAAATAAGCAGTAGAAGCATTTTTTCAGATGCATAAACGTATATATTTGCTTTGTATTTTATTATTCATGTCTTTGTTTTTATGCATGTGTTAAAAGATAGTCCCTATTGAAAAAAAAATTTTTACTAAGATCAACCCAGGAAGCACTACAACTAAGATAGCACATCCAGCCACCATCTCTTCCTCCTCTGCATATATGTTCTGATGCTCTCTCTGCTAATAATATCAGACACATTTATAGGATTCATTTTCTTCTTCTGCAAGCAGGCTTTGCCCTAACCAAAGGCTGATCAGGGATATGATCCATAGCTGCTCGGTTTTCTCAGATGCACATGACCTCGCTGCACACACAGAAGTCCACTTTTCATCTGCCAGCCTGTGGTCAAAAGCGGATGTGCACAAATGTCTCTAGTATACAGAATGCCTAACCAAGCACTTCTCCTGAAGTGACATCTCTTGGAGGCTCTGTGGGCCATCGATTGCAGGTCACGTCCAAGATTTGGCTCCTGCTCCTTCTGTGCTGGCACCTCAGCTCAGGTATGTGAGAAGACAATGGAGGAGAAGAGGCTTGTTAGGCCATCTGAAACATCTGGAGCTTAGATACCTTGCACCAAAAATAACTTGCATTTGCATTAATAACTTTCACAAAATCAAACACAACCTTCCCAGCTCTGAATAGGTGGTTCGAATAGGACTGAAGGCCCTCCAGTCTCTGGACAAGTCCCTGGCACAGCAGATCATCAGGCTACACAATCTGCCTCACGTTTTTCTAGCTCACACGTACACCTGCCAGGACTCCTTTTCCCAGTGCTCCTAATGGGAAACCATTCCAGAACTTCACTCTCTAGCCAGTTAAAAGTCCTCCTGTATTTCCCAGCCTAAACTGAACCACAAGCACTTTGAAGCAGGTTTTAATTCTCATAGGTATTTCTTACATAGCTCTTGCTTTATGATCACAAGTGAAATCAGATGTGTTACCAAATAAGATGACAAACTCTTCACAGAAAATACATAAATGAAGCTTACATTTGAGTGCGAAATTCCCATCCAAGTCAAAGGTATGATCAATGCAGCTCTAAAACAACCACCACTCTATTACAAAATAAAATTTAGAAAAAGGGTCCGAGGGCTTGCTCTCAGTACCAGGATGACTTAAACCAGCCTCTGAAGACTATACAGTGCCATCCCTACCCGTAACAGATGCAGCACCTTGCATCCACATCTAGAACCCTGCTGCCTCAGCTCTTCTTCAGCCTGTTCAAAGTTAACACCCTTCCCTCCCTCTCACCCATGTAAGGCAGGCCATCATCTAAACAGTTTTGACTAAATACATCTTATCAAGGGAAAATAAAGCTTCCCATTTCATAGCTGCACAAAAATGACTCATGAAGTTATAAGCCGTTCAAAAAAACCCTCTGCATTAAACTGTCCAATTGATCGATTGCTGTCTTCGACAATTAAGTAAAACCAGAGCTCCTCTATCTTTTAATGTAATGATAACTGTGAACCACAGGGGCTCGAGCAACTCTTAACTTCTCTCACCTTCATATCCTATCTTACAGTAACCACTGAAGCAGCATTTACTATATAGGACACGCAGAGCCATTGTGCTAATCAGTCCCTGCAGACCTTACGGTGCACTTTGCTGCAAAAGCAATTTTCATATTTTAACTCCAACACCCTCTAAGTGAACAAAGCATTTTCAAAATCATCTCGTGGCTCAAAAGACTCAGAGCTGGTAGCCTTTCCACTTCCTTCCTTCCCCCTCCCCTTTTCCTTTTCCTCAAAACACTCTAAGCTTGGCACATCTTTCACTCCAAGAGCCAGAAAAGGTACTGTGGGCTGCAGCAAGCATTGTGGCAGCTTCTCCACCAACATCTTCTCCCAGTTTCCCTTCTGAAATAAAGACAGAAGCAGGGTCAACATAGGGTCAACATTATCATTGAGGGGTTTGGGTAGCAGGGAGAGAAGTTTTCTTTTGGAAGGGCAAGGATCTCTGCAAGACCTGGTCAACACAGGAACACAGTGGTAGGCAAAGAAAAGAGCCAGGCACATCCAGTTTGCTCACAAGCTTTTTGTCACAGAGATAAAATTTTCGCTTAAATTAAGCAATTTTCATCTTTTAAGCATGCAATTACTGCACTCAATCAAAGAAGTAAATTAGTTGGGTAAACACAGAACCCCCACAAGACTGAAAATTTTCAGTGAAAAATAAAGCACATCTGTCCACACTGCATTTTGCACTTGATTTTTAAACATTTTTGCTTCTACCAAAACGAGGCACTGCACTATTCCCCTTTCATTTTACCACTGCTTTTCCTAGCTTTTTTTCCTCCCTCCATCCCTTCACTTCCAAGAAATATGGGTAGGTCGGGCAATGCAGTAAATGTTTTTGCTTCAGTCTTCCTCCAAGGGCCATCAGGACGGATGTTGACATGCTTATCAATAGTCCTTGCAGTAAAGTCAAGAGTTATGATGAGAACAACATATCCAGCCCGAATTTCTGGTATTAGGGCACAGGGGTCTGGCTTCAGTGGGAAACGCTTACCAGAATATGATCATCTAAACCTGTCCCTAAGTGGTTTTGCAATAATGTTACTCACAGAAACAAGAAAGTGCCATTTCCCCTCATACAGCAGACAAAACGAAACAAAGCTGAAATTCAAGCTGTGTAGGTGCTATTAGCTTCACCTTAATAAATCACTTCTTAAAATAAATATTTTTCTGGTAAGACCAGCTGATATCACAAGACCTTACATACTCTGAAATGTGCCATTAGGGCTGGATTTGTCATAGCCATGTTTATCTCAGACATTTTAGAGGAAGTCACAGATATGCTTCCTACTGTGGTGACAGGAGCTATTTTCACTATAATGCCATGATAATGTAACAGCACAGATCATTACTAGATATCCCATTTCCAGTTATCATGTCTGGGAGCAACTAGTCAACTCTACCGTAGACATGGAATTACACTGGCAGGAGACTGAACCTGAACAGAGGTGATAATATTATTTTCAAAACACTTTCAATTAAGCTGCCTCCATGCACACTGCAGTTGAATTTAAAGCAATATTTAAGGTTTAAAATAAGTGTTCCTCAGACAGTCAACTATAAGAAGTCTATTGGCTAAGCAAAACTTAAAGTATCTTTATTTTATGTTAAAATGACAGCAGTAATTCCTGTGTTACTGGTAACTGCTAACATCCCATGCTTACCTTATTGACCTGATGCTTATATGCCAAAGTGACAGATACCTGGTCTGAGCCACCGATAGCTGATGGAGTAACCGTAAGTGATTCACAGTCTATATGGGAAAGTCTTTAGTAATTTTAGTTTCAGAAAGATTAGATTAGCTTTGGTATCTTTTGAAAAACTAGAATTTTACACTTGATTTTTAAAAAGTCAGACATGCACCACCGGCACTTCCCCTCCTAGTAGGAAAACACCCCATTCTACATGTGGCAGTTGCATTCATTCCCAACAGCAGGGATCCCCAGACCCTGGTAAGCCCTGTGATGCCTGTGTGTACAACTGTAGCAGGGGTAACTCAGGAAACCCTGCCAGAGGAAAAAATGTTGGGAGAGTACTACCTTCTCATGGCAGTAGCATTGACAGGGGAGAAGCCCCCATTATCACACCACGTTTCCACGCTCTCTCCTGTTTGAGCCTCAGTCACAGACAGACTCTCTCGTCATCATGCAGGGTTTTGGCTGGCACCACAAGAACATGGATGCTATAAGTTAGCAGTTCTGTGTACAACACTGGAAAAAATTCAATTATTCTCATTACCTCTTCATCAGGTCCTTTGTCTTTGCTTAGTGGGCTTGGAAGAAAGTGGGCCTGGAAAAAAGTGGGCCCTGCATGTTATTCAGAGCATGACTACTTTGCTCTGTACGGCTTTCTGTACGCCACACATAATGCCCTTCTTTATAAAAAAGACTTTTTTTAAAAAAAAAAAACAACATTCTTACAAGTACTTGGAAGTAGAGGGAGCACAATCCTCCAATTTAGCCCTGGTTGCAGAAACTGTTAAGACCCGACTGGTAGTCAGAGCATTCAACAAACAGATAAACTTGTCTTATCTACAATACCCATGTTAATTTTCATGTATCACTGGTGAAAGAGTGAGCCATCTTAGCATGTCAGGTAGCTGCTACTAAACTATACCAGATATCTGGTGTTTCTTCTCATAGTAAAGTTTGAGATTCCCCCACTCCCAGTACAGCTAACAAGTCCAACTGCTCTGACACAAGTTCAGTCCCTTTGGAAGCATTTATTTTTATCAGTAGATAGAAATTAAAACTGGTACATCAATTAGTCCTATCTGATTACCTTGAAATTCTCCTCCCTGCAAAGCCAGCAGAGGATGCTCAGACAAGAAACAAAAGTCTCTTTCAGTGGGGCCATAAAGCATAAAATAAATAAAACAGAAATCAAGGTCAGCCTTTTCCAGGCTGCTAAACTGAGCCTGCAGATGAAAAGAAACAAATGTCCAAGAAATACTTCTCATAATCTCCTAGATATAGGAAGGAATGGTTCCCCGCCCCAATAGGAGCTTTACCTTGGCAGGACATAAAGGTATCACTGGCATACTGCCATGGGACTCTGCTGTCCTCTCTCCCCTTCCCAACATTCAAGGTTGGTTTGAGCCTCAGGGAAATCACAGGAAGCCCCTTCTCAACAGATCCCCCAAACACTGACTCTGCAGTAGAGGATTTTACACTTCCAAAGGAAAAATAAAATAAAAAAATAAAACTGGAAAAGCACCCAAGCTTGCAGCCCTTGCCATTGCAGACCCTATGACACATACGAAGGCATGTGCATTTATACCATTAAAAGGAAGCACCTGACAGCCATGCCCTGCAGAGCATCCCAAAAATGATGGTCCTGCCAGCAAACCCTGTCCCTCAAAGCCCACAGCACTGAACAGCTACCCCAGCCCTTTCCCCAGCCCTCTCAGTTCTCCCCTTCTGCCCTTGCCCCTGGGCAGGCTCCTTTTCTGATTTTTTTTTTTTTGTTTTCATTATTTATTTAATTTAATTTCTTAGAAAAGCTAGGTCATAAGCCATCTGATGACTTTGTAAATGCAAAGGGCCAATGTTGTGGAACAGACAATCTAATGACATAGTGTTTAGTGTTCCCTAAAGCGGGAGACAGATGAAGAGAAACGGTGAACCGGCAACCTTAGCATAATTAAGACAAGCCTGAGTGCTTGCTGTAGTGCCATTACATTAATCTCACATCGGTGGCACCTGGCTAAAATTTATGAGATATGTAAAAAGGGCCTTACTGACTGACCTTGATAAGACAGTGTTATTTATCACGTGAGGGAGCAGGCAAGGATGCTAGGTGGGAGGGGGTGGACAAGAAACAAGTTAGGAGGAAGATGAGAAGCCATGGACTAAAATCTGCTTACACCTGCAATTTCAAACAAGAGTACGCCTGTACAGTAGTTGCATCTGGCAACTATAATCAATCAATACAATTCTGTATTACTAGAACACCACAGAAAATAACAGTGGAGCAACCCAGGTATTCAGCACAGCACAACCTTGTGAAATCAAAACTCAGAGCAGGCAGATTTTTCAAACTGGCAGATTTTTTACATCCAAAAGTTCACTTTTACTCTTCAATAGTCTCCTATCATGAAATAAAATTAAACTTGTCCATAAAATAGTGACTTCATGTTGGAAAAATATCTCTGCACTAAAATTATATAGTGTAAATAACAGTGCAAAATTAATAAAAAATCTGTGATTTCATGCATTTCATGATATTCTAAAAGTACAAAAACCTAAGGAGGATTAAACTCTAGGGCAAATATTTGCTTCCTAAAGAAGAAATCCATATAAAACCTCAAACCATTGTAGTAAACCAACCTGAGAGTCCCCAGGAGCGTGCAATAGCCAGCAACTGCGACTGCAGACACCGACTGTATGCAAAGCTGGACCCAAGATCTCAGAGCACCTCCCTGACAAAACAATACCTATCTTTCCATTGCACAGAGTGAACTGAACCAGAGGTAACTTCAGTCCTGAAGGGTGTCCATCCAGAGCAGGACAAAGATTAGACGTTATATTTTTAAAGAAAACAATCTGTAAAACAACTGTAGGGATGTAGGCCAAACTTTCTCCTACCCAGTAAAATACAGCTTTAAAGTTGAGTTCTGAAAGTCAGAAGTCTGCAAAAACACCATTCTTCACTTTGGCTAGTGCATTTGCAGATTTCAGAAAGAGCTGTTTAAGTAAAGCCTTTCAGACAAGGCATTCATAAATAACAGCACGTTAAGAAGCTTAAGTGCAAAGAGCAGGAGTTGCTCCTCATCTCTGGTCTGAAGAATTCAGGGTATCTGCAACGTGCATTGCTCTTGTTTGGGCACAGCATGGAGCAACCGATCCTACGTCAACACAGCAATGCTAGCAGAGGGCAAGCAAGACAAAGTACTCATCGCACCAAGTTCAGAAATGGTAATTTCTTTTAAGAATCTGTCATTGGACAACTCTGGCTCTTCCTAAAAACCAGAAATGAAAGCCACCAAGCCGTATTTCTTAAGTATTAATATTTTTATCCACATTTTCACAGCAAACAATAGGAGATATATTTGTTGTTGTGGAAAATGTAATTGTAGTGAAATACCCTCAGACATTTTGAGTTGCTGCTTTGCATTCTTCAGCTGAAACCCAAGAAACAAGAAAATAATTTGTCAAAGGCTCCACTAGGACTGAAACAAAGTTAAAGGGTGTGTGATTTTTATCCTGCAGTCAATCACAAGCTTGGTGACGTTACTAGCAAAGTAATAACATATGCTAAAACTTCTGCCAAACTTACACTGCATGACTAGTGTTGTCCACTTTTATAATCTATTATTATTACAGCAAGAGATGTCAGATTCACCACATAACAAGTTACAGTTTCTTACTTGCAGACTCCTTCCTCCCTGCCATTGAAGCATGGGTGCCCTTCCTCAAACAGACTTTCTTCAGAAGATATTGCCCAAGGACTTGGAAAAACTTGGCACATGACCACCATACCCCAGAGACCTCCTCTCTCCACTAGTATCTTACCCTTGGCCACCAGACTTGCACCCCAGCTGCTTCCTAATGAAAACCCAGGCCCATCAAAGCCTCTCTGAAACACACAAGCTCACCTTTCTCTTTCCATTAGACACCAAAGAGAGGGGATCAGAAACATTCCTGTGCTTTTGTCAGTGCTGAAATGCAGACCTTTCATTTTTAAACTGTAATCAAACAAACGTGAAAGCCAACAGTTTCCCACAGACCTTTTCAAGCACAAGGATTCTGCTCTGATGCAGTAAAGGCAAAGAAACTGTGTGTGACCCATACCTGTCAGAACATTAAACTGGAAAAAAGAAGAACATAATCCATTTCTGATGGGTAACTACTACAGCCAGGCCAGGCTACTTTCCCCAGGTAATGCCTTTTGCACAGATAAAAAAAACCCACATAATTTTGAGCCTTGCAGTAGTATTACTCCAGGGAAAAAAGTTGTAAGGTTTTGTGTAACATGAACCTCTAAGCAGCATGGATTTTCAGCATCACAACAAAACCACTAAGTTACTTAAAAAAACCCAACCAAACAAAAAAACCAACCAAAATCACCTCCTATAGACAAGTTCATTATGGAGCATATCATACTCTTGTATTCTTACCAATGCAAAGGTGGTATTGAGATGCAAGGAGCAGGGGAGAGAAATAAAATCAACTACCTAGACCCTACAAAGCTAGGGCTCTGCTTCAGACCATCTTCTGGGGGAACCTGTCATTCCCAGCAACCACAGAGGGAGATGAGGCACATCAGCTTGTGGTGGTTGGGACTGGCCCCAGCAAATATCTTCTTCCCAATGTCCTCCACCCTTCAGTGTTATCCTGCATCAAAACGGAAGTGTTTGAAATCTTCAGAGAGGAAAAGAGCAGTACATACAGTCATCCTTGCCAGGAATCCATACCACTGACAGCTGAGGGGTCTAGCTGACATCTAGAAGACACTGAAGCATTTACTTCACATTGGTGAGATTTAGTAGCTGGCTGAGAGCCTGGCTCCTCTGGGACCGAAGTACCTTGTCCTCTGCTTTCTTCCCACCTATTCTAAGGGTAAAGGGAGGAAAATGCAGGAGGATTTGCTGCAGTAGCTCTGTAGGGATAACCTGCACCGGGCTCACCCCAGGCAGGAACTGGGAGCCCTGGCCTGAGCCAGGTCTGCAGCCAGAGAGCCATCTTCACTATCCCACAGCTCTGGGACCCAGCATGGGCTCCATCCTCCTGGCACAAATCCAGATGTTTTTCATCAAATAACACTTCCTGGGGGAAAAAAACCCCAATACTACCTACCAGAGTTCAGCATCTCTGAGCAAAACAGACAAAACGCTGTGGTGTATTTCTACTGAAACTATAGTTACGTTGTCAGACGCATCACATGCTCAGAAAATCCCACTCCTATCTGATCTGGCTTTCAGAGTCAGTGGATTTGGTTTCAGACAGAAATTTGTGCTCAAATTTCAGGGAAAGCCCTGAGACACGGCACCCCCTTCTTCCTGCTTCACGAACCCCTCATAACAAGGCTTTATGGCTCCCTCTGAAAAGTGACACTTTCTGTCAGATAAACCAACACAGCATAAGCTTCTGATTCCAACTCTTACATGCTTATAATCCCAGCTCTGCTGTCAAAAGAGAGAGGACAATTCTCCCATTTTAAATAAAACCCAAAAAGCACAAGGGTTTTTCTGATCCTCTCCAAGTATAAACATCATTGTGCAATACCCACCAGCAAAATTCAAAGCCCATCTATTCCCAGCACAAAGAAAGAAAAGCAACAAAAATAAACCTAAACAGGAATTTGCCAAAGATGGTAACAGAAATGCCATGGCCTGCCCTGAACTAGCCTTCTATAAATGTAAAAATCACAACAAAGTTACAATGTTATTTCTCATCCAGAATTTCTTAATTCCAGAAAATTTCTTAAACTAGGTTTGAAGTTAAGAAGACTAAACAAAAATTAAATACCTCAGCAATTGATTTGTTAATGATTTTGCATTTTTCCATATAATAAATTATTTTTAATCAAATCCTGTTCCCACTAAATTTAGGGACTGACTTTTGTCAACTAAACATGAGGGGTTTTATTCAAACAGATATTGCTTCCTTCGTTTGGCAACAGGAGCCTACCAAAAGCAGTAGTTGTGCCAAAGGCAGCATTTGATGCCAGAGATACCATAGTTGATTGCATGACAGGCAAACAGGATGCTTTAGTCTGCCCTTGTGCCAAAGGCATCGTTTTCACCCGATCGCTCTCCACAGGGGTGCTGCTTTCCTCACATGCACACAGGTCTGCAGGGAACAGGAAAAGACCTAAACCTTCTTATCTTCCCTGTTGCCGCTCTCTAGGCTTCCTCCCGCTGCTAGAAATACTTTGGCTAAAGTCTGTTTTTAAACTGGTGTCTGAAAGAAAGGCTGAACAGCAAATAGAAACATTATACTGTGATGAAAAACTCCATCAGAGGAAGATACCGTGAATAGCAAACTGCAACAAAGAGGAACTATGTACACATAAAAGGGGTTATCAAAGTTGCCATTCAACTTGTGTTAATCAACAGGTTCGGATAAGCCTAAGTCCTTCTCACGGGATAGGCTCCATCAGATCTTCCAATTTAAATAACCTTGTTTATAACTCCTTTTCATCGCAGCACAAAGACTCCATTTTCTCTCTTTCTTGCTCTCCTTCTCTCTTTGTTGGTGCTGTTTACTCCCAAGTCTGTCTCTGAACTCTCTAATTAGCTCTTGATAGATCTGCTGCCCTGTTTCCACAAACATTTAATTCTGCCGTCAGTCCCATTTACATTACAGCATGTTGCATTGTCTTTTACCAACCTAATTTTGTTTGAATGAATGTAAATCCCATTAAGCAGTCACTATGTACCTATTAGACTGTGGCATATAAACTCAAAAACCCTCCTTATTTACAAGAGCAAACATAAGGCCCAATTCATAAAGGATTTCTAGGACATTGCAATTTGTGCTTTTTCCTCAAACTACAGAAAATTCTTAAAGGCTGCAAAACTCTTTTCAAGGTAGTATTGTTGAACTGCCCAAAACTCAACATGTTCCAACCACTGCATAACCAACAATAATGCTTTTATAATTCTAATGAGTACCCAGGGAGTGCTCACTAATTAGAGCAGTGTTTTAAAGTTGTCATTATGAGTTGCTCTATGTCTACTCTGGATTTTACTTCTTTTTTTGGAGAATACTTGGGTAAGCTGCCCAACTGTAACAAAACAAACCCTGACACATCAGTCTCTTTCCTAAGTTAACTAGCGTAGCACAAGGAAAGAAAAATTGTATGAAACTCATGGAGGTGATCAACATGGTTTTGAAGTTTCACCTGGCACGAACTTTCATTCAAAACACAATCTCCATTGTGCTAAAAATTGTAACAGCTCAGCTGGAGTCAACTCTTGTCCAACTCTTCCTCAGGAAGGGAAATGTTCCCCATTCTATTAACACAGGGCAACCCAGGACATTCCCAAAGTGCCAGGTCCAACCTGGTCATGCCCATTTCCTCTGGTAGAGGCCAAAACAGCAGCAATATTTTGTGACATACCAGAGCCCACAAACAACCTCCAGCCACCATGTCGGTCCTCACCATGTCGGCCTTGGGCAGAAAGGTGACATGCAGTCCCTTTCAGGACGGTACAAAGGTCCTTCCCAGCAAAGCCCTGAGCTTGGCTGCTGCACCAGTGTATGTGTGGTGTCAGCAGCCTAAAACTGCATTAAGTGACAGGGTTTCAGCACAGGTGGAAACTGAGCACCATGCAACCACTTGCTCAACCCGCTTCCCCTGCAGGAATGGGAAGAAAATAAAGCAAAGTTTCAGGAACCGAGACAAGGACAGGGAGGGAAGATTCACCCATTATGGTCACAGGTAAGACAGACTCCTTAGGGGAAGAAAAAGAACATTAATATAATTCAAACAGCACCAACAATGACACTTGAACAGAGTAGGACAGTGAAAAGCATTACCATGTCTGAAAAACACCTTCCCCCACCTCTCCCTTAACCCCAGGCTCAGTTTTGCTCCCAATTTCTCTACCTCCTCTCCTCCAGCAGCACAGGGGGGCATGGGATGAGGGTTGCAGTCAGTCCCAATGCTCCTTCCTCCTCATGAGGAGGACTCCTCACGTTCTTCCCCTGCTCCAGTGAGGGGTCCCTCCCACAGCAAACAGTCCTCCATGAATTTGTCCAGTTTGAGTCCCTCCTATGGGTTGCAGCTCTTCCCAGACTGCTCTGGCTTGGGTCCCTCCTGTGGGTCCCAGTCCTCCCAGTGATGAACTACAACAGCAGGGGCTTCCCACAGAGTCCCGGCCTTCTTTGGGCACAGCCACCTGCTCTGGCCTGGGGTCCTCCATGGGCTGCAGGTCGGCATCTGCTCCACCAGTGACCTCCATGGGTGGCAGGAGGGCGGCGCTGACCTCTCACCATGGGATGCAGGGGGGTCTCTCCTCTGGTGCACATTATTAAACCTAATGCTATCCCCTGCAGGGACAGGTCAGTGTAATTTAATGGAAATACACCAACTTATATAAAAGTCTTGCTCAGCAAGAGCCCAAACAGAAATGGTATTCCTGACAGAGTAAACTATAGGAGAACTGGTTTCATCAATCGGCACTCTTCTCACACTGTAGCAAAACCTCCAAATCAAAACTCAGAAGCAGCTAGAGATAAAAATATTTGCATAGGTAACTAACAAGTTCTAGGTTCTAAGAAATTCAGTTCAGTCCCAAAGAAAGCAAAAAGGTTTTTCCTTTAAGAGGGTACAAGTGTTTTTTCTTTGCAATTTGGTCACATTTAAAAAAATTAAAACAATGACAAAACCTGTCCAATGCTAGTCAATTCAAATTGTAAAGTTTAAGAAGAACATTTTACTATGGCCAGTGAAACTGACAAAAAAATTCCCATTAGCTGCACCAAAAATTAGCTGAAAAGCACAATCTCCAGTTGAATTAATCGAACAGCTTTAAGGAAAAAAAAAAAAAAAGAACTAAAATTGCCAATATGTTTCATGTAAATTATTTTTAATTTTCTAAATACTGAAGCTTTAAGGTATTTTTTTGGCTAATTGTTGGGTTTGCTGGTGCATTTGGTATTTTTGTTTGTTTTTCATTTTAAAGCTGCCATATTTAACAAAAAGGTAAGACAAAAGGATTAAATAATTTCAGAATGAAATGACATCTGAAAATAACCCACTCTTAAAATTCAGTAAACTCTACCTTGGACACTGAATGGAAATTCCATTACTCATCCACTTGTGCTCAAAAAGCCAGAAAGGAGAGCGTTTAAGACATTGGCATTTTCAGGTACAACACTTAGATGAAGGGTTCTTATCAACCCTCATTAAGCAGCACAAATCCTTTCTGAACAGAAGCTTCAGAGAAGTGCCTTCATGATCTCTGCCATCACCTAAATGATCTGAAAGGATGATGGTAAGAATTGAAACAATAACTACCATGCCAGTAAGTATAGGGGAAAAGTGTACATATTTGCTAATTATTTTGTCTGTGGCTTGTGTGCAGTCTGAAGTACCATTACATAATTAAAGCAAATGGAACATACAGTTTTCAATATAGATAAAATATTTCATTTCAGCATTAAAAATAAGCAAACAAGCTCAAAAAGATGTTTTGCATCCATGTCCACACTTATTTCAGGCTACCCATTGCCTAATTTTGTAGCAGAGAACACAAGAGGCAGATAACACCTCCAGGTGTACAGTACAAACCTGCATTTCCACGGCAGACTGCTAATTTCTTTGCCACATATGCTTTAATTTTGGATAATGGCCTGACTTGAAATTACAGCTCACATTTGATGGATCTAGCTGATCAGCATTTCCCCACTGTTTATACTGTGAGAAGCAGGAGGTAGTTAAACAGAAAAAACAAATGGGAGGGAAGGTCATTTCACTTCCAGGATTCCCAGGTGACTCAAACACACACTTCCCCCCATCCCTGGCCCTCATGCCCCCCTGCTCAGCTTGGCAACAACTGAGTACTTATTAACCCCTACCTGTGGTTGACAACTCTCCCCACTTTACTGAGACTATGGCATATTCTCATCCTCTGCCACACAAAGGTCCTCATCTGTTAAATGAAACACCAGGACTCAGAAGCACATCAGTGTCAATCGATCATTAGTGTCCAAACAGGTTGTTGCTTGGCACTAATTTGTTAGCTATAGATTACCCAAGCCTTTGGGATATTAAATCACTGATGTACTTTGCTCTGCTAGAACAGCACAAAGTTTTGAAAAGGCTCCCGAACCCTGACACAGCCTTAAAAAAGGTAATTCTTAGGAAACAGTTGATCAGTCAAGTAATATACACAAGAGTTGTATACTGGAAATCTTACAAAGAAATATATTTCAACACCTCTAAGAGCAGATTTAAAAGCTCGTTTTCCATCTTATCTGCAGCTCCCTGAAAGTGACTCAAGTGTAAATGAAATATGATGCCATGGTCAAACCCATCTATACACAACCCATGTCGAAGTATTCAAGAATCCATAAAAATTACAAGTCTGCAACTCCTATAGCAGTTCTATAGAGGCACATAACATGTAATACAGCTCAGAGAGATGTCCTCAATCTGCTCCCCCCTACCGTAGGAAGAAACTTTAATGCAGATTTTAGTTAGAATTGAACTACTGCTATTCTGCTTCCAAGTCATGTTAAATGAAGACATCGGATTCAGTATATTCAGGCAGGAGTTTTCTCCACTAAGCAGTTATTCAGCCCAAGAAGATTCTCACCTTTGCGGGGTAAATCCTCATGAAAACAGCAGATAATATTGTAGGAAACATCCAAATCAAAAGTCTTTCTCTGTAGACCCAGTTTGGACAGTAACTAAACTGGAATGGCTCTTCAGTTTAGCCTTTGTTATTGCTAACCTCAAAAAATAGCACAAAAATTTTAAAAGTAACAGCTAAATAGTTTGGCACTTCAGTTAACCTAAATCCTGCTCCATGGGACTGGGATCAGGACAGCCTTCTCTGTCATCCCTTGAATATCACGAGTATGTGTTGCATACAGACATCTACTCCTTCCCTGCTCCAAGACACAGCAAAGCTTTGCTCACAGAAAAGACCGGGGATAAGGCAAGTGGGTGCTTCCTCCCTCCCAGTGCCCACATATCCCCCTGGCTGGTTACCTCTCCATAATCCAAGAGCATTATTCTATAACAAACTGTATTCTACCTTATTTAAATTATGACTTTAAACACAGACACAGAACTCCAGTTTTTCGGGTCTAGTTGCCTGGCATCAATAAAAACTAGTCCTAATCCCATCACTACTTCTTAGACTCTGTATCTGATGTTGTAACCCAAAATACATTTTAAAGGCTTTCTGCACAGCAGTTTGTTTGTAGCAAAGTCAGTGAAGCTCTGATAGAACAGTAAGAAATTATGGACCTCATATTTCCTATGCTTTGGAAAAATAAAACTGTTGTATTTTTATTTGGGATCATACCTTGAAATACTAAGTTTCTGATGTGAAAAATGTGTTTCATCTACCAACAAACATAGCTTTCAGCTTTCCACCTCAGACCTTTCCTGCCTGACTGCATTCCAGAAAACACTTGGGTTTTTTTTCTTTCCAAAAGCATTTGAAGTTCTATTTCATCCTCTGTTCTTTTATCCTTACTATCATCTATGCGTAATTTATACTGTCACTATATATTGCCTCTCTACCATGTACTGAGTTTTTTTCTTCTAGGTATTAAAGATAAACCTTTCAAAATAGACACCTTTCCATGATCCCTACTCATTCTCGAGCTTTAAAGAAATGCATGCTACATAGGTGTGGTTTGCCTCTTGCCCCCCTTTTTTTTTTTTAAAATCCACGTTGCTACAGATGTAAAGTAGAGGACACTACAAGGAGAACCACACTCTGTGGGGTGCACATGTGCACATCGCACAACTAGGAAGAAACTCTTTGGTTACACTCACACAGCTAAAAGAGAGAGGTCAGCAAGTGAACAGCCATAAGGGCATAGTAGGGTGCTAAGCCTTGGAAATCTCTTAGAGGCAGTATTTTAGCAGATTGATTTTCATGTGCCTTCAGGCTGACACAAAGCCACGTGTGAAAACTCCTCTCAGTTACCCAGTGAACTGGGTCTTGTGTGACAGTATTAGTTAGATGGTCCTAGGATGTGACAGCAGAGAGGGAACCAGCTGTCCAAAGCTAATGTGCCATCTGTGCCTAAAATATTCTGCCAATTGTGTTGGCAGAACATAAAAAGTGTGTCCCTTTATCGGGCTATAAATCACAAGCAGGTCCTGCACACTGTCAATTAAACGCTGATATACTGAGTGACCCGGATGCTTCATTGACTTCCAGCCTTTTGAGTGTGACATTTGATGGTATGACCACTACGGAGGTCATTAGTTACAAACTTAAAGCACCAAAGCAGCCTGAACAGCTCCCCAAGTGACAGGTCTGCGGCTTGCTGCCATCCAGGAAAGCATTCAACAGTTCCCTTTGGTAATGGGTTTAACTATGTGGCAAAAAGAACAAAAAAAGCATCCATAACAGAACAAGTTATCACAGATTTCATTATTATATTTGCCTTACTGCCAGGAGACTGGGTTGAGTATTTTCCCATCTTCCTAGTTACAATCACAGGCAAAGACACCCACCCCATCTTCTCACAACTGGTGTTTTGGTGGAACAGCCCTCAGTCATGCAACCAGGGCCTTAAGCCTGGGTTGGCTGGACTCAGTTCCTGGATGACTGTAAAACTCAGGTAAGCAGAGTTTCACACACTCCATCACATTCCTCTACAAAAGCCTTACCAGTCCTTAGTCCATGCAAGTCAATGTGCATGTTAGAAAACCCCATGGTACAGCTGAGAAAGCAACGAGAGCAGAGGTCAAGCATCACTGCCGCTTACTGAAATTACCATTAGAGCCATCTCTGTACCAAGTGAGAAGAAAGGGCCTGCTGGCCTTTGCCTGGACTCCAACCACAGCTGACGCAGATGCCCACACAGGACTAAGAGCATGGCAAGCACAAAGAGCTCTCCCTTGACAGTAGCCTCCCAACAAATCCCAGCCTCTGGAGCCAGATGTGGGTTTGTGCACATCTTTCACAGCCATATTATGGTGTATGATCACCAACTTGCACTCAACTCTTAGCGTGTAATTGGCATAATCTGTAATACGATGCACAGATCTTTCAGAACAGAGAAATGCTGTACCTATGGATTCAATTTGAGTTACCAATGCAAACAAAAAGGAGGGAAGATCGAAAACCGCAGTTAGTTTCTACAAGACAATCTCCTAATAAACAGCTACTGACGGGGTAGAGAAACAAGATATTGCTACCTTTTCAATTGCCAGATGTGGTACATTAGACAGATAACCAAATTATGCAATGGACAATGCTATAAAACATGGAACCAAAATCACTGATCCTCAGCTTGGAAGTACTGAATATCTGACTGGCTGGCCAATCTGTTTGTTTTGTTTTAATTTGCTGATAGACAGTGCAATGTCATCTCTTTTGGCCTTTTAAATAAGGAAACACCACAAAGTAGTTCAAAACTAAGTCTGCAGTATTACTTAAATCTTGCTTTTAATATCAAGAATTAGTTTGATATATTTTGTAATGGTTCCCTAATCCTCCTTGCCTTTCTGCACACAGAAGTAAGAAGTGATCAAACTCACTCAAAGAAACACATTTTCTATAGACCCTTGGAAACTAAACACCTCTACTGCAGATTAATAGAAGATACCACTTTCATGTTACTATGTCACGTAGCTCAGACACTAAAAAGCACTGGCATCAGTAAGTGGAAGAAGCTTTGATATCTCCTGAGAGAAGCAATTTAGCATATATCAAAATAATTGTAACATGCTAATGCCTTTAAAGAAAAATTCAAAAAAATAAACCTTCAGGTGCAATACATACCTGATGATTCCGATCATGTTGTTTCTAGGAACCGAATCACCACAAACCAAAGCCTCTGTTGCCTGAGCAGAGCAAAAAACCCTTCACATTTACAAGATTTGGAATCATCAGGGAGGTGCTCTGCCATTCACATGCACAGAAACTGCACAAACTCATTCAAACAGCTGCCAAGTGTTGCGGTTTCATGGGGCAAGAGGATGGAGTTGGGGGGAAGCATTCTGGAGGAGCAACTTTCACACTGAAATCTCAATTTTTCACCACAAACCCATAAATCTACTTTTTATCATTTTAGTGTTAAGACAAGACAAAAGGAAGATTCCTTCAAAGCCCCATTCCAGCTCAACTGCATCTACATTCACCTACATATTAAATGCACAAGCCTGAAAAGATTTCTTTTTTTCCTCCCCCTGGGAATTATTACACCAATATCAGGGAACATTTTGGAGTACTTGTATTGCAAGACACGAAGACAAAATCATTATTACACTTAACCGGTGCTTTTCAAAAGCCACTACATCATCACCACTAGGAAAAGAAGCTAGGGTAATTTTCCAGATATATATTGTATTTGTAATTCACTGTTGACCTCCACTGTCTATCTGTGAACAAAACAGCACTTTAAAGCCTATGTGAAACTCTCTTCCCCAGAATAAGTAAGTTATTTCTACAGTGAGTTAGCTTTTCATGAGGATTTTTTAATAGTAATTTCTAAATTGTAGTGCCATGGGGGGGGGACAAAACAAAAAACCCTGGATGTCACAGACTTGGGAGTAAGGGTAGGAAATTCAGTAAACATATAGCCTTCAGAAGATTTTCTTGCCAAAAGGCAAGACTGAGGGAAATTCCTAGTAACAGACATGAGTAGAACAAAATAAAGATCTGCTAACTATTTATGGAAATGTCATGGCATTTTTATCTAACTTTATTCTCTATGCCTGTGCTTGATCTATCAGTATCAAAATCACAACAGGTTGTTGGACTTGGTAGCAAACTACTGAACATGCACTTTCAGTCCACCCATTTTCCTGTGGGATTATTCTGCCAGCTTCCTGTGTTTTTCTCACAGGTTTAATTCCTAGTTCTCTGACAGCTAACATTAAAATTGCAAAAATGAAGAAAATTAAAAGATCAGGATTAAGGATGAGTTTGCGAAACATAATAGCTGTACGGGCTTATAACATCGACTGCCAAAAATCACTCCAGAGAACTAACATTACAATGTTGTCTGGTATTCCCTAGCTAGCCCCTAGGCTAAGTGCAGGGAAATCTATGGTAACGTCATCTGCTGGCAAACAGAAAAACCACAAAGTTTTTAAATGTTGCTGAATACTCCAAAGGTTGCCGAGAGGTCATAGTCACCTTCTGTATGTCAGGAGGTGAAAGAAACTGGGTTCAGCCTGAAGCAGAAGATTTTTCAAAGGCACACTCACATGAGATTAACGCGTGCTTTCTGATTTTTCCTGTGTAGCTCAGCTAAGAGGAGGAAAAGAGGTGCGTTAATACTGGGCTTTGCTAACACCGAAGCAGAAACTGTAGTGCTTAATCTTGGGTAGCTTTGTTCTACTTTGTAAAGAAGTATATACTCATAATTTTTATACAGAAAATAGATTTAAAAATGGAAAACAAAAACACTAGTGTAACTAGTTATAACAGAGGATGGCATTACAAAGAATTCTGATTACAGTTCTTAATAGCATTAGTCACTGCAAAGGAAATAGTCACCGAAAGAGCTAAGCAAGGGATACTGAAAGTCATTAAAGCAGATGTGGTTTTCTGAAACAAGTGATCATTTCAAATTAGCAGGTCTCACTGGAGGATAGTTAATAATCCCAAGGAGGTATCTGCATTACTATGAATGGTACCTCTTGGCTTTATAACCCAGTAGACACAGTAGTTTCTAACAAAACGCTGTGTTGAAGGGTTGAGTTCAGTACTTCCATGAGCAGGCTCAAGTGCATCAGATAACACAACACACTGGTTTTAATCATTCAAGCCCCAGTCCAGTATTTAAGGAAATCAAAACTATATGTCCAAATCATTTTGTAAGGATTTTTTTAAGAGGACAGACTGGACTGGCTCCTTCAGGGGAACCTTCAGTTGTCCAGATAAAAGAGTAAGTTAGATTCATTTATTATTAAGTACTGTTTCTATGGAAAGACTTCTTTTAAGAGAGACAAATGGCAGCTGGGCCCCAAGTTCCCACTGATACTCAAGCCTAACTCTCAGCATGGCATATGGAAATCTCCCATATGACTTTTTACGCTGGACTGCCAAATACTCCTTTCGAGTTAATTTTCAAATGAGCACATGTTCTTGCATTTGTTACTACAAAAACCCCACCATGCAAAAAGAAAGAGGCCATTTACAGACAGTTCACAATCAGAGTTGACTAGAAATGCCATAACGGGCATCTCTGCTTTCACCAAGCATGAGTAACTACTAGTATCTGCCTAAAATGGGCTATATGTTCACTTATTAATTGCAGGCCCTTCACAAGATATTGAGTGATTTCTCTGGAAAGTTCAAATCGCAGCTCATTATTGCCAGTTACGTGAAACAGTGTTTGAGAGGCAGCAATAATGACACTGCATTATTCAGAGATAACATCCCCAATAATATCTGTGCCCGATCACTGTGGTAAGCCACAAGGACGAACAGTGGGCTGTAGAAATCCAAGACTGCAAGTACAAGCGAGCAGGGATAGCTGACAATAAAAAAACATAGTTTTTGGTGTGTGAAGAGATCATGCAGTATTTGCAATAATTCTTTTTCTTCCCCCAGGAAGTATGTTGCTCTTCCAGTTCAGCTAACTTTATTTACAGTAGTTTCTTTATACGCAGTATAACGCGTTTGTTTTTAGCCTCACAATTTAGCTACAGTAGCTCCTAGATTAGATCAGCCTGGTTGCTACTCACATTTGATTTACACATAACAGCTTTTCTCCTATGCATGCACAGACTCTGCATCTTCTACATCAGTTGCTGGAGCAAGCTGGGGGATGTGCCTTTACATCGGCAAATTGTTTCACCTAAGCAGCAGCCTCAAAAAGCAGGTTAATTTGCACTGTTCAAACATAATCACTTTAAAAAAGGAAAGGACTCATTACTTTAGTGATGCTTCCTGGTCCATTGCACCATTGTTGGAAACTGTCAGTAAACAAATTACATCTAACACTGTGCCCTTCCACTAAACAGATCTCCTGAGAATATCTTGTTATGCATAATGCTTTCTTTCACGCCTCTCTATCTGGCAGAAGAACACAAGTATCTCTCTACAAATGCTGGATACTTTCCTCCCATATCTTCCATCTTAAAAAAAGTAAATAAAGCAGAGAATAAATAAAGCTCAATAACGAAACTTTCCTTTCAAGTGGCAATATCAAAGAAAATTAATTTTTCCTATAGTAGGAGCCACATTTAGTACTTTAACCCACACAGAGAAAAAGGACCGATCTTTTGACAGTGCCGTGGATCTCCTGCCTAAAAAACAAATACAGCAGATACTTCATAGATGTCTCCACATTTGGGTGTTGCAATACTTGGGAGTATTTGCACATTTCAAGCCACTAACTAGATCAAACTACCAGGTTCACCTGAAGAAGCAGCTAAGCCCCACCCTTATGGGCAATTTTCCTGTTAACTGACAGCCAGGAGCACAGAAACAGATACCTTTTCTGGGAAGTCACCACTGCAACATTACTATTATAGTTTGAAGATGATTTTAAAGGACAGATGGAACTTGCAAAACATGCTGAAAGCTTTGTTGGCAAAACAACAATTATTGTGAATTAAATTCATCACCAAGTTGAAAGCTTCCCTCCCACCAGTAAGCCCCCCTCTCACCTCAAGGTTTCTTCAACGATTACTGAATTTGGATACTTCTTGATGTATCGAAATTATAGCAGTTAGTGAGAATTATAAGGGACCAATTTAATTTCTTTTGACTCCCATGGACTTATGCCATTGCTACACCTATGGATCTTAAATGGATTATCCCACGTGGAGTTTTACATTAAATCGACTACATCCTCAAACATCACTAGACAGATGTTGCACCGAGAGGTTTACATACCCCATACCCAAGGGAACAACAGAAAGCCCTGGTGATCCTCCCGCCTAGCACAGCAGGGGTCACCCCCCATGACCACGGTTGTTCCCAACAGGAGCTGCGGGAAGTCAAGTGCTTTTGGATGTTCAACTCGAACAACCATCTGTTAACCACAAGGCACTAAAAAACGTGAACCCCAAAGAGTCTGTAAAACAAATGGATGATAACAACACTTCCCAAGACAACCATATTTTTTCCAAAACAAACATATTGGAAAACTCCCCTCCCCTCGCCTTTGCACAGTATGCCTTGATTTCAAATTAATAGTATTTGCCTGCAGCCACTGCTGGCATCACACAAAATACAAAAACAGAGTGTATGCAAGCCAGGGATGGGGGGAAGGGAGACATCTCATGAGGAAGGATATTACACACTGGAAAACAAGATGATTAATGCAGGACCTTGGTAAGAAAGAACAAACTTATGAGGAAGAAAAAAAAAAAAAAAAAACGAACTACAGAATTTTCACTACATGATAGGAAAATACTCCTGTTATTTCACTCCCCCGACTCGTCCTTTAATTTTGAGTGGTTGTACAGCAGGAAACCATGTGGCACTACAGAAACCTCCAAGACCTGCAAGAAACAGGAATGAGTTTGGAAACATAAGCAATTATGGCCAGAACATCAGTGCAAGGAAAACTTTAATTTCATACAAAGCCCTGCTCTGAGGGTTCAAGTAGGACTCAAAACTAGGTCTAATGTATGGAGGAGAACTCTGTCCACATAGGCAGCCTACAGCAGCTAGATGTCTGCATTAGTGGCAAAGGAAGATTTCAAGAGAAGAATCAGTCATCAGGGAAAAAAAAGTCAAAGATTTGGAGAGGACAACCAGTAAAGGAAGGGAAGAACAGCAAAGGGCTGGTTGTGGTGCAGAAAAGCTGCTTTGCCATCCTTATCAAGCAGGACACTACCAGAGGAAGCATACGGAGCAACGAACACATCACTTGGCATCAAAATGCTCCTAGATAAAAAAACAAAAGGGACAAAGTAAAACTTCAGGACAGGCAGAAGAGCCTGACCAAAAAGAGCTGCACATATTTTTAAGTCATCGAGGATGTCAGCAAAATATTAGCAGGTCTTCATAGTTGGTTTGTTGGTTGTTTGGTTTTTTTCTTAAGCTGAAGCTGCCAGCTAGCAAAGCATTTTGAGTGAACCTTCAGTCTGAAGAAGTCTCAGGGAAAGCTTGTTTCCCAGCTATGCTTCCATACAGAAATGATAGCCCATGATAGACTTCACAAACACTTGCGTAAATTCTTACAACTTAACCAGGCCCAAAAAAAACTGGAAAAAACAGCATCAGTGTGACAGGAACTGCCAAGACCCTCCGGCTCAGATGCCAGCACAGAGCTGCTGAAATGAAAAGTGATGTTCACAAATCAGTGTGCAATCATCTGAGCACGATTTGCGCTTTGGTTTGAGAGACAAGCCCAAGGCTTAGGAGAGAGCGAGCTGCTAAGCATTATTACTACACTCATGTAAAATTTAGAATAATCTGTTGTAGGTGTTAGGAAAGTAAAAGAAATCAGACAGGACTGAGACAGGAGGGAAGGTTGGAATTATACCCCAAACAGACCTTTTCACATACACAGTTTTGCATCTAACATTTGAAAAGGGTAGTTTAGTTTATAATCAAGTCTTATAGAAAAATCTATTCATGCAATGAGGAAGGGGTTTCCTACCCACTGTTTTCAATGGGTTGATCACTGCATCAGAGGCTACACTCGAAGCCCATAAGGACGTGATCCAGAACCTGGGAGCACTGGTCTGACCTCCTTTTCCATCCAGTCTTTCCTTTTCACTGACTCCAGCAAACCTTTGTGGACCGCTGATTTTGCTGACAAACTCCAGTTGGATGAACTTTTGGGAAAGACATCTTACCACATATTTAAAAAAAAAAAAAAAAAGAACAAAAATGGGGAGTTGCCACAAATGAACATTTTGTGATGTTGGGCAAGACAACATAGGAAATGAATGCAGCATCATGCAAGTGTGCCCCAGGGGATTCTTACGCCATAATCACATCAGCTTTGTTCCAGCTACAAAAGGTGTGGTTTGGAGATGGCTATTTCAAGGCAGGAGTCAACAATTTTTAATTGAGTCAGGCTTATTTACTTGAATTTGTACTTTGTATTCTTCTTGGGCAAGTACATCACTTGAAACAAGAAAAACTGAAAAATGATGCCTTTCTGATATGGTGGGCAATACTGCATATATTCATAATGTCTCCATCCAGTTTTTCTGACAAGACACATTGACGCAAGAGTAATCAAAACATACAACCATGTCCCTTAACCTCTTTGACACCGGTCCTCAGTTACATCTCAATATGTTATGAGCTAAAAATGATGTATGCCAGAACTATGAATGCTAAACAGAATAACTAACACTAGTAGTGAAAAGCAAAACACATCTGAATATGAATTGGTATTCTCAAATTAAATAGCTCTGATTTTGATAGCTAGTAAACATATTTATAATCATTCAGATGCTAAAATATGTGCTTCTAGTCCATAGATGAATAAACATGAAAGCTGTGCCTGTTGATAAGTACTTACACATTCATTTCTTTAGTTGGAATACAAATCACACTTAACTTTTTTCTTTTTTTTTAATTAAATGGGCTAGGACTCTTTCAGCAAGTCTCTATGTCATTGTAACACCACCACTGACTATAAATGGTGCTCAAAACCACTATATACAATTCCACCAGTGTTCTGACAACAGCCTTTCATGCAGAGATAAACCCTCCTCAGCACATTTGCTGCTTGGGTTGATTAATAGTCTGGTTAATTTCTTTATGATTTATATTTTTTAATGAAGATACATTCTCATTTCAGCTTTATGTACAAATACCATATTTTGATTATATCCACAAAGAATAATACCTTAGTGTGGATTGGGGAGGGGAAGGAAAGGGGGGAGGAACAACCAACCATGAAACAGAAAAATGAAATAAAGAAGTAGTGAATTCTAGTTTTTAAAGACACCTTTTCAGTGGTTAAATAGCAGAGCAGGAAAAAAAGAAAGAGGGCATGCAGCACCTTAAACCTACAAATAGTTGGAAGAAGGATCACTTAGCATGAACCTGCCTTCCTCAGTCTGAGCAGGCTACATTTTACCTCCTGTGAGTTTCGGAAGTGACAGGGCTGACCAGGGAGGCAAAATATAGCAATCCAAATACATATTTGGACAGAATTTATCTAATGAACAGAGCATAAAAATGCAACTGCTCGTACAACTGCTCCAAGTTCTTCTGCGGAGGCAAGCAGAGAAAGCAAGATCTCCCCATGCGGGCAGCCACCTGCCTAGCAGTGCTAACAAAGCTGATGGGCACCATCCGAGCCACTGGACTCCTGCTCCCAGAATCAGATCAGTGCATGAAAGAAGAGTTGGTGAGCACTCACTGTCAAAAACTTAGGAGATAGAGAAGTGCTCTCATATTCAAGAGTCAATAGAGAGGCACCTTACTAGAACAGAAAAAGAAAAAATTGTGGAGGAGATAAAAACTGAAAGGTAGTTTAACAGAGCAGTCAAATGATGTGCTAACCACTGCAACATCCTCTTCTACATTCTCATGAGAGCTTACGTGCTTTACCTTCCCCCTCAAGCAAATATTTAATTGGAATTACAGTACCTAGAATCACCCCTCAATATCTAACCCTGTCTGTATTCCCAAATCTTTGGACAAAGCGTGAATGTTGCTTAGTATTATGCAGTAATTACAGGACTAAATTCACTCTTAGAAATACACACAGTACACAAACCATGAGTCAGACTGTTCAAAAATAAATAAAACAAACCATCAAATTGACCCTAAAATGATGAAATTAGGGGAAAAATAAAATAGAAAAAAAAACTCGCTGAAAATATTAGTTTAGCCCTTTCATAAATTTTTTTCTTTGACATATGGTTCTGGAGCCTTTCATTTTCACTTCTATTACATTTTCCCCATGAAACTGAAGTCCAGAAATTACTTTCAAGAAATGAAAAGGGAAAAAAGTGGCAGCAGAGATTGCCATGTAGATAAACAAATCCAAGAGCAATGATTCTCAAAAAAACCTAAAAATCATTAGATGTATAAAAACCAGAACGGGAAACACTAACAATATGTATGACTAATATTTAGCTGTAGCAATGGTAGCATGACACTGTGATTTTCTCAAGGATGATTAAATGGGAATCTCCTCTTTACCCACCCCCAAATATTAAACCATCAGTAAATCCAATATCTATTCAGGCTTGCATCACTTCTCTTTAAAGTTCCTAGAGGAGAGCAAACTTCATGGCTACTTTTTTCCCCACACATCACCTGAGCTGTTCATGCACATGTCTGCAGTTTAAAAAGTACACAAACACATACAGTTCAAAAGGGATAAGCATTTCACAAATGTAAACTAACTCTGGTCTTCTGAAAACAGCCTCTTGCTCCCAGTCCTCATGCACGCCACCAGCAGACCACTGCCAGCACCACTTGCATCAGCCTCCAATTTGGCCCTGACAGGGCTTCTTCCTTTAAACAAGAGGCTCAATCAGAACCGTAGCCTAGGTAGAGACAAGGATGCTTTGCAAACTCATTCTTCTTTCTTCAAGTGGCATGATTAATATGAACACAAATGCAAAACTTCACAATCTAAATTAAAATTCAAGAGGAAGAGGGAAAATGTGACACCCTGTATTTTAAAGCATAATGTTATGCAGAGACTGGACCACTTTTACCAACCAAGCAAGACATGACATGAAGTTTAATAAATATTCAATAAAAAAAGGAAAGAAATATGAATTTGATGAAGTTTGCAGGCAATTAGAGCAATTTATTTCACTATTAACATGACAGACTAAATGGAAATCAGCTATGGGTGAAAATGCAGTTTTACTGCCCAGCATTCAGACTGCTGTGTAATTAAATAATGAAATGGGTGAGGGGCATCCACGACTGACTTCTCTAGCAAGGCAACCATCCATCACAGCCTTACCTCCTGCCAGCGCAGTGCTGAGACAGTATTTGTGGGGATGTGTGCACGTCTGCCTGTGTGTAACACTGCAGGGGGGATTTCTTTCCACTATGCAAAGAACATTTCCCACACAGCTAGCTTATCCCGGCTTCTGCTGCACTGAAAATGCCAGCTGCACTTACGGGGTACCAGGTCTAGTTTACTGCTTGCTTGCTTTATGAAAAAAAATAATCAGACTTTAACCAAGTCAACATTTTATCTGATTCCAGAGTGAAGCTAAAAAGCTATGCCATTCCTTTTACCCCCCCACAGACACTCCTTAGGGAACCAGGACTCTCTTCTATCTGACCCTGTAAAAACTAGGAAAAACAGTCTGTGCTTAACACACCACATGTGGCTCTTCTACCTTCCAGGAGGGTTTGAGCAGGAGGGGTGCAGAAACACCAGAACATGAAGACTGCTGCTGTTCTAAATTTGAGCATATGTACTCCAGTATTTCAAAATAAATTTCACTATTTATGTATGTTAACCAATGCCTAAATATTTCCTTACCCTTTCAATAGCAGGTACTGCTCTGAACATATCTAGCAAGTTAGTCTCAGTCAGCAAGTTGCTGTTCCTGACAGACTCTCCAGCAACAGAACGAACAGTCAGTTTTGTTTGACAGGTTGTAGATCTGTTCGAGGTTAATAAAATGCTCCCTTTCTAAAATAGCTGCTTTGTCTGGCAGCACATACAGTGATAGATATGCAAAACACTTGTTCTAAATAATTCCTCCTTTTAACTAACTTCCCCCAAAAACTGTCTTTTTACAAGAGGATAAAAAAAACCCACCACCAAACAACAAATCCAAACCACCTTCAAATATGTCTGCTTGCAAGCTTACATCATATAGAAAAACCGAAATAGGCAAGTTTGGAACATCTGATTTTTAAGAAGCTTTAAAAGAATTTCCTTTCAGGAAATCTGCACAGTATCTAGGACCCTGCAAATCTCTTTACAATGGCTCCAGCTGGTCACCCAAAAACTGTAGATAAATTTGAAAACCTACTGCAGCATATAACACACAACTTGGCTAATGCTACTTACAACTTCAAAGCTGGTCCATCCACTAATAGCCATCACCATGGGAACAAGGAAACAAGCACCAGTAAAAGGGAAAATATTTTCTTAATCCTTGAAAACCTACAGAGATATGCCTACCTTCCCTCAGCTGCATTTCAGTCATCAACTTACTGCTGAAGCAACTGGTACTTTGCACCACCAAAATCAATGGTATTCCATCTAAAATTAAGAACATTTTTATGGATCACAATTTCTTTGAGTAAAGATACCCATCTTTGTTCTAATGACAGGAAACATACTTTATATATCAATCTCAGACTTAGTTTCAAAGGAAAAAGAGGGCCCCAAAAGCTTTGGCATGGTAGACCTTGGGAAAAAAAGTATTCTGTAGTGTTAATATTCCTATTTATTTCAGCATATGACTACAGATTTTCAGGAAAGAAACCAAGACAAGGAAGGAAACAACAAAGCTATCCCAATTAAACCTACTCCAATTAGATTAATTTCAGCTATGCATGTAACATTCACCTATATAGCAAATACTACAGCCACGTCAATGCAGCATCAATTCATTGTTAGAGCAGACAGTGCTGTATCATTGATTTACAAGATATGACAGGGTTGACTTAATACATTTATCAGTATATACTGTGGCAAAGAACACACACATGATCAAAAAACATGTGTCCATTTTAACAGCAATGAGCTAGGATACTAGTTTGTACTAGTACAAGTTTGTACAGGATAGATAATGTCTGTACTAGTTTGTACAGGATAGATAATGTCCTGGCCCTACTGAAATGAACAGAAAACTTGCAGTGGTCTTCAGTGTGGCCAGAACAACAGCCCAGCACATTCTGCAAAGGCCAGCATGGTGCAAAAACCTCTTTCATCTCCTGAAATTAGACAGGCTCCTTAGACTGTCCACCTTAATTCAACTAAAGGAGCAAGAAAAGAATTTAATGTACAAACCAACTCATGAAGGATCCATGACACTGCTATTAGATACAAAGTTGTATCTAGTTTTAAAAGGATGTGTGGCACTGATGCACTAATTAAAGTAAAAAGAGAGCAAAACAGACATCCATCATCTTCTGTATTGAGAGGAATACTGAGTTGTTCCCGTGTCAGGGCATCAGAAGGCTGTCTCCATAACAAGGAGCCTGTAGCTATTAATTTTTCATAGGGAGTACATATCACCGCAACATTGTGAGAAGTTATCGATAAGGAGAAACGAGAAATCAAAAAGAAACTACATCACCTTCAATCATTAAGATTTGCCCCCCTCTCCTAGACTGAAAACAGAGAGCACCTCATTAAGACAAAGGTGACAGGGCACAGGCACTGCCATAGGCAGGTTCCCCCACTGACGCCTGGCAAGCTCCACAGGCACAGCAGCACAGACAGCCCAGCACAACACCACAAGCCACCATTAGTGGGAGGGTAATTAAATGCTCTGCCTGTGGTAAAGCAATAGGCACCTGCTCTCTGCAATCTAAACAAATCCTCAGTCTGATTACCAAATATTTTAAAAGACTGCAAGGGTGCAGCACAGAAAAACTACACACACCATTCCTTTTCATATCAACTGCATATGAGCATAACGCGTGAGAAAACTCAGTTGTCACCCCCCGCTCTTAACCAGATGCATTAATAATGACATTATTTTTAATGCTTTTTCAACTTTCATTTGCATTTATCCAAATGCCATCGTGTTAAGCAGCATTAATTACACGGTTTTGTCTCGGGCATCATGTTTATAGTAGCATCTGTTCACCTACTGACATGCGAGACCTACCACATTTGATTTTTTTCTGACAGCCATCATACTAAAGAGCTGGTGGTGCTTCATTAAGGCAGAAGGGGAGAGCACAAGGGTTCAGACTACCCAGCTTGGGGAGGAGAAAGCTGAAGAGGGTTTGCTGTTTTAAGGTTTTCAAAAAGATGGATGCAGTGGATAAGCTTAAGGATCTACAGTTTGCCAAGTGGTACAGAAAAAGAAGTAGGAGGAATTGGTAAAATTAGGAGACCAATTTAGAAGAGATAAATTCAAGAATTTATTTGCACAAGAGGTGGTGAATAACTGGAACTTGCTGCTGCACAAGGATGGGGAGACAGGTAGTGCCAGAGGACTCAAGAGTGGTTGAACAAACTCATGGACAATAGGTCCACAAACAGGTACTGGGATGGTATGCAGGGACCTCACATCCCCAGAACAACTGTAGGTGGTAGGGAGTGCTGTGGGAGAGGTCAAGCTGCCTCCTCTCCCTAAACACCAGTCCTTTTTGCCATGTAGAGAGACAGAAGCCTTGCCTGGCTGAACCACTGATTTGATCCAACAGGTACAGTGACAGAAATGCAAAATACTATACAGAAGGACCTCATAAGGTCCTTCAAAATGCTAAAACAAACGAACAAAAAAAATCCGTTTGAAAGACTTCCCTGCTAACCAAATCTCCAGTGTTGATGTGTAAATAGTACACTAGTGTACTTTAAAAGGCTTTTGGGTCAACAGGGTGTGGGGGGTCAAGGAAAAACAAAAGAAGAATCACATCTGAATCTGCCCAAACCATCAGATTGTTCCAAATGTTCAGCTGAAATCGCCAGCCAGGTCTTCAGCGCCCTGAGTGCTTTGCCCACCCTTGGTGTGTCAGTATAAATTATCATCAACATTATTTCTTTTGTTTCTTCCCTTTCCTAACAGATGTAGTAATTGCACATTTGGACACTGGCAATATTTCTAATTGTGTAGTGGGGGCAGAGATTGAATTAATTAATGATCCAAGTTAGATAGAAAATCTGAGTTAACATCTTGCAGGTTTTTGAGGGGTTACTTACGGCTGGAGGTGTTCTTGCAGGCTTCCAGCTCTGTCACAGGACCCAGCTATGCATGCCAATGAGAAAATAAGCATTTCGGAAAGAGAATAGGCCAGATATTGAAGGACCCACTGCCACAAAAACTACTTTCTTAGTGGCAACAGGCCTCAGATAGTAGCTGAATTCAGTGCAAAACAGTACTGCCTGAAATTCAATTTCCCTGCTGGAAGCATGGTAGAGTGATTCCATTTGAGTGTTTTTTCATCTCACCACCACCACACCCTGTTTTTCCTCGTCTGTTCACCTGTCTGGTTGCTTCTTGCATATCAAAAGACAGCTGCTTTCCACCAAGGAGAACAACAGAACAAGTCACACGTGAACAAAACCACAGAATATTTCAAGGACAATGAAAACTATCAAGGTCACCCCCGTCTTCAGGCAGCTGTGTAAGTGAACTGCTAACTGGGAGAGATGAGCTCCAGATCCGATGTGGAACTGATGCCCTGGGCATGTGCAGGATGAGTATATAGCACAAATTGAACACTTTGCCAATGGGGAGAGAGTCACATAACACCTAGCTAATATATACAAGCACACTGCTGGCCTTTACAGGTGGCCACTCACTGGAGGTATTGTAAACTGCCACAAAGGGAAGCAGAGCAAATATGAATAAAGCTTGTTTGCAGTCATGACTGTGACTCCTGTTCTACTCTGAACATTCTAAAACTTGCTAAATCAATCCACCACAAATTATATGTATATAAGCTTAAAAATCTAGCAAAAATTATACTATTCACTAATAATGTCATTTTAGAGGGAGTTGTTAAGAGGCAGTAATTCTCAGTGAGATGATTATGTTTCACAGCTTTCAAGATTAATAACAAGATTTACATTTTCAGTGTCTAGTTATTTTGGGTAGTTTCAGTTTGAGGTATGAAACTTACCTAGGAGACACACACTTTTCTGAAAAAGGCTATGTCTTATCTCTGAGCTCCCAGTCTCTAGTGTCCAAACTCACAACCAGGTGGTTTTTTTTAAAGAAAACGCCTCCTGCTACATATTTGCATGTGTTTGCAAAAACAGCTACCCAAGCCCTACACAAGACAGACATGTACATAAAATAATGCAGTGCAAATATATGACTCTACATCCACTGCAAGACAAGAGAAGTCTCTGTATGATCCATCATCATCACTGGAGCTATATTTATCAGTCAAGAAAATTTAAACAGATACAGGGGCAGCATAAGACCAACCCAAATGCCATTTCTCCACATGACCAAAACAAGAAAGGCCTATCCATAGTGCCTTGTGCTTGTACAACCTGCTTGCAAGGTACAGCCTTTATACAAGGGAGACCAACCCCAAGGCCTTTCCAACATGCAGTTGGCACAAGAGCAGGGACCCTCTGGCTAAGCCAATCTCAGCTTCATGTCCCGGAGCTGAATTAAACTCAGGTCTGTACTTAGCCCCAGCACTGGGCAGTAACATTTAACCCTTCTAATGTAGCATCGGTTGTGTACACTAGCTAGCAACAAGCTCATTCAGCTCTGAACATGCACAAACCAGCTGGACTCAGCTTCTACAAGAGATGCAAGGTCTCTTGAAGCCTCTAGGTATATTTTATTACCCACCTTCTCTAGTTTACTCAACTTCTCTAGTTCAGGTCTTGAATTCTTATTTTTACTGTCATGACAATTTTTTTACATAAGAAAAAGCTGTTGACAAACACTGGCACTCATAGTCTTGCTCAGCAAATTATTGCTCTTAAATAACTTTCATCATGTCTCAACTTTTGAGGAAAACATGACTCATACACCAACACCACCTCTCTTGATGGAAATCAGCTGGCTAGCCTTTTGCTATGACAAACATTCAGGCTCTCCAAAGTTGCCCTTTCACCAGATGCAATGATTGCATATGTGCAGCAATCAAATACTTAGTCCAATTCCCATTTCATGCTTTCTTTTATCATTAGATTTCTCCTACCCTGTTTACACAAACTGCATGGTAATTCTCGCTCATGCTGAAACAAGCTTTCAGGTGAATTTACCTTGGAGCCCCCAGTGACTGTGAGCAAGTTCCCCATCACTCTCTCTCTGAAGTGCACCCACATTGCCCCCGGCATTTGGATAAAAGTGGTTTGTCAATAAAGTGCTGAAAGAAATTGCTTGCTTGGAGTATGTAGTGTCAGCTGATGGACAGGAACTGAGCAACTAGCTTATCCTTACAAAAATAGGGTAATTTTTAAGTGTCAGAAAAGAATTCAGGCCCAGTTGATTTATTTTTAAAAATAGCCCCCAAAAAATAATTTTTCATTCAGCATTCCAGCTTGGCCTCTCTCTAAAGAAGAGGAGGATATTTTTCTTTTTGGTTTGAAAGAGGATGCTGATGTCTAACAGGTTATATAGCTCCAGGCATTATTATTTTTCAAGTTATTAACAGCATGAATATGCCTTTTATTTAACTGTGGCATTCCAGAAATTCCTAGCTCTAACCTTATAGACCAACACAAAAGCCCTGTGTCTTTGCATTTACTCTGAGTTACAACTGATTCAGATCTACAGAGTCAAGGAGTGTTAAAAATTAAGGTGATTGTGTCATCTGGCCTCAAATCTAATTAGGGACTGCTTATTGTTTCTTTATAATTAAAACTGCCTAGATCCCTTGCAAGGCACATTACCTGCAATTTTATCGATTTTTTGGTGGGTTTTGTTTGTTTTTTAAATCATCATTTCATTTATCCTACATATATATACATACATTAACCGTATGCTTATAAACACACATATATGCAAAGCTCATCTTTTTATTGTCGGGATTGACACACCACAGCTAAGAGTCTTGTCAATACAGAATCTCACTGATTTTAGGTAACTGCCACAGTGAGAAGGCAACTCCAATGTGAACGCTAGTTCTGAGGCAGACAAATGCTGGCAGAAATGACATATACCTCTTCAAACTAGAAAAAATTAATACACCTATCAAATGAACTACCCATCAAGAAAGACATGACTGAAAGCATCGGACCTCTAAGGAACAGCTTGTAAAACACAAGACAGGATGTGGAAAAACTTTTAATATTGAACTTTTAATCTGAAATTAACCAGATTTTAAAACCACCTGAGTTACCTCAGAGAACTGAGCAGGATTAAGTTCATGTACTTCACTCTAGGCAGCACCATGAGGTAGAGCACAGCTGCCAGGATTTATCTTCTTAAGTCCTGTAAGATTTATCCCACTAAACCCCATTTAGCCAAAGCAAAACAAGTGAATTTTTAAGAGTAATTAACACCCCTTTCCAACCCCCACCCCACTTTGTCCTTCACTTTTGCTGCTGTATTTCTTTCCATCATGCTTATAGTGCTTACTGTTAATACACAGAAAATGAACAGTCAGCTACATCAACACCTACCTGTCATTAAGGAGTTAGATGACATTCTCTGTCATAGAAGAAGTAAGGGAAGGTATGTCTCCATGCCTATCCTTCACCCCAGCAGTTGCCAAAGTTGGCAGATGGCTGGAAGGATGGTGGCTCAATTCACTTTTGATCACCAACTAGAGCTCAGAAGAACAGCTATGCCCAGACACTCCTGCATTCAGGTGTGGGAGCTCTTGGTGATTTGACAACACTCATCTCTCTCTGCTCTAAAGGATATGAAAAGATGGATTAAGACAAATCTTGTGCCAAGCTTTAGAATGCATTTCTAATGACATACAGTAGAAATCAATGCTTCTCCAATATCCTGCCATTTTCTTGGACTTGCCAGTGGAGGGGAAAGCAGATATTCAATACTTGACACATATTACTTTTGAATGTCAAAATATATTAACAAATATATTCTGTCAGTGTAGGGTAAATATTCAGCTTCTGGTGTTTGCTATAAAAACCACACTAGTGTGTTAAAAAAGAAAGAAGGAAGAAACAAAGAAGAACAACAAACCAAACATACAGCTAAACTCCAGAGCCCATCACTAAGTTCAAGCGTTTTACGCAGAGGCCTGACACAACCACGCATAACACCAAGGAACCCTTGGCTAGCCTGATTCATCTTGTTAGTCCCTTTATTTCAGCACATGCAATTTGTTCCTTTTTTCCCTCCCTCAATCATGCCCTTTCCTACATGACATATTTTATCTAGCATCTAAGAACAAGACAGAGGATTTTTTCCTTTTAAAGAATGCTGCTGCCGGCCCTAAGGACACACTTCACCTACTCTCTGGGGGTCAATACATTAGAGATAGGGTGGAAAGAATGTAAATTTTTCTTAACCTATCATGACCTCTAAGTCCAGAAATCCAAAACATGCAAACCTTTTGTTCCTCCATTAATTTGGGGACAGAATCACAGGAGTCCATCACATTAAATCAAATGCAGTTTCTCCAAGCAGGATTCCAACTCCGATTTTGACACAAGGAGTACACTTGGAGAACCGCTCTGCACATGGGGTTTGAGACCACTACTGCCAGTCTTAAAATGCTTATCCACCAGCCTGAGTCAAAACACACAAGCAGACACATGTTGCACAGGCATGCATGTTATTGCAAACCATGCAATATGGAAACAAAATTAAACCATCAAAAAGGTTAATTATCTTAAAAGTAGTGATCAAGGAGTAGGCAAGGGTAGGGAAGCTGTGGGGTGCTGCCTTGGGCAAGGGCTTGGTGGTGCAGGGTCAGGTCAGCAGCTGGTGCGGAGGAGAGTAGCCAAGCAGCCCAGATGTCTCCTGCTGTCGGAGAGGGAAGGCAACTGCGAGGAAGGAGCAAAGCCAGCTGCTTCAGATGTCTTGCACTGTCAGAGTGGAAGGTGCCTGGGTGTTTCAGGACAATACCCCCTTCCAAGGTTGGGCCAGCAAGGGGGAGAGGGCACAAGGAAACAGGAGAGACCTCAAGATCACCGTCACCTTCAAAGCCTTCTGCAAGTCAAGTGATGCTACTGTACAAGAAAATAAAGATTTCACCAAAAAAGCCCCAACTTGTACATCCTTCCACAAAGCCATTTTGTAAAGACTGGTAGCAATAGATCATATATATCAATGGGGAAGTGATGTGGCACATACCAGGAAAAACATCAGCATTGCTAATGGAGAGAACTAGGAAAAACCCATTGGCAAAAAAAAAGCAGCTTGGCTTTTGCAGCTTACTCTCTGCTTTACATAAAATGCTACCTTCAGTGTTAAATATTTATGATTCTACCTCTATACACATACCTGCACAGACACTCAGACATAGGGAGCTTGTTCTACCATCCAATAAAGTGAGGAAGGAAACAAAATAAATATGCCAGGGATAGCTTGTTTTTTTGTATATATAATAAATGTGATTTTGTCAAGGACATTTATGACTGGCAGAAGAGAAGCAATGCAGAAACTGAAAGTGACTTCAATGTTAGAAGCAGAAGAAGAGTACCTCAATATTCAGCCTCTCATCATTACATCACATTAAGCCAAACCAGCAAGTGGAAATGTAATCGCAAAGTTGTGGCTAGGTATGCACACTGTATTTTCTGTGATTTTATTTATTCATATCTAACAAAGAATATTTGTTCTTTCATTTCAGCCTCTGGTCCTGCCACACCTCAGTACACCATGGTACCTGGATGGGAGTATCAGGCAACAGCGTTACGTCTAGAGGCATATTTTTGCTATTGCATACAGTCAAATTTGTACCTGAGTTAGTAACAGAGAGATCTCCTATTCCAGCATTTCCTGGGTGGTGAATTGACCCCTTTCAGCTACACAGCCTGACAACCCTGTTTGCTGATAATGTGGGATTTTGCATGGCAATAAAGCAATCACACACAACCAGTCTCTACATGTCACTACAAACATAGCTCAAGATGAACGCACATCTCTAAGTACCACAGCAAAGGCAAACATCAATGAATTTTAAGAAAGCTGTTTTGTGTTACAGGATAAAAGTGCTGTTATTCTTTATGCACAAACTCCAGACTTGGGGACCCAAATCCTACCTCCTCCATCCTAAGAATTACAGACAGCATTTTCCATAGAGACATGGCAATACCCTTAACAACATGTTTTAACTTTTGGTCAGCCCTGAAGTGATCAGGCAGTTGGACCAGACAATCACTGTAGGTCTCTCTGAACTGAAATATTCCATTCTACAGACCTCTCTCTGGTCAGTCCAGGAATCTGCTCACCCATGCCCTAGGTGCAGGGAGAGCGGCAAGGAAAATCTTTCTCTCATGCTGCTTGAAATTTTTACTATGAAGGCAAGACTCTCTTCTGAAGTAGTTTCTGCTGATCAGTATTAGTGGCAGAACAAAGGAAAGGTCCTGGACGGAGTTCTGCATGTCCAGTTTTCCTTTGAAAATCTGACATCTGAAACATGACTCATCTGACTGCCAGGAAGTGAAAGTTCCATATGAAATGCTCCAGCTGCTGGATTACGGTGCAAAACCTCTACAGCAGCTACTTGCAAATAATGAAAAGCTAACACCACTGTGCTACATAACCACTGACATACACCAAATATTTATGGAAGCATTCATCTATATATTGTGCTATCTGTTATGGAAAGTAGGGGGTGCAGCAAGTCTGAAAAGGACAGATCTTTCATTCATAACTAGCACTGCATCCCTACAGTACTTCAGGTTCACTGTGGGCCATATTTCCAATGCCTTTTCACTTATGTTGATTCAAGACGTATGACTTCTATTGCATCCTTGGGTCTCATTAAGTCCATCAAACTAACAAAACACACATAAAAGGAAAACAGGCCTAAAATGCATTTGGGATGTCAAGAGATATAGATTCACATAATCCACTGAACTTCAAGAGGAATTGGCCACCCAGCTCTTCTGAAATCATAAGACTATGCCATCTGACCTTGTTATGAGAGAAGCAACATCCTAGCTAGAAACATAAGACAAGCACCAACTCCATTTCCCTATCAAGGACCCCTGCTAATTACCTCACTTCACATCGTCTGTTATTTAAACATCCAATTCACAGAAGACTCCGGTAGCTGAAACAACACAGGAACAATAAACCCCCAGAAAATAAAAATAGGGAGAGTAATTCCAGCAGTGTGAAATGCAACAGGCCCATTGTTCACCAACTGCAAGCCCAGACCTCAACAGTGCTAATTCATAAGACAGCACTCAGGGTTTGAAGACCATTCTCTAGACATATCTCACACGATAATGGCATCTGCTACTTGGTCTGAACATACACAGATATTCCTCATAGGCACCCCCAAGGAGAGAAAAAGGTATCTGATATCACCCTAAAATGCTAAACTAAATTACCTAGTCAAACCAGACTCTAACTGCAAACCAGACAGTATTATCACTAACATGATGGATCAAGGTCTATACTCACTGTTATCAAACACCAATAACAGGGACAGAGACAGCTGAGGCTCTTCCACCAGCCTTCTGCATGACACTTTGTGTAGCTTCATGCCTCTGTACAGCTGTTCTCTCCTCTCCTCTGTTGCTTTGCTGAGCTGTAAGCTCTTTGGAAGGCTTCTGGTCCCTTATTAAGTGTTTGCTGTACATCTAGTAGAAGACAAGCTCAACTTCATTTGGAGACTGGAATGCAACGTTGATTCCAATGAGCATAAACGCATGCTATATATGCATTAATCCTGCAGGCAGAGGTGTCACTTTTCCTCTCAGCTCCCTCCCCTTTCTCACCCAACATTCATCATAAAAAGAAAGCCAGAATGGTAAATGTTAAAAAAAGTAGATCTTTAAAAGCTTGTAAAAAAAATTAAAGAGATCTCAGACTGTTAAAATTCAACCAAGTTGCACATGCATACACACACATGCACACCTTACATTTGTATCATATTCACGGCTTGCAGTATAACCATCAGGGAAAGCTTTATTAGATGAAAATAAGCCTGCTGTAAGAGATTTCCTTGCAATTATTCTGCCGCCATTATCCCGGCCAGGCATTCATGCAGCTTTTCAAATTAATATGCTTAGTTTTCAGAGCAGGAGATCAGAATAGTGGAATTCTATGGGGAACTCAATTACCAAAGAAAATAATTGCTTGAGCATTCAAGAAATTGGAACTACATCTAATTGTGAATAGTAGATTAATATCTGGATTATGGAAGACGCTTTGAAATTAACTCACACATATAGCTATGTACGTCTAAAGGACGGTACCTGCTAAGATTTCTAGGGCTCCCCTCAGGCACATGGGGGCTCACTCTCAAACAGAAAACTGAAACTACCAACGTGGTTTTGTCGGCTTTCGGACAGGAATGCAAAAAGCCAATATCCATGCTGAGAAGTTAAAAAGCAGAGAACAACAACAAAATCACCAAGGGAATTTGCTTGGGACTTGTCCCTTTCCCATCTGTATTTCTTTGGGGTGGATTAACATTACCATGTTGCAGTACAGTTGGCTTTTTTCTGCTTTAAGACTGTGCTGTTTGGTTGTAGACTGCTGGTGCATTCAGGTGATGGCTATGCACCAAGAGGTCTAATAAATGAAGGTATCCTCCTGCCTGTGAGCTCTGCTGTAGTACAGTGAAATGGTGGAACAAGAGGGCAAGAAGAAAAGGCTTTAAACCCAAGAAGTCTGGAATTTTTCAGAGAGCAAAACAAGACTCTTTGTAAGCGAAAGAGATTCAAGAACTTTGTTTCAATTTATCTCTGATGATAAGCAAGCACTACAGGGCAAAAAAGATTATAATTTTGAGAAAGCATTTAGGAATTAAAACAAACATGAAAATATACAGATCTATAGGATGCACACTGAGTAAATACCTGGCAGAAATGATGCACAAAGTACACCTTGCAGATTGGCATCAAAATGGTACAAAGACTAGAGAAGGAGCTGGGAACAATGCTCAAGTTCAGACAGCAGGAATAAGGATAGAAAAGCAGCAAGAGCGTGGATAATTTGAGACCTGCAGGTATTTATGTGCAGATTTTACACAAGAAAAATTCTTTTTGGTGCCATAGATGTATTTAAAAATCACCCAGGAAATGAGAAGCTGAATTGTGAAGTTAATTTGCAGCACAGGAGAGCACACTGAGAAACCAAAGACCAAACTTCAAGGAAGAAGTGAAGAGGAAGCGGTTAGCTTTTTTCACTACAATATTATGAAGCAGCCAGGCAGCATTGCAAGGAGGGTCTCTCCAGAGATGGAGAAGGATCTGTGTTAGTGTCTGACGAGAAAGCCACAGGAACTTCCTCCATACAGATGATTTCAAACAGAAAGAGGCTGAGAGACAGGCATGCAAAGTAACCAGGAAACTCACTGTCAGAGGGCAGACTCTGAAACTGAACTTATTTAGATTCAGAGAATAAAGGTTAAGAGAGCATTTAGTTGTTTACTACACATGTTACCAAGGAGACAGACTATATTTCCACAAAACAAGCAAACCAAACTGAACTTTTTTAATACAATGCTGGCACCAGAACAAACATGAGTAGTGTAGGCAGAGTAGACTCAGGTTGACAATAAAGGTTGCTTAACATCCCAGGAATCCCAAAACTGTCCTCTCAAAGCAAGAGCAAAACCAAAAATGGCAACCTAGCACTCTAAGGCAGGGCATCACAAATTTTACAGAAGGGATTATATGATACAATGGTTTGTAAGAACTGAAGACCGAACCGAACAGCCTTCTGCTCCCAATCAGGTGACATACCAGATTTTTCCAAATATAAATACACTTTGACCACCAGAGCCCAAATTTTGTTCAAAGAAAATGCTCAACACTGCCTCATAAAATGGAAACGTTCAATTTACTAACCAAAACCTAGCTGATTCTCCTTAAAAATGCCTTCAGGATTACTTTTTCTATATAGCACTTCCCCATATACAGCTGAGTACATGTTCATTCACATCCGGTCAAAACACAAATGCATTTCAATACAGACTCACTCTTCCTTCCAGAGGTACTTTTCAGACTTGGTTTTGTAGTACCAAGTCAACTTGTCAACTCTCTCCACCAGCTTTTAAAACCCATCAGAGCGCGCTCCATTCTTTTTACACACCTATAAAACTTGAGTTGTGACCAAATGCATTTTGTCTGCACTCTGACTTTAGGTAGTTTGGCCAAGCTGTTTCAGCTATACAGCTTTCTGACAAAGAACTGGTGTTACTCATACGTTTTGAAGGTTACTGCATTTCCTGCCATTTCTTACTGCAGAAAAAAAATGACTTGAGCCTTGAGACTTCAAACCGAGTGCCAATGAGGAATCTTAGAGAAGTTTAATGCAGAGGCCAGTTCAGAAAGAGAGAAAAAACTGTTCATGAAGTTATTCGACAGCAATTGTGTACTTTAAGACAAGCTTTTTTGATTTGGTGGGTTTTATTTTCTATTTAATTGCTGATAGATAGCAAAGCTAGAGACCAGAAACAGGATTCCTTAAATTCTGCTTTCATTTCTACCACTGCTTCCAGTTTCATCCCCCATGAATTACACTCCAGAGCACAGGGGAATTTTCTGTAATTATACCATGAAACACATACAACTCTTCCTCAGGTTCACAACTATCACCTTCTTGCCCATAGACCTCTTAGCTCCACAGCTGTTACAATTTACCTCCAATTCAAGCAAGTCTGCTTTCCATTTCACCATTCCCTGCTTTCCAGGATAATTTTCCTCTGTTTCAAAGCACAGAACAAAATACTGAAGTCTTTCCATGCTTTTAGGAAACATCTACTAGCCTGATCCCAACCTGAGAACTAAGACCTCCTAGTGTGACCGGGCTGATTTATGTGCTCTCCAGCCCACCAGCAATTAAAGAAACTGCCCCCAGCTGAGATGAGAGTCTTCAACCTGCTGCAGGTGCATTTGAGTACCAGTCCTGCTAAAGGGCCCATCACCTCTGTGACAAACACATGGGTTCTCTGGCACTTTCCCTTACACAAGGAATCTGAACTGGCTGAAAAAGGGAGCAGGGCATGGAGAATGCATTCCACTGACTACTCAGGATAAGTCAGAGCAGTCTTTTTGCTCAGCCCTGCTCTTGCTTCCATTTCTAGCCCCACAACAGCCACCCACTGCAAAAATACCAGCCAAACCCACCCACATATAGCACTTTATAGACACCAATGCTGGCCTCTTATTTGCCTTCAAAGAAGCATTAGCAAGTCCATAGGATGTGTGCACACAGATCCTGAATTCAGGCTAAACAGAGCACTTTGCAGACCTTGCTAGCACCATACTGAAGATGTACCATTAAATATAAATTTTTAGAGTGGGTGTCAGGCACACATGACTCCAATAACCAACATATTGCCTCTTCCTCATGTTAGCCTTGGATCTCTTAATGAAAACACTGCAGTTTTCTCAATCCAGATGCAAGAGGTTTGTGCTAGTCAGCTCTCCACCTAACAATAAAGAGACTAACTGTCCATAGTATATTAACATTATAGCGGAAATACAAGAAGGATCAAAGGCCAGAGATGAGACAGCCATCACATGGTTAGGAGTATGGCATCCTTCACAGATCTACAGACAGCTTAAGATGATGCAGTGCTAACACTGGCACATCAACTCCAAGCTACTGATGGTATTTTAAATGATAATCTTATAAGCCATTTCACTTACGGTTATTTTAGTGGAAAACATTCAGCTCATGCTGTTGTCCCACAGTTGTGAGGAAAGGAGAAACATAGCATGGTCACCGCATCAGCTCATGTCTCAAGGTGGGCAGGACCCCAGTTCCCAGCTCACCCAACGCTGCCTTCACTGTCTGGGCAACCACTTGGCTTGCTCCTCTGCCTGTAACAACACTAGACTCATTAGCTCACATTTTAATTATTGGGAGATATTTAGATGACTCTGGAAATATGTTTTCTTTCTGTTTAGGAGCCACAACCAAAGGCTTCTACCAGGCAGTCATATGTGGACAGTGCAAAAATCTCTGACTTACTGAAAATGCAAAGAGAAAATACACTGACTTTAAATATAGTAATTCAAATAAAACATAATAAATTCAGTATCAAATGGGATGGAATTAGGTCATTATGCAGGTTATTCTGCTGAACCAAAATATCTGTTTCTGGATTGAAGGATCTTTTTGCATACTTATATGAGCAGTCCCAAACTCCGATGGGAGAATTTGCAGAAGGCTTGCAGTGATAGTTAAGTCTAGCAAGTACTGAGTGCAAGTGGCCATGGCCACCACTGGTCCATGAAAGGGAATCACCAATAGTTTTTAAAGGGGCATTTCTACTTCCAGGCTTATCCCTTTTTCTTGAAGGTGCAGAGCTGCTCTGCAGGGATCACTCATTTACACTGCCCTTTCCCAAGGCAATCAAGACATCCAAACACAGAATGAAAGGAAGAAGAAAGCCTTTCAGTAGATGGGTAACCAGCTGTATGACTTAGAAGCAATCCCACCAGAGCACCTTGCATCTCAAATCTAACATAGCTCTTTCTACTCTACATCTAATTTAAAAAAAATTATAAATGTGCCATTGTCTGGATAGAGCTTTACGGAAACACAAAGAAACTCATAGGCAATAAAGCACCAGCTGCTTCCTTGTATCTAAGTTTATCACAGTTTAACAACAAACCCTTTTATATCATTTATACCCTCTGTGTGTATAGTCTCTCCAAGTAAATACCTGCCGGAGTGGCCATTTCTAGTCCCTGTGCTCAGAAACATGAAGAAATGCTGTTCACCAAACAATGATACATACTCATATAAGTATGTATACACATATATGTATATATACATACATATACATGTATGTTTATGTGAATGTTTACATATGAGTATGTGTAAATTAATATATATATCTTATATATACATGTCTATAAAGATATATATAGAAATTTTCACAGATGGTAGTCAAAACCAAAACTCTGTGGGCAAAACACTTCCACATATACCAGTGAGGACTCCTCACTGGCATCAGTAAGAACCAAGACTAAGGATAACCTTTCTCTTGAAAGACCATAGCCTAAATAAGCTAAGAAAGAATAAGATACACCTGGAATAAGAAGTCTGGTAGACTGTATTAGGATATAGGGCATTTGTTGCAGATGGGAAACAGTATCATCACAGCTGACTGCAGAGGAAAAACTTGTGGGTCAAAAAAGATGTCCCCGAACCAAGACCTCAGCTGAGCACAGCAGTTAAGCAATGTTTAATTCCCACAGAGATCCGTCAGGTTTGCAGATGTGTTCAAAGCTAAGTACAAGCCCAAGTGCATTCCTGAATAACAGCAGACGATTCATTGTGAGACAGTTAGTAAGAGGTTTGAAGCAGATATAAATATGAGATGCAACAGTTAGACATCCCTTACTCTTCCAGCATCCACTGCCACTGTCGAGCCGTCTTTACTAGCCATGTTACAAGGGTTCATACAAGATCTTACCCTGAGCTCACTTGACAGTTACAATTGCTTAGGAATTACAAAATTATAAACTGGTATTAAGGCCTGTTATATGGTGATCATCTCAGGCCCAGAGCAAAATTATAGTTGTCACAGGTGTTAGCTTACACAAGCTGATTATTTTTATTTTCCGGTCTGTTACTGTTACTGAACACTGCAAAACTCCACATCCCACACACAAAATTTTCATTCAGCTCTACCCAGTTTTTCAGCCCTTCCTATTCAGTTATGTTGGGACTGTGAAGGCTGACTGAACTTTAATTTTTACTTAGACCCAGAAGTTCAGATAACACCGTGCATGGAGAAGTGCAGCTTCACCAGGGGAGAGGAAGAGTGAGGGGTGCCATCAGCTGCAGCTGCTGCCCACCATGACCAAAGTCCTCAATCCACAGCAGGATGGAGGCTAAACTGCACTTCAAAGGCTGTTAAACTTGTGCCCCTCTTTTGACTCCTAGCAAGTTGTCTTCACAATTTCAAAACTGCTTTTCCCTCCTAAATGACTTGATCTTTGCTCTTACTCTTCTTGCAATCGAAGAGATAGAACAGGGATGGGAGATTTATAATGTGGGCTCCACAGAGACAGAAAATGTTGCTCCATAACACTCTATAACCCTTCTTATTTTCATTGACATATCCAGTGGGTCAGCAGAGCCTATGATAGGTAAAACATAGGCCCTTATTAAGGAAATTGTCTGCTGAGATCAAAGCATAAGGTCCGAAAGACAACCCAAAGACTCAACAACATCAATTTTCATGGCACCATTACATAACATGGAGAGCTGAGAGAAACTCTGCATCCCCCAGAAATTAATTATGTAGCATCAACTAAGAGTAGTATAATTTTCCCCAGGTTTACTAATCCTGAGCAGGCTCTATTCAGTTTTTCTGGTGTTTCTAGCACACAGTAGCAGTGTGGTAGAAGTGAAGAAGGTTGGCGTCATCTCACTCAAGCTGAGAGAGCATGAGAATTAATGCACTGAAGTAACTGCAATCTCTGTGATGCCATGAAACTTCTGGTTTCCAGCCTATAACCACTGTAAACCCTCAAAGTGTCCCAAAGAGAAAACAAGACACAGGATTTAGTTCCAAAGTCATGCTTAATGACAGCACATCTTGGAAGCGATATTAAGCTGTAAATCTTGGTGGCAAAGGCAGTCTCTAGCTATTAGAGATCAGGGTGAAGCCTATGGCCATATTATCTTATACGTAGCTTCACAAGTTTAACACTTTCCTCCAAGCCTCTGGTATTCTGCCTCTGGGAGATACAGGGTATACAAGGGATTTAATAGACTTAAATGCGATACAGGCTGGCAAAAATCCCATATTCTAAATTTTTTTTTAAATAAAAGAAAAATATCTAATAACAGAACCTTGACATCAATCTCCAAGGAAGAGGCTAACAATGCCAGGTAATTTCCATAGAAATGGACTGACTTTACGAACTCATGGAGTTCCACGTAACAGTACTCTTCTATATATAATAATTACTTCTTTAGCCTACTAAATTTATGCTTCCAAGCAGATTTCAAATCCAAGCAGAAGATTGCAGGAGTCTCATCAGAGTATGCGGAGCAGCACAGGAACCACGTGGCTTCCAATAAGCTGGAAGAAAAACAACCAGAAATAACTGACTCTTGTTACTAACATTGCTGTTTGGAAAATGGTACAGACCATGGTTCATGCAGGAAGGGCTGGCTTTTCAGCTAGCTGCTTGTTCATCTCCATTTTTCAGTCCTCCCACTCCAACAAATTTAAGTAGCAACCTTTATAAATCGGCCAATAAATTACTGTAAAAGGAGAATATACTTCCTGTCTAAATAAATGATAGCTGGAAAGTTCCGAATGGGCCTTGTACGTGGGAAGAGGCTGACTTTGTTCAACACACTGTATGTTTTTTTCATTAAAAACAGAGTCTTCATTCACTCAGCCTCCTTATCTGCACCTGTCGTCGCTGCAGCTTGGCAGCTTTTCCACGGTGGTGTGCCGTACGTTATTTTCTCTTAAAAACCAGAGGTCAAGCCTGCCTACAGGGTGTCAATGGGAGGTGGCCATCACTGCATCTCAGCATCACTCCCCTGATCTGGCACCACATCTCCCGGACCCCATCGAGCATGAGCAGCTGCCTATCCTGCTTCACATGCCTTCGCTTTTTGGCGCTGGGCTCGGCTCAGTGTCAGTAATGCACAACACCGATGCCCTGGAGTCCCACAGCCACAGCTCGGCTCACCCTCCTCCCTCAGTGATGCAAGTTCTGCATCTGTATTTTGAGTTTGAAGATTTTCTGTTCACATAGGTACCTTACCTACTGCTTCTGCATCTTAGAAACAGCCCCAGTGGGCAAATATGCTTGAAAAACTAATGGGAGCATACATGGTTGTTTTAACTTCCACAACTCTCTTGAGAGTAAGTAGAAATTAATCTCACTAATGCTTCCACACAAGTTACCTTATCCTGAAAGGGATACATTCACCAAGCTGAGCCAAGTCTTTGATGAGTAAGAGACTAAGAAAATGAAAATGTTGGCAATTAGCTGCCTTTATTTTATCAGCAGACCAGACACTGCTCTAATTATACCACACGCGACTCTGCACCAGCATGGGCTCTTAAGAAGCTCTCCCTTTCCCACATCATTAATATCTCTCATGTCATGTGCCAATGCAGGGCTACCATCACAAGATAAACAACATTAATGCAGTGCAACAGCTAAACTTAAAATACACATTTATTGACAGATTAGCCCCGCTCTCCAGTTGAGTAGCATACACTCTAATCTACTACAGCAGTTGCAGGCAGTGCAAATGCCAAAGGAGCCTAAATGGAGCATGTCACGGGGCACTGACTTTTAGACTTACGGCAGGTACAGACATTGAAAAGTCTACTTAAAAAGCAGCCAGAGACATTTGTGTGACTGACACAATGTATGGCTCCTTCAATTACATCACCAACTCCACACCCTCTGCAGTCAGTGAACTAATCAACCTCCCATTTTCAACTAAGCAAGCAAGATTTAGCAGACCTTACAGAGTGCACAATGGCAGTAAAGGAAACCTACAATTTCAGAGCCTCCTACCAGGAGCAGATGTCACCCTCGGGAGGTTTGCAAAAATCTTCATCAAGATATCTCAAAAAGCATCTGCAATTAGGAGAAGGGATGAAAAGAATTACTGTATCCCTCCTATTAATGTCAGCTGGAGCCAGCTTAATCTCCATGCACAATCTTCAGGAGCTACTCCCACAATTCTTACTGAGCTTGTATTTTTCTGTTGCTTATAGTATGTGTACTTTTTCTCAAGTGATAGCAATTCTGGCTTTATATGCGTGCTGAGGTTACAAAACATGGGACATACTCACTCAGGCAGGGATGCTATCGCATCACCTTCTCTCACTTCCAAGTTACCTTGCATGTGATCACAGAACTCCAAACTGAAACAATCGTGTCCTAGTGCCAAGCACTCTCAGCACCTCATTTCAGCTCTGGGTAAGGTTTGAAAGCAGCATATTACAATCTCCCAAGCTCCTTTATTGTTCAGCATATATCGCCTGGTGTGAACAGCTTCTCCTCTCAACCTTGTTCTCAAGCCTTCACAAACGCTTCATTATCTTTTCTGAAATAGAAATTGTTACAGTAATACATCTGTTTGCCCAGTCATCAAGTTATGTCGACCTTTGACGGTACGCAGCCAACGCTCACAGCACACTGTCTGCTAGCAGAGCACATAACACACAACGTGATCTAAGCCGGGCTGTGAATTTTACTTCAGAGAAAAAAAGAAAACGTGGCTCAGACAACTCCACTTCTCCTCCACACCTTTGAGCCCGTTCTCCACATTTTTCCCCCAATCTAATCTACTTTGTTCCTGAGATGCCTCTTCTCTGACTTTCTACTCCCTTTGGTCCTTACCTAGCCCTTGGCACATTTGTGAGGTAACTATTCTCTTTTGAGGTGGGCTGCTAGAAAAAAGATCAGATAACAGGTTTTGGAAAGAAGAAATCCCTGCATACAACTATGTCATCACTTAGCAAAGTACAGTAACAACCACAGACCACTGGGGAAGGAGAACAAACTCCTGCCAGATTGATTCCCTAATACAATAGAAAACCTGTCTTTTCTTAGATGTAAAGACAAATAACTTGTCATAAACTGGAATTTCTGCCTAAAATCCTAGTTTGGAATTTAATGAACTAGAAAAGCCAATACTCCCTGGGAAGAAACAGAAATAAGCCCCATCCTGAGACAATGTCAGTGCCCTCACTTTTCTGCCCGAATCAGCACTGCCCAGGCTACATCTTCTCTTCAACCTTTACTCTTCAGCGCCATTCTGAAATACATCTATAACAGGACTCAGACTTCAGACTCTTTCATTAGAAGCCAGGAACTGACAACAATTAAAATTACCATGCCATGAGTAATAGTTAGAGGGTCTAAAAAGTTATTTCATTTTCTACTACAAGCAACGGGTGAATTTCAAATCAAGAGAGAAGGATATTATGGTGCCTGCAGCCACTCCGCAAAATGACGTCTGCCTCCAAACCTCTTACCAAAATTTGCCATTTAATCTGTTAATCGCATCTGAAAATGGATGTGTGTGTCAAAAGGAAACAAAACAACTGCCTCAATAGCATCTGGATAAGAAAAAAAGCCTTTCAGACATTGCTGTTTGACCTTGCAATCCAATTTATGTCATTAGAAACTGTTTGTCCTAGGCTCTGCTTGGAGGATGGTGAGACTATGTGAGGAAGCAACCTGCATTAGAACAACAAATACACCTGGTGTGAAAGAAGTGAACTTTAAAAGACTTTCAGAAATTCAGAGTATTATTTAGTCAATCCCCAGAGCTGTATGTCATTTTGATAAATTAACTTGAAAGACTTGGAGCATAATAAAGTCAAACCCAGACCCCAGACTACAGCAATCATGCCTGAATGCAGCATAAAATACTTCCCACGATAAAAGTAATGCTTGCTACTGTTTAAGGTTTAAGATCATTTTGAACCTGATCAAGGTCAGCGGTTGCATAATGTGTTTGGGCTTTGTTGGTTTTCTGTGCATTTGAGTGCTCAGAATAGAAGTGACACTAAAAACATCAACCTCTGGGGAATACCTGCCTCACCCATAAACACTGCTTAGGATTCAGAATCCCTGCAAGGCAGCTTGCCAAAAAATAAGGGATAATTCATGAAAAATGCTGTTTTGTTCCCTTGAATTTCTCCATAGATTAAAGTAATGTTGCACAACATGAGAGGGCAAGACATGCTGCAGATGGGATGGTACTAATTTAACATGGGGAACAAAGGAAGATTTCTGAGAGAACACATGCCTTAAGTACAAATACATGTGGTGGTGGGAAGCTTGCCTGCACACAGCACCCTGTTTCTCTCCAGGAACTGATGAGCCCAGAACTTTTTGGAAGACCACAGCTCCACAAGCCCTCCAGACCTTGCTGGGGCACTGTGCCCTTGTTCTGACTTCATTTTTGGTAATAGCACCACTTGGCTTTCAAAGACCTTCCAAAAAATCCCTATTTTTGGCCCAGTTCTGTTGCCACCCCTCATTCTGAGCATCCATTTAGCACAACTTGCCAGATGTTGCTGGTGCCTATCAACTTACAAGATAATTTTTCACGTCTGAGCAGGGTTTTAGCCTTCAAAGCAGTACTGCATTGTGAACAGGGATGTGCCACTGTTCTTCAGAGAAGCCGAGGCAGAGCGTGGAGTGGGTGACCATGCTGCGCTGGGCTGGGCTTGCTGGCTGGGAAGCCTCTCCTGGAGCACAGCTCGTTTCCCAGTCCCAGATACAAGTGTCTCTATCTTTTTAGAAGAGAGTATTGTTTCCCTTGCTGTTTCTGACTATTTCTATACCATAATTGGTAAATAAAGCATGTTACTCAAAGTCTAACCAGAGCCTTCACAGCCAGTAGTATCTCTTCCCATCATTATTTCCCCACTCTGCTGCCGGTAAGCTCAGCAGCGGGGCGATGGGCGGCCATCAGAGGGAAGTGCAGCCCCCATCTCCCTCAGCCATTTCTGCCAGTGTATTCAGGGGCCAGGAGCTGCTGAAGGAGCAAGTAATGCTCACACATTAGCTTTTGAAAAAGCATAACCTCAGGGAGGGGAAAAACAAGCATTACTTTTTAGAGGGAGTAAACACTGTGACTCAGTTTTATTTCCCAGGCATCCTGACTAATTCAGTGCTGAGGACAACATTTCTAAAAGAATCTAGTATTTCATCAGCCAATTTTTCTTTACCTAGGTAATATCTTTGATACCAGAAGAGTTAATCTTATATGAGCCCCAGCAATTCTGGCAAGGAAAGGGCACAGAACTCTGCCCATCGCCCTAACAAGCTGCTGAACTTTGGACACTTAAGGTACATTCAAAACAGCACAGCCACTCTAAAGTCTATAAAAAACTCACTTTTTCTGATCAGCCTTCCTTGTTGGAGGCTTCTGAGCAGATCTCACTCAGTTCTCCTCCCGAAGGCAGCCCCGAGGGCTCTGCCACACAACCTGGAGCCAGGTTCCTCTTTGGTTTGGCTCAGATGTTGCCTTAAACTGGAGTCCCAGTTATGGAATTTTTCACTTGACTGTGTGGCACAATCAAGAACTGCTCTGTTTTATTTTGCGTTAGACTTTGGGCATTGCCTTCCTACTTCTGGAATGACAAATAAAAAACAGAATGGGAAAATAACCATCACAGCTCTCTGCAGAGCACTTGTGGCAGGCAACTGTTAGTAGTTGTCAAGCTTTATAGTCCTAAGGCTCGCTTCTCTTTTCACCAAGCCCTCAAATATTGTGCGTTGCTCTGCTTTCCTGAAAGCCCTCCTGAGAGTGCTGCCTTCCCTCTCCTCACTCTTTCTCCCAAGTGTCCCCTTTAACCACAACCCTTGCCCAGGAGACCACACAGGCTCTCTGGGCTGCCCTAGACAGAAACAACTCTTCCCAGCCTCCAAATTTTAATCATTGCTTTGTTCAAGGGTCCACAACCACGCTGTCTGCTTAATTTATACCAGTGCTTGCTCTCTTATCCTCTGGCCTTGAATGCTGTGTGCAGCAAACAACATAAATCTCACTTTCCAGAGCTGGTCCTGCGCATCTTTTTCTACTGGTGGAATCATGGTCAAAATATTCCTAAAATGGCAGTTCCTCTTCATTCCCCATCACTATCAGGCAGTGAAATGAAACCCTCCTAATGCATTTGGAGAAACTGTCCCCAGCCTCCGATTTATCTCTTCTTACACCAGAATTAATACCCAAGCACTGCAGCTTTGCATTATCTACAAACTGTAGAATACCATCTAAAATATTTCTATCACCTTGCGTAAAGATTTTCTTTCGGCCATAAGAGACTTATGCAGAAAGAATATTTACTTAATATAAATATGCAACCAAAGAAAGTCAAGCTACAATTTCTGAAATGCAACATGCACATCCAATTGCTTCTCCACCTTCTAGTTTTTCTGTAAAAGCACCTCAAGAAGTGAGGGTGACGTTACTTCTCAAGTTTCCTGATGTTGTTTCTGATTAAAATAAACAACTAAGTGGGATTATTTTCTTGAAAATTACTACCCTTGGGAGATGTCCATAGTCTCTGCATACAAAGGGTGCTTTACTCAGTTTAGATTTTTACAGCCTCTCTTGGTCACAACCAGGGCTGCCTGAAACATCTGACACGGCATGATCACATCCAACAGCTTCTTGCATTTTTATTTAACTTTGCTAAATGCACTAGTAAGTGGGAAAGAAAAAAAAAAACCCACAACAAAAAACTGAAATTAATCTGCTCAGAATCACAATACTCCCTTCTTGCACACTTCTAAAACAGCAAAGCCCCCATACTCAGGTTCCTGTTTCCCTGTCCCTCAGCTGGGTTTTGATATAGAAACGCCTTTGAAGTGGCCCATTTTTCCCAAGGGGAAGGATACCAACCCCGGGCACTCCTGCACAATCCACAGCCACGGGTGCTGTTAGCCAGCCCCTTGCCTGTGAATCGGCATCTGTGCCGACCAAATCAATAGTGGTCTGTGAGCAGACAGAGCCTGTGTCAGTCCAAACACAGAGCCGGCGCCAGTGGCTCAATGCTGCACTTCAATCATAAAAGGTTTCTGCTCACTATTGAACCCCAAGTAGGTTAAAATAAACCCTGGTTAAGGCGGGGAGGAGAGTGGAAGGCGCTACACAAATATATGTCATGCTATGACAATGGATGCTTGTCTCCTCTCCCTGGGAGATCAGAGCTACAGGACAGTCTGTTTTTCCAGGTTTTATCTCAATTAGAGAAAACTGGTTTGCAAAGGTCTCAGACAGCATAATCAGCATGCTATGCCTGATATTACAGATCTGAATCTATATTTAAGAAAGGTTAGTGCTCTGTGGCATATCACAATGAGCTTATTGTTCTTGCCATTGAGTAGGGACCACGTTTCAATTTTGTTACTGATGAAATAATGAAAGGGCCATTTCCATAGGAAATCACAAGAACTAATTAACTAGAACACAAGGACCCTCGTATCCTGCTTTCAAGAAGGGATTTCACTTTGAACTCAAGGACGTCCTCATTCCCATACCTTGAGCACCACATCTCTGAAGAAACAACCTTATTTTGGGTTTGCATGCAGAGAAAGAGGCAGAGATGCTCAGCATGCAGATTGCTCTGTGTGAACTCACCTACTGAAATCATGTGTATTTATTAATACGCATCCCTTCTCAAAGCACGCTTGTTCAAGGTTTTCCAGCTACTCATTGTAGTTAACAGGTCTTATCTTTCCTACGTACCTGGTGGATTAGGCACAAACTTTTCTGTAAGACAGAAGCCAAGTAACCACGACTACATTTAAAAACAGGTGCACAGCCTTCAGACTTTTCCACCAATCTTGAAAAACTGCTTCAGTTTATAACTTTTAAATTATGTTGCACTTACCTCTCAACTGTAATTTATTTACAGAAACAACCTTGATTTAATAGTTTAATAATTTAAAAAATATTTCTAAAGTGGATGTCACTTGAGATTTGGGATGCAAAGATGTCTTAGACAGATTCCCTGGAAATGCAGGACTTTTCTCAAATATTTTTAAACATAACTCTCAGTTTTGCTTTCAGAGATCACATTCCCCCAAGACTCCTCTGTGTTGGAGATGGTGAGATGAGCAACAGGAACAGCCAGACTCCCTCAGCAGCATACAGAACTCCTCAAACCACAGGTGAAGCCTTTGCAAGATCTGGAGGAAAAACATATTAATCCACATGAAAACAGTAATAAGATCGAGATTGCTTCTACTTGTTTCAAATAATGTAGAAGGCTGGGTGCATGGGTGCTGGAGCTATCCACAAAATAAGTGCATGAGTCAGGATTTGAAGGCTGACTTGGCTTAAGCTTAGCTTAAGCTGTTGAGTAGAAAATAATTATCTTTAATAGGCTTTATTGAATCCCAGCCACATTATTCACCCTTAGATTTTTGGGTTCTGAACAGCTCACAGCTCTAAACCTCTTTAACGGTAGCAAGATCCTTGTATTTGTGCAACAGCTTTAAAAAGCCAACATTCGAGCTTACAAACATACTTAAGTCTGTTCTTCAAACAGCAGTTGATGAAAACAAGCGCTTCTCAATTGAACTAGCATATATTAACATTTATTAATTTCCTCTAACTCCTTTGGTTTACTCTCAGGGTGAGAAAAAGTCCACGAAGACATCAGCCAGCTCCCGACGCCGTGGCTGCAGAGGGAGCCCAGGAGATGCACTCAAGCACCCATTTTCTGCTGGCGTCCTGGACACAGATGTTTTGCAGAACAGTCCTGCCAGGATGGAGGTGACTTTCTGTGTCCCCTGACAGCAGGACGCGATATGTCTTAGCTCGGGGTAGCACTCAGCTTTGGGGAAACTGTGGCAGGTTCAGATCAGCAATTTCCTCTATGTTTGCAACATGGCCCTGATTCTGCAGCCACGTACCCTGGGAATAAATGTAGTAAATGGTGGGGCTGAGGCCAGACTCGGGCAGGGCTCCCAGGTTACCTGTAGCAGTGGAGCAACACAGGCACCCGTGGCTGCAGCTCATTGCTCTTCCTCCACAAAATAACACCCTCTCAGCTGGCAAACGCCCTCTTCTGCAGCAGTTCAGTGGGCATTGTTTTCTGTGGGGACACAGCATTTTCCCCAACAAGAGATCCAATCTGTGTCATAGTTGCACTTGTCATTTCTTTTATATTCAGAATGGCCTCAAGCAAAAACTAAGCACAGACAGAAAAATATGTGTATTTTGGCAGCAAGAGCAACACCTCTGAATAATCAAAGTTACTTCCCCATAGTGCAGTTTGAATTTACAGCATAGTAAGGGGTACGTAGGTGCTCCCAAGCTCAGGCGTGCTGCCTGCCTCGTGGCTGCTGTGCCATGGGGTACCACCCCATACAGCTGATTTTAACTCCCCAAGGCAGCAAAGGCAAGCCTGGACTGACCCATGATGCCCTGAAATCCAGAAAGCTCGTCAACACACTTGGAAAACCAGCAGTGGCACAAAAAGAGGTGCAAAGACATTCCTAGTAGGTAATAGGTGCTACAGCAAAAGCCCTCCAGATACATAACAACTTCATTTTTACTCCATCAGATCATGGGAACATGACTAAGTCAGGATGCATGACAGAAAAATTAACAAAAATCCAGTCTGTGATGTGCTTTAGATCATGACTCCTGCACTAACATACAAGTATAGAGTTTGTCCTTTCCTTTTTTCAATGAAAGGTTTCAAATCTAGCTTCAGTGTTGTCTCTAGTTCACTGTTGTTTGCAGAACAAAGATGCTGCAGTGTGTAGTGCCAGAAACGCTTCTACCACAGTGACTGACTGAAAGGAAAAGGTGTTTCAGGAGAAGAGGTTCAAGAGAAAATAACACGTTTATTGTATAATGACATGGTGTATATGCTGAAGAGGAAAAGAACTGAAATGCTCTTTTATTTTTTTTTTTTACTAAAGTCAAGAAGGACAGAAACCCTCTCTCTATCAAAATAAGTAGCCTTGCTTTCCAGACAGCACCAAAAATTGCAGCCACTGAAAAATGTACACTTGTAGATAATCAGAATATATCTTGTCCTCCAGGAAAAGAGAGTGCCAGAGAGTTTTAAGGTCTTGTTGAGAGTCATGAGAGCATGTTCTCCTTTTCCTTTAAACTACCAGGAGAACTGTAAACCTGATGTATAGCATCATCTAAAAAAACGAAGGCTTCCAGCCATCAAAAGTAGTGCAATGTAAACTTAAATATTTGATTCCTAGGAGCAGCCATATAACAAGATAAGGGAACATACCTATGAGTGCAAAGTAAACTCATAACTGCACCATTTACAATTCTGCCCCCGAGCTCCTGTATTTCAATATATAAAACAGTAAGATAATCTCCATATGGCTTTCTCTTTAGAACTTAAACAAAAAAAATGTCAGAGCCAAATGAATGCATTTTATACCCATTTGGTATGTTATTTCCTATCTCATATTGCAGAGTTTCTTTCGATTTCCCCCGATGGAGGTGGTACTTCCCTCTACCAGATCAATCAAGGAGGTTGCTGGCCTACAGCCGTGAAACCTCCTTAACCATTATAACTTCAAAGGAGGAAGGTTTTGGCCAACCAGAGCAACTGTTCGCTATACAAATTGGGAAACCCAAGTTACTAATGATAATAAAGAAGCAACCTGAAATTGGGGGGAGCAGTGCCTTGTTCCCAATTAAGTCAATAGCCATTTTATTACTGACTGTGGTGGGATGAGGATGTGGGTCATTGTAGTTAAATTCTTTTTTCCTTTCTGAAGTTTGGGCTGCAATATATTAATTTACTGTTCATCTGACAGGACATTCTGGCTGCAATTTATTTAATGAGGAGAATCAGAGGAAGAAACAAATGAGGCAAGACAGCAGCAGAAGATTCATAGTGGGTTGAAAAGACAGGAAGAAAGCAAAGATGTGATTATCTACGTACATTTCTAAGAAGAACCACAAGACTTCACAAAGCTGGTGGAGATGTAGGATGGGAAGCAGTTTGTTTTCTCCAAAAAAAAAAATGGATCAGATAGATATAATATGGAGGTTTTCTTAGTATCTGGTAGGAAAGCAGCAATGAGCAGAGAGGACAGCAAGCAGTAAAAGGCTGTCCAGAGTGAACAGACAGCATGTAAGGAGACCTCCTCCCTCATCTAACACTCTCACACCATAATGGGTGGAAATATCCTGGTACAGGAAAAGCAAAGAAAACCAGAGTCACTCCTTTCCCTGCACTAAATACACATGTCCTGGGGTGCACATACGGCACCTACGCAGGTCAGCAATGCCAGTGCACCTGCAGAATGAAAGAAAGCAGCACACAGGACCCAACACCCACAGCACATGCATTTTGGGAGTTTCAGTGCAGACTAAGCCCAACCCAACCCCATGCACTAAACATTTGTGAGCAACTAGAGAGCCTTAACAGAGATTTGGAGAACATTGTACAGTGAAGTTTTACCCCAAGGAAATTGAGGACAGGCACCCCAAGGCAGCTACACAGCATGAACCCAAGCACAGTAAGTGGGGACAATCAGGAAATCCACTTCAAAAACACATATAATCTTGACTAGTAACAAGAACAAACTTTTCCCTAGGAAAAAATACAGATGTACCACAGGGAGGCACAAGTGCTGGGTGTTGCCTGAGGCTGGCCTGTCCCAAGACTGAATGCAGCCGCATCAAATTGTTTGTCATTTTTAATTACTGTGAAGAATGTCCTATCCACAGTCATGTAAATAGGGCCAGCCTGGGCAGATGATGGTACATACAGCTGCTCAGTAACCATCCAACAGATTATGTGATCTCTGTACAAGCATTCACAGTAATTTACCAGCTTGGACACTGCAAGTGGCAAGAACTTTCCATTTTGGAGGAGTCCACAACATACCAAAATTTGTTCTTTTATACTGCAGTGTTGAGTTGTGTTTACAATAACACCAGGCAGAGCCTGTGCACCAACTGCTTTCACCCTCTGATAATGTGCACTGCTCTGTTGTATAAGAAATGGATGTGCTATTCAGCTCTTTGATTTATTCAGGTAATATCAATTCAAGCTGATTGTAGCCTACTGAAATGGCAAGTGCTGGACACACATTTAAATTTAACTATCTATTGTGACACAGTGATAAATTTAGACTGGCTCCAGGATCAGTATTTTTCTCCATACGTCACTTCACAGCGAAGCTCTACGCCACTGAAAACCTCCGGCAGTCCTTAAATTGCTGCTGTGTCACCTTTTCCCAAATTTAGCCTTTTGAAAAGCCCTGGAAAATCCTATGCAGATGAGAGAAAGTGCTGCTAACGCTGTCTGGACATGCACAGCCATCACTGCTGACTTCTCTCCCTGTTAGGCACCTACCTTGCCTGCACCACTCTGAACTATCTCCACCATTTTTCTGTAACACACACACAAAGAAAAAGTGGGACCACTGGGGCTCAAAATTCCCCCCACATGCCATCCTCAGGCTCAGAATGCACCAGCGTTTGCAATTTCTTCTCTGTTGTATTGCCCTTTACTCTGAGTTTTGTTCAAAAGGCATGGGGAGCCTGGAGGCACTGTCCAAAGACAGTTGACTTCACACGGGTAGTTCTTGGGGGCAGTGTACTGAATTTCCACCCCTCTGTGACTCAGGTATGAACACCATGAAAAAATAATTTATCTTTAGACATTTGTCCCCAAAGGCAAATTGTTTCCCCATGCAGCTCAAAGAGCTATCAGAACACCACATAAACAAATGTTCTCCATTAGAAGGGCAACTAACCCCATTAAAAAAAAACCAAAACGCAACAAACCACAAAACACAACAGAAAGCCTACACCTTACATTTCTTGCATGTGTTTTCACATATGCTACTGCTCTGCACATTTAAGCAGGAAATAAATCAGTTCTTCACACAAAGGTTTCAATGCAGGAGCACACTAATAGAGAATTTACTCAGTATGTGGTCTGTGCAGTCAAAGATGTGTATGAAAAGCTTCAATTTCTCAGGTTTGCTCCTCTCGGGAACCAGCACTACACAGCAGCAAAGCACGTACCACCTGGGAACACAAGGATGATATTTGGCAGTGTAGTTATTGTGTTAGTAAGCTAAACACTGATACTTCTGCTTGCTCCTGCCCCACTCTGCCTGTCGCTCCCACGTAGGTCTGAGCATCCCTCTCGTGTACAGAATCACATACGTATAGGAGGAAAATGAAAGACCTTATGAATTTTTCCATCTCATACTAACTCAAGAACAGTGGACAAAACTCAACACATGTATGAAATGTTTTGGGTGACAGCAGTTGGATATTTGAGTTTTATGGTTTGGGTCACTTTGCCTTTCGGACTAGAAGTTCACCAGAGAGTTTTACTGTAAAGATTTCTGTATGTGACATTGCACCCCTGCACACTGCTGTTGAGGGGAACCCATACTTCAGTGCAATGCCCATGGACCAGCAGATCACTATATTCAACCAGTCATACAAAAATTACAGTAACAGAGTCAGTAAAGAAATATATTATCTTAGGTTGCATTGAAAATGTATTTGGTAGAAGGGTATTATATAGGAAAATCTTGCTTAGAGCAGAGTAGATGAAAGGTTCATGTAATAATGTATAAAAGGACAGTTTTTGCCTGGTTTCCACAAAACCAGAGTCCTTGTTCTAGTAGTACCATCTTGCCTAACTTTTCCTCACAATTGGTAAATCACGTAAACCCCATGATGGTTTCTCACAGAGGTCTGTAATAACATAGCCGCAGAACACTTTGTGGGAGACGCAGCTAGTAAGGGAATAGAAACAACCAGGATTCACGCTTTTATCTGCTGTAATTTATGTATAGTCGGTAAAGAAAATGGATGAGTGATTCCTCCTGTGCTGCACCTCCCCCAGCAGCCCTGAGTGACAGCCTCTCTGCGCTTCCCTCTCCAAACCAACGTGATGCATCGTCCTTCGGCAGCAAGCTTGCACAAACAACAAGCACTGTCCATTCTGGGAACCTTAAGAGACATGCCGATGCCAGAGCAAGGTAAGTTACTGCTATCTTTAATTCCTACTTGGTACAATATTAGAGACAATGAGGACTGAACGGGTGGTGCAAGGCTTGCAAGCAAACAGACATGGGGTTTATTATCTCAACAGAGGTTCTCCAAACCATGCCTGAAAAATCACCCTCAGGGTAGTCTGCCCTGTCAGGATCTCTCAAACATGTATTTCTGCCACAATAACCCAGCTCTACAATGGAGTGGGAAGAATATCCTTGGCTTGATGATTCCCCCAAAACTTTCTGGAAAAGTATGGATTTACCCTTACGGCTGAACAGTGTTGCACCTTTAGTAATGTCAAAAAATAATCACCTCTGAGTACATCTTCAAAACGATCACTCAGATGAGATGAGTTACTGAAGGAAAAGGACCCCACTGAAAGCACTGCAGCTGCCAAGCAAGAGAAAGCAAAGCTCCGAGACCAAAAGCAACACCCATCACACAGCAGGGTCAGGATATCCATATGGCCAAGCCCTGGGGATGAGACCCTACAGGAACACCCTCACAAATGCCATGGTGGTTTTGTTACAGAGCAAAGGGGAAACCTTCTTTCCCTGGCATTAGACAATGGCAGTGCCTCAGCTTCGCCCATGGGAAAAGATGATGGCTCAAGGTTACCTCTCTCTCTGCCCTGATCCTTTGCTGGAAAAACTGGAGCTCCCCAAGTGGGCTACTCAAGCACCGTGGCTTGCAAAGAGCAGGTTAGCCAAGTCCAGCTAACTGGTTTCCACCTGTGAGCAGTTTGTCTTCGATAACTAAAGAGCACAACTTTGCACGGATTTGTCAACAGTTGGCTTTTCACTCTCAAAAATTACTAACACAGTAAAAAGTAAAAGCCAATCGCTTAGGAAGAAAAATGCCCTTTATACTTATAGGGAGAAAAAGCGCCTCTAAAACTTTGAGCAACACAGATAGATACCCCACAAGACAGTGCCCTACCAGTTTTGAGCCTGGGTCTACTGCTATGATCACGGCCCCACCACCAGTCACCTCCCCCCTTCATTTTCCCCTTTCTCTCTGGTTTCCTCCCATAGTTTTTCTTTGTTCTTTCCTTATTCCTTCCCTCCACCAGCTAATGCATTTCCCTCACTCAAAACCTACTTTCTGCTCATTAAGAACATGGGAGTAGGTCCCTGTTATGCTGTATTTACTTTAATTATATTATTTAGCAACCAGATGTCTTTGTAAGCTGTGAATTCTTCCATGCAGAATATATTCCTCGATAATCAAGGGAGAAAAATTTGCAACTCCAGCTGTGACTCAAAGAACTCTATTTGTTTACATTGGTAGGTGCTTATTAAACACCTCTTTACTAAAGAAATCTCCATATCAACATATTAGTACATTTATTTTCATTGCTTATGGGGGCGTCTCAGCGAAAACAGGATTTGGACAGTAAACTACAGCCCAAGGTTTCAGTGCCGTACCAAGAGGATGCCATGGCAAATGATGCTAACAGCTACTGCGGGGCAGAAAGCTGCTACATATCATCAAACACTACAACTGAATACTGGAATTTTAAGTCAACTGAATATTGATCACTTTTTTTTATCCTATCATTAAATCACTTGAAGATATTGTAATACCATCCCTCAGCTCCTGGAGAGCACCTACTACCAGGGAGGTGATGTGCAGCAGTGATTACCCACACAACAGCACATAACTGGTTCAGACAGATGATTGCTCGCTTATCCCCTCCTGGTAGGAGCAAGGAGCCACTGAGCACAGTGGGGGGAAGAGCCCCTCTTCTACTAAGTGCTAATTTGAGTAATGGATACAGGCACTGGAGGCTAAGGAAGCAGCTTCCACCTGACGCACTCTGTGGCTTCACGCATGAGCTGACTTTTTGGATGCTCTGATTGCATTATTGCTTTCAGAACAAATTGTCTTATTTTTATCCAGAGGTCAGACACTGATGGCCTTCATTCAGTTTCTTTAATAGTTATTCCACATTTCCCAGGTTAAAAACCAAAGCCAAGTCCTAGGATCTAGCCTCGGACACAGCCAGGAGCAGCCGCTCTGGTCTCCTACCTGCCACAGCCAGGGCAAAAGCACGCTGCCTGCACCAAGCACTGCTAGTACCATAGGGTTTCAAGGAGGCATCAGCTCATGCCACAGGCAGATGAAGGTATCAGAGTGAGACATCCTCCATGAATGGGCTGTGAGACGGCTGCAGCTGCGGCACTGCTGGGCTGCAGCTGCGGCACTGCTGGGCTGCAGCTGCATGGTGCTCAGGTGATGCTTGCTCACCTGCAGAAACAGGCCTTGCAGGACCATAAAACAGAACCAGACTTTGAACAACCTGGGAACAGAGAGGCCCAACTGAAGAGATGATAAAAGGAAAAGACAGCGAAGAGGGTGACAGCAGCCGTGTGAGTGCACAAGCCCTCAGCAGCATCTCCCGGAGTACTTTGCTCCCAGACTGCCAGAGCCTCACCACACCGCATTGAGGCCCAGCTCCGGCACAGCAGTGAAGCTATCTGCATCTGCCTCGCCAGGGCCTCCTGTCAGGAGGCTTATTTACTAAACCAGGGAATAATACATCTCGTGTAACATAATTTACTGCACAATTTCACAGCGCTTCTAGAAAAACTCATCCTGGTGTCACTGTGATTACCAGCCACAATCTCTGTGTCTGCCTTTTTAACTGGATGCCGTTTTCTGCTATTTCATCCATAATTGTAGTACAGGAGAAATCACTTGGTTCATTATTTATTTATTTTTTACCCCAAAAGATAATATCCTACTACCCTTCCCCATCATTTCATAAATCAACATACAGGGGTGGGGGGGTATGCTGATTAAATTACATCACATAATGATGCACTTTTTCTCAGCACAGAAGGAAAAACAAAAATGACCTACAACTGTCAGGCAATTCTCTCCCCTACCTGAAGAGCTAGGCACCTGCACCCAGCAGTGAGGATGTGCTAACAAGCCAAAGAAATAATACACACCAAATTGCTGAACATGGATTTCCAGGGTTCCTGTTGGCTGGCACAAAACCCTGTTCCCTGCTTCCCAGCAATTCAGTGAAGAAGAGCAGAGGGCTGAAAAGCACTACTTTAATTATAGCCATCAGTCTCTGAGACAAGGCACTTAAGAGCTTTAGCTGCTGTAAACACTCCCTTGATAGCAGATAAGGAATCTGCTGAAAGAAGGTTTTGTGTGGGGAAACCTAAGGGGGGTAGGGGTGAGTCTGGGGAACAGGCCGCTCCAAATCTGGCATGAAAGGTGGTGAGAGGGCATGTGAAAAAACTCATCTGGCTTCACCCTGTTGTGATGACTCTGAAGTTGATGAAGGTCCACCAGGGATGCGTTTGGAATACGTACCATCATTCATCTCTCTATTTCTCAGAATCCTCCCCTGGTCCCCAGCGGCTGGGGGTGAGGGACCTCCTGAGCCACAGGTTGTTTCTCCACATTTAATAACCCTCTATGGATTTTTCTTCTATGAATGTGATTCTTGCTGTATTTCAAAACATGTCATCGATTTGAGTGGTGTTTAAATGAACTCAGGAACTCAGGCTTAAAGCTGTCACCACCATAAAAAAGTGATTGATACCAGTGATGAGTTGTGCCTACTCCTGCTAGACATTAATTTGGCCCCTGCCATTCCCTGCAGACAGACAAGCCGGCTTTCCTAGAAGAGGTAGTTGGACTTTGTGTCCTCCCACATTTGGGGCCAATACCTGCTTTTGGCATAAGCACCACGGCAGAGTCCAAACTCCTTCTGCTCCCCTCTTGCAGCTCTTGACCCCAGGAAAGCCACATGGAGATGGCTTTCCCAAGGTGAGATGGGGAAGGAGCCCCATCCCCTGTGCCCACTGTAGGTGCTCCCCTGAGAAGCCATTTTCTTGGCCAGACCTGCATGGGTATGTCTGCACACCAATATGTGGCTGATGCAAACAAACATTCAGTTACAAGATGGGGAAAAATGTTTGAACACCACTACGTACACACCACCGAGTCCCACCTTTATCCGTTTCAGTACAACATGAGGACCACAGCACAAAACTCAAGAGCAAGTCACCAGGCTGAAGAAACCCATCTCTAAATCTCTGCTTCTCTGCCTGCTCCTCTCACTTTGCACCTGAGTAATTTATTTATTAACTTCCCTGTTAATAGGTAATAAAAAGTTAAGCAAGAGAAATAGTCAAGCATCCACACAAGCGACATTTTACACAGATATCAGTGTATTTTTAATCACAATCTACAGCCTGCCAGATTCTGTGTCAACCATGAAGCAACTTTTTACTGGGTGAACACCACAGTGATTAAGAGGTTCCAAATATTGCCCATCTACCAACTACCACTGCAATTTTTATGCTGGTGAACCCGGCACTGAAGCTGTGTAAGCATTTAATTTTACCCCTCCCTCCAGCACAGTGACATGCGTCTACGTGCCCATACACACCATGCTTCGGTAAAACAGCAGTAACATCTCAGAGGGTAACTCAAAGCCCTTTATTTTGAAGGCAGACAGGTGAAGATGAATGAAGATAAACCGAAAAGAGTGAGCACCATGCCGCTGCCAAACTTCCTGGTGACCTGTTTTTAATGAGTAGGGCATCACACCCAGAGCGTCACTCTTTATACAGAAAACACTTAAAGCAGCTAAACCATGCAGCCATACTCTAAAGCAAAGGAGTCAAAAAAATACCACAAAACATTTTTAAGGAAGGTTAAGAAACCAGTTCCTGAGCTGGAGCTGCCATATCCCCAGAGGTCCCCCAAGGCCATACCTGGTACTACTGCCTCTGCTCTTCCCAGTACATGCAGTTTTGCCCAAGATTTTTTACAAATGCACAAAATGCTCTTTCCCAGGTGTTTCCAACTAGAGCTCCTACTTTTATCTGTTAAAAACAGTAACATGCACTTACTTCTGTCTCAAGACTCTCAACTCCTGCTACTAAAGCATCCTCACCCAGCATCCTTGCAGGCTGGGACAGCCTGCTTTTGTGGAGGTGGAGGGGAAAGAAACACTGCAGAGAGGAACTAAAAAGGCTGATGAACAAATTCACATTCTCCCCTGAGATTTCAGTTTTGTTCTTCCCTTAATAAAAGGACCAACAAAACCAATTTTTTATTTTTTTGCAAAGTCAGCTGAATCAGTTCCTCCAGAACCAGTGTATCACCCCAACTTACTACAGCAAAATATGGTGTAGCCATTTAACAGGGGGCCAGAAGTGTTCTGTGGCTTCTTCCAGGGCCAAGACCTCAATTGCAAGACTAGGAGCAGGCCATACAATCAGGACACATCAGTCTAGGAAGGGCAGGGAGATGTCAATCCTCCTGTGGCAGTTCAGTAACTATCAGCCTGGTTTCACACCTATACAGCTTCAAAAAACTCAAGTATGACATTTGCCAACACAGAATCCCACCTCCCCTTTACCTTCCTCACCACATATAGCAGCTGTGACACCAAACAGACACTGCAAGAGGTTCCCCAGTGAATCACTATGGCAGATGTATAGGACCTATGATTGGGTGCAATAGAGGATATAAATATTTTAGCATATTTTAAAAGGCACAGGTTTACTGAAGGGAGTTGATCCCAAAAAAGACCAACACTGTTTTTGTGCCCTTCCACCACCCCCAGTTTAACAATCTCTGACTAGCTGGCAAAAGAAAAAACATCCTCCAGGTGTGCTGGGATAAAATCATCTTAGTGGTGACCTGGCCCATGAAAAATGCCTCCATCTCTGGCAGAAGGGATCAGAAACAAAAAGGCATTTTCCTCTTCCCTTCAGTCTGAGACCCTGTGAGCAGCCAGGCGATTTCCATACCTTCTGTATTTGCTCTCACTTTGCTTAAAATGTGCCCAGCCGCTCCAGGGGGATAGTTTCACAGACACAAGTTGCTCCGTAAAACCACCATCACAAGCACGCTAAATCCCAGCCTCCTGCCTACAGCTCTGTCCCAGGCGCCAGCATGCTGCCAGGTTTATGGCAAAGCCGTGTGCCTTTGAGAAAAGCAATTATTTTTCTCTGATGTAAAACACCTTCCTTCCTCCACTTTCTCTGATAATCTGATGCCACATCTTCACATGGAAGTGCCTCAGTATTTTATACAGCAGCATAAAAATTTATGAGTGGAAAAAAAACCCACCATGGTGGCAGAGACCGACCTCCAGTTCAACAAGACTGGTTTAACATTTCTCTGCTTCTCTACAACAATGCATCACCTTTTGTTGTCGTTTAAATGCACCCAACATTACATGCTTTAAGTACTATGAACAGGTGGAGAGCTCACCCCTTTCACAAGCACCTTGACAGGCCATCGCTGCTCAGGCTGAGAAGGCTGCTGGTGTTACTTGCAGGAGTAATTTAATCGATTTTGTAAAGGTTAGGACAAAATTAAGATCAAACTTTCATGTTCTCTACACCTCCTTTTTTCTTTTTTTTAAAGGTATTTTGAAGAAATTATTGCTGTAATAAAGGAAAGGACAAATACATGTCAGTAATAGAAAACAAATTTATATTCCTGCTGTGACAAATGGGCCGTGCCACGCTGCGCCCCTGGTCAGAGGAGACACCCCAGCCTGGCCTTGCTTAATGGCAACTTCTTATCCTCTCCTGCCAGGCCAAGTTTCCACCTGGAGATTTGATATTTGCCTTCATGGCTGGTTCTTAATAAAATAGGGTACTTTCAGAATGAAATTACCATGGATGTATTACAGATATAAGACATCTCGCTTCAAGGGCATAAGCCAACCATTAAATGATGGACATTAGAAAGGAACTTTCCTTGTGAACAAGTTATTATGTCCTGATGGTGCTGCTTGTGTTTCTGCTCAGCGAACGACACTTCTGCTCTGCATTGTCCATCTTCTCCCATGCACCTGCATCCTACCTGGCACATAAGCCTTCGTCTTTTTACACTGTCCCTTCCTGTCCCTTCCCAAGCACCTGACCCCTGTGCAGTGCCTTTCTCCTTGCAGAAAAGCAAGTGGGGGTCACAACAAGCACCACAGTAGAGGATAGGACTATTTATATTTAGCCAATCAGACCCTGCTGCCCAAAGAGGCTGCGGTTCTCCAGCCCTGACCATGTACTGAGGGAAGCCCCAAGAGCTTTGTCGTTGTCTGAAGCCACATGAGGATGAAACTCCACGTTCATTTCTGGCCCTCAGAGGCACCCAATTTCCATTCTCAGGGATGTGCTGTACTTTGGGAGGGCTTCCCTCCCTGGAGAACACTACTGTAGCCATGTGCCATGGCCCCTCTTTGTTACGGTCACTTTTTAGGGCTGTGAAACCACCCAAAATTTGCACCACCAGCTGCCCACTAGCCCACAGGACCACCACGGGTCAGATCTGCCATGCAGTACCCAGAATTGTTGTTTCTTGGGGAAGATTTGACAAGATCAGAGCAAGGGGGAAGAGTCTCTTTCCACAGCACTAACTTCACTCAAACTACCTTTAAACCTCCACACTGTGGCAGGCTCCAGACAAATAAGGTCCTGTTGCATGCACAAGGTAAATCTGAGAAGGCACAGACCGAGATACACAAGATAAAGTTACATGCCAACATTTTTTGCAGCATTGCTGTGTAGTTACTTCCAAATTATTCACTATCTTAGGTTTTCTTTTTCTCCCAGCTTGAAGATAATTCAAAAATAACTTGATTACACACACTTCCCATCAGTGGCAACAGTACTGAAGGAAAAAAAACAACGTTTTTCTTGTTACTGTCTAGTACTCAATTTTCTGATTTGATTTTTTCACGCATTTAATACAGCTTGTTAAGTAGCAATATAATCAAGAACGGCAAGTATGAAGACCAGTTTTACAGCGATTAAATCATCTCTACAGAAACCAGCAATAAAAAGTCAGAAAGAAAATCTGATCCTGCTGGAAATTCATTCATTTGAAAAAGGACAGACTTGCTAGAAAGGGCACTGATTAAATCAGCTGAGGCACTGTATAAAATAATTGGGTTGCAGGGAAGAGGCTGATTAATTATTATGCTATAAACATTATTATTGCAAATCTAAGTATTTGCAGAGATTACAGTTGGGTGTGGTTTTTTCCAGCGATGCATCTGTGAGATTTCTGTCTGGAACAACAGGTGTATATAATATATATATACACACACACAGAGTATATAAAATGCAGTAATTAAAAAAAAAAAAAAAAAGAAAAAAAGAGGCAAACCCTAATCCAAGGCTAACACCTCCCAGCAGTTATTGCCATGAAGACAGATGCAGCGTTTACAGAAAACAAACTCTTGCTGCATGCATGCAGTGACCCAGGACGCAGAGAATGACCTCATGCCAGAGCAGGGTGGCAGAGTTTCCCTTCTTCAACTCTTTCTCCCTGCAAAGAGGGGCCATGGGCTGTGGACACTGGTATTTCTTCTTCCTGGTGAAGCTCCTGGGGATCCATAAATAAAGAACCACACCTGAGCCACCAGCACCTGCAGGACCAGTGGTATTCCTTCTTCCACCCACATCATGATTTTTAATTAACAGTTGGAGTATCTCTGCATTGTAAATGCAAGGGATAATTACATTATTTGTATAAAAATATTACTTTCTAAAGGTTTTAAAAGTAGACATTCTGGAGTCAGGCAAGTAAATGCTTAATATGTATAGAGTTCTTAAATACTGCAAAGTTTGGACTCTTAGAACCCCCCTCTTATATTACACCTTTAACTTTTTTGATATATTACAGTACTGTTTAAATTTCTTTTTTATAAATTCTGCCTACATATGATTGCTAGGCAGCATTTCAAATGACAGAGGTTAATCTGCGTACACATCCCCCTTATCCGCTGCCATCTGTCAGCAATCAAAGTCACATAGCAGATTCCTTCATTTAAAGGAGTGAACTCAACTGCACATGGTTTTAGGGGTAGGTGGCACTTCTCAGGCAAGCCAAAGCTTCAAGATTTTCCTGCATTGCATTACATTATACCAGAGAAATTGTATCTTCATTATTGTTTAAATATTCATGTTAACATCAACCACAGAAAGCCAGCAACAGCCAAAGCGACTGATACAGAGCATCTCTTCAGCAACAGATGTGTTGGGAAACTTGACAGAGCAGATTATGTATGAATATAAGTACACATAGAGAAATGCACACACACCTATATATATTTAGGCATACAGACACTGAATCTTCACATTAATTTTAGGGATGTTAAAAAAAGAAAACATAAAAGAATGCACTTTGAAAAGCATAGATAACACAGAAAAGGCTTACAAGAGAGGGGTGTTCCCCATGTTTTGCATGGAATTGCCAGTTCTGCAACCCCTTATCTAATGGTGCTGCTTTTGGCAAGGGAAGAGGAAAAGCTAGGAAGCAGGGAGGAGGAAAAAGCTGTCCCAGTACAAAACACAGCAAACAGAGCAAGAAAAAAAAATGTTTAGTATAAAACAGAACAGCAGGAGGATTGGGGAAACACTGAAGGGTTTCCCAAGTTCCCATAGCTTCCTACAGCCACTCTTCTTTCTGGAATTCCTCTATAAAACACAGACCATCTTTTCATAACATTAGCATTGCTTTCACAGCATTGCATCCTATCCTGGTTTTCTGTAATCCAACCCCTTTCCCAAACAGAGGGGATCCCAAAGGCACTCCAGGACATTCACAACCTAGACGCTAATGAGAAAGAGGACAATGCACTAGGAGGGACTACTCCAAAGTGGTGAGATGCTCACCTACTGGGGATGGCCACAGGTTTGTAGTTTCCATTAAACACATGGAAAATTGCAACAGTGATAGCAAAATGGTCACTTCTTTAGTAATGTTGTCCCCAAGTACCCACAGTTCTGGATAGTCCACATGTGACACCCTGCCCAGAGGTGCGGGGACCACACTGGCCTTCTGCACCCCCCCCTCTATGAGTGCCAGGTAGGGATGTTCCCCTGCTTGGGGGGGGTGTGGGGGGGTAATCAACCCATGGCTCAGAGCCACCTTCAACAAGTTGTCATTAGCACCCTACTCCTGCTTTCCTCTGGTTTCTGTCTACCTAGTTCATTAGCTCAAAAAATACTGCAGGGAAGATAGGAAAAAAGCTTAAGAAAAATAAACACATCTCTGTTTGCTCTGAAAATGGAAACTATAGGATTAAACGTATCTGTATAAAAACTAATATCACAGATGAGCTGGAAGCTGTTTTGTTTTTTAAATCAAGAGAGTAAAGACCCAAAGATATGCACTTAATCCACCAGCTATTTGAATACCCTAGTCCTTTACTTTGTTCACCCCCTTTCTTTTATTTTCCTATCCTGACTACTTACTGTCTCTTTGTAAGCAGCAATCTTTACCTACAGCATAGATATCCTTCCCGTTGTCTGAAATATTTACCTTGCAACTTCATGCTTGCCATAGTTAGCTGGAAAGATGCTTCTCAGCCTAAAATCTGGATAACTGCAGAAGACCAAAGCGAATGAGCAAACGCTGCCTTGGATTACATGGACTGGCTCATCTTCAGACATACTGAAATCCAGCAGCGACTGGGAGCCTTAGGCAGAATTACTGAAGTCCCAATCACAATCTGACCAGCATAATGTTGTCTTCAAGGGCATTGAGCCCTGCTATCCATCCATGGAAAGGAAAGAAAGAGACACAGGTTCAAAGATACTGTGCTACAAAGTTGTTATTCCAATTTGGTGACTGCTGCCTTTTTTCTCCCTCCTTGTTATTTTGGTTATTCTCCCTTCAGTCATGACACAGTGAGATGCTAACAGGCTGCCAAATAAACCCTTTGGAGAACATAAGGATGTTACATGCTTCATGATTCCTAAAGAGAACATCTAGTACTATATTAAGGATTTTACATCGTTCGATTTAACTATTGTGTACTAGCATTAGGCTCCTGTGAATGACGACTCCCGGCAAAGCTGTGCCCTCTTCTTGCTTTCTCTGCACTCTCCACTCAACCTCGGCTTCTCCTTCTCTGCCCAGGGCAGCTGCAGGAGCACAGAGGCAAAGGGCATCTCAGGATGCCCATGGCAGACAAGTCGAGGGCTTCAGGGCTTCCTCTGCTCTATCCTGCCAGCCACTGCCTGGCCTTCTGAGGATGCTCAGATTTCTGCCTTGGCAGCACATCACTCTGGGAGCCATGCGTGTAAAAGTCATAAAGATAGCCCTTCCCTCAACTCAGAAGCAATACTTTCAAACTGCTGTTAATTTTACCAAAACGGCATGGTATCTAAGAGAAAATGACACTAATTTATGCAAAAGTAAATGATGTAACTGCAATATTCATTTCCACCTCAAGTCAATTTTCAAGGTGGCAATGGAAGCCAATATGGCTTCAATGGGAAACATCTGGCAGGCAAATCCAAGGAAAGGGGCTCAGCACTCAGAAAACGCAATGACTGCAAAGAGACTTGGCCGATTCTGCTGCAAAGGCACACACCATCACCACCCAGCCATGTCCCTGTGCACAGGCTGTCCAGACAACAAGGCTTGTTTTCCCTATCCAAATTCAACCCAAGAAGGAGAGAAACTCAAGAGTGCCACAGGCATGGCATAGCGACTACCCCAAAACAAGTCCTCCAAGAGATACATAACTTCATAAGCACCACTGGTGGCAGTGGCAGGAGGAACAACTTTCCAGCAATACATCTTGCAAACATTAACCACGACTGCACACTCCCTCTTCCCGATCCCTTTTTGACACCTACATCTTGCTGCCCTGGATAAAAACTCCTACCACAGAGCTGGCAACCAACTAAAAGTTCACCTGAAGCACTTACCAATTACTCATTTGAAGCAGAGAAACTGAACAAATCAGTTTATGTGTGATTCTGCTGTGAAAAACACAGTTCCTTCAGTTGATAATGAAAAGCTGTGTGGAACTGTTGAACATTTTTGACCTAAACAAGTCTACTCAGTTGCCTCTTTTTGCACTGCTGGATCTAAAGCCAAGAGCACACCTTGCATGAGAAAGCGTGGGGTACCAGCCTAAAACATTGAGGAGTGGAACTGCTATCCTGCTTCAGGAAAAAAACCTGCTTTCTCACTGTATCACTGCATATGTGAAATGCAGTGTCAGAGCATAAATAAACCCCACAATGTCCTGTGATGATGCTCATCTCTTCTTGGGGGAAATTAATAAAAACAACTCTTTCTTCTATATATAAAAAAAAATCCAATCTAAATGATAACAAAGTCACATAATAGCTGCTATTATGTAGAAGAAAGATAACAAGTTACATTAGTGTTCCAGAATTTTCTTCTTTTTTTTTCTAAGAATCACCCTCCAAGGACCCCAGTAACCAAACAAACAGCACTAGACAGAACAGGGGCATAGAAAGGACCTCAAGCCTGCCCACAACAAAGGAAGATTTCTTCTACATTCATAGCTCTTTAATAAAAAAGGTTGCTGGAAAGAGAAGTCCTGAGGCCTTTTGTTGAAGAAAAGCCAGTTTGTGATTAGTACATTGCAGAAAAGGTTGAAGAACAGTTTGTCCATCTGAAATCCTGGACTCTATAGTATTTCATTACCAAGGTTAGCGAAAGCTTGGATGAATCAATATTCTTTGTGCGTCCACTGCACAGTTCAAAGCTGCCTGTCTGCTGATTTCATGGCTGCACACACATCTGTCAAAAACTCTGAAAACTGTACAGAGAAAATAATATAAAAAGTTTTAAGTCTGCATCAGTTCTCCTTCTCTCCTCCTTCTTTCTCCATTTTCTTCACCATCCTGAACATCCCTACAGCACCCTCTCCATGTATCTAACAGTTTGCTTCCTTATAAACCAGAATATTGAGCACCTTTCACTCATTTCAGACCATAAAATCTATTTACTCTATAATGAAAATTGCCTGAAAGCCACCAAGAGTCTGCCAAGTCCCATACAGAGCTCCTCTGGCATTAACAGCAGCAAAAAGGTCTTTGCTGACAGATTCCTTCGAATCATCAATATCTATTCTGCCTGTTACCTGATCTTGATCAGGAACATCACCGCAAAGCCTTCTGACAGTAGGCTTGTTCTAAGTTACCTTCTCCAGGTTAAAACTATTGAGGCATCGCGTTCATACAGGCATGGAAATGTAAGGTCAAGAATGACTGCACCTAACATAAACAACGTAAAATATGTGAACTTTTGGGATTCTCTTCTATTTAAGAGCAGAGAGCAAATCTTGTAGATGACACAACACAGTAAGATTAAGACACTTGCAGCAGTAACAAAATGGGCAACTAAATGAACTTCAATCCTTCCAAGATAGCTTAGTAGAATCTGTGGAAATGTCAGACTGGAATTCAGCAACTACGGAAAAAAATCATGGTTTCGATTAATTATGGGAATGACTTAATCAGTGTTGATCATGGGGAGAAAATGGACATGGAAACACAGAGGTATACTGTGAGCTGCAGCATTACCAAGACAGCTCCACTCTACAATAGGCTCTTACAGTGCAGTCTTGCAGGCAAAGTCAATGTTAGCCCAACATCTCTAATAAAGAGCTTCCTTGCCCTGCTCCTGAAGTACGTGGCAGAAGTCCTGACAACTTCCACATCTTAAAAATCATGACAGTTATGAACTTGCATCACAAAAAGTGTGTCAATATTCAGTTTCTGACCTTTCCATTTCCTTGGGAAAAGTCTGAACCTCAGACTCAGCCTTTCACCCAAGCTGAAGTTAATTATATTAAAAAAAAAAAAAACAGAGCAGAAAAAACCATACTGTTTTACTCCATTTTCCTTAGCAAAGCACAGGAGCTAATGATTGTGCTTACAATACACTAAAAAGAAGCTGAATTGTTTAGGTAAACACAAGACCTAACTATGGAGAATTTAGAAAAGACACAATCAGCAGTTCACCACCTCAGACTGTTAGGAAAGCCAGATACTGATCACTGGGATATTACAGCAGAGGCTAGAGTTAGCACTACAGCATTTCTGTCTTCAGCTAGTTTTTAATTGCACAAATAGACACTGTAAACGTTTCATTACCTGAGCATGCCCTTGGTGAGCTACATTGGAGGTGGTGATGTGTCTTTGCTTATTAACAACACTGATGCGTGATCTGGGACCAACCCAATGGTTCCCACTGCACATCTTGGCCAACAACCCTAAAGTCATCAATTAGTTATTATGAAGCATAAAAACCAGACTAATTTTTATCAGGAAACTATCCAGCACAACAACACAGGGATAATGTTCATGTTATGGTTTCTGATGAGTCATTTTGACCTGGACACATCCCCAAGTCTATCTTCATGGTAGGGTTACCCAGTGATCAGCAGGGCCCTTAACGACTTGATGCAAATCCACACTGGCCCTAATTTGGGCCAGAGTTGAAATAGACGATGTCCTGCAGTTTCATACAACCTAAGTTGACGAACTCACTAGAGGGGAGGAAGGATGGAGGCAATCCCTTCCTAGTTGAAGACCCACAGGCAGTCCAGGGAAAAGACAGAGATCAAATGGCCGTGACTTAAATACAGAGTACTCTCCGCATCACACAGTGCTTGTGCTAACTGCAGCCTCCATCAAGTGCTGTTTTGACAGCTTAAAATGAGGGCAACTGTTCTTCATGAAGGAATTCAAGCTGTACCTATTGAATCAAAAACGACCTCTTTCACACTCTGCATCTGCCAATCTTACCAGTCCGCCTAGGCCATGGAAGTAAAGGAGAAAATTAAGGTAGAATGATAGAATATTTTTGAAAATTAGATTTATATCACATTGTTGATTCATTTATACTTCATTAGAAATTACATTGCAAATATTTGGCTAAAGTGCCACAATGATGGGAAAGAAAACTTTTCCTTAAACTGAGACTAGAAGTAACACATCACACTTACTCCAGGAACAAGTACGCGCTGGGCAGACACAAAGAACGGTCAACTCCCAGATCCTGTGGACTTGGGTTAAGAACTAGAGGGCAAGAAACTCTCTCAAGTAGAGAGGATTCCTTCAAAAAAATACATGTAACTCTGGTGCATGTCATTACAAATAGGCAAACACCTGCACACGTTCATGCATGTCATTAGAACAGAAGAATTAATTCACTGGAATATCCTACAAAAGCTGAGTTTGAGCCTCTTTAGCCTAGTAGAAAGTGACAGCACAAGAGGGAATGGCCTCAAGTTGCACCAGGGAAAGTTCAGACTGGATATTAGGAAGCATTTCTTTCCAGAACGGGTTGTTGGGCGTTGGAATGGGCTGCCCAGGGAGGTGGTGGAGTCCCCATCCCTAGAGGTGTTCAAGAGATGGGTCAATTTAGAGCTTAAGGATATGCTGTAGGTGGGAACTCTGCTAGGCGAACGGTTGGACTAGATGATCTCCAGGGTCCTTTCCAACCTAGATGATTCTGTGATTCTATGAAAACTCCTATATGGCTAAGCAAGGTGAAAAATACAGTCAAACAAATATTTTTTTTATTTTTTAATTATTCCCTCCCCCCCCCCCCCCCCCCCCCATTTAATTCCCTCAGAGTCAACCAGACATTTAGGTAGGTGATTTATAGGGAAGCTCAGGCTTGAATTAAGAGGGAAAGCTTGTCCAGAGTGTTGCTGAAAGCTATTTACCAGACTACAGAGGCTCAAAGGTGCACCAAGAGAGCATGCTTTCTGTCTTGAGAGATCAACACCTGCCAGCAAAATTTGTGACATTATTATCTGCAGCCTACAGAGACCTCCAGAGACACCAGATACCAAGCTGAAACAGAACTAGTTATAATCCCTTGTCCCCTGGGGAACAGTATCCCTTGGTTTTTAAGCTCCTGTAAGTTAGATTGTGTTTAATTATGATTCTTATCGCTGTCTATATGCTTTGGCTCTGTTGAGGCGATACAAAGAAAGAACAGGCATGACTTGAAAAACAGATAACACCTAAAAAGGTCTGTCTTGGAGGTCTAGTGGTTTATTTGCAGGTCCAATTATACTGGGTGGGAAAATGCATGGAACAAAATACAAAGCAAACATATATACATTTTTTCTTCTAGAAAGAAATAAAAACTTCTATACACACCACTCTTATCCTGAAGCAGTTGTCACAGCTTGAAAGTCTTATGGCTGAGACAGAGAAGATATTTAGGGACATGTCTATTATTAAGTATTTGAAGAAATTACTAGGAAATGGCTAGACATCACTCACTCCCACTAAATTCTTATTTATAAGCATCTAATGGGAAGTGTCCCTCCATCAACAGGCTAAAGCAGACTCAGACAGTGTTAGTGAGAGACTGCCACAGCTAGAAGATTTCACTTGTGTGTCCTGAGGCCGCAAGCACGAATTTATGGCCAACGCAGAACAGCAGAGAGATGAAACCATCTGGGCTGAACATGACCATAGGAGATGCTGTTCGTATTGCTTCTGGACAACAGCAGGGTTTTGCCACTGAAACTCTGCTCACAGGAGGAACCTTCTCCAACGGTGGCAAGAGAGAGCAGAGGGGAGTCTTCACTGATTTTCAAAGCCTTTCCCAGGTGCTCCAGCTCCCTCCAACAGGCATCGCTCAGAGGAGTTTACACCAGCCACTTTACTCAGTTAACCACTGAGACAGACCAAGAAGAAACCACCCCAATTTTGCTCCCAACTGTAAAAATCACAATTTATTTTACCATGTACAGTTAAACAAACAAAACGCTATTCTCTTGCTTCACAAAATGAGTTTCAGATGCTGAGGAACTAAATGCTAAACATAAGAGATGAAAGCTCCACTGATCTCATTGGAAAAAGCTCCCACGAATGTAAAGGGGCCAGGATTTCCCCCCCTCTATTTCAAACATTACCGTATTACTGTGGTGTGCAGAATGGATTACACCAGCCTTGCTAATTTGGGCAAGCTCTGAATAGCGGCGAAGCCGGCCACCGAGCCAGTGCCTTTTATTATTCCCCCATTGCTGCTTCCTTAGTATGCGACCAAGCGTGCGTGGCAGAAAGCATCGGCCTTTTCTTCGCGCTTCCGTGCGGGGCAGCGCTGTTGTGGTAACCTCAGTGGAATCCCTCCCAAAGTGAAGGCTGCCTTCATTCAGAGGGGCACGCAGGTGTCCTCCCTCCCCGCCAGCAAGGGCAGCAGCTGTACCAACATCGGCCAAAAACCTGCTGTCCCAAATTGGGCATCCTGGTCCCAGCAGAGGCTGCTCAGCAGAGCCAGAACCCAACTCCTTGTCAGACCCCAAAACTGCATCCAGCACTCAGGGATGTTCAGGAGGGTCAGGAGAGACCTGACACCGGCTGGATGCTCACGGAGGACAGTAATCTGTGTATATGCATGCATCTGTCATCCAGTTCATGCACCCCATGCTTATGGGAGAGGCACTCAATGCTGATTTTGGTTGTCTTGAGGATAGAAATACTTAAGTTAATCCAACCGATTCAATGGATTCTCTGCTAAATAAGTTACAACATCATAGAGGCTATTGCTGACTTATGGGTAGTTTTCTCAGGATGAACCAACAAACCAAAAATAATTGGATTCCCCTCATTTATTATCTAATCCATCTAAATGTTATTTGCATAAGCATCTTAGCTGGTGGAGCAAAATATCTCCTATTTCCCAAGTGCTCTTCAACGGTTTAGTCCTATGCATGGTCAAAGTCCACTTCTGGAAGATAAATGTATGTGCTGGCACACATGTGCTTAGACACATTCTGGTGGTGTCTGTGCCTCTTTGCAGAAGATCTCTGCTAAGAAGGTAAAGATAAAGGCCCTACAGCCCAGGTTATCTCCTGCAGAAACCATACAGAGCATAAACCTTGCACCACAGATTTTCTCAAAAAAAGCAGTGCTTTCTTTATATATATATATATATATATATATATATATATATAAAATGCTTCTGGCTGTATGAATATTAGTCTCATTTTTAAACTAAAGCTCAAATAAGGAATATTTGCTTTTGCCTACAATTATTTGGAGGTTTTGTTTTTTCCTACAGAATGACAGATGATACCGTCTTTTCAAACTGACAGAGCAAAAGAGATTACAGTGATAATCAGGTTACCTTAGATAGAAAGAAACGAAAGATTCAGAGATACTCTTCTGCCTAACAATCCTCAGACTTAATATTTTCATCTGCTGGGTAAGCACTATCTCTGTAAGGTTTATTTGAACATATCACTTTCTCACTAAAGCATTTTCTGGCTTCTTAGACTTTCTCTAAGGATTTTCGGCTAAAAATAGGCTATAGTTTCAAAGCGCAGTCCTAACAGAAATTGGAGAAGATATATCATGGTAACTGTGTTTACCTTATAATAAAAGAAAATGAAGAATATTCCACCTACTTGAACTGGAATTAAAGAAAAAAAACACCCAACAAAAACCACAAAACCAGAAGAAAAACCACTAAAAGGAAATAAAACAATGCCTGCTCATCCTCAACAAGTCCATAACCAACCACTGCATTAATTACCCAGAGACAAAGCCAGCAGCAGAGATTTACATTCCTGAGGTGCACAGAGTTAGTGGACCTTCCAGCCACGCAGAAGGGAACCTCTGAAACCCAAAATGAACAACCTAGATAACCTGTCTCCAATCCTACAGCTGCAGTCACAATTTGGTTTTCCTTTCTGACATTGCAGGTGATGAACTCCAAGTTCAAGCCTCCAAGTTTCATTGAACTCTGCTTTTTTCCCCATGCGTTTTTAATGTTCAGCATGGAAGACCAACCCTAGTTGGTGCCACAAGTTCCTCTATAATATGCATTTGAGGATAAGAAGGGGATGGTATTGGAGCAGCACCTATAGCCCTCTAGGATTGGGTTAAGCTGCAGAGCACATAGGGCTAAAATAAATATATGTACCCCCCACAGCCTACAAGTCTTTTAGCCAGTGTATCTGACGAAACGCTTTCACAGATCCCAAAGAAAATCTAAAGCAATGAGAAGATCCTAGTTTTCATTCCGTCTTTCCAAGCTCAGCAACTCACATCTGAATTTAATACCAAGCCAGCATCAATTTCAGCCTGGGGAAGATTTAGCTTTTTCAGATTTGATTTCTTCACCAGCTCTGCCACAACATACGGTAGTTACCAAATGCATTGCTAAAATAAGAGCCCTTTGCTATCATCCAGTTAAAACCATCATTAGGCAACTCAGGAGCCATCTGTGTTCATTTTCAACTGGGACAATCTGCAAAGCCTTGGGTCCATTCTCAAGGAACACTGATAAACCTGGTGAGGCTTGTTCACCTGCTCAGTACCTTTGACTTTAAAAAGGATCCATCCTCACAGGTGAATTCCTAGGGCATGTCAGACCATTTGTAGGATCAGGGGCCATAACAAGGCTTTGTAAATTCAAGATCCAAGATAAATTTAAATTTCAAAAGTATATTTGATCTGCAACACCAAAATTCACAAAAACAAAAGACTTTCCAGATATAACACTGGCTTCAGTTAACAAACAGGTAGTTTTACGTGACACACACAAATCTCAGTATTGAGATTTAAAACATTGGATAAGTTAATAAAAATAATCATTCAAATCACTAGTATTTAAAAATGGATACATTAAAAATAATTTTAAAGTAGACAAGTATCAAGTTAGAGATCTTTAAAATGGTGTGGAAGCTATTTGATGGCAAAATACCAAGTCAGAGCCCTAATCCTACATTAAAACACCTGTGGGTAAGCCTCAAGGGATCACTCCATTGCCCATTAGGCAGCAGCTCCCAAGGAAGGGGCTTTCACCTGCAGGCACTGGGAGAGCCATGGAAATGGGCATTAGGAGACCTGCAGCTCAGAGCTGGAGGAAAACCAAGTCTTCAGTTCACCTTTTATTCTCCTTTTTCTCTCTAAGACATACAACAGGCTCATCAGTCTCCATTTCCTTGTTTCCCTTTTGTTCAATCTACGAGCATAGTTTGTATTCATAACAGCTGCGGGAATGTCAGCATTAGAAACTTAATTCTAAGTATTTATGGAAAGGTCTAGTCTAAAAAACACCTCCAAGGAAAGTGTCCCAGGACTGCCCATCTTAAGCCTACAGCTCTAAATTAGACCAAGCCAGGAAACTTTTTGGACAAAACATCTTCCCTTTCCTTCGCTGAAAATGCCAATTCCTCAAAACCCAACCACACTGGGTTTGAGGAAACCTTTGGCAGAGAAAGCCCGTAATTTCAATACTGCAATGTCTGGTCAAAACCAGAGTGAAGATGAAAAGGCCTCTGGAAGCCAAAAAACATGGTGGGGTAAGACAAGCACTGCCTGTTGCAGAGAAAACCCAGCTGAGGCTTTGCGTGCAAGCCCCAGACTGAGGACAGGGCGGGTGAGACAAATTCAAGTGCTCCCCATTCCACTGGGGTGCTCATTCCCAAATCCTAGAGATTTAATGGATCACTATGAGCGCTGGAATTACAAGCGCTCTTTTGGTTCCAGAGTTTGAACTTTCTCCCCTAATAAAACCTCTCCTCTTCACGCAGCATCTGCTTTTGAAGCCTTTGGTGAGTGAAGGTCAGAGTTACTCTAGAGGTGATCCAGTGACTTCCAAATAAAACATGCAACCGACATTGACTCCATCATCTGAGAAACACTGCATCGGATGAAGCCAAATGAACAAAAAAGTATTTCTTATTAAATTTCATTTTACATTTCCTCACATGGTAATTAAAAAGCTTATGGCCAAAGATATAGGAAGCACTAAAAATGATGCATACGGAAAGATCTTACCCAACTTAATGCAGCATGAAATTATTCAACGGGCCAGTTTAAATACTTTGCTGTAAAAACACACAGCATAAAAGCATGTTTCGCTGCTCTTTGTTTAATAGTTGAGATAATTAAAAAAAGACACTAATTCCAAATATTAAAGAAAAAACAAAATATTAAGTATTTACATTCTCAGAGTTCACAGAAGTACAGCTCACTGACTTCAACAGCACTAGACACAAATGTAGAAGGCCAGGGACTTACTTTTCTTTTTAAGTTCTCTGAAATCGTCCTTTTCAAAGCAATATAAAATACTACAGAAGTCATATATCTATTCCGATTGACTTTTCATTTTACCAGGCTCAATGTGTTTAAACCACTATCTTGCCACGACCTGAAATATTTCAGGGTTATAGTTATTTTACAAATTATTATCAAAGAGCAAATTTACAAATTAATCCTAAAGTACCAAAAAAATGACTGTTGAATAATTTCAGTGATGCTCCCCAATGTTTGCACAGTTCTTTGCTTAATTCCCACTAGCCAGACACCTCTGCCAGCACAAAGAGCTGGAGACATAGCACAGGCTGTGTCTATGCTGCATATTATGGCCAAATAAAGAGATTTTTTTTTTTTTTTTAATGCTAATCATATTAACTCTTCCAGTGCTGACACAAAGACATATATTCCCATTGAACTTTCATTTTTAAAGATTAATGAGACCTTCTTCAAACAACCCACTGGTGGCCCCCTGGTAACCCACTGCATTCAGGGAAGGACTCGGAGCACCTACTGACGTGGGACTGCATAAATTTTGACAGCAATAATCATAATTCATCTTCTGTCTCACAGCATGTCAGGTGGCTTGTGTGGCCACACGCTAATGCTCACTCCCTGACATTTGAAATGCATCCCCTCCTCCTGATGTGATCAGCCACAAGAGCATTCAAGATGAAGCGAACAACATTTCTAAAATTCAGCAGAAGTGGATGTAAAATAATGATTAAGAAACCAAATTAAGGAAGCAGAATGCAAGCTGTGCCCATCGAACATTCTAGCAGCAATTTTAGATGTGGTAAAAGCTGTCAAACATTACGTTAATCTTAATTTCTTTTAAAAACCTTGCAGTTGGTAGAATACTAAAAAGGGAACATGTTAAATGTTGTCAGCATCATTCCCAACTCCACTGTATGCACAAACTACCTGGATTTTTTTTCTTTTAAGGTATGCTTCAACATGTTTTCCTATTGTACTACTTTTTTTTTTTTTCACTAGGACGGGGAAAAAAAATAATGCTGATGATACTTATTTTCCAAAATACTCTAATTAAGTCAGTGGAGACTCCAGGAGCTCAATACCATAAATAGAGAAAAGAAACGGAACATATCAATCAAACCAACCCAGCTTGAATTGCATCTATAACAAATCAGGAAGGAAACAACAACCTATTCAGCAGAGGAATGGCAGAGGAAATATTGACTTGTTAAAAAGAAGCTATGGACGTATTTTGAGCTCTGAGGTAGATGTAATTGTTTCTAAACAAAACTAAAAAGTCCAACTTCATGGTCAGCCTGCTCCTGGAAGGATCTGTACTGCTGAACTACAAACAACAGGTGGGATTTTTTTCAACATTTCTCCTCTGATTTTTTTCCTGTAACAAAAATATCAATACCTGCTAATTTTCAGAAGAAATACAAGATATTCACACTGGTACTCATCTATTGGCCACTGAAATACTTATATATTTATACTTCACTTAATTTCTACTTTTATTGATCTTTCAGGTGGCCTTAAATGAGTCTGAAGTATAACTATAGTTGTGGCACAACCCCACATGTGTTTCCAAAGCTGCAAAGTCCCCCCCAGGCCACACCTCGGTACGAGCTCAGGTAGAGGAGCACCATGAACACCCTTCAGGTAGCATCCCTGGGCAGCACTGTGCCGCTGAGGAAGATAGATGCTCACTGCTAGAACAATGTTTTCATGGTGCCTGCACAGGAAATGTTCACAACTGCCTCTCTAAATGAACCTGGTTCAGTTTTTGGCAGAGTCTGTACCAATAGGACAACTGCTGTGGCCCTTCCTTGCCTTCCCAATGCTTTTCCTCCTGCTCAGCACTGGGGTCCAGTGGACGTGTGTGGGCTGAGAGGCAGAAAAACCTCTCCTTTTTCAAGTAGCAATTATAATTCTCCTTGTTACAATAAAATCCTTTCTGTGATTAAATTTCAATCTGAGCAGTCTCGTTTCCTCATTTACAGAGATTTTATTAGTTTGTGGGAATGTCTGCTTTCCATCCTTTGAATTTATTTTTAAATTATTCTCCATTTTTCTTTTTTTTTTCTTCCAAAATCCCTCTCTTTCAAGTGACATTTGCCAACATTAGTCTGATTTAAGACCTTTTATCCAACCCATTGCCTTTTACTTAACTATATTGCTTCCAAGACCACTGGGATCTCCAGGCATTAATCATCAGCATTCATGCTGAAGCTGGCTTTAGGCAAGGAGTTACTGTTTCTGTGGGGAATGCTGTGCACCATCAGCTGAAATGCTCCGAACAGTTTGCTCTGGTAAATTAACTCTAAGTGAACTCTCTCCCCACGCCTGTCAGCGCCCCTCCTCTTAAAACACCTGTTCTGTGGCACCACAGACCAACTCCATGGCTAAGACTGGCATACTCCATACTCAGTCTTATGTCATCTCTTCATTTAAGCTGAGCTTACCTACCTACCTACCATTGGTCAAGGGAAGGGAGGCCCATGGTCCCAACTCGGCACTACATCTTGGACCAACAAGCCAAACCCATTCGGCTTGGACAAATCAGTCAATGGCTTGGTCTTGCATCCACCATCAGACCTAAAGCTGGATCGTCTTGTTTAGAGCCCACCTTGAAGTCAGTGAGATACAAAAGCCCAGATACCCTCGACTAAGAAGGGCAACATGCTACTGACATCTGATAAATTTGTAATACAATATTATGAGCTCAACAAGGCCACTCAGCCCAGCAGCAAGAAGACCAGGACAGGGATCGGCATTGCTGAATAAGCATGAGGCAGATAGAGCAGCAGCTCTGAATGCAAAATAAACTCCAGCCACTACTGAGCACTCCAAATGAATTTAAAAAATAAAATAAATTAAACCCAGAACACACCACAGAAAATCCATCCTGTGTTCCATGTTAAGTTTGTCACCACAAAACAACCTCTGCACAGCAGGAATAGCCGGCCAAAGCTCTAGCCTTTACGAAATGCTCTAACCACCCTGACCATAGCTACATCTGAAGCCACTGCTCACATCACAGCAGCTTCAACATGCCTATAAACTACTATCATCCAGAATCTGTAAAAAATAAATAAATATCAGAAGTGTACCCTTCCACTGGTCTGAGCTTAAACCCATCTTCAATCATTGTGATTAAGGGGTTTTTTGCATTTTGCAGAACTGACTTAACTCTGTCACCTTGTACAACTGGCTGCACCCAGTGAGTTGTAGAGACCACATATTAAAATACCTCATCATTGCTTTCTCCAAGCACGTGGAAATTTTCTAGCTTCTTCTGCTGATGTTGAGGTGCACTGGGAAATAAAATGGGAATAACATACTTCAACATTAGCCTCACTTAAATCCAACAATGTCCCTGCTTTCAGTTTTAAGTGGCATTTTGCATAAATCCCAACCACAGGGGCTGAGTAAGCCTACACCATTTTCAGGGTGTCCAGAAACACTCCAGGACATTTCCAAGGTTCCCAGTGATGCATCAGGCTTTCAAAGATGTCCCCTGATTACAGAGGGCTTTTCATGAGAAGCACTAAACTTTGTTGTTCTGAAAGTACACAAGACATTTTGCATTGTTTTGATTTGTTCTCTTGGTGTTTATTATTAGAGACCTGAGGTCACATTCCCAGTCAGAATAAATCAGTGGCAGCACACACATTTACAGGAGGCGAGCACCTAAGGATGTGTTTCCAAAGGCATCAGATACAGGGGGGTGCCGGCAGATGCCGAGCGAAGTTTCCAAATGGCACGAGCGGGTCCAGCGCCTGACCCCCATCGGCTTTTACCGAGATGGAGGGCTGGTCTACAAGGTGAAATTAATGCTGAGAAAGGCAGAGCATGAATTCAACATGCATTTGTAATTCCCTGCGAATTCCCCACATGAACAGATTTAATCTGCATTACAAATGTCTTTTCATGGCTGAAGTCAACCCAGAGCTCTTCTTTCAAGGGTAGGGGAAAGCTGAGGCTCTGTTATTGTACATTTCAGGTCGAGTTTCTGCATATTTTTTTTGCTCTAGGAATGTGGACTTAAAAACATACTCCTGATTTCTGCAAGCCTAAGTCAATGCATAACTAATATTCTTAGGCATCTAATAATGCAACTCAGATATGCTACCTATAGGAGCATTTTTTCAAAACACCATTAGCAGGCTTTGAACTTAATAGCCATGTCTCTGTTAAATTTTTGTCTTTTCACTGTGATTATAGAGTAAGGTTCAAAGCAGCTCTCAGCAAATTCAGCTACTTCAAGAAAATCAGCTGTACAGGCCAAATAGCCAAACACACATACACACACACACACACACGCAATTAAAATCAAATGCCTAGATGATCATTTCAGTTTTAATTAGATTTTACCAGGACTATGAGTTAAGTCAAGGCTGCAGGCTGAGATGTTGATTTAAAGCTGTAGCTAATGTGTTTTATTGCCAGATTTGCTCATAGTCAAAGCTAATTATCCCTATTATGCTTACATGATTTTTCAAACAACAACAAAAAAAGCATTAAAAAGGCGAGCGTGTAGAAAGCAGATTGGCATGCTAGTGTCTATGTGTGTCTGCGCATGCGTGTGGGTATTTACCAACTATTTAAAACCTAGATCTTCAGTCACACAGGAAAATAACCGAGCAATTAGCAAATGAAATAAGTGTGGTATAGTTAAACAAACATCTAATTTCCAAGACCCATCACGAAACATTTAATGCAGTGAGAAGATCTATGTTATTCCTAAATACAGTGATACTGTGGAAATTATGATGGGGGGGCCACTAAGAAATGCTGAGTAGTTTTTTGCAATTGTATCTTGGAAAGTACAAGATACTCTTGGTTCAAGAGAATCTTCTGTGGTTTTCTACATGGAAAAAATCAAATAATGTTTTGGTTTTGGGTTTTTTAATGCTTCTCACTATTAACATTTCTTTCCTAATTTTATGTTTGGGAAAATAAAGAATGGGAAACATTGAAGAAAAAGAACACCACAGTGCTAATTTGAAGCTTTTTACATTTTTAGTTCTTAAAAATACCAAGACATTTCAAAAGAAACAGCAGTTGCTAAAGAAAGCACATCCTAACTACTCATTTTGAAGTAAAACCTTTCCTCTTTCTCACCATTGCTCCTTCCTCCTCCTTGAACAAGGACCCAGGAATGTTTGCTCTTGGTTTCATCTCCCTGTGCACTGCATTCACCTTGAGCTCAGGGACTGCCATCCACTTCCTCCTCTATCAGGGAGTCTCCTATGATGCACAGGGCTTCTAAGGAAACTCCCAGAAATTCATCTTCCATGAGTTAAATCAAAAATAGCATGCACACACTAGCCAATACCCCACCCACCCCCCACACCCCCCTCCTGTCAAAACAGATTTTGGTTTGCTTCTGTTTTGATTTTAAGAGGAAAACATTCTGGAGGGGAAAAGAAAAAAAAAGTATGCTTCCCCACTGGAAACTGACAGGTTTCTTAAAAAAAAAAAAAAAAAAAAAAAAAAAAAAAGAGCAAAAACTCCCCAAAACCCAACTGTTGAGATTTTTACACAGGGCTGCAATGCCTGATTGGTATCTTCTCAAGGAAAGTCCCCCACTGCAGGCAGGGCTATCAGGGAGGAACGACCTGGGTGAGGGTGGAACACCCGCACTGGTACTTTTGAGCCAAAAAGTGTTCAATTTACCAGTCTTTTGTCTGACCACTGGAGCTGCTGGTCAGTTCTCCCACAAAACTGAAATTGTTTTCCTTAATGTTTTTGCAGGAATGGAGTGAGGAACTCCAACCTGCTGGAGGCATCTGCAATGGCTGTGAAGCTGAAACGCAGCACCGTGGAGAGCCCACATAAACGGCGTGTTTTAAGGCAAAAAGCCAGAAAGAGAAGATATTTCATCTTTTCTGAACATAATGCTGTACCACTAAATATGCAGATGGATTTTCACTACTCGCTTGCAGCCAGGATGACTTCTATTTATAACTTTTACTTCGTAGTAGTTACTCCCCTCACCACATACAGGGAAATTATTGTTTCCTAATTCTTTCTGTTGAAGGAGACACCATCCCAGCTAATACCCAGCCATGCCACAGAGCTCATCGCACAGCCCAGGAACATCAACCCCACAGGTAAGATCCATGGAAGGACCTCCTGAAGTAAGGAGACAACTGCAGATGGGCTGACTGCTCACCCCATAACCAAGTGGAGATGACCCTTAAATGCTGCTCAAGTAGCAGTTTGTTGTCATTAAATAAGCAAACCACTCTCTCAAAACAAATAATGGAGTAACAAAGTATAAGCTGCCTGTACCTCCCCCCTACCTCACGTACAGAGCATTAAAGTACATCCGGAGAATATGACAGTAATGGACTACGCAAAACCTTGCTGAAAGGTTAAAGAAAAAAAAAAATAGAAAGCTAGCTTTAACATTCTAAGTGCCACTACATTTGACAATTTTAGGCTTTGGCTAGAAAGAGGACTCACCACAAATTCCTGCTATTAATTGCTTTTGCATTTACTGTCATAAGCCTCGGAAGACAATTTTTATGAGCAATACTCTAAAATACTTCCAGATTTTCTGACTTACTTAGCCTTGTTTAAAAAAAAAAAAAAGCAAGGGCAGGAAAGCACGTAAAAACTGTACATGTTTTGCTAAAGCCAACTCCTACATTGTTTCAGGTCAGCCACGCTGCTGTTTCAAACCCAACACCAGACCTAAGTCCAGCCCTGTTGCCAGAGCACCTGTAATGATAATGAACATGTGAGTACTCCCCCCTTGGACACACACAGCACAGCCCATCTGGCTTCAAGGCATGCCCAGAAAATTATTTCTACTTCTTTCCCCAAGGGGTTAAAGCCTGTCCTATGGTCTCAGCAAATTTGGGGATGGTGTGACCATCACCGGGAGGCTGCACAGGCACATTTGCAGGTGTGTGCTCATACCTGCATGCTGCAGGCCGCCAGTTAGTTCTATTTTATCTTTGCTGCAGCAGCTGATTTTACTATCACTTCCTTTAAGGGAACAGATGGGCTTGCTTACTTTGTGTACGTACTTCCAAGCAAATCAGCCAAGAGTGGCCTGTGAATACAGCAACGAGAGACCCCTCTTGGAGAGCTTTTCCTTGGGCATCCAACAAAAGAGAAAATGAAGAGCTAATACTGGATGAGACCCAAGAGCTCTTCAAATGAATAACTGCTAATGGGAAAAAGATGCCCCTGAGAGACAGAGCTGGAGGCAAGTTGTGCTAATAACTCCTGAGGCCATCAGGGCTGGGGATTATTTAACAACTCAGCATGCCTGTGGCATTGGATGGACACCATCGCCTACCGAAATCCTGGAGGATTTTGTTCAGTCTGCTTATAAATTACACCTGCAGATGAAGATAGAACTTTTTGTTTTTCCAGCGTCAAACAAAATGTCCTTTCAGCAGCACCTGGCCAGGGTTTCTGCTTCTGTCTCACTCTCCTGGTACTTTCTTGGTCAAACTGAATCCCACAATCATTTTAGCTTTCAATCCACAATGGGAAGGTTGGACACTGTGAACAGAGGCCAAAGCCTTTGTTTGCAGCCCCAAATAGGATTGCATTAGTTAAGCCTTAGCTGCCGTTCTCAATTTTCTTCATTCACACTACACACTAGCAACTGATTTGGTTGAAAGACATTTGGCAAATACTCTTGGACCTTCATCTTCCACTGCGCCTTTTTCCTCAAACAGTTAAACCAAGTATTTTCCTTTGCTATTAACAGATACTAAAGCATCTTGCCAGTGCCTAAGCAGAGCAAACAAATGTGTGCCTGTTCAGGAATGCCTTGGTTCAAACTATGAGGATCTGATAACAATTAATGTCTACATACAGAGGCTTTTTTCTTTTATTTAAGCATTTTCATATATAACACAAAGCACATCACCATCCAGCATGCAAAGAGTAAGTGACAAGGTGCATAGGATTATATATCTATTAAACTAAACAAAATAGGAATTCAGTCTCTAGAGAAATGTGGAAGGATGCCAGCAGGAAGGCTTAAGGACTGGGACCGCAAAAAGCCTTCAGTCCTCTGCTTGCATGGTGGATTTTCTGTACTGATCAAGTTGATACACACCTGTAATTTTTCATGCTATGGTTTCCAATATGTAGTACTATCAGTACTATTTCACAGAATCATCTGGGTTGGAGAAGACCTTGAAGATCATCCAGTCCAACCATTAACCAACACTGACAGTTCCCAACTACACCAGATCCCTCAGCGCTATGTCAGCCTGACTCTTGAACACCTCCAGGGATGGGGAGTCCACCACCTCCCTGGGCAGCCCATTCCAAAGCCCAACAACCCCTTCTGGAAATAAATGCTTCCTGACATCTAGTCTAAACTTTCCCTGGTGCAACTGGAGGCCATTCCCTCTTGTCCTAGCACTTACTACTAGGTTAGAGAGACTCATCCCCAGCTCTCTGCACCCTCCTTTCAGGGAGCTGTAGAGGGCGATGAGGTCTCCCCTCAGCCTCCTCCAGACTAAACACCCCCAGTTCCCTCAGCCGTTCCCCGTACGACCTGTGCTCCAGAGCCTGCACCAGCTCCGTAGCCCTTCTCTGGACACGCTCGAGTCATTCAATGGCCTTTTTGTAGCGAGGGGCCCAAAACTGAACCCAGTCATCGAGGGGCAGCCTCACCAGTGCCGAGTACAGGGGTGAGATCCCTTCCCTGTCCCTGCTGGCCACGCTAGTGCTGACACAAGCCAGGAGGCCATTGGCCTTCTTGGCCACCTGGGCACACTGCTGGCTCCTGTTCAGCCGCTGTCAGTCAACCCCCCCGGGTCCCTCTCTGACTGGCAGCTCTCCAGCCACTCCTCCCCAAGCCTGTAGCGCTGCTGGGGGTTGTTGTGGCCCAAGGGCAGCCCCCGGCACTTGCCCTCAGTGAAACTCCTCCAGTTGGCCTCAGCCCATGGCTCCAGCCTGTCCAGGTCTCTCTGCAGAGCCTCCCTACCCTCGAGCAGATCAACACTCCCACCCAACTTGGAGTCATCTGCAAACTGACTGAGGGTGCACTCGATCCCCTCGTCTAGATCATCAATAAAGATGTTAAACAGGAGTGGCCCCAACACCGAGCCCTGGGGAACACCACTCCTGACCGGCCGCCAGCTGGATTTAACTCCGTTCACCACAACTCTCTGGGCCCAGCCAGCCAGCCAGTTTTTTACCCAGCAAAGCATGTGCCCATCCAAGCCATGAGCAGCCAGTTTTGCTGGGAAGGGCTAAGAGCATCGAGACCTTAAGATTTCAGAAGTAGCCTTGAAATACTGCTTTTCATGTAACACAGCCAAGCAGACCTTTTCTAATACTAATCAGGATAAATCTCAACTCCAACATCACCAGATCTCCTGAACTAGGGAAGAAAGCGCTGCCCTGAAGATCTGTTGCAGGTATTTATGGCACACTCACCTTGCAGTTACCAGTGCCTTTGTGCTGGCAGGAAGCTGGTCTGTATCACCCCCACCATGGCAGTGAGCTCAAGGAAAGCTAATAAAGGGCTTTGAAGACAGGTTATACTTAATGCAATTGTAGGAGCACAATTCAAAGGCTGCAGTGTGAAAATACACAGGTAGAGATCCCCTTAAGGACATTTTACACTGGCACAGACCCTTCCTCTCTGAGAGAATAGGTATCAGTCTCCTGCTTACTACAGCCTCGCTGTTTTTACAGGACAAAACCCTGCAGCACCAGTGAAGTGCCTTTATCAAGCACTGCTTGACCACTGACTGCTCTCCCTCCAGACCTCAGAAGTCACACAGCTGAGGAAGCACTCTTAGGCAGTAAATTTCTGAGGTGACAAAGAGATTTCCTCCCAGGCAGGTCACATGTTTCCCTGGATAGATTCACTCAATGTCGTACACCAGCACGACATCTTGCAATGATCTGCAAGATGCAAGAGGCAAGGGATGTGTCATTCCCCCAGACTGCACCACCAGCATGCACATATTACTAGTATTTGTTTCTAATGAGTAAAACAGAACCTGTACAAACTGGCATACACACTTATGTAGGTGGTGATCCCATGGAAATCAGCAGCAAGAACAGTGCCTGTGTACAAACACCTCTGTGTGTCGGAGTCCTCCAACTGTTTTTCCCAAAATGAGTGGCCATGAAAGGCAAATGGCATTGAATGCAATCAGAGCTTTAATTTATTATATTCCATTCAAAACCTGACTTGAGTTGGGTTAATCGAACTCACTCTGCCTGCATCGTTTTGTACATTTACGATGTTTTATTTACACCTCTTTCATGTTAGATGAAAAGATACTGGGTTATCTATGGGTCCCTGCTGCCAAAGAACAGCAGGACTGGAAGCTGCGTTGTTTGCTCAGCCTAGTAATGAGAGGTTTGTAACAAAATCATTCAATGTTGGCACCATTTATTGACTTTGTAAAACAACCAGTTTTCTAACTCACTATCATTAACTGATCCCATGAAAGTCAAGCGTAAAAGAAAGACCCATCATATTTGCATAGCAAGGTTTCCCACTGGCAGCTCACTGAGGAACTGTCAGTCGGATTATTTCCGGGCTTAACCACAGGAGCTCAGAAACCCTTGTTTCCAGAAGTGACAGGGAAGGTGAGCTGAAACATGTTGCTGACTGCTGTCCCTTCCCAGAGCTCACCCAGCACCACCTCTCCTGGGTGAGGATATGCCAGCACCAGGTGGATTTGGGCATTTAAAATGCAACCTGCTTTATTAATTTCAAAAAATTGTTTTCAGAATCAAGTATGAACTTTGGATCATATATAGTTCAGATTTAAAGTAAAATATGTCCAATATCACTGGGAGTCAGGAAAGCATCCCTTCTTCCATTTACAAGGACAAGATTTTGAAAACATTCAGATACCCAGGGATGCAGATATACCTAGAGCAAGTGCTTCTGCAAATCCTGGTAACTACTTCATCTTTACACAGCTAAAACAGACGCCGCAAAGAAACTACCATATCTTTAGGTAGCTAAGGCAGATTTTAAATGTCTCGTTACATTCTGTACTGAGAAAGCATTAGACTTCACCACATGCTTAAACTTCTTCAGCAATTAAGGGCATTATTAGACAAATGAGAATCTTGATCCTTATCCGGATGTCTCCAAAACACAAAAATATGGACAAATCTTTATTTAGGTGCAACACTTGTTGCTACCTGAGAAGATACCGATGGCATAGTGATAACTGTGTATCATGTTTTACAACAGTAGAGACTCATTGGTTATCCTGCACATCCATACCTATGGCAGAACTTCAACATGCCAAAAATAGTTAAAATCCCACTAGCGTTTCTGAGGTCTTTTTCAACCAGTATTGTATACACTGCAAAATCCACCTTTACCAAAATAGGAGAATTTCAATGGAATATCTGTTTTTCAGCAGAAAACATAATGGGTAAAATTCTGAGATAATTGTTTATGCTTTTTCATTTCAATACTGTCAAAACATTTCCATTCAGTAAGAACAGAGTAGCTTTGTTTCAACATTGTCATGTTATTTAGACATGTATATTAATTGAATTATATTTCTATTTATTTTACTCAATACTATTCTGTTTATACATACCCAATAATTATTTCAAGATTTATTTTCCAATCCTAGTTATTCTGCACATTTTAAAATACTGCCTTTCCTTTCCAACTGTGAAACTTTATTTAATGTCTAAAGACATCTTGCAGAGGAGAAACAAAATCCCTCTGCCAATTCTAGCTCCTAAGCTTTATATTTTTTTTTTAATAAATACAATGGACTGGGGGCTTGAGTCAGGAAACCTAGCCTCGTTCTATATTTGACAAGCACTGAAGATATAGACTACTAGAAGGAAGAAATAAATAAGGAAAAAAACAAAGGATCTAACCACCTTTTTCAGGATCTAAAGAGTGTGAAACAGTGCAATGCTCTTCAGGTAGTGTCCTGCATCTGACGTACTTTGACCAGCAGGCAGCCAGAAGACACATTCCAATGGGTTCCCCAAACCAGCAGTGCAACTACAGCCTCAGGCAAAAGGACTGCAGATTTCTTCCTGTAATGCTTCCCAGCACCAGGCCAAGACCAAGAGCCTCAGCCCAAGTGCATTTGCTCATCTGAAATGAGTGCACTGTGCTCCTTCCTCTCCCTGTCCCAAAGGCTGGATTTAGGAGATTTACGTTGAAGGAGGAGTCCAATTATCGCATGAATGACTTTGCAAGGTCATCAGAGAATAAAACGATGGGGGCTAAGTTCTCCTGAAATAAATGGAGGTGTAAGAGGACATTTAGGCCAACACTAGGACCTCCTGGACAAAAAAACCCCAACCAAACAAACAAAAAAACCCCACAAAACCACACACCTGATAAATCAGACTCAGTAAAGTGAAAAGGATTGGGTCACTCCCACCACCAAACATCCCCAGTAGGAGAAGGAGCGATGTCCCTCACCCAATACCCATCATCTAAAATTTGTGTGTCTACTCTAAACAAGTCAGGTAGGCTTCTCTATAGTCAGCACCATATAGGGGTGTCTGATCCCATCCCAAGATAAAAGTAGGTAGGATGGCTTAGTCTCAGGAGAGAGTTGTTCTTGCCCACAGATGGAGCCTTCCTGATGGGTTTAAGATCAGAGTCAGAGTTTTAGACTATGAAATGAGATCAATTTCACCTGAGACAAGCAACCCAAGCTAATCCTACCAAACTGTACTATGGAGCTCACAGTTGCACCATGCAAGCAAAGATCATGAACTGTACTAACACACCCTTCAGACATTCCCACCAACACCTTGCTAGGACCCTCCATGCTTCATCAAAACTTTGTCAGCTGGTTTGCTCATTTTAAACAATGTTTTCCCAGGGAACCTGCCCTCAATTTGGAAAATACAAAAGATGCATGCTGGAACTCACCAAAACCTAGAAAAAGGGGGACTTTTTAATCTTTACAAAGCCAGAAAAATATCATTCTGATTACAAGGAGACACAGACTTCTGACCCTCAAGGGACAGGTATCTTAGCATTCAAAATCTGACATATACAGAAAAAGGCTTGGTATTTTTCTTGGAGAGGGTGGGTCAGAGTCAAGTACATTTTTCTTCTTTTTAAAAAGGCTTTACAAATTCCTAGAGTCACTTATACTATAGAAATATATTCCTATCATTTTTCTTCGGCCACCAAAGCAAATTCTGTGTACAAAGGAGGGGGAAAAAAAAAAAATAAAAAATGCACATAATATCAACCACAACACTGACATGAAATAAAATACTTCAGAAATATTATGATGTGGTGAGGCACCTTCCTGTCTACTCTTAAAGATGTCAAGTGTAATTCAAACTCCACTTCCTCCACCATGGGTAACACAGCCACCAGAAGTTTCCATCAATAAAAAAATTTAAACCACATGGCTTAAAACTCCCCATATATAAACACTAAGAGGATGTGTAAACTGGATTATAAATCTAGTGCTCTCAAATTCCAGTGCTGCAGTCAGCCAGCCAGCCAGACACAGGGCGTATATCCTAGATCAAGACAGCAATGTCAAATTACTCTAATTATTTTCTTGGAACAAAAGTTCTGAAGAGTTTTGGTTATGAAATGTTAATATGTTTCATTTCCCTTCGACAGCTTGTTGGCCCAGTGCCGTCTGTGAGAGAGGAAAGGCTCTTCCAGCTAAAATCTTGCCCAATTCTAAATGTTTTGCTGTATTTATCTTCTTAATAATACCCAGACATTTGAACAGCACATATAGGCAGTCACTTTTGCCTTGTAAAATGAAGATGAGGCATGGCACATGCTGGGTTTCCCCCCCTCTTTCTTTTTTACCGTGCTACACATACAGAGTGGCAGGGACACACAGCAATCAGAAACTGGGAAGACCAACCTGCACAAGAGAGTTTATGCATACACGTGCAAGTAATTTGGTGCAACAGGAGGCACAGTTGGTCCATAGGTCAAAACCATCTAACACCACAACTGTTTAAAATTTTAGGTGGAGCGTTCAGGGTGGTCCATGAGCCCATCAGCCTGACTCCATGGGTGGACTGAAGGCGCCTGCAGGACTGGTTCAGAGTCTTTGGTCTCTTGGGGAGTGTATTTGCATGCCTGAAGTGGAGTACCAGACTTTGTTTCCTGCAAACGAAATTTAGGATACCTGCTCCAAGGACATGCTGTGACCCAAACCAGCATGCCACAAGTGAGGTTGCTTGAAGGATCTGCCCTAAAACCATGCTACTGCTCTGAACCAAACTGCTCCCCTCTGTGCTACAGGAATACAAACTCTGGGGAATGTATAACAGCATAATGTTGGCCAAAAGCTATGGCATAGCAAGAAGACCAAGCCTCCTAGTGGAGAATATTGAGGAGACAGATTTATAGCTACACATAGGCCTGCAAAGTCAGAGACCTAAATGCATTTACAAAACAAAGATAGAGTCAAAATCAATCAAAATTTGGTTGATAGGATATCTTTGCTTTTTTGCTTTATTAAAAACATATTTCAGCTGCTGATTCTTTCTCTCTGATTTGATTTCTTACTTTCTCATCCTGTACAGACAAAAAGGCCTGTGGATACAAATACACCTGCGGAAGGGAACTCACACATGAGCCTGGATCTTCGCTGCTGCATTTATTTGCTGTTCTGTTCCCCATGAAGCCCAACCAAAGAATGTGACTGATCCATTTGATTCATTTGTTTTCTACCAACAGAGCCTTGATTTCATGGTTTGTTGTTTGGTTTTTTATTTATTTATGAAGATCTTAAATTATTGCAAGAAATATAAATGACAGCTGAATATGAAGTTTTTGTTTTGTGTTTACCCAAAGACATGAAGACATTCTTTGGTGCCAAGATCTGCCCTGGTACTTCCCAGTTTCAGCCCACGGCACTAGGTTGGGTGGCCAAGTCAGGAGAAATTATTAGCAAGTAATAGTTTTCTGTAAAAAAAAATAACACCTGTAAAAGAATCAGTAGTAACTTCCAGGGTGGGATAAGGAGAAGAATGGAAGAATGAACATCCAGCTCCTCACACCCTGCTTTCCTGCAGTCCTACCTAAGTAGTAAGAGAGGAAGATGTAAGGAGAAAAACGCCAACAATATCTGTGAAATTCAATTCTACGTAGAACATGGGGAGAGTTTTCCCCAAGCCACCAGCAGCCAAGTTCGCTAATGATATCTGCTCACATAAAATGTCACCAACACGACTCCCTTTCTTAAGGGGATGTTTTGTAAAACTTCACAAGTGACAGGTTCATAGTCCTGTTCGCAAAAGGTCATAAAAACCTGTATTCTCATTTTCCGCTGCTCTAGCCAATAGCTGTGATTTAGAGCCCGCAGTTTGGCGGTATGATTGCTGCCGCACTGAGGAAGAGGCTCCGTGCATACCGATACCGTGGCTCCAATTTGGCAGGCTAAAATTCTCCTAAAATTGTGAAGTGCCACCATAACTTTATATGACTTCGTTCCAAAACCTCAGCTATTTCTAAAATAAAGTGCTTAAAGAAATTTCAGGGCTCCAATTACAGTATTTAAAAGGAAATGTACTGCTGGAGACCTTGCAGCACTCGTACTCAGATCCTCCTGCAAATGTGCACTCAAACGCTTCCAAATTGGTTCCCCCAGAGTAAAGTTACTAGAAATCAGTGCAGCATTTTTCACTTCATTTCCCAACGACTTTATAAAGCTGGGAAGCAAGAAGCATATTGAACGGATTTACGTTGATGCCCAGGGATGCTGTGAAGTCACTGCAAATGTCTACGATGCAGGTTTTTCTGTCTATGTGGCTACCCTGCTGCAGGTAAACCTTTTCAATGCTTAGCCAATTCTGCCAAAAATCTGTTTTGTTCTGTTTCAGAAAAATTAGGTGGTGTTTTGGTTTGGGTTTTTTTTGTTTGTTTTTTTTTTTAAAAAAAAAAAAAAGGGGGGGGGGCGGGGCAGCAAGAAGCCATGGCATGAACTCTACAAGCTGGGAGTGACCCCTGGCTCTGCCTGAAGACGGTCAACTTTTCTGATCAAAACCATCTGCTGAGTGTCACGCTCCTGATGGACCCTCTGTCAAGGTAGCACTCCCCTTTACCCTCAACCTCACAGCAAGTTTTAAGCCCCAAGCAGAAATACCTACACGCACAAAGCTCAAAGCAGGAAAAATAGCCAAAATCCTTTGTTGATAAATACCTACAAGAAACATACAAGCAGGTATTAATTTACCATAAAATATAGGTACTTGATTGAAAAGAAAATTTCTATGAAGCGTTTCATCCTGGAAAAGAGGTCTTGTAACAAAATAAAGAAAAAAGAATAGTTCCAGTTTTGTTGAAAATGCTTGGTTCCTAGAAAGAGAGCATAATAAGCCCTAAACCAAAGGCACTGAGAGGTCTGACACTGAAAACCCAAAAAATAGGAAAATACATGTTGGAGAGGGGTTTCAATAGAATAGAAGGGAGTATTCCCTGTGGAATATTTGGTTTTCTAATTTACTACCTCTCAGATACAGTCAGCAATCTTGATATTAACTGTTATGTTGACAAATACAAATCCATCCCATGCTAGGAAAACACCTGCAGAATGCAACGTGCAATGGACTTAAAAATATCCCACTAAACCCATTACCACGCTGTTTTCCAACACTGGGCAAGCACAAACTTGTGTCCAAAGGCAAAGGGCCCAACAACTCATTCTGGTATTAGTACCTGAACAGAAATTGAAAAGTTTGGATAAATGCAACTCTGAATCAATGGCTGGAGAAAACTTGCCTTCTAGCAGCATTTCCTAGTTTCTTTAATGGACAAGATAAAAATCGGCATATTGGCATTCTGTGCTTTGCTGACTCCAAACCACAAATGATAAGCTGGATTTGTTTCAGGTTCTTTTGGTCCACACAGTGCTTGGAATAGCCCCGATAAGATTTTATCAGAAATTATTTTTCCTGTGGGGAAAGCAAGGCTGCAGGAAAAAAATATATCATTGTTTGTGCTAACAGGAAAATTAAAAAAAATTGTAATTCTCACACGGTACTGTTGAAGGGACTTATTCGGAGACACAAAGAGCTGCTGCTTGCATTGGGAGCTCTGCATTTGTGGCTTAAAGGTTATCTAGACCCAGAATACCTCCAAGTGTACCCCCTTGTCTTCTTGCTTTTATCACTCTGAAAAGGCAGATGCACAAATTGTAAATGGCTCTGCTTGCTGGCATGTTTCTGAATTCATGAACCTGCCCCACACACATCCCACAGCCCAGCGTCCAGCCCCACCTCCTGTAGCACCAACTGCTGCAAACAGCACAGCAGGCAGTGCAAAGGCATGTCCAACACTACGACAACTTAAACACTATTAAACCTGACTTCATGTCTTCTTGAGTATGTGCCACACAGTATGCTCATTCCTAAAGTCTGCAGAAGGGTTACAGAAGTAAAAGGTAATAATTTATATTAAATACACTTTTTGAAGGTGCTCCTATGAAATCCTATTAAACATGCACAGAAAAGTCCAGGTCAGCCCAGAACAAGGTCCATGTGGTTCCTCTCTTGTGTGCCTGATCACCTACATGGAAATTGAGGTGTCTCTGCAGAGCACTGCATTTGGCTACTGCAGATGACAGTGGGGACAATGCACACGAAAGAATGAGTCCTTACCACCAGGCTGCTCCTGAGCGAGGGAGCTGAGAGAAGTGAAAGGAATACATAGCTTTTATATACATAGACTGTGTTTTCCCATTGAGATGCAGATGTTTTCCTCTTTTATTGCACATTTTCCACCATACAACCTGCATGTCTCGAGAACACAGACATTCAGGGTAGCACGTTGTTTGGAATATAGTGTCTTTAAATTATTTATAATCGGCCACTTTTTACAAGGAGCTGCAGCTAACAATTTTTCCTAGAAAGGCAAGGTAAATTTAGCAGTAATTATGGGAAAGTTTTTAGTAGCAGAGTTGAGACAGGGATGAAGTACAAGCTGTCAGTAAATCCTAGGTTAGACACCTTGGTGCATCTTCATGCTGTAAGTTAGCACTGGCTTTGTATGGCAGTCTAGTTGTTCATGATTTCATTTTGGTCTCTCCCATCACTTGTCTTTATTTTTATTAAATGGTGCAATTTGCCTTTTGTTCTTTGGTACAATAGTTAATTAATCTTTCCACCATACTGCCTACCACAGAGAGTGCCATTCAAATGTTCCTAGAACCAAATTTCCATCAGCCTTTTTTTTCTACTAAAACCAGTATACTAATGGGTGAGAAAAAAATACTTCTTAGAAAATCTAATCAACTATCCCAGCTCCTTCTGATTAGTAAATCTTTTATTTATTCAACAACTCATTTTAAGGAACGCATTTCCTTCCCCCCCTCTGTTTTAGACCTCAAATTTACAGTGCAAGGCAGCAAGCAGCATTTGCAGGTTGGATGTTTACCCAATTAGCTGTAGTTAATGGAATCTTTTATATAAAGCCCTTTCCCAATTCTGGTACTTCCCAACAACACCCTTCAAATTGAGCTGTTTAAGAGGAGATAAAACAGACACAGAGAAGCTACAGTGCAGTGCTCACTACCAAAACTCAGCCTTCACCACAAACTATGCTACAAAGATCAGTTTTACACGACTTTTTTCAGTCTGACACCTCTCAGATCAGATATGATAGCTCCTCAACAGGTATTGTCCAAAACCAAAATGCATTAATGTCAAAAAAAAAAGTTTTATGCACTTCTGTACCTTGAGCTAAGTCTTCTACAAGCTTCACAAATGACAAGATATTCTACTACAGAAAATTTGCTGATGGATGCTGGTCACCTTGGAGTGCTTAACAAAATAAAACTTGCTCCTGCATTTGCAATGCCAAGCAGCTTTTCTGCACAGGTCTTCAAAAGTACACTCTTGTGTCATTACAGCACAGGACAAGTGTTTATTGATAATTCAACTGTACTCTATTGAGTTTTTTAATAACAAAGCATCTGTATTCCATTCACAATAATATTCAGTCTGAGTCATTTTCGTCCATTCCTGAAAACACCTGTGAAGCCAAATGAGGAAGAAAAGGAAAAAGCTCTGCACAGCATGTTATGGTAACTGTACTAGTTGTCCTGTAATACCTATCCGTTCTGTGTTATTTCTCTTCTAGAACATTTTAATTTCAAAATATAATGTGCCCATCACATTTGGAATATACATATGTAATTTCTATGTTTTGCATAAAAAGTATGTAATAAATATTAACCCATAGTAAAGGCAGTCCTGCGATCTTCAGGAAACTAAACGTACTGGAAAGCTGCAGCAACAACCTGTCTCTTTTGTACCTTACCAATCTCCATTTTCTGCCAAACAGCAGGTCTGCCCATCGTCTCTGGTTGAACGCTTTGAGCTACATGTTCAGTTTGTGGTCTGGAGAGCTCACATTGCCACTGTTCGCTTCTTTATTTCATTTGGAACCAATTGCTATTAAATAATTGTGAATTTTCCTGCAACTTCACTGACACGTGAAGTAGTTCCTGCCCAGCAGCTCTTGCACAAGCAAGCACATGGTGTCCCATGCCCAAAGCGCTACAAAGCTCCACATGGCTGTTTGCTCACAGAAAACCCAGAACATGTGTCACTCCTTGGCTCTATTCCTCTTTCATTACCAATAATGTTGTGACCCCATTCTTGGTCTGTTACCAACTCATCCTCCAGTCTCCTGTCTCACCTCTTCTCATCTGCTAGAAGCGTCTGGATTGATGTATAATAGAGTGAAATTTCAACACCAAAATCCTGGAAGCCTCCCTGTTCCACACCATTTCCCTAACTCCCTAAAGATAAGCCTTCACATTTCTAGGGGTTATACCCTTCTAAGCCTAAAATAACAAGAACACATAAAATAATTAAAAATAGACCCAGAGGGGACACCAAGACAATGTCTACATTAACTGCCTTGCACTACAAAGAAGGACCATGAGTGCCTAAAAGCTTAATGTAAAACATCTGACGGACCTAAGTAACATAGGATCTCCCATGTGTCAATATTCCTTCGGATAGAAAGTATTTCCTAACATCTGACTTCATGGTCCCTTGTTACTGTTTCAGACTGTGTCTCTTTATTCTGCCTGATGTGGATATCCTCCTCCCTGAAGCAACCTGCCATCTCAAAGCTGTCACCAGGTCTACATTCTATCTTCTCTGTAAGCTAAACAACCAGCCTTCACCAAGTATCTTGTTCCCCAGGCTCCCGATCATTCTTACTGCTCCCATTCACACACTTCCCACTTGCCCTTTCCCATTGGGACACTCAACGTCCATTTGAGAGCAGCACTTGGACTTAGACCTGCTACACATTTGACCAGGTCAGAAGAAAAAACCCACAAAAAACAACCAGCCAACCAGTCTCATGAGCAGTACATCAGATGGCAATGTGTAGTCCAACTGTTTGTATTCAATGGCAGCCTGGGGGCACCTCTGCTGGCAGGCTATGCCCTGCAGTCACTGCCATTCTAATATCCATCTAATTCATGGGCTCAACACCTTTACTAACTCCACATGTCAAGGCATTGAAGAGAAAGGGTTGGATGGACTAACGTTGTCAACTGACAGCTGATCTTGACCTCTCTGAAGCACTCACTCTGACAACCTCAGCTCAGATGGCAGCATCAAATGTGATCTTCACCAGCCACCTAACCACTGCCAACTTCAGGTCCACAACTCACAGAATTAACTAGGTTGGAAAAGACCTTGAAGATCACCCAGTCCAACCATTAACCTAGCACTGACAGTTCCCAACTACACCAGATCCCTCAGCGCTATGTCAGCCTGACTCTTGAACACCTCCAGGGATGGGGACTCCACCTCCCTGGGCAGCCCATTCCAACGCCTGCTTGGAAAGATACAGCCCCTTCTGGAAAGAAATGCTTCCTGACATCTAGTCTAAACCTTCCCTGGTGCAACTTAAGGCCATTCCTCTTGTCCTAGCACTTACTACTAGGTTAGAGAGACTCATCCCCAGCTCTCTGCACCCTCCTTTCAGGGAGCTGTAGAGGGCGATGAGGTCTCCCCTCAGCCTCCTCTTCTCCAGACTAAACCCCCCCAGTTCCCTCAGCCGCTCCTCGTACAACCTGTGCTCCATTCCCTGCACCAGCTCCGTTGCCTTTCTCTGGACACGCTCGAGTCACTCAATGTCCTTTTTGTAGTGAGGGGCCCAAAACTGAACACAGTCATCGAGGGACGGCCTCACCAGTGCCGAGTACAGGGGTGAGATCCCTTCCCTGTCCCTGCTGGCCACGCTAGTGCTGACACAAGCCAGGAGGCCATTGGCCTTCTTGGCCACCTGGGCACACTGCTGGCTCCTGTTCAGCCGGCTGTCAATCAACCCCCCCGGGTCCCTCTCTGACTGGCAGCTCTCCAGTCACTCCTCCCCAAGCCTGTAGCCCTGCCGGGGGTTGTTGTGGCCCAAGGGCAGCCCCCGGCATTTGGCCTTATTGAAACTCCTCCAGCTGGCCTCAGCCCATGGCTCCAGCCTGTCCAGGTCTCTCTGCAGAGCCTCCCTACCCTCGAGCAGATCAACACTCCCACCCAACTGGGTGTCATCTGCAAACTTACTGAGGGTGCACTCGATCCCCTCGTCCAGATCATCAATAAAGATGTTAAACAGGAGTGGCCCCAAAACTGAGCCCTGGGGGACACCACTCGTGACCGGCCGCCAACTGGATTTAACTCCGTTCACCACAACTCTTCGGGCCCGGCCATCCAGACAGTTTTTTACCCAGCAAAGTGTTCAATTGTCCAAGCCTTGAGCAACCAGTTTTGCCAGGAGAATGCAGTGGGAAACTGTGTCAAAGGCCTTCCTAAAGTCAAGGTAAATTACATCCACAGGCTTTCCCTCATCCAATAAGCAGGTCACCCTGTCATAGAAGGAGATCAGGTTTGTCAAGCAGAACCTGCCTTTCATAAATCCGTCCTGACTGGGCCTGATCATCTGGTTGTCCCTCATGTGTTGTATTATGGTACTCAGGATGAGCTGCTCCATCTGCTTCCCGGGTACTGAAGTCAAGCTAACATGCCTGTAACTTCCTGGATCATCCTTCTTACCCTTCTTACAGATGGGCATCACACTGGCCAATTTCCAATCTGTCGGGACCTCCCCAGTCAGCCATAACTGCTGGAAAATGATAGTAAGTGGCTTGGCGAGCACCCCAGCCAGCTTCTCTAGCACCCTCGGGTGTAGCCCATCTGGTCCCATAGACTTGTGTGTGTCCATGTGATGCAGTAGGTCACTGACTGTTTCCTGGATTGCAGGGGGGTCATTCACCCAGTCTATGTCTAAGTCTTCTGGCTGAGGAGGCTGGATTCCCTCACTACAACTTGTCTTATTATTAAAGACTGAGGCAAAGAAGGCATTAAGCACCTCAGCCTTCTCCTCATCACTTGTTACCATGTTTCCTCCTGCATCTAGCAGGGGATGGAGACTCTCCCTGGTCTTTCTTTTGCTACTGCCATACTTATAGAAACATCATTCACACATTCAAAAAAAGAGCTATTTCTGTTTAGATGACAAACTCTTGTTGTCTACCAAGCACAGCAGGAGGACCTCAGCTGCTCCTGGTATGGCTACAATACAAACAATTCATTAAAGTTCTGCAGATATCAACTGGTATGAATCACTGCCACTCCAGGGAAGTCAAGAGGCCAGAACCTCTGTTCATATTAAAAATATACAGATCCCCAGAGTCCCCTACTGACTTTTATCTGCTAGTGATCTAGAACAGCATTTTCTAACTAATCCTTCAAAGTCATTCTTTTTTCAGCCTCATCAAATTCTTCACATCCATTGTGCCTACTGGGACTTTGTAACTCACCCTGAGTCTTCACTCCTTATACATGATTCATCTGTAACCGCCTCTTCTCCCTTTGTCTGGTTCCCCAACAGTTCAAAGTAGTACCCAAGATAAACACAATGCTTTTCCATTAACCGGTCTGGGTAAGTACTGTCCTGCCGTAATTTTTTTGTTTCAAAGCATTGGTCTAGCAGGACCAATTGATATGGAAATGAGTGTAATTACCAGCGTAAACAATCTGTTATTTTCCATACAAGTTAGAGCACTAAATCACCGTTGGTCCACTACATTACCATCTGAATAGAAGGAGGTAGCTAATGGCCCATATGTTAAAAAGCAGGTTACTTGCATCTTCATTTGCAAATGAAAAGCAAGAAGGACAGCTGGATAGTAAAGATATGACCATTGATCATATTGCTGTTCCCTGGACCCTCCGGCAGAAAAGGCAGGTATCCACAAAACTTTCTCAGCTCTGAATGCCATCCATTTCATGACAGGTTTCAAAAATTACTTGCGATACACCGAGTGTGTTACCCAGTCCGCCTCCAGATCAAGACAGGAAGCTTCCCAACTAAGTTTCTTATATCACAAGAAAGTATTTGAGAAACTACACTACAAAAGCTATACACTTGCTTTCTCAAGTTGTGATATATACCCAGAGCCCAAAGTTTCCCAAGGAAGCAAAACAAGTCCTGTGCATCAGCAGGGGCTCATACAAACCACCACCAACTCAAGAGATATGCTCAACACTGCTCCACCTCCAGTTCAGTCCCAATCCCAACCCATGAGCTACATGATGCCCTCAGAAGACCCCTTGGGCACAGCTGACAGGCTGAAAGCAACACTGGGGGTAGCAGCTATGTACACGGACTTTGTACCAGGAAAAACACCATGGAGCCTTTGCTCAAGCAAGAATCAATCACCAACTTCAGTTGTAAGAGGTAAGGTGGGCAGAAAAGTCTCCAGCTCCATGACGGGAGACATTTAATGGCAAAGTTGAATTAAGGAGTTATCCTTCCCTTCCTGAGCTGCTTGCTAACAACAACTGTGGCAAAAAAAAAAAAAGTATAGAAAAAAAGAAAAGTGTTTTTAAGCCCTGTTAGTTCACCCACCAAATTCCTGGAGCAGCCCCGTAAAGAGCTGCATGGACACAATGACAAAGGACATGCAAGAGATAACTCAAGACCCAAAATGCAACCAAACCAAAACATCGACCCTAAAACGTAAAACGGTATCTTCTGATACTACATGGAGTGAAATTTCTTTTTTTTTTTTTTTCTGCCACACAAACACCAGGTGTGGCCAGGAGACCAGCCCCCAGCTCCAACACCAGCAGCATGCCTGTGAGCCAGCACTGCATCAAGGCTGTTTGCTCAAGGCACATCCCCTCCAGCGAGGAGAAATGGCAGTACCTGCAACAGGGACATAAACTTCCCAGCTGATGTCCAGCAAGAGTGATAACAGCACTGTGTTCCGCCTCAATAGCACTGCTGCTAATAGCAGTGTTTATATTTAATATATCCTTGCAAAGATGCTGTTTTGTTCTTTAAGAACAGGACTTTCTCCTCCCTCAGTGTCCTGGTTTTCCCCTGTCCTCCTACGTATATGGTCTTGACTCAGTGGTTAAAAAAAACTATGTTGAGAGGAGGTCAAGCCACTTGTAAATGCATATGCATTAGAGCTCCCAGAAAGCAAACTAATTACACTGAAAATGATGAGCTAAACAGAGCCAGTATGACACCAAAAATGACCATTAAAGATGTGCTAATAAGCTCAAATACGTAATTTCTCACTCAAAATAAGACTGGGAAGCTTTAAAAATCGGGTTTCTTTTTGCAAAAATAATCCTGTCAGTGATGGCGTTTATAATACAATATGTATGTGAAGCTTTGGCAGCCCTGGCTTGGGGTGGCTCCCCCACAGCTCCATCACCCCTACGGGAAACGGCATCTCTTCCCTCCCAGGGGATGCACGCACAGCACCGTACTCTGTGGATGCTCCAGAGACCCACCAGCCCCTCCCCAAAGGGAAATATAACTGATAACCCTGGGAGAAAACAAAAATTCGGTATTTTTTCCTACAAGAAGTTTTTCCTCATTCTTCACTGACTTCAAAAATTATCTAACACATCCTCTTTCAGTAAGGAAGAATGAGGCAACAAATCACAATATCCTGGCATTTGTAGCGACTAATGGATATAAACAGCATTTTCAAATCTGTCAAAATAATTTACAGTACCTCCCAAAGTTCCTTTTCAGTACATACAGTTACCAAGTTAAATGGTCTTACAATTGAAAAACATTTTTGGGAACAGTCTAAAAAATGAAGGTATTTATCAATGGGTTTATTAATATGTGTAGAAAGAATAATGGATGCAATATCTGCTAAGGGGACATCACATTACGATACACACTTTAACTAATTTGCAATAAAAAATAAAATAAAATAAAAAAAGTATATTGTATCCCAGGGAGGCTCTTATCATTTGCTTACTGCTCTCTCTTTAGGCACTTTTAGCACCTGATTAATTAATAATTGTTGCTTGGGTTATGCTGCTTGGCAACTTCTGTACCCTGGCTGTGAATCATAATCTAGCACTAAAAATTTAATAGGTGCATTGCAACCCTATCTGAGATGCACCCTGTTGAGTGTTAAATAACTTTTTTTAAAATTGTAAATATAGCCGGTTTTTTTAATCTGAAAGCAGCATTATGATTCGATAACTCTACCTGTCACCAATAGCAGTAATTAGCACTTGTGTTGCTTCATTGAGAGATTACCTGATAGAATCCAATTAGGGATTTTTTTTTTCCCCATTGTTTTTCTAAAACCATCACCGCACTCTGCTGAGCTGCATTTTCATGCTGTGCAGCCGAGTTCATTAAACACAAGTGGTCAGCTGGGGGGTGTTTTTTTGGTGCCATTTGTAAAGGCTGAGCCCCAGGAGGCTGGCAGCAGCGGCACTGCAGATTGGGCCAGACAAGAAAGCTTCAAAGGTTTTCCCCAAAAGAACCATATGAAAAATTACTTTCTGGGACAAACAACACAGAGAGAGACCTGCTGTATCACCACTACAAGTAAATAACAGCAGCAATAAAAGCAAAGCATCTATCCTTCCAACACCAAGCCCCCAGCAATCACAGGGATCCAAATAATGGGATGAACAACAGGTTATTTCGGTACTAAAACCTGCCCTGGCCAAACTCTTCAGTGAGAGCCAGACTGACACAAGATGAGTGCAGAAGTGCCAGATACATCATTAACATGAGGAAGGACATACACCGCAGCCTGTTTTGGGATGATCACCCAAGGCCACCTGTCCAGCCACCCAAGGCAACCAGAGTTCCCTGCAGCCCACTGGGGCAGCATCTTGGGGCCTGGGAAGGATCCCACCGGGGCTGGGCAAAGGGACGGAGCAGGACTGGCTAATGAGCACACTTCAGCACTGTGGAGGACAGCAGTGACAAATGAGGTAAATCCTGACCTTGCAGCAGCTCCCCCACTGAGCCCAGCAGCTTTCCAGTGGCTATGCAAGGACATCAGTGTCTGCTGACTAACCCCAAACCAGCACAAAACCTCAAGCTGGAAATCTTGGCTAACAGGCAGGTATTGCTGAGGGTCATGTCAGGCTCAGAAAAGTCATTTAAAACTGCATGTTTGTCCCTGCCCTCTGAGAAAAGCACCCATGATGCCCTCCAGCAACCACCACCAGCTCCCGGGCATGGGCATGGCCCCAGCCCTGCTGTTGGCAGCTGAGTCAGGAGTAACAGCTATTGGCAGCACTGAGTAAAAGCCACAAAGCTCCAGAAAAAAGGGGCAAACACTTGGAAGAACCTTACCAGAGGGGGTTTCTAAAGGCCAGCTCAGCTTGGCTGAGCTCTCCAGAGCCAGTCCACTGAGCAGCACGGAACACCATGTGCTGCAGCTTAAAAATAACTTGCTTTCCAAATTTGCACCCTCTTTTTCTAGTACACGCAAATCAGTTTCTGGGTAAAATAACAGCAACAGGAGGTTTAAGCAGCATGTACCATGAAGGATGATTTTCAGTTCTGACTTCCTGGATGTAGATGAAGTAGAGCATGTGGCTGAGCTCCCCAGTACTGCCCAAAGGGTTTGCAATCTCCCGTCCAACTCCACCAGTGGAGCTTACGGCAACTGAGAGAGCATCAATAACCTGTGTGCCACAGGACAGGCGGTAGTTACTCTTACTTTGGGTTGGTTTGGGTTTGGTTTGATTTTTTTTTAATGCCTTCATTTTTGGATAAGAACTTCAAAGCCCTACAGATAACAGATACTGCTGATCTCCACGTAACAAGGTTCTCGAAGGGGAGAAAAGACAAAAACAAAACACCCACCTACTAAAATAAACATAATGACAAGTTCTTTAATAACCTCAACCCACTCCCTCCACTGCCTGGCACAGATGCCATTTGCCACTGCTTCTCTGGGCAGAGCTGAACAGTTCAGAAGTGCACACTTTTGGGATAACAAAGAATTTTGGAGACGCTGACAAGCTGTCTGGAGATCTGAAAACCAGCACTTTCTTACAGCACTCAGGATCACAAACATTTGCCTTTACCTTACTATCTTTCTTATTCTTTTTTTCATGAAAGTGATAGAGTAATAAAGCTTTTACTAGAACTAATTAAAATTAAATTACTTACAATTTACAACCTGCTCCTTCTATATCCCTAAAAATAACACCAATAAAGAGACAGACATCCTGAACTCTATTAAATAAAGTTCTTGCTTTCCCTTGCTTTTTAATGTCAGCCAAAAAATAAAATACTGACATTACGCACAAATCTTCAACAATAAATCTGGACAAAACCATTAATCATAAAAAATTTATTCAACACATTTTGCCTTTTCTACTACGTATGAATAATCCACAAATTAATAGGAGACCGACTAGGGTTACCACTGCAATGATTAAAAGCTTTGGAAGAAATACAAATGCTTGTGCTTCAGGGCGTGCGCTGACCTCTAGTTAAGAGCAGCTGGGAAGAGCTGAACCAAAACTGCAGCAAGTGAAATCAAAAGTGCCTTCAGGAGGAAGGCTTCCCCAAACAGTCAGCACTGCCTCTAGCTGGAGACAAGACCACAACACCTGAGCTATCTGGGCACACCTGAAAACCCCTCATGTATTATTTGTTATTTAATGGACTACGCTCCCCTAACACAAAAGAAGTACTCAGGCTCTCAGGATGGTAGGAAGCTTTAGAGCTAGGCAAGTCTAGAAGGTATCACATAGGTTTCTAGACAGACTTTTGCAGAGGATCCCATAAACCTGCACACAGCAACCTATTTTGTATGTACACACCCATACACAACACTGCTTGTATACACACATGAGCACAGGATTGTTTCGATATGTTGGAGCCCAGCCCATCCATGGGGTCCTTCCTAGCCCAGGCAATTCCCCTCCCCAGCTTCAGGATAGACCAGGTCTGTCACACAACATGGATCAGCTCACACCAGGCACCAGAGATGGATGCCTTGTCTACAGGTGACAGTGTAGGTGTGAATTTTGGGCAATTGCCATATTTTTTTTTTAAGCCAGAAAAGAGTGGGAGGATAGAATAAACTACTCGACAAAACCACTTCTTGCTGCATTTGGGAGACAAGAAAATTGGTGAAAAAGTGAACTCTCATCATCCCCGGGAACATTTTTCTGACTTACAACAACAACAAAAAAACCCACCATAGTCTGTGATGCATTAAAATCTCCTAGAACAATTCAAAAAACAGTACGAAGCCAGAAAAATCCCTGTGATTTTGGGAGTGCTTTTCATATCAGTGACAGAGCAAGTAACAGGTACATGAAATGAGACAGCTAAAATAAGACAAATATTAAGTATCAGTGTAACAATTGAGGACCAAAGCAAAAGCAGGAGAAAAAAGGGTCCATGATTTAAAGTCCTATGTTTTCTACCCAGATAGAGAATCCCATTAATGCTACAAACGCTGTCATGTCCCTTATGGACAATTAATAGAAATACCAACTTTCTCAGGAAAGGTACAACCTCCTTTCTGCAGGCACAGCAGCAGTACAGAAGTTTGGGTTACATTTGCAAGAGGATATTAGCTCAACTCCCAAATGTTTCCCAGGTTCAGTCAGGTATCTCCTCACTGCAGCTTTTTATAGAAAGGATCTCAAAGGACATTTAATGAAAAAGTCTGTATAATTTTACGGATGAGGAAACTGAGGCACTCCTGTTTGTAACAGTAAAACCCCAGATATCAAGCCATAGGCTTTTCTTTAAATGTTTCCCCTTGATAGAAAATATTAACATTGCCTTCTGTCATCACTAAGGGATGTTACATCTCTTCTCCTCTCCTGTCTCAGTTCTGCAGCTCATATACACTCTGTGCTGCATCCTGGGACAAACCAAGGATCCCAAATCACCATTTCAGAAAATGAGGGATTGTTCATCATAGCTTTTAAAGCAGACACTGGCTGACCTCTTCAGCAGTGCTGGAGTATTTTTCTTTTCTGTTGTATTTGCTGCACTGTTTATTAACTTTCCATTTATTTTAAGTCCTGCTAAGCCCAGCGGAGAGGGTTTGCAGTTTATATTGCACTACACTGATCCTCCTCCTGCTTGTTTTTTTTTGTAGCATATGGCCATTGAGGTTACAGTCTCTCTTTCAGTTCTGTGTCTAGCTTTATTACCTTAAATTTTTTTTAATACCAAAATCTATATGACACTTCTCTCTGTAGAAGTCTCTTCTGTCCAAGCTCCTATTTTAACTCCACCTTTTTTCCCCTTAACTACCCTGGGTGTTCACAATGTACCAGTGCAAAGCCTGGTACATTGTACCACCAGAGTGTTCAGATGCAAGGAGAAATTAGTGCTGGTGCTGAGATTTTTATTTGTTACCTAATAGCAACTTAGTAACAATAACACATTCATCCTACGTGTTAACTGCTAACATGTAACTATTGCTAAACCTTAGTAAAAGCAGCAGTATTCTCTTCTGTTACCTCCTCTCGATATCTTGTCACAAAAAAAAAAAAAAAAAATTTCCACCCAGTTTTCCATTTTCCTTTCCTGTCCCAGGCAATTTTCCTCTTGGTTTCTCCACAAATAGTTCATGACAGGTCTTACTGTCGTGTCAGGCAGAGAGACCAGACAGCCCTCCTTGGAGAAAACCAGTGTCTTCATGGAAAGAAGGACCGCTGTTCAAAACATTTTGACTAGGAAAGTTTCCTAACAAATCAATCTTTCAAACTGAAATGCTGAGTTTCATCAGGAACTCAAACAGTTTTGCTACCAAGTGCTCTGATGTTTTTGCAGACACATTCATACCATTTTCATGGTTAGCCCCAAACCACTGTGAACGGAGCAGTCCTTTGTGGCACAGTACCAACTGTGTACCTTGGCCCTCAAGACAGTGATGGCTGGTTATTGTGATTAATACTAACCTTAAAGCCAGAAGAGCACTCTTTGGAGACTGTTTTGTGTGGCTCATCACACAACAGGATACATCACTTCTATTTAAATTTCTGCAATAACAACTCAATGCTTTCCACCTGTGCTAATTCCTTTCTCTTCCATCATTTGCATTTGATAAACATATTTCTTGTTCAATTACAATTGCCCTTCTAAAAATCCATCCTATTTATCATCTTACCCACTATAAATTGAGGAGCTGATTTTGCTATGCCTCCTGAGAGGCTGCCTCACACAGTGTTAGTGATCTGAATGGCCAGCACTCCCAAAGCCATATTCTAAATATACATATATCAAAACCCAGTCCTTACAGGTGAGGAAAGGACAAAAAGCCTTCTCAGGGTGCTACCTGCAAGGCCAAGCACAGCTCCCTTTCTGCTTCCTTTCACATAAGATAGTTGAAGACAAAAATTTTAACCCCTGTTAAAGATGTGAGGAATGATGCAGCCTCAAACTAGGAGAAATAACAAACACCTTTCCGTCTACAAAATGTCAAAGGTGGAAGGATGCTGTCCCTTTCATTTCCTTTCTTCTCTCTTCTAATGAATGGGAATTTATCACTGAGAGCTATTTTTTAACAAAAGTACCAGAGTTAAACAAACAGTGAAGGCCTAATCTTCAGGTAATGTAAATTAGAGCAGCTCCATCGAAGTAAAATCTATTTATACCAGCTGTGGTCCTTGCAATGTAATTTCAAAGCATTCTTGTCTCCTGCTACTGGCATTACAAGGGGCAGAAGGCAGAAAATTTACCAAAAGCCAAAGTAATAGAGAACTCTTAGTGATGACTGCAGAATCGATAGAACGACAGAGACTAAGTGGCTATGAATCATCCTGTTAAATCCAGCTGGTCTGCAGAATTGCCCCAAAACAGCAAACAAACAACAAACCCCCTCCAATGTGACTCTTCTGAGCCCCGCAGCTACTAAACCTGTGCAGAGGATGTGGTGCCATCCCAAGTGCAGCATCACTGGGATGCCGAGGGACACAACAGCCTTTGCAAGTCCCCGGCCAGCACGGCATGCCATGCCCTCATGCCTGCCCTGCGTCCCCGGGACGGAGCCAGGTTTCCGGGGCTGGGAGAGCTGCGGATGCCCAAGAGGGAGAGCGGGACAAGGGTGACATTGTTCCCCATGCATTGCCTGGGTCGCCAGAGTTCACATCGCTTTTTTTTCCCCAAAACTTGTTTATAAGAGGCAGTTATCATTCATTTTGACATTAAAAAAAAAAATAGTAGTAATAACAACAGGAGGAGCAAGGGAGAGTGCCCAATGATGACATGGGCACAAAGGTATGCAGGGAATGAGGAGGAGGGAAGCAGCCCAGCTGCCCAGGGCCCATAAATCACACCAGTCAGACAATGACCTTTCGTGTGCTGCCCACTGTTAAAGGTTTCTGACGTGCAAAGTCCTCCTCTCCACTTTGCGGAGACAGCAAGGGCTCACAAGTTATTAAAAGAGGGCCCAATTGCCAGTCAGAATGAATAAAGCTGTTTGGAAAAGAGGCAAATAAAAGGTATGAAAACTTTACATAAGCAAGGAATCAGGTCAAAAGTCTCCTGAAGGTATGAGCATTTTGGGCTATATTTTTGTCTTCATGGGCAATGCTGCTGCAAAGGAGGGCTGATAATATCAGTTGCGATGCTTATATCAAGACTCGGAGAGGGCAACAGCTCTTGGCCAGCTGCATACTGGTTGCAAAAAAGAAAACAATGGGAATTGCATTGTCACTTTATAGGACAGCATTTCTGATTAGAAAGAGAGCAGAGACAGTGACTTTATTCTCCTTGTCTTTTGCCACAATCACCCACAACCATTTTAACCTGTTTTGAAGAACACAAAACTCACAGACCACTGGACCATAAAGCCAATTGTGCTCTTTCTCTGCATAAATAAGTGAGCATCTTTGGTGTTAAAATGAAGTAATTCCACTTACACTCTGTATTCTGTAAGTTATACATAGCTTATAAACACAGGTAAATAAAGGTATAGTCACAGTGTGTATATATATAATTATAGTCTAAAAAGTCACATTATTTCATTTCAGGACAAACTAGTTTCGTGGTTTCTTAATTTTATTGTCACATAAGGAAAGTTTTCTGCAGAGACTTACATCTTGCTGATGACTTCTTGTAGGTAACTAAGCTTCTCAATGAGAAGGGTTGATGGGGCTGGGTCCCTGCATAACAAAGAGATGGGCAGAATGCTTGGATGTTATTTTTAAATGTGACAGGACCATCAAGACATTATATAGTAATTGTCACACAATGAATTCTTTGCCTGCCACAGATCAGGAACTGTAAATAAACTCCTAAGGAAACAGATATCCTAGTGTGGTCTTTAATCTATCAAATATGGTAATTGTTAGCACAATCTAACAACTCACTGGCTTGCAAATTAATCATTCAGTCTTAGCAGCAAGGTGCATCTTTTTATCACTAATACTTGGCATACGAAGTGTGGCTAATAAGATGCCTCTAATTTAAGAGTCTCACAACATCCCCCTCATGGAGATAATTGCTCACATTGAAGGCCTTGATCCTGAAAAGGCTACAGAGAACAATGCTCACCATGGCTAATCAACTGCTCTCTACCACTGGAGGGGACCACCTCTGGCTGGAGTGCTAAGAAGGACATCACAGGCTATAGGAAAAACAGTATGGGTTGCAACTCATCGATATATATGACCAACTGGACCATAAAGGTAATGTAAGCTCTGACCCAGAAATATGCAAAAATTCAAGAATTTTTAACAGCTTTGACCTAATTTGAACAATACAGTTTGAACAAGATAGCTTCAAACTGTGTAGGTTTTGAGCAATGCTTATAGTTCCTTCCTTCTAACATCACCTTACCCCTCTTGCTGTCCAGACCTAATCAAATATCAAAGCCTTCCCTCACACAGTCCTCTTCTTCCCCTAAGCAGTGTTCAGCTCCACCCACCTGCCTCCACCTGGTCACCATTTACTTTTACCTCAAGGAGGCAGCCAAGTTCTCATGGTCTTCAGCCTCAGGGCTTCTCTCCAGAGCTTTACCTGCATCATTCATCAGACTGACTACCCCTCCCCACTCTCCTAGTGATCCCTTACAGACATGGATTTGTTTAAAAGACAACAAGTTTCAGGCAGGGAACTCCTCTTCTTGGTTGAAGGGTGAAGAATTCACCCATGCTCTAGTGCTCCACAAGGTAATAAGAGCCGAACAGAAGGGCTTATGCCTTTTCTATGTGTCTTCACAGCCTGCAGTGATTTCAAACAGGGTAGTGAAAAATTTTAAGAAGACAGAGGAGCCAACCCATTGCAGAATATTAATGCAAAAGATATAGGTCCTGATAGACTTCGGGTCTTTCCCAAAAAAAGCTGGGGGGAAAGGAAATTTACTGCATAACTCTAAAATTATGATTATCTAGTAAATGCACTATCTCAGTGGATGTGATAATCAACTACATAATTGCATGAGTTCATTTTGTTAAAATATTATTTTTGTTAAGAATGAATCCCCCCAAAACCACAAAGATATGACAACGCATCCTGTGTGTAAGTCAAGGATGTAATAACAGACACCAGACTTCAGACACCGGACTGCCTCTCCATTATTTCTTAAAAACTGGACTTGAATACCACCAAGATGAGCACAAGGCTCAGATGGGTTCTGGATAAAACACCAAGTACCTGTGAAGTCTGAAAGGAGATAAAAACAAGCCCTTTTGCTCCAGATTTACCATGCCCAACAACATAACAAACTTCGTTCTCCACTTGTTTGATTTTTTGTGAATGCAGAGGCATCCAAACCTCAGCAGGGGGATGGCACATCCCTTTCACTCTTAGATCACAAAAGTGGCAAGAAGCCAGTGAACAGCTTTGAGAGAAGTCTGCACGTACAAGATAAAATTTGAGAAAACAAGAGGAGAATCATCCAAGGTTATGGTGGGTATGCAAAACTTCCCCCCAGGGAAGATTGACCACTTTGAGAACTGTACTGTAAACCAAAATATACAGTAGCAACCAGTAACACTAAAAATTCCCCATTCAGCACTGACTTTTTTCTGTTTTATTTTGTTTTCACTGGAAGTCGTCAAAATATCTACTTTGAGCATGATGGCAGATCACTGCCAATCTGGTGAGACTGAGCTACTTCTAAATTGGGAACTGTGACGGGAGAGTAGTGCAGCATTAAGGCTTAACTAAGGAAATGAGTCACTTAAATTCTACAGCTTCTTCTCTAATTGAATAGAAGAAATTGTTATCAACTAATTAACACTTATGATTATTATTATCAGTGGGTTTATAGAATTGTAACCTAGATATCACTATATAAAGTTAAACAACTGACATACAGAATCAAACCCCGCTGTATTTCCTTCTTTCAGTATATAACTGCTTGTTTAAGAATAGTGGACTGATTAATCAACTAAAAGTTCAAGGGACCAGAACATTATCAGAAGGCTGACACTGTATCGAATGAATTGGCACTTGCATTTTTAATTTAGTATTCCATTTCTTAGTTAAACTTTATTGTCTACCCTATATATATATATATATATGCCTTTTATCTTCTTGAAAAGCAGGAGGTACCTCTTCAGTAAGATTTATTGTGAGAATTACATCACCCTTACTTTTTCTTCACATCCTTCCTTCTGACACCAGTGTGGTCCAAACCTCTCTCCCTGCTGCAGCTGCTTAGTAGAACAAAAAAGGCATAACTGCTCTCCCCATACGTTCAGAAGTGGAAGGAGATCTGGCTGTTCCCATACGACAAATTCACTTTGCTCTTTTCAACCCCAATGTTACAAGGAGAGCAGTACAGCAGTTTCTCCTCTACAGCTCTAAGTCTTGCAGCTCAGAATGGCCGCACAGTAAATAAACTTAGAAGTAGTATATTCAGAAATTGCAACGTCTGAGTAAAAACAGCCAGACAAAAATCTGCTCCAAGTCCTTGATCCTACAAATGCACAAACTCACACAGGTCTCCTCTGCATACCATTCTGCAAATATTTAGCTGAATGAGTTCCACACTCACCAATTTAAAAACTTCACACCTGTGTCTCTTTACCAGGAGTTAAGTTTTATACGCTCTGAGAGCAAGGGAAAAGGGAAGTGCAGACACAGTTTACGAGCTGAAGGATGATTGCAAGATTGCAGGCACTTGGTTTTACATCCTCACCAGTGGAGAGGCTGGGAAATAAGCTCCAAAAAGGCCACACACTAATGACACCTCAAACCTGAGGCAATAGCAACATGCCCCCTAAGAGGCAACTTCCAAACTGGTGACAAAAGCGGGTGAGACAGGGCACAATTCACCCCCAGGAAGAGCACAGCCCCATGCCGCTTACTGGTATTGACAGGACCAGGCAGCATGCCACCCACCACCAAAACACCTTGTCTGACCTCCCTGTTCCGTAAACATTGCTCCAGGTAAATCTGAAAAAGGAAAGAGCTTTAGTTTCTGCAGGACCAGAATCCCACCAAGTCAGTGACCTTTCCAGAAGCACAGTGAAAAAAGCATGTCCCTCTCCTGCTTTCAGCCCAATCCCATAAAGCTTTTTACACACACTTAAACTCATCCTTCCACATTAAAGTGCTTATGATGAACTTTAAGCACCCACTTATGTACCATGGAAGCTTCACAAGGTGCTTTTGGAGAACCTGGTCCTTAACTGCTCGCTGAACTGAGTTGGTTTGGCATTAAAGAGGACCATGTTCACCCCCAGAAGGATTGCTACAAGCCAAACCATCAAAAACAGACTAAACACAGCAAATCCAATGCACTCAGATATGAATACAGTTTTTCCCAAGAACTCTAAGTCCCATCCCAACCCTTTCAGCCATCTTCTAGCATGACCATAACAGAGTGCTCCACACAGGCTACTCCTAACCTAGTACATCCCAATGTCATGGACAATGATGCAAAGTCCATCCACTGGAGAGGGCAGTACCATGGAGCAATCAACTGAAGACACCCCAATGCAGGTTTCCATCAGGTATGTGCTTATCTCACACTCCAAAATCAGGTTCTCTCTCTCCACATGAGGTTGTGGCACAGCTTGTATATGAAAAAGCAATACATAGTCACTAATTGCTCTAATTTATTACTGTTACACTGTCTCATTCAAAACATCATTTAAACCCAAGTTAAGAGCTAGATTGCTAAATACACTTTAATCATAATATTCTTCAAAGAATGAAAGGCGGGCAGACAGCAGCCATTTTGCCTTCATCTGTCTTTTCTTGTTGCCAAAGCCCTTTCAGAGGCTCACCCATTTATCATTTAGATAGCAATCGTTAGCTCTTTTCATCCCAACTCCTACAGACTGATGAGGGTTGTTACTTTTTTTTTATTTACTTTCTAACTATGCACAGACTTAGTGCTGTAATAACTTCTGTCCTTTTGTAAGATTTCTCATTTAAAAGGGGAGCACTGAAAATCATACCCAACCCTACACAATCTGTATGGAGATGTGTCCCTGCATAATGAACAAACATGGGGATTTTAAAGCAAAAGGTAAGCAGTCAAATACTGCAAGTCCACACTGTTGACAAAATCTGGATTTTTACTCTCGTGGCATTTTAATAATCTTATTAAACACACACCTCAAAACAAGTCCTTCTGGGTTAGTATTGCAGTTGTTTGCTCAAACTTATGAAGCAATTAAATTTAAGATCCAAAGAATATACAAAATATATAATCTGGACTACAGACTACATGGGCCAGCCTCACTCATCATGGGCCCTGATATAGTTGTATTCACATTTTTACCCCAGACTTCACGGGACCAGCACCAGGTCCAGGCAGACCACAGATGGGACATGGCCAGGAGAGCCACCAGCAGTATTCCCACAGCAGTGCTGGTTGGAAAGACACTTATTAAAACTTTGCTCCCCTAAATTAAATTGCCTCAATGTACCTTAAAGGAGGAAGCACTGTCACCACCTCATCGTTTCTCCTTAGGGAGACACAAGGCAAGCAGAATAATCTCCTCCACGCCTTTCAGCAATGCCATGGATGTAATCCTGCTCACTTACTCCCTTACTGCCAAACACAGACCAGCCAGAGATATTTGGGATTTTTTGAAGAATATTACCATGCATAAAAAGCAGAGAAAGAAGAAAGGATCCTTTTCCAAAGTTCTTTTTTCCACAAGGAATTTCCTTTTAGAAGCACAGATTTAATGTTTTTTTTCCTCCATTTTAAAAAGGTGTCTTCCGAGTTTCGGCTTACTTTCAAACAACACTTGCTTTCAATTTTGGAAAACATTTGGATGTCTATTTCAGGATGTTAAGAAGTTTTATTTCAGTTTTGTTTAAGAAAGATACAAAGAAGTTGACAGAGAAGAGAGGAAATTAACAGTTTCCAGCTACTGAGCTAAGGCAGGCTGAAAAATCAACTGTTGGGGACACACACACACCCAACCCCAAGAGAAGTAGTTTTCTTTTAGAAAACTTAAACCAAACAAGATATTCTTAGTGGGAAAGTTATTCATGTGAAAAAGTTTGACCAGCTCTACAAATAACTGAGATATAATAACAGGTCACTAAAGTGAATGAAGAAGTCAGTGTTCTTTAAATGCAGATTTGTGGGCATTAATTTATTCAAGGCCATGAAAACCCATGAGCTGAATGCTCATCACCTGTAGGATCCAACCCACCACCTCTCACCTCAGTTCCCTGTGTACACTCAATGGCAAATGGTCCTTCTTGGTTACACCAGGGAGCCCAGTGCCTCATTGCTCACATCTCCATCTACAGCATCGGTTCCCCTATCCCGCCACATGAGGCTCAGCCCCACAATGCACAGACTCACACAGCAATTTGGGCATTTACTGGGAACAGCAGGTACGAGGGTATGACAACTGAAAGCAGATCAGAAGAAGTTACCTGTATCCCTCTACCAAAAAGCATCTCATCTATCAAAAGAAATAAGTGCTCTAAAGGCTGGAAACTGCTGACGTACATTTGTTCAACTAATGTCCAATTATTATTACATGAAACACTACATGGAACAAAAAGGAGTCTAATAAGAAAGCTAATGAAAATTAAGTATTTTACAAGAAAGTTACCTAAGCATAAAGTCAACTAGATATCACTTTGGTTTTCAAATCCAGGGGCACCAACATGTGAAAAGCTGACATTCACATGGGAACAAGTTCTTAGCCATGGAGGAAATAGAGCAGCCAAAAATCTTGCAGAAGTCCAATCTCATCACACTACCTTCATTTTTTTCCCCTAAGCACACATTTTAATACAACACCGGGCTTTCCATACAGTACTTGAAAACAGTTCTCTGTGCAACATTTTGAACTGAAACTTTTGCAAATAGATGTTGGGGAGAGGGAGTAGAAGTTTGCGGGGGGAGAAAGGTGTCCGAAGGGAGCACAAGCTGCAGCTCCCTCCCTTGCTGCCCCAAATTGTTGAGGATTAGAGATGCAAGACAAGTGACGATGTTCAACCTCTGCAGCCTGCTGTCCTGCATAAATGAAACTGGTAGAAAATTGTGATATTGCTTGCTATTCATTACCTTTTTCATTTTGATTTTTTACTCGATTATAAGCTTAATAAAAGCTTCTTGCTGCACTTCAGTGAAGACAGATTTCACTGCTACTCTCTTCACTGACTTCAGCCATAAAGCCACGCTAATTACTTTGAAAGGTTAATGGGAGGAAAAAAGAAAGAGATACACACAAACACACACATATTCCTAGTGAGCTGTCATGGGTAAAAGAGGGCTACAGCCCCGGCTTGGCCAGCCCTATTAACAGAACAAAGGAGCTTCTGGCCTGGCAACAGAGAGCAAAAACTGTGGATGCAGAGAACAGAACAGTGAGAGAGAAAATAAGGAAGAAAGAAAAGGAAGTAACACTCATTCTTGTGTTGTGAGGTCCTTACTATGCAAAGCTTTCATGCTGCAAAGAAAAGTGCTATTGAGAGAAGGTGGAGGGGACCAAAATGCTGGGAGGAAAACGAGCAAACACGCTGCAGTGCCCGCTGTGAGGGGCCCAGGACACTTCAGCAGCACCAGCGTTGCCTGCAAATGCAGAAATCATTTAGGAAGCCAGATGATACGATAGGTACCTATTTTAAAATGAATGAAATAACTACTTTCTTGACAGATTTGCTCTATTATGCTGCTAACAACCTGCAGGTGCACACCACCTCTGAGCATCTTGCACAGCATAAACACAGCATAAACACACACTGCAAGTCACAAGATGGATCATGTATTCACTTTTCCTCCGTACACATGTAATGTTCAGGACAGTCACCTAAATTAGATCTACTTTTCTGTAAAAAGAGGAGAGAAATTGAATTCAGAGAAAACACTTCAGTTGGACAGGTAGAAATGCCAGGAGAGCCCCAAATTATCAGGGCAATCCTGGCTGCAGCCAGCTCCATCTGAGCACCCCGCAGGCTTGCAACAAGAGGATCTAGCTCCTCACTGCTCTGTCTCTTGCCATAGTCCTGCAAAATTGCACACTCCAAACACTGTACTTTACCACAGTCATTAATAACTACAGGGTACCCCATTTGCATGGAAAAAATTACCAGCAAGTTAAAACCTCACTCACTCTCTCTCTCCTTGATCCTCCTCTTCCAAAGCAAAGTCCTCTGAACTTGTGTTTACAGCCCCACCGAAACAGACGAACCCATTTCATGTGCTGGGGTGCTTTGCTCACTGAAATCTTGCCCTGCAGCAGTAAGCACCAGGATGGGGTCTGTATATACCAAGTGCCCCCACCCAGTTGACAAAAAAAAATCCCATTTTTGACGTTTTCCACATTTTTTTTTCTGTTGGATAAAACACTGGGAAACATGAGTCAACAGCATCATGTATTTTTTGCCTGGGTCCAGCTCCCCGCAAATTAGGGGCATTTTACTCAAGTATGGACCACAAGGCTTATATATTAGATCACATTTAGTGATTACTTAAGGACTACTACTTGGGTTAGGATGATTTTCACCCACAAATCTCAAAACGCTTTGCAAACATGAGGAAACCTAATTTTTATCACTTCCCTGTTTTGCAAAAAAACAGAAGGGAAAGCGCAAAAGATAGTTCCTTTTGGAGAGGGAAAAATCCCTGCCAATGGCCAAGAAACAAGACAAAAAAGTGTGACCCAGGTCCTCCCCATCACATCCCTAAGCCCTTGAGAAACCACATGCCTGTGGATCACTTCGGAAATGCATTTTGGAAGTCCTCCATGAAATGTGCAGTATTTATCTCCCAGTTCCTGAAATCCTGTTATCTTGACAAGTGACAACTAGCCATTTTCAGCACAAAGAAAGAAAACATATTTTCTGGCTCTCCATGTTAATTATACTTTAAAAAAATACATAAACTGTAGTCATGGGAGGGAGGGGGGGGGGGGGGGGGGGGGCGGGGGAGAAACCCTGTTACAGTAGCCACACATGGACAAACTCACAGACACAAACTAATTACTTTGTGTCCTTCCCAGCAAGTTTCATTCAATTAGCTGCACGGCTGAGTTCAAAAGGTGATTAATTGAGGCCTATTCTGGTTTATGGAATTACAGTCCCTCAATGATGTATGCAGAGACATGGGGAAAACTTAGATTTAAGCTCAGCTGCCTTGGCCAAATACTGAAAGAAGAAAAGCTTAGAGGCAGGGGGAAAACGAAGGCACTCAGCATTCAGATCTTGTCTGTGGTCAAGCAATTTCCAACTCTGTGATGACCAACACAGCGGTGTAGCACACATATAAATACTTATCTATCAGCACTTAAAACCTAAATCAGAAGAGTACCAAAACAGCTCCTCAATGATGTACTGTCAGTAACACCTATAAGTCACAGGATGGCTGCCACCTCACCCAGAAGCTGATCCTTTTAGGCACATTCTAAAGCTACTATTAATTTCTTCAGACAAATGGCTTTTTTCCTGCCCTTAATGCTTTTTTCATTATTTTGTTAGGTTGTTAAGCAACTTCTTAATCTTCTTCCTTTGGTAATCTGTTCTGATAGAGGGAACATTAACATCTGGGTGCTTTTCAACAAAGTCCCTTAGGATGCTCAGGGCACTCCTTTGTCCTGGGCTGAAGAGCAGAAGGACACTAAAGACAAACGTAAAACAACTTAAGAGTGATGACCCCAATCTTTTTGCCCACCTCTTGCAGGAAGCTTGCTCAGCAAGCCCGCACAGCTCCTGACCCAGCCAGACAAGGTGTACCAGCACCTGCTTGCAGCATCGCCCCGGGGTCTCCAACTCTTTTGCTTGCATTTGGACAGATTTCTAAGGACTGAGGAACCAGGCAGGTTCAAGGACTCCTTTGGTCTGAAATCCCACCCCCGATTTTGCAGATTTTCAGTGAATCACCTTCCCCAGGAGTAGCAAGATGGATTTATCTGTTAGCAATGACAGCCAAAGCTGCAAAAGAATGAAAACAATAAGAAAAACCAAAACCAAACCAAACAGCCTTGACAATCTTGAAAAAGACAGGAACAAAGTAAATTTTCAAGTCTCCTGGGCTTCATGGACCTGCCCAGTGCCCATAGCCACATGTCTCCCTCTGTACCTCCCCGGCACCTTCCAGACTTTCTTTGACCAACAGAATCCAGACGTGCAGCCACATTCAGACCTGCTGCAGAACACCTCTTGGGCACAGGAGTCCCGACTGCCAACAGCACCAGTGTCAGAGTAATATTCAAATCCCTGTCCTGATTTACAGCCAGCAGCTGGAATCTCCCATCAGTCGAGAAGAGCACCTCCTCAGTCAAAACTTGGAAGGAGCTTTATATGTTTCTTTATGCAGGATTAGCAATGAAGCTCCTTTTAACTTCAACTTTTGTGTGTTATTGACCTGCCTGTGCTCCACAGCCCATGCAGTGCCTGTGGCTTTGGTTTACAAGGTGGCATTACATCACCCCTGGGGACCAACAGTGCCAACTATCCACTGTAGACCTAAACAATCCAACCCATCCACTTTAGAAGGTGACATCTGTGTTCTCAACTTGCCCCGTTAATGCATAAACTCTCATGGCTGCAGGATGGCACTGAGACCACACAACACCAAGTGGGCCGAGGAACCTGTTGATCAACCCTCCTGTTGAAGCTGTTTGATCATACAGGCATGACAACAGGCCACAGGCTGCCCTACACATCACCCCACAGTGTGCGCAAGCACAGCCTCTCCCCTGCTACATATATCACCCCAAAACAGGGGTCCTGAGCCTCAGCTGCTCTGCACAAGAGCCACTTTTAAAAAAAAATACATCACCTAGAATAAGCTACAGTAGCAGGAGTGAGTTTTGCTTTCATTGACTGTTATCTTGATTTTCTCACAAGAATGCATGGCGAGCACACAGGTCCATAACGTATCAGCTGCATTTCAAATTCAGAATATATAACTACTACTATAAACTGCAGGAGTATCGCTCTAACAAATTACTTAAAATCCAAACAGCTCAAAACAAACATAACAGTGACTCAATGGCAGATGCATTTTTCATTTATTCATTTCTGTTAAAGCGCATGCAATGTTAAAAGCAACAGATAATTAAAACAGATGAGAGCAATACAATGGTAGGTAAAAAGGTGCCACTTACTGTATCAGTAATTAGTGATATTTCCATTATTCTTCTTTTACAAGTATCATTTTCACCCTTGTAGCTTCTGCCTTCTGTAGCTTAATAACTTCTTGTTTCTACTTTCTTTGTTCAGGTATACAAAATTCAGCATCATGCAATCAAACAAAAAAATAGCTTGGAAATATACCTGCAAGAATGATGCTTACAGACACTCTGACTCTAGTACCTAGGCCCACTTCTTTCCCACTGCAATGTTTACACTCAAGTAAAACGGAATAAGCATATCTAAGTTTTGTTAGAAAAAGTATTCATTACCTTATGATTAAAGAAAATCACCAAGATAAGACACGTTGGGATTCTTATCATAGCAAATCTAGCACATGTAATTCACACTGCATCCAAAATAGCCGTTCTAATTATGTCAACCCTCATCTTTCTGTACAGCATGGTTTAACTTTGATTAGTGAATTAGCACTGCACATTTGGGCTGGTGCATGCTCAGGATTGACTGAACTGGTCCACTTCAGTCCAGAAGTTTTCTTTCCATGCTTGTGCTTTAAAAACAGGAGGAAAACAATACAATGCAACTGGGAAGCAAGTAGGTAAATGTTTGTATAAAACACCCCAAAACCAACAACAATAGCAATCTATTGAATACGTATCTGTAACAAATGCAGAAGGTGGAAGGCTTAGGAAAAGGGGAAAAAACAGAAGAGATGCAGAGTAAGACAAATCCACAGAGTGAAGTTGGTACTGCCTGAACACATTTCAGTGATCATCTTGCAGGCATAAACATGGAATTTTAGTCACTTAAAGAGAAAGTTTAATATCTCTAAATTTTTAGGTGTCAAAACCAAAGAATCCCTTCTCTGACAAACAGAAGGTGGCATGAATAATACTAACTTATGTCCTGATAGTATGCAACAGGGTACTATTACTCTGCAAATCTGAGCAGTCCCCATACATGCACTCATACTAACCTTTAAACACCCCAAAGTAGTTAAAACAGAAGTAGAAGCAGACTTGGTGGCAGCTTTTACTGAAGCACAGCAGGGGGACAAATCAGTGGGACATACATTGCATGTGGAGAAGGCCAAGTTAGGTCAGAAGAGGAGGAGAAGAAATATCTGCACCTTAATCATGCCTTAGGATCTGCTAAGATACAGTGTCCCAGTGAAGGGGATGGCCACCACGACAGCTGTATGGAAACAATTTTCTTTTTGCAGAGCATTCACTGCAGAGTTACAGCAGAAACCACTTACTGGAGGAATAAGACACAGTGAAAGAAATCTGGCCACAACGAGCTGGTAAATTCAGGGGGTGACCATTCACCCAGACCAGATGACTTTCACCCTGAGGACCCAAGAAGCAGCTGCAGGCATAAACACACACAGCTATAAAAGACAAATTTCTTCTCAGCCTTTAAGGCTAGACTGCACTGTGCCACATGCATCCTCTTTGTCCACATGGGAATTTTGGGAAGGTGCAATGTGCATCTTTGCTGAGAGCTTCCCAGTGACCCCAAGAGCTGCAAGGAGGTGTCAGGATACAGCACCCACTCTAATGCTGGGGTGCACATCAGGCACCGGCTATACATAGCCATTAAGACCTCTCCTCAACCCCTCGTGTAGCACTTTTCAAAATTTACTCATCTATATTTATTCTTTATATAACAGAAACAAAAGAAAACAAACAAAAAAACTAACAGGGAAAAAAAGTATTTATTTAAGTGTAGGAAGAAATAACTAGGGAAAACAGGGACAGCAGAGAAGCCCCGTGGCATGGCCAGTGCTCAGGCAAGAGCTCAGGGATGCAGGAGTGAGCCATTTCAGCTGCCAGTATGTGCAGCATGCCAGAAAAGGAACGTTTGCTGCCAAGGAACTGTAAAGAAATATTGGTGCAGTTAAGTATGCAAATATTGTGTTGTTGACAAAGGAAGTAATTGGATATTTTTTCAACATTTTTCCTTGTGGTAAGGAGAGGCTCTGCACCTCTCTTTAAAGGCATTAAATAGCAACACCACAAGCCCCACCATCACCCTCACATTTGACACTTTAAATCCATAAGCATACACAAGTGCATGTATATATACACTTCCAACATACCTTCCTCCTTTTCAAAAATGGAGTGCCACTTTTAAATATTTCCACTTTACTTGCTTTGAATTGCCAGAGATCAAATGAGTCAATTAAGTGCTGTGTCTTTTTTGTTCAGAGGCAAGATGAAGGTAATTTGCTGCTCAGTGCATCTGTCTCCTCATCAGCACAGTAAGGACCGGGCTAATTAGGGGAGGAAAACAATATGGTCATATGGATAGGCCAGATTGCCTGTCACTCAGCTATTCAGCGGGCAGGTTGTGCTATAAGGACAGCAAACAGATGATGAGTCTTCATCTCCTTCCTCGTAGTGCCTCAAGAAAAAAAAAAAAAAGAATACTTCAAGTACTCAGATGCTACCTGACTATTTTTAGCATTAATCTCAAAAGGTTCCTCTCCCAAGTCCTGTCATTGCTGATGTGCCCGTGATGAACGCTGCTGCTCTTCGCTCTGGCGAGGAGCCCCATGCCAAGGTTTCTATTTTAGCAGCTCGCCAGCGCCGAGGCCGGTCATGCTGCACCGTCTGCTCACCCAGGTGGGCAAGGGGCAACCCTGGCTCACACCACAGGAAGCACAGGCAAGCTGCAGCACTGGCACATGGAATTTATCAGCATTGTGTGCTTAATTGGTAACAAAGTAATTTCAATTCCCTCTTCTATTGACCTTAATCTAGGCATCGCTCCGCTTTACAGCGGACTTGGTGCAAGCAAACGTGGGGCTCTCCCTGCTCTGAGACCTCCCCACGCAGCAAACGGGAAGGCACCCATCTGGAGGATGACTGTTTTCATAATGCATCAGAATGTTCACAATCTCTGCCTCCTACACCATGATTTTTTTAAAATAAGTGTTTTGAAAACAATTGAAACTTGTAAGAAGCAGTGCATGATCAAGACCCATCTAAAGCTGTCGTTGCTACTCCCTTCACTCTCCAACACTGAAAATTCCTAATTATTTTTCATCATTTTAGTTTCAACAGATTCAATCAGGCATATGATTTCAAACACCTCTGACATAGCAGCACTGCAGAATCACAGACCCTGATGCAACAATCACGTGGTGAGTGCCCTGATTCAGCTTTAAATCACCAATCCTAAATCTGATGTCAAAAATTATTTTCTCGATAAACTGCAAACATGCAAGTGCATGAGAAAAACAACTTTAAGGAGACGAGCTAGAGATAAGTAATTCCCAGTCACTCACACGCAATCCCACTGCGGCATTTCTGTTTATTAGGAGAAGATATGGAATATCAGAGGAAGTTCATTTATTCACTGGCCTGTAAAATCAAGCAGCAGTAGACATTACATTTACAACATCTAAGCTTTATTTGCTACTACAAAATGAAATTGTATAAGGTACAAAAAACAAGTTAGCTCATATTGAGCATATCATGAAGGCAATCAACCCAACCAAGGGCTTTCACATCTCCCTGTCAGCCACCACGAGACACAGACTGAGTGCTCGATACTGCAAATACAGCTGCTGCTTTTTTTTTTTATATAATTTATTTATTTTAATAAAGTATTCCCAGCAGATCTCTGGTTTTACATTGATCAGAAACATACCAGTAAAGTCTACTCCTCAAGCAGGGAACAGTTTTGCAGGGCTTGCTAAAAAACAAACTACAAAAAAAAAAAATCCAAAGAGGTGCCAAACCCAGAACAGACTTTTAATGGAGAGCACCCTTCTTTGCACACCAGGGGGGACAGATTCACTCACAAGCCATTTAAAAAACTACCAGGGAGCATCTTAAAGCCTCAGTTCAAAATGAGAAAACTCTCATCCTAGATTTTGGAACACATTCCACAATGGTCTTGACCCAACAGCTTTGCTTAAACCAAAGCAGCTCTTTGCTCCCATTCTGAGGGCTGCAAAGTTTGGGATAAGTCACCTATTAATCTAGATCCATAAATAAACATCCAAAAACATGGATCAGATTTCAGAGCTCCCTCTGAACTTCAAGTCTTTACCCCTGCACCCTCTCACCAGATATGAAATAAATTGTATTTTTTCCCTTACCAACTCTTCACATCATTATTTACTGACAGCCTACAACACATCCAACCCCTCAAACAGGTGAATGCGAATCTGACAATACACATCAAGGGACAAGGGCCAATACTGGAGAGCAGCTATGATTATATACAGTAGCACAGGTGAAAATAAATAGGTAGTAAGTCAGTATGCCATGTATTCAGTAGGAGTACATAAACTCCCTTAACCACAGCTTTATTGCACCAGTATCCCACAGAACTGATGGCAGAAACTACAATTTATATTTTTCTACTTCTTAAAGCCATTTAAATTGTTCCTTCCAACAGTGTTTAAATATTAAAATTGGTCCAAATCACATATTCAAATTTATGCAAACTATGCAGAAAACGTCAGTGGTAGGAATGGCGAACCTGGCTACTGGCTTCATTAAGCAAATCCAGGCAATAAATTGTGCCCTCCCCATGAACAAACACTTGACAGGGTGGCTGAGTCAAATGAAAGTGGAACACAGGGCAATGAGAAGGTCTGGCTTGTGAGCACCAGTAAACCGTGTTCTGCTTGGGTGCCCCACCAAAGCTTTGCCAGTAGTGCTTTGCAAAAAAAACACTGTATGAGCTCCAGAAAATCTGTTTTGTGTAGTATACAAGCTATACTGACAACTACATGCTGGCAAGTTTATGGTCAATGTAAACACCAAGGCTTTAACAGCAATGGACTAAGCTGCAATAGGTCTCAGAGGGCTGTGCAAAACCCCTCTAAAAAAAGTCTTAGAGCAAGGGAAGCACGGGGAAATAGCACACAAAGCACAATGCATGTGAAATGCCAGCTTGCTGTGTATGCCAAAGTTTGCATGGGTTTGAAAAAGCAAACAAATTCTCAGCTGAAAAACCTCCATCGAGGTTCAATGCAGATCTCCACCTCCTGCCCAGGGGTCTGAGCCAGAAATTTGTGGGAGCCCAGTAAAGTCTTCTGGGAAGACTTTTATATGCGTGGCTTGCTCTTATATCCTCCAAAGGGTTACCGGACAAGGAGGACCACAGTTTGACACAGCCAAGTTGTATGTTCTCACATGGACCATTATACCTTGCTTTATGCTCTGCATCCACACAGGCTGATCCCACCCCATAGCTCAATCTTTCCTCATTAAGTCCAAAAAAAAAAAAAAAGCCCACCCACTTCAAAGGAGCAGACACCCTATTCCAGGTAACACATGTTGAAGGGAGGTTAAACTGGGGGCTGGCACTTCAGCTTCGTCATGGTAATTATAACAGACTGGAAGCACCTAGACTGAGCAGTGTAGCAACTTCGTGGCTAGCTCCCCTTTTTTGGCTAGAAAATTAGAAAGTCGCCTTTGCAGTAAATATAAAGAAATATCCAGCTCCAACCTGACAAACCACTGTATCTGAAAAAAGAGAAATGGACGCGCCATTGCTATTCCGCAAATGAAACGAGGAGTCTAAAGGACTGAGCGCAAGCCTTGGAAATTTTTGCAATGATGTGCATTAATCAAAAAAAACAAACCACAAATAGCAACCAACTGAAGGGAGCGCTTGAGTCTTAAGAGACGCCTTAAGTCCAGCCAACACTGAAAGCATTTAAATTCTGGCAGCTTCAGAAGTAAGTGCCAGCATGAATTTAGATACTTGGATACATTCAAAGTCCTCCAGTTGCAGTTTCACTAGAAAATAATGAAACTATACACAATCAAATCATTATAAATAAAGTTTTTTGAGCTCAGTGGAAGACAACACTGATGGATTCGTGATCTGTGCTGTTGCAATAAAGCTAGTAATAATTTTGATGTATTGATTTATTTTTTTCTTTAAAAAAATAATCTGGATTTCTGCAAGGAATGCCTGCTCAGGAATTTCAGCCGAGCTGAACACTGTATGTTGCTGACATTGCCACTATGCTTTAAGTCAATTAGGGAGACTGGAGCCAGATGGCTGGAAATGACCAAAATTACGCAGTACATTCTGTTTATTAGTTAGGATTATTATTCAGGCCATAATTGCTTTTAACAGATTATTTATCATTATTAAGATTACAATGATGTTCAAGAAAATTACAAACTTACTAAAAACATCATTTTTCAATTGCATCTGTCTCCACTCCGCTCAAAACTTTTTTTAAATGCATGAACTAATGAATTTAAAAAATAAAAATAAACCCATTTCACTAGCCAGATGCACTGATTTTGGGACATGAACAAGACTGCAGGAGAATGGCAGCAACAGGACCTTCCCAAGGCAGCTTTTGCACTGCTGCTCACCTGAGCTGCTAGGATCCTCTTGCAGGGACAGGAGGATGGATGCTCAACACCTGCAACTCCTCTAAGATAGCCTGAACCCCATTATAAACTTAACCAGGCTCCCTTTGAAAAGGGCACGTTAAAGTCCTGCCTCTATAAGACTCATTCCTCCTGAGCTCCAGCCAAACAAGAAAACATAGGAAAGGCAGGTTTCACAAGGACTAATAACAGAAAAATCAATTGGGAGAGGCATCCAGGACCTAATTTTTAAACAGTGGCAAGTACATTGCTCCAGCAAAGGCCACGGCTTGCCTGAGGGAGTAATCATTTGTTTACACCATCAATACCAACATATATATCTCCTTCTTTCAACAGCTAAGATGGTCCCTCAGATGGGTTTTCCTGCAGCCCTTATCTTCAATATATATATTTTTTTAACCACTCAGTCATACAAACCATCATGTTCAGATAAAAAGATGGTCAAATGCTTCCACCCATGAGAAATCCACCACTCTTCCAAACTGCCTCCAATATGAGCAGTTTTGGAAATTCTGGTCCTATAACTCTGAACCCTCAAAAGTATAAATCCAGGTGTCAGCAGCTGGGGACTGGGAGAAAAAGGCAAGTATTCCTATCAGAGCCTACCCTAGGAGGAAAAGGCACACAGAAAACAATGGTGGACCAGTCTCACACAGCCACAAGCCCTACTCCTTTGACACTGGGAATATTGTTATGCAATACAGGTTTCTTTCTCTGCCAAAGATCTTAAGATCATAACTGAAGTCAAGCAACAATTGTGACAATCAAGTTGTGTGAATCCAAATCTCTTAAGCTTTTAACTTAACATATACATAGCAACTATCTGAAGATTTATCTTTATCCTACAGCCTTTGGGGAACAGTTAGGTTTAGCTGTCCACCGAATCCTGTATGCCACATTGCAACTACAGTTCAGCTTTGAAACAAACGCTTCAGCACACCATTTGTGGTTTAACCTGAATTAGCACTTGGCCGATCTGTGGCTTTTTCAACAGCACCACTCTTTTTCCTCCTATTCCTACAGGCAACTTCACATCTTATCCCACTGAGCCATGATACTCTTAATGCTTGTGGCTGCTGCTAGGTTGGGCTTTTAAGACATCTCCTTAAAGTAAAAAAACCTGTATTAGTAATATGCATGAAATGTCCTCTAAGGTGGACAAAATATTAGCCACCATTAAGAAAAAGGGCACCAGACAAGAAAAGCAGCATCCTGGCCGTTAAGCTCTGGACAGAACAGTGAGGAATGGAAGGAAGAGGCAGACTGGCTAATCAATGGGCACATCGTGCTGATACCCACTGAAACCATATTACATTTTCTCAAAATTTGTATACTTTCCATGCTACTTAATCTCCCCCCACACCTACCTCCTCATTGCCCTCAACTTCTAATAGTAGTAATGACCTTGGCACATGGCATTTTCTTAGAATTAATAGTTGGCTGGGGTTAATGGTCCTTGGCTACACCTTGGACCATCAACTCCTCCCAGACAGTCATTAATCCCAAGGAAATACCCTGCATCTCAGTAGTTATTGCTTAATTAGCTCCACATATAATCTGTGGAGCTGTAACACCACACCAAAGGGCTGACTTGTAAATTATGAGCAAGAAAACTTTCAAGTCAAAAGATTCAAGATACTGCACCAAAATCTAATTAAAGGCATTTTAACATGCTAATAAATAAGAGATAATTATTTGGGGGCTGAATTAGCTACTGAATAAGCAAAGCAACTGCTTTTGACTCAGTGGAGAGTTAGAGGGGCTCCTTTATATTGCTATACTACAGCACATGCTGCAGCAGACAGCTAAAGCACAAACCCAAGCCTGCACTTCAGCAATAAAGTTCTAGCTTTTAATATGCCATAAACTGCACCAAGTAACAGCTAGGGGAGACTTTGAGGAAGATGCACACAGAAGGGCTGCACACAACAACAGAGGATTTGGGACATTTGCAACAAAATCCTGTCCCTAAAGACTCCCCCAAGCACTGCTGAATACTCCTCACAGAAGTAGCCTGGGCTGCTGCAAGTCCTCTTTGCATTTCATTGCTCCTCATGTACTCCTGCCACCTTTAGGGCAGGTGTTTTTCCCAGATTACATATCCTCTGCAGAACCAAATATGATTAATTATGTTCTTTCATTATCAGAGTCACCCAAAGTGAAGACAGACCTCATATTTCATGATGCTGCATTAATCTCTCCATCCCAAAGGAGACCCAAGCTCATCACTGGCTAATTCAAGCCCAAAGCCTCTTCCATCTCCCTCCCCGCTCCTCGAGAACAACAGGGGAATGGGTTTTGGTAGCAGCAAAGCCAAGGGAAGATGAACGATCTTGTCAAAATAAAACAACAATAAGAGACTGATCCACAGAGGAAGATAAGCTAGAGGAAACAATTCAGATGAAGAGGACACCTGATGATTTAAATGTGGGGGGCTCAAAGAAAAAATGAGATGTCTATAATTATGAAAGAAGCATCTTCCCATTGCCTGGACTGTTATTAGCTGGGATAGGAAACAAGATGACAGCCAGAAACCTTGTAAATCAGCCCACACCGCATGTTGTCGTTCCTTGGCAGTAAGCAAACATCTGCCCACACCTGCACCAGCACAGGCAGTCAGCAGGATCCCACGGTTGGCTTGGGGGCTGGCTTTCCTTCCTGGCTTGTCTCCTTCAACTAGTGAACTCCACTGAGCTAAAAATAAGTGTACAACCAGCAGACTGCCAAACCAGAGCATCTTCCAGACCTCACCTTTCCTCCCTTGTGTTACAACCACCTACATGCCACAACCTACCAAACAGGCATTTTTAAAAGCAATTTATCAGTAATCACACTAGGAAAAAGAGGGCTCGTGCACTGCACAACAGGGCAGCACATCTCCTCCTCTTTCCCCTTCATATAGCTTTTCCATTTTGGTTTTTTTTATGGGTTTTCCTAATAAGGATTCGCCCACGCCACTGAGCTCTCTCCTCTTCCCCCTAGGCTGGCTACCTACCTGCCCTAATAGCTGCATAATTAAAAGGAAAACCACTCCAGGTAATTGGCAGGCTTTGCTAATTAAAAACTGGGGAGGTAATAATCTGGCCCAGGGAAAAACCCCACTCGTATGCCATAATACGGACCACCATCTGCTTGCTAAATTAGCCGTGGTGAAATATTAACATAGAAATGACTGACACTGATGATTTTTTTTTTTTTTTTTTTTTTTTTTTAAGGAGTTTGCCTTAACACAGAGGACATTTCACGACCTCAGTGAAGCTCTCCCTGAGACAGAAGACAATTTCTCTTCCAGGTATGGATGTAGACAAATTTTCTCAAGCATAAAGCCAGTAGCTTCCTCGTGACGGACCCTTCCAGTACCATCAATTTAACAGGACCAGCATGCACAGCTCTCCCTGCCTCAAGCAAGCGTTCACCCCTCCCACAGGTACACACGGGTCCTCTCCAGGGAGATTTATGGCCCCATACATGATGAGGGCAGCCCCACACCTAGGGTCACTTCTTAATTCACTGTGATTAACCAAACTTTAGGTGATTAAGGAACTCTCACAAGCTCTGGCTGGCTGGTTTAGATAAGACAGGATAGAAATATCACCGCTGCTTTACCTCTGATCACAAGGCTGGATCAGGGATGATCATCTGCTTCTCTTTACAACTCACACTCAAGCCAAATCCTCCCCATCTGGGGTAGAAACTTGGCCACTTCAGCAGCTAGCAGTCAAATGCCATGTTTTCACACCCTGCCACTGGAAGCAAATACAGATGAGGAGTACCTCAGGTCAGGACCACCTTGGGCACGCATGTCCCACTGCCCAGCAGAAAACAACAGCAAAAACTGCTCAACACAACATACAGATAACGTAGTCGAGCTCCTCAACTCCATTTGCATGAGATTTCTCTTTTACCATCACAGAAATGGTCTCCATAATGCTCCCAACCACCACAAGCCAAAATCCAGGTGGCCACTGTGCACAGCCACCTGGGAAAAAAAACAGTCCTTCCATCCAAAAAACCTTAGCCCAAGAAGAAAACAGAGAAAGGGGTGGGAACCAAAGCAGGGGAGAAAGAGCTGCCACAGGAGGATTCCAGGAAACCTGGGGCCCTGGACCATCTCCTGAGCATTGTTGCAAAGCCCTGTTCAGCCACCCCGTTCAGAGCTGCAGTGAGAAACGCCAGCGAGGAGGAGTGGGGCCATTCTTCCTCTCCAATCTTCCCATACCAAGTGGAAGGCACACCACAGTAAATTAAAACAAGGATGCTATTCAAGCAAGGAATCTAATTTCACTAATTAAAATTGTAACAACAGCTGTAAAACAAAACGACATTAAAGCACACAATATATTTGCCTTTTACAAGTTGCCATCGTATAGAGAAGACCTTCTTTCCCCAGCACTGCCTATTTACCTAGGGGAAGGAAAACCTTTAAATATGCTTTTTTTTCTTCTAGGTTTGTATTTTGCAGTGAATGCACAACCTCTGTAGTACAGCTGTATGGCCAAGGCGCTCTCAATACCATAAAGCATCCAAAATACAGACTCCCATCACCTGCCCTACTGATACACAGCACCAATATGTTGTTTAGACACAGACATGTGTTGTATATTGTATAGATGAATACGTAGCAGGACATGGGAAAGTGCCGACACATTGTGTTATGCATTTTCTAAGCCCAAGCAAAGCTGTGCCACTGGAGCAGCAGACAAGAGCAGCTCCTCCATATGCCCACAGGTTCTTTTCACTCTTAGCAGCAAACTGCAGGAGGTCCCAATACTGCCTGTACCTCTGCTAGCCCACACAACCATCAGGGAATAGAAGACCAAAGGCACCAAGGCCTCTTCCCTGAACCACACACAGCCATCAAACTCACAGCAAGTGCATTTTTAGCAACTTGGAGTCACATTTTAATTCTTTACTTTGACACATGATAATGTTAGCAATTAGTACTGTGGGCAAACTGCTTTCCTATATCTCTTTGATGTTCGTTATTTTTGCAGTGATTGTTTTGCTGAGAGAGGAATTTGTGTTCTCCATTACCCTTCAGGGAGAACAGAGAAGTGCTTAATGTAAAAAAAACATTTTAAAATATCACCCACAAAGCCTAACATGATACTGAGAGTTAAATCTGAAAGCCTTGCATCAAATATTATAATTACAAGGGTCACATCACCATCTCAAACATTCACTTCCCCCCACACCCCTTTTACAAAAGATCTATTTTTATTTTCGCTTAAGCATCAGAACAAGTAATGGGGAAAAGTCTGAGGAGAGACCATACGAAGTTCCCGAGGCAAGAGCTCATTAGTGACTCACCGCAATAATTAACAGTTAAGCTGACCCCATCAGGAGTCAAAATGCATTTTTCTGATGGAAACGGAGCGCGTCTCCAGAAACCTCACCGTGGCAGTTCAAAACACATACGGCACCCTCCAGAACCACAATTTATCATTACAGACTGAGTTTATATTAGGACATAAGTAAACAACAACAAATAAAATAATATTTGTACGATGCCTTGATACATTTCCCTCAGACATTTTCAGGTGTCAGCTGTAATAAATGAAGCATTTACTGGGTGCAGATGACACTTTTAAACAAATCAGTGCAAGTCCCTAAAGGAAACAAGCAGAAGCATATTCGGTAGTATTTCATCATTTCAGAGCTGGCAGAACGAAGCTGACAAGTACACAAGATAAATACTTTGTTCTGTCACGCTGTGTCACGTCGGGGAAAACATAAAGTGTTATATGACCTTTGGAAACACAGCCCACGGAAGCCTTCCTTCTCGCTTCCACGCCGCTGTTTGCAGGAGGGAAAAAAAAAAAGATAAAATAGGAACAGCCCTCCAAATGCACTGCCTCGCAGCAGTTGTAACTCAAGGGATTTCACATCCACCTTTCTGGCAGAGATTTTGCTGCTGAAGCCCGAAAAGGGAAGAGTGGTGGGAGCAGGAGGCAGCACCGCTGCACCTCCCATGGCTCTGCAAAAACAGCAGCAATGCACTCCTCGCAGAGGGGAAAGAAATAAAATGGTACAATAAAATAGTTAATTACTACTGAATGCTATTTTCCACCAACAGAATGAACATTCACGTTTTTTGCTTCTTTCTAAAAAAAAAAAAAAAAAAAGAAAAAATTCCACCCTTTTGCTCTTGGTGGGATTTAAAAGCACAAGCCATGCTGAGCAGCACCCAACCCTGCTGCTCTCGGCAGAGCATGGCTGTAGCACAGCAGCACAACCCAAGGGCCTTGCCTTCTGTGCCAAAAATCACTTTACTGGGCCAGATGAAATCATGCTGGGACACTGCTGCTTCAACAACCTCCGCTGGACCATGGCGTGCCCCAACACCATGCCCAACTCAACCGTAAAGCACACTGATGTAGACTTGTAAGTAAAGCAAAGCGCAAGATCAGTGATGACGCACTGAAACCTAAATACTGTGCTGGATTCACATTAAGGCCCTTGGTAACTTCTTGCATATTCTAGCCATATTGAAATTCCACTTACATTTTCATTTCCTGCCCCCCCCCCCATGCCGTATCCAGCAACATCCTCTGGACTCCCTGTCCCAGGCAACTAGGGCAAGCAATGCTGAGGAAACACAAACACAGCATCTCCATTAAATTTTCACATGGCAAATAGCCTCCTTGTCAGTACTTTGGGACTAGGGGAAAAAGAATACTGAAGCACTTTGGAGCAAGTATTAATAAACACCTTTTAATCCTGAGGCATGGTGCAATGGGAATTTTTAAACAGTAAAACTATTTGATGGGACAAATGCTGATGTCCTGTCTCACCTTACCAGCACATGCCTGCTACCCTCCCACCTGCCACTACTGTATCTCACTGACATCAAAAAAAAAAAAAAAAAAAGGAAAATCATTGTTCTAGTGTTCCCATTTTTAAAACACCAGGTAAGCAAGAAAATTAATTCAATAAAGATGGTTACAAAGTCACAAATACAAGCAAGACGAGTTAGAGCCAGGTTTAGCACGCAAAACTAATTTTAGGCATTTTTTTATTAAATCTAAGTATCAAAGATATAATTCTATTTAAAATAAATCACTTTGTGTTCTGAAATAACTGTAATAACTAAAGATAAGTACTGTATTAATCGTAAGTGTTGGAATGTTTGACACTTTTCCCCTCCCCTTTCTTCCATGAAAGATGGTAAGCAACAGACCATCCTCATTAATTACACTGTCACTTTTATGTAACAACCTGCAGTTACAGAATCTCCATAATAAATTATATATATTTACATCAACTTCCTAGTTTTCATGCTTGTGTATTTAATTATTGTGAAAGAGACAAATAGGTAATTAAGCTATCTGCAGCTATAGAAGACTGGAATTATCAGTGTAAAAAGACAGGTACTGGAAAGCTGGCCCTCTAGTATACATAATAAAAAGAAATAATATTAAAAGCAGATAAGGCAAAAGTGCATCTGTAATTATTAATAATATGCTTAACATTTGATTTTAAGTGTCACATTATTATGAATTAATTTAACATTCATTAAAGCTACTCTGATCATAATGAATCCGTTTGCCAATTGCTTTGCCTTCAGATAAGACTCCCGTAGTTCCATCATAACCCAGTCATTAAGTGTTAATTAACAAACATCTAACAATGAAACACTGGAAAACGGAGTTAGATAACAAAACAAGTGTTTTGACCTGCCAAAACCACTATATAGAAGGGAAAAAAAAAAAAAAAAAAGAAAAAAGGCAGACGTAAAGAACTACTTCTACTCATTTTCAGCCAGGTTCCTTTAGAAAGTCAATTCTGGATGGTTGCAAAGAGCATTGTCTGTTCAAGTGCTCCAAATCTTTGCAGTTCTGCCCCAGCCCCAGTGATGCTGAAGTTACCGCAGGTCTAACTACGCAGAAAAGAAGAGCTACCCATTCAGGTTGCCCACCAGAGCCAGCTGCAAAGTCAAGGACAGACAAACACTCATCTTCACATCCAGACGAGTGCAGGTCAACACAGGCAACATCCTTCCAGGCCCCAAGACCACCTCCCCACCCAGATCAGTTAGGGAGGCAGAACATCTAGCAGCAGCATCACTCCAGCAGCACACGTGTGTTTATCCTTCTTTCTCTGTAAACTGCCGCCACATGATGTTTTAAGTGTCGTATGAGCTAAAACAGCATGGTACTCTATGTTAAAGAAGAAAAATACTCAGTGGAAAGAAAAGTGACGCAACCCAAGTGATAACAGTTTATTGTAAGTGTCCATTAGCTAATACTGAACCATAATAAAGTACTTTCAGAAGTACACATGGCATCCCCAGGAATACTAAATGGCTTCATTATTTTTACTGCCTATAGACTGAATATCAAACAAATTCATAATAAAGAAACTGCTGCAAGAAGATTTTATCTCACCAAGAAATAGAAGCAGGGGGAAAAGTGCCTTTACTCACATCTTCCCATCCCCTGGATCTGGGAAAGCATGAGAAGGGTTAAGTGTCCTACTCTACTCATATTGAGACCTAATTAAAACCCCACATTTTCTTCCCTGCATTTCTGTCCCAAAGCCTCCCTTGGGTGGCGCCACCAGCATGCCTCGCATCCCACTCCCCGCCTTTTTGCTGGACCATCCCATGCTGCTACTCTGCCCAGGTGAAGTTTGGGAAGATGCCAACTCCTCCTGTGGAGCATCTCTGCTCCCCGCTGGTGAGAAAGGATGAAGCTGGGCAGCACATGCTAAACCCCAGAGGTTTTAGTGTGGTTTTTGGGGAAGTGACACTGCTAAGTGAAAAGGATGCACTTCAGAGGGATGCAGCCACTGATGGGATGCACTTATCTATCGCTTCGAACAAGCTGTCAGGGATCAGAGCCTTTCCCAGCAGTGGGAAGCCAGGCTTTCCTGCTGAAAAACCTGCATTTACTTGCCATGAGGAGCCTTGACCAGGTGCACTGCTAGAAGAGATAACCAAGTGCAATTTCACGGACACCAGGTGGGTACACCTCCTCTGCTCAGCAAGGGGCAAGGCCAATAACTGTATTTACTTCAGGATGACCCCAGCCAATGATGATAAAAAAAAAACACCAAACCCCAGTAGTTTGTATGTTTTCTTTCCCCTGTTGATCTTTTCCTGCTGCCTCCTTCCACCCTTCTCACCTTGACAGGGGAAACCACATTTTTGCAGACAAGAGCTATTCTCCCCTGTCTCCAACATGCCCGTGCAGTCATATATAGACAACACACAGGCGGACACACACACACACACTAAAAATAACACCGGCACTGCACTCAGAAGTAACCTGATGCTAAAACAATATGACAGCTGCCATTCGCCTTTCCCAGGCAAACGAAAGGAGGAGTTTAGTCGCCCCAACTTGCTGGATACCACAGCAAGTGCTGGGCTATTACTAGAAGATTAGCAGCTCCCCCTGACGGTTACCAAAAGGGGGGGATGTGGGGTGCCCTTGACTTCCCATACAGTAGGGCAGGGGGGGCAGCACGGGGCGGGATCCAGACCTGCAGAGCTTGCGCAGCCATGGCTGGTCCGCAGGGGACCAAGGAGAAATGTGAAAGCAAGAGTGCTGGTGTTTCGTCTCCTTCTCCCACTCCTAACCCCAAAAAACATTCTTGCTATCCCAGCAAAGAGAGAAAGAGATGAAGACTCAGCACAGGGAAAGGGAAGGCACCTGCTGGCATAAAACCATCTCATAATAATCCTAACAAAGTAAATTTTTTTTTTTAAATGCCTCTTGCAAACTTCAAAAATCAAATACTGCAGTAAGAAAGCAATAAAGAAAACCATCCACAGATTTAACAGAAAGCGTTACAAACAAAAATATGTACAAAAGTACATTTCCATCAGTCTGTCTTCCACCAGACTTTGTAGGCCTTTTACATTTTTCCCCCTTTAATTTGATATCTACTTTAACTTCAATAAAGCCTCCGAACTACCTTAACTTCATAATAAACCATGACAAATCAAGGACATAAAAAAATAACAGATTGCAGAGAAGCAGTCTGACTACACTGCGTCTCATTATTGTATAAAACTTTCTTTCTTTCCTTTTTTTCCATTAAAATATTTAAGCCTTCCAAAACCCTGTCTTTTGCCAATTAAAAGTTCAGCTAACTACACTTTCAGGCAGCAAGAGAAAGACGTGGACCGTACTTCATGCACTCTGGGCTGAATAGCTTGCAGTAACACAGGCAATACGCCGCCTGCAAGAACAGCCAGCAAAACTTCAATCTCTTGCTGGTAGACTGTTCCCCGGTAGTACGGCAGCGACTGCAAGCCAAGGTCAATTCTTTTCTTTAATTCTCTTCTTTCTCCTTTTTTTTTTTTTCCTCCAAGGCATGGGAAGAGAGCTTAGTTATTTCTGCATGGATGCAAGGTGAATGAGGCTGTCGCTTCTCATTGCAGTGCTATTTATTACAGGTCGCTGACATAATACAGCTTCTCCCCCCCCATCACAAAGAAAAAAAAAAAAGTGGGGGAGTTCTTTAGCATTGTCTCACTCGTGTCTTTGAAGGGAATATATGAACAGGTTTTATTTATTTATATAGTGATTTGACAACAGAGATGCATCAGCTTGTTTTCAGTGATTTCCTGCTGAAAAAGGCAAGTTACCCTGTTAGGAGGTTTAAGAATACATACACACACACAATAGAAGAAAAACAAGTACATATCAGGAGAAGAAACTGCAAAATTAACAAAATGTGCCGATGAAGGAAAATTTATACTGAAATTAAGGGAGGGAGAAAGCAGGGGGAGTATTGTAGGCTTGCTCCTGCATAAGCCAGACTCACAGTCAGGAAAGAAATAGAGTAATAAGAAATTAAGCTCCACATCCTTGGCTGGTGTAAATCAGCATCATCCCTCCAAGTTCCCTTGCTGCAGCAGGAGACCCATTCCCGAAAGGCTGTCTGGTTTAAGGGTTGGTTCTGATCTCTCATCAGCAGTTCCTCCCAATTTAATTCATAGTTTCAGATGAAAAGATTTTATAGATCTCTGTTCTGTCTTGAGATGAGTTTGCCTAGAGCTCCAAGCAATAAATTGATGATAAATCAATTTTCCTGTACTGTGCTTTGTAGTCTGCTTTTTATCATACAGCGCCAAGAGCTGTGTATAAAATACCACATTCCTTACTTGTTTTTTAAAGGTAGGCTAATGCCTCTGAAAATCAAGAATATCCACAGCCTATTTTCAGGTTGCTTAAAGAAAGCCAGAACTGTCTTAATAAAAAGATATAATTCACCTCTAATATATTATTTCACAGCCAGATTAAAAGATAAGCAAGTCCATACCAAAGGCTGTGGAAGTTGAAGCTGTGACTCAGGAGAAGGCAAAGTGACCCAAACATGAACGCAAAAAGACTTACACCAGCTTCCCATGGGGCTGGCTTTCACCCGCCCCGTGGGGTCAAGCCTGACAACCAGCAGACCCCACAGCGCTTGGAAGTCACACAGATAACTCTCACCCATGGGACCAATACACACTCAGAAGAGAGCATTCCTGTATGCTCCTGTACATCCATTATCACTGGATAACACACTTTAACCCTTTCATCTGCATTTTCTCACAGTCGTATCTGTAATGGAGCACAGCAGTTGCTATGGAGCAAGGATAACTATTAGCTCTTCTGCAGATAATATAATTAGTATTGTAATTCATGCAGTGTATTTTTTAATCCTTTCCTATCCCAAAATGCTTTATAGATTTATGCATTTACTCAAAAGGCTGTCCATCACATGAGCCTGAACTGAGATCGCAGACCAGAAATTCATGCCTTTCGAGAGCTTTCAAGTCTTCAAGACCATACTTCCGAGTCCTCAGGGTGCCAACAGCAGAAAGGCGAGGTGGTGGTCACCAATGGCTGCAAAAGCCTTTCCAGCAACGTCTAAATGTTTTGAGGTGCAGCAACACCAACCCCACAGTAACTGCCAAAGAACCAGTCCTGCCCAAAAATTCCCTACCAAGGTCCCATCCTCCCCAAAGGCAGGAGGCTGATGGAGCTCTACAGAGAAGAATAATGAAAATGCAAATCACCTGCACTGGAATTTGGAAGGACTGTCTATACATCCTGAAAAAAGTCAAAGAATTTTTAGTTTATCAAAGTGTGCCAAGACAGCGCTCAAGAAGCCTCACACACGCTGACCCCGCTCCCAGCTGCCTTGTTCAAACATCATTTCAGGGGCAACCCTTCACCTGTATTTTTGGCTGAAGCTCAACTACAAACTGTACTTTTCTGATGCCATCTTCTTCACCCTCTGTGGATGTGTAATCCCCAGAACTACTGGGAAGGCATGATAAAGAGTTTTGCAAACTCTGCATTATATGCACGGAAGACATGAAAGATATAAATTTTGCATACAGTAACCTACAACTCCCTGTTTTTCCTCCCCTTAACCTCTCACAAATACCAGCCAACATGAATTAAATGCCACACAGGCATAAAAAAATGAAAATACAGTGTTGGTCATTTTGGAGTTCCAGGCTTGGATCTTTCCACCGTTTTTAGAGCAGTCATGCTAATGCAGTGTGCAAGGGAAAAGCAGATTGTTAGTCTGAGCTCTCTCTTCTAGTTCAATTGCCAAGGCTACCCAACACACTTGGACTCTTATTTGCTTTCCTTTCTACTGTGTCCCAAGCTGGGAAATTAATATGCACAGAGGACATAAACCTCTCACTCAGAAATAAAAAGTGACCTTAATATGCTCCTGCTTAATCCCTCCTGGGCTCAGCATACCATTGCTATGGGAAGACAACCCAGCGTGAAAACAGGGTGCCACTTGGCCCTCCAGTCAAAGCGTCCTTCCCGCATGTGCACTGGGTGACTCCGTGTGGAAAATCCCTCGCTGGGAGGAAGCGCCGCAGCAGCAGAGGTACCAGGCAGGGCTCAGCCCCTCTCCTGCACAGCAGCAGGAGCACACCAAAAAAAGGGAAGCTGCATCCACGCCTGGACAATACAGTGCTAGAAAGCACAGAGCGCAGACCTGATATGCAGTAACTACTCAAGACAGCTGGTTCTCAGGGCAAGTCAGGGGGTTTGGGCTCGAAAGGCTGGGTTTTAATGAGGAGGTACACACGAGAAACTGCTTTTGCTTCTCAACGGCCCTGTGCAGAAGCCATGGGCACTATGCACAAGAGCACCCATCCTGCCACAGGCAAGCACAGGGGCACAGTTGCTGTTGAAGCTGCAAGGAAAAACTCCATCCAAAGTACTTTCAAAAAGGTATAATCCCCACCTGTGCTCACCCCACTGCCCCAGGTCAGGCCTAAAGGCTTTGCTAGCCTGTGGCTTCTGTTTAGAGTTTCAAAACTCTGGGGTCCCAGACAACAAATCCTGAAAATTTCTGCCAAATATGCTTTCTCACGGATGAGAAACTGCCACGCTGAGCCCTAAAATAGGCACACACTCTAGCGATTTGCACAGGGAAGCACAGTGCTGTTGGATGATACCTTGGACAAGAACGTGGCTCCTGCTCTGTGGGAACAATCTGGACATTATTTCCTTCATCCTAGCCTGGAAAGACGCGTAAGCAGACGCCTTTCTCTAAAGGTCCAAACAAGTACTCCCTTATTGGAAGCAGTGCCAGTTCTGAAAAATCACCATCTCTCTGGGGGTTAGAGCCTACAAGCAAGCTAGTTACACAATTACTATGTTTTTTTTTGGAGATGACATCAATTCTCCTTTTCCTAAAACACAGAGCAGTCACAATCATAGAGAGACAAAAAAAACCCTTGCTCATGTGAGCACCCAGGGACCATGCCAGATGAACAAGAGCTTGTACTAACTGCGAAGTGGTGATTGCAAGTATTTCTTCAGCTATGGCTTTGAATGCTTTCATTGAAAAGAGATATTTTCGCAGCACACCAGACAAAGACAAAGCAAAAAAAAAAAAAACACCTCTAAAGTATATTCGTGCGTATGTGTAAATATGTATATAAATACAGAAATCAAACAATTGCTTTTGCCATTGCAAAAGCATCATATTACATGTTTTCCAAACAGCTAATTCCAGAGCAATGAGGTTGCATGTATGTTAACAGATCTTAAATTTAGCACACACACACACACAGGTGTAACACGCACATACTCCACAGCTCTTTCAACAACTGTCACAGATCCGGAGCACAATGCCACGGCGACAGCATTACCCAAACGCACTAGTCTTACTCAGGAGAGCCCAGTGCTGCTTTTGGCTTAGCCCCCGACTTGTACAAGGGCGGGTATGTCACATCACTCCTCGGCATCACAATCACACTTTTTTTTTCCCATCTTCGGCTTTAAATTAGTAAGCCTTTGGCACATGGGCTACCCACCATACTCCTCCCCACTGCTCTGCTTGCATGCATTACACCAACAACATTACCAACCTCAGCTTCAACGTTATTAAAATCCATTGTATGAGTAATATAGGAATCACACTTTGTGAGCATGGGGAACAGGACTGTCTCTAGCAGGAGGCAGCAACAAACCGCTGATGGCTGAACAGAAAAGCACTGTGCTGGCTCACCTGCAGATGAAAGAGTACTTGCATCCACAGCTTTACTGTTCAACCTGCTGCCTGCTCACTAAACACCTCCACACAGCTGCAAGTAGCTTTTGGCTTTCTGTATTTTATTTACCCAGTGCTTCTCCGTACCAACTGGGCAAAGCATCTCGCCTGCCTTTTGCACAGTAATGAACTACTGTGCTTCAACCTGTATTTCAGGAGCATTTCATCAGACACTCATCATTTTTTACCCGTTGAAAGTATACCAACACATACTGAGTTTCAGAGGGAAAAGACACTTTTTCCTTCACTTCCAGCGGCTTGTTACTAATGTTCAAGTGAAGAGAAAATGCACAAGACTCAAAAGGGAGAACACCAATGGAAGGGTAAGGTGCAACACCACATAGCCATCAATAGAAAGCTGTGTTTCTACCATGAATATTCAAAGCCCAATTTGCAAAATCGGTTAATTTTGCATGCAAATGGACAGTTACACATCTAACTGACCATTTGTACAAGCAATTACACGCGCGATTACCTGATTGCATAATTGTGTGGGCCTAATTTTGAAATTGGATCTTACATTTTCTGTTGAACACATGAGCTGTATTTAATAAATATTGACTGAAAACCAAATATTGACAAAACATGAAATGTGTATCTTCCCAAAAAGAGATCACATAGTCCTGGTGTAAAGCAGCACATGCCCAAACTGAGGCACAAGTTTACTTGCTGAAACTTCTAGTCCTTTAAATTGCGACTGATAAGTGTAGGCACATGTAGCCAGATACCTTAATCACAAACACTGGCAAGTTTCTTACTGTAATTTTTTCAGAGGAAGACTTGTTCTGGGGCATTCTTGCTGCTTAGGTTGTATTCTAGGGAGGAAAATCAAAGCACGTTAAAAGAAACCTACTACTAGCAAGCCTGTCAGCAACTCATAAGTGTGGTTTTATCAGACAAACCCTGAACATCAAGCAAAATTCAGGCTTTGAATTATGAGGTAGCACAGGTTTTTTTGCACGCGATCCAAGCGTTTAACGTCCCAGGCCTTCACACTACTGACCTCTAAAGTAGAGGTTTCCACATAAACTCAATCACCCTCAAGTACTTTCAGCCAATCATAAGGAGTATTTTTCTTTTATGGAATAATCCTAAAGAGCATCAATTTTCCTGTGAATGTTATCCAGAAGTCTCTATTTTACATGTCAACCAAAAGCTCTTTAATATTAACTGTCAGAGTCCTCGAGTTTTGGCCAAATATCAATTTTCTGTGTGGAAGATGCATTAAATTTAAGTCGCTTGTTGCTATTGCGGGCAAAGCAATATAGCAATTACCAAGCTATTTCTGACTTACAAATCCATAAGAATCATATTGTTGGAAACCCAAATTTGGTGGAAAAGAAATGAAATAGAGTGTTAAAAACAAAGACTATTGCTGATGTAGTAACTGCCAGCTCCCTCAGGGTGCATGTCAGTGGAGAGACCCGATATCACAGTCCCTGAGCCATACGTATATTTGCAGAGACCTGGGGAAAAGCAACTCCAATGCCCTCAAAGCCTGTATTTCATCAATTACACCTATACTCAGACCACAAAGAGGATTTGAGGTAGCACTTGCTCCTCTCTCCAGCCTTCCCTGGTACTTTGGTATCTGCTGCTTATGTTTATTTCTATCACATGCCACTAAGGCCTTAATTTACTTGGTGCCCAGATACACCCTTCTCAATATTACTAAGTCAGGTTTGTGTGATCTGAGAAGTAATGCTGTTCCAGCACCTCAGACTGTTGATTCCCAAGGAAAGACTTATTTTACCTGGCAAAATAAGTGTCTGAGCCTGTGCCATCAGATAAACAGGGGTTTTATTCCAGATATTCCTAGGCATGCTCCAATTCATATGAGTTGTCAAAGAATTCAATCAACAACTGGTTTAAGAAATACAACTAGGATGAGCTTTGGTGATCTTAAATATGTTTTGCAAGAGTTAGCTGGGATCCCCCAAAACTCTGTTACTTTGGCTCACATTAGCACTATCCAAATCAAGGAGCAACAACCCAGGCAGCAACACATTCCTCCTCCTCGCCTGGCATTGCTCCAGCGCTCATCCTCCAAAAACCCAAAGCAGAACTGCCTCAGTAAAGTGCCTAAACACCAACCATGCCCCAGGGGAGACACTGACATCATTAAGGCTCAAGACAAACAATAAAAAGCTTCTATTGGCGCCAGAAGGCAACACACACAAATCTAAACAGGGGCTACCCTACACCAAAGCTCCCTGTTGGAAGAAGGGCCCAGTCATGAGTGAGCGAAAAAGGATGCTCTTACAAATGCTGGTGTCTCAAAGGTACTTGTAGTTGACATCATTTTATTATATCACTGCAAAAGAACAGTTGGGCTAGACCCAAAAACCCAAATGGAAACAAATATCACAGCAATTCTCACATAGCCTAGAACAATTCAGAGACTTTTAACCCAGGAAGAGCCTGGGGTAAATAACGTTTGGAGCACAAGTTTTCTGCCCAAGTAGACAGGATCCATCTGGGACAGACAGGACCTACAGAAGTCATGCACCCTTGTATGGCCTTTACTTGGAGAAAGCTACTATTCACAATGATTTTTTCTCATTTCTGTAGGCCTTCAGCAAGACTGAGATTATTCAAGTTGACAGCAAAAGTTTGGCAAGATCATTTTCCAGTATCAAAGGACACCTACCTGGTAATTGCTCTACTGTAGCATGAGGCATAACCCATATATTTTAATGTCTTAACCACATGTCATGGCAGCAATTGGACTAGAGCTATTATGAGTCTTAATAAACCCATGTTTCCATCTCCAAAGTCACCAGCAATATTTACCAGACATTGCAAAACCGTAAATCAACCAATCCCTGCATAAAATCTTATAAATGACTTTAAAACCATGACTTATAAAAACAATTCTTGGACTTCCCCTCCCACACACGTTTCTTAAGCTACAGGGGTTTTAACTTTTCTCTGTACACAGAGCAGCTAAAGATGCTTTTTCTTCTTTATGCAACGACAGATTCTTATGACTCCAAGATCATGAGATAAAATTAACAAGAAGAAATTTGCGACCAGTAACACTGCATGAATCTATCTGTAAATCTTCCAACAAAAGAAGAAAAAACAAAAAAGCATTCTTCTGTCCCCAATCTTTGGTTACCACAAGAAAGTAAATGCTAATAAAAGGCTCTTCAAGAAGCTATTTTATTAAAGGTTCAAGCTGCACACCAAAACCCTTGGGCAGACAGAAACATTCAGCACAGACCTGATAGTTTCTTTTCTGAGAAGTTGGACTGAGTCACAGAAAATGTAAAGCATCACTACAGTTGTTAGCAACTCCAGAAAGACCCCACACACACACCTGTGCTGCAGGCACCACATTATCAACACAGCAGCTGCTACTTTACACTGTCATATAACGAAGTTTCAGTCACACATGAAGCAACAACAGAAGCAAAAGAAGTGTTACGCAGCACGAGGGTGACGTAAATACTTGTAAAAGTTATCGCCACTCTTTATGGACACTAATAATTTTGCATTTTTCTAATATGATCTTTCCAATACAAAGTACAGCCCTGGGTGACACCAGGGCTGCACAGCTGTGAGAGCTGGCAGCAGTTTTAAACATGTTACATGAGAGGGTCCAAACATGCAGGATTTTAAGAGCCACTCAACACTCTGAGGTACAAAGGTAATCCTCCGAAATTCAGGGAGAAACTCACAGCAACTGGGGGCACATCAGCACCGGCACATCAGCGCCAGCACAAAAGCCCTCCTCTGGCTCAAGGAACAGACAAAAGGAGAGAGAAAAGCTGCAACAGCTTTACATTTGTTTTGAAAATTTCCATTTTCTCTTAATGGGATATTAATTCCCTTGTTCCCATGAGCTCCACTGGCTCTGGGGGAGAACAACTCCTGCCTTACACCACCGAAGCCCCCGGCAGAATCGGGTCCGCAAGCATTTCACCGGGACGCTGCGACGAGCGACTGAGTCAGCTTGCAGAGGGCGTGAAATAGCAGGGATCAGATCTCAATTTGCTAAACAAAATTAGCTGCACACCATTCTGTTTGCGTATCGGTTTCTCCTGCTCACGATGTGCTAATTCAGGCAGCAATCTCTGCGGTACATACAGATAGAGTAATAAAGGCAGCTTTCAAATAAAGCAGCCATATACATTTTTTTGCCTCCTTCCTACACAATTCCATGGCTTTTTCCATACACTCCAATGCGTACGTCCTCTGAGCATTATTAATAGCTACTAAAGAATATTATCTGCCTACCAATCACTTCAGCTTCCTACTTAATGGCAAGTACATTTTTAGAGCATCAAATTTATCAACAGGGACAATGGTTGCTAAATTTGAAGTCAACAACAACTGGAAAACGTTAGCTACTTCACTGGTATTTTTACATGCTACAGAAATATCTCTTGAAATAAATGAGCCTTTTTTTATCCTTTCAAAGAGATAATAAAATAATACTGAATTCTAAATACTGTCACATATCCTCAGCAAACAGCAATTTAAATTTAGATATATACATTTTTACCGCCAAAGATAATGGGCAAAAATATCCACAATTCAACTTCGCACAGTGGATTGGATCAGAAAAAAATCTTAAAATTACAGCTGGATGTCAGCCACAGTGCAGCCAATGAACAATCACCAGTATATGGACACTCTTGGAAAAGGGGTTAAAGCAAAATAACTCTTATGAACAAATGCTTATCGTTGCATCTGGCTGCAATGCTAACCTTAAAAGATTACTAAAATATTCCATTAGCATACTAACCATGGTACATAAACTTTTAGGCTTAAAATGTTCAATATTTCAACGTAATTTCAATTAATGGAAATAGAACATTAGGATGTGTATCAAGTTAAGTGTGATGATTTTTCTTCCTGTCTGCACCAAAACGGCTCCATCCTGTCAGTGCCAGCTCCTGCCGCAGCAGCTACATCCGCAGAAGATGGTCCTCAGCAGCTCACTGGTGTTCAAGTGAGCAAAACGCTGCCGCAAATCTCTTCCCGACACATTCAGCTCTGCACACTGAGGTATCAAAGCGCGTGCTTAAATGTAAAGTGTGCAAGCAGGTCTGCAATACCTGCTTGGGCACCTCACTGAGCTGTAAGCACAAGCACAAGGTGCCTGCCCCATAGGAGATACTCTCTTAGGAAAACAGGTGAGGAAGATGAGGAAACACCATTTGGAGAGACCCCGAGGAGCAGCGGGAGCCAAGCCATGCCAAAAGCCAGTAAGACAAGGACACATTTCAAAGCTTTACCCAGTGTGTCATCACCAACCCCAGACACAAGAGTAGGGTGCCCTCTTTCAGCAGTGCTACAGCCAAGTCCGCATCACCATTTCACACAGCTTCGGGCTTTTTTAACTTACTCATAACATCACTTTGTTCAGAAGGCGTTTATTTTTTATGGCATGCGAGCTTCTTTCTTCAACCTCCCTCTGACTTGATCCATTTCCTTAATGAATCACATCACAAAACTCAGAAGGGGGGGGGGGGGGAATGAGAGAGGTCAGGTATCACAACCCTTAATAGACATTTATTAGACAGTTTAGTCAAGCAGCTGTGGGCAAAGGGTCAGATAACATCCTGCAGAGCCACAGTAGTCTCCCCACATGAATTTAAAACCTGTCAACAGCATGTCCCACAGCTCAGCATCCTCCCCAGCCATGCTAGGGGCACAGCCTGGGACGGAGACCTGCCTGCTGTGGGGCAGCTCAGCCCCTGGCCAGAACAGGGCTGAGGTCTGCCTCGGGGTCCATGTCCTCCCCAAGCCCTGCCAGACGTCATTTCCCTAACTTTCTTACTCTCATGGTTGCACTGATGATTTGGTACACACTCCAAAAAAGAGTCACCAAGGTTTATGGCAGGTAGGTGCATCCTCACATACTGGCAGGGAGACAGCAAGCTCCCCACATTCAGTGCAGTAGGTCAATGCTGCTGGAGGCAACAGTGCATCAGCATCACCCTGGCACAGCTGGAAACCAGCCATGACTGCCAGGGAGGAAGAGTTTACCCCTCTCTGGTATCAGCTACAGGTGGGTCCCCAAACCCAGTGTTCTTTCAGACAGGTTTCTGGAAGATTTCTGTAAACTGTATTTCTGTAAGCTCAACACCAAGCTGGTGACATGACTCCTGTATCTCATCACCATGTGACAAGAGTCCACATTGCAATGCTGATTTATTAGGAAAAGATTAAGAAAGATCAAGTTATAAATTCCCATTCAGTTACTGTATGTCTAGCTGCATAGACATCAGCAGAAAGAGCAACAAAACAGGAAATTAGTGTATCTTTAAAATCCCTGAAAAGGACTTTACAGAAGACTTTACAACGATTGATCATTTTCATAGCTCTGAAAAGAACTGCATCCACTAAAAGTTTGGGGCTTACTTCCTCATTTGTTTGTTTTCCCACCCCCTCCTTTGCAAGGAGCTAGATTTTATAGGCTTCAGGCATGGAAACAAAAAGCAGTTACCACTAGAAAACAAAAATACTCCTCAATACTCTTACAGTACGGATTTCTGTTCCTCGTGTATACTTATATTCTTGGTATTCTTACAGTTGATGTTTACAGCGTGACTAGTATGTGCTCCTGTAGTTTGAACTGCAGACTTTGCTATCCAAACACCTGCCAGCATAAGACCCTCAGGTATCACTGACCGACAAGCAAATATTCATCTCTCCTGGACTTTGCATCCCCCTTTATGCAAAGCAGGAAGAAGGACTAGTTTCCCTGGCAAGCTAAAAAAAATTTTAAAAAGAGGCTATATATATAGCAGCAGCTGTTCAAAGACTTCAGGAGGCTTGGCATGTGCCCATATGCCCAGCAGAGGTAGCGGACAGGGCAGAAATGAGACCATTTATCACATGGACACACAGCTCATCACAAGGAAGCTGCCACCGAGCAGGGCTTAAACTGTTCGTCCAAAGCAAGAAGTCGCTAAACAAACATTAACTAAAGTTGCTGAAATGATGAATCTTTCTGGCAGACTCGAGTACTCCCGTGGGACAATTCAGCTTCAGCTACGTGGGCATACATAAAAATCCACCAGCAGCCTGCGCCTGTTTGCAGAAGGAAAACCTTCAAGTCAGTGAAAACAAGAGCCTGTCGCCCACCCCAAGGACTTGTCAGCACATGTGTGACAGAGGAAACAGCCCAGCCACAGTCACCTCCTGCTGCCTTCGCCCATGCCACAGCAAAAAGTAAGTCCCAGAAACAAGCCCCTGCTCCTTTCCCGGCAAAACTGCCTCAGCGCACTGAGAGCAGCAGAGTCCAAAGGGGCAGACCTGGCTTAGCTGTTCCTCCAGAGCTGCCACCACTTACCAGAAAGTAGTCTTAAGAGCATAACCATCTGGTTGCACAGTGTTAAACCCCCATCTGCACAGGCAGGACACAAAGCAAGTTCAGAAGCTTCCAGAGAGCCATCATATTGTCTCATATCAACCACCATGCACCAGTTCACCCTTACTGGCCTAAAGAACTAAGGAGAGGGTTCGTTGTGATGCCAAAGCCCCTGCGTTTTGAGAGGACCAGAATGAGCATTTAAAAAAAGAAAAAAAACACCCCTATGGGCTACACTGTCTTTTTAGGCAAGTGTATGTATTTTAGAAAGACTATCTGATCCGAGTTGGTGCTGAGTGACTTTCTTCTTTCCTAGCTTGTGCAATAGTTACTATACTATTAAATATACACTTTATTCCTAGTTTGAAGTTGTTCACCTTCAGTACTCAGTCATCGGTCTGGTCCTGACTTACTGGTTAGCTTAAGTCCTCTAGCATATAAACCTAGAAATTCACTCCCAGTTTTAAGCACCTCTGAGTATTATCAATTCATCCTTAGCTCCTCCTTGAAGTCCCCTGAGCAACTTTCCTGGCTCATTTGAAGCACTTCACACTGAGTTACTCTCCCAGTACGTTATTACACCTCCCCTATCCTGCAAGCGAGGACAGGACTCCAGGCTCGGCCGATTCCCCGCCCCTCCCTCTTGCCCTCCAGGCACCCCAAAAGCCGCTCCCCGGCGCGGGAGACGGTGCTGAGCAGCAGGACCGGAGCCTGGGAAATCACATCTCCAACTCCGGGCTGCGTGTCCTGCTGCCTGGGAGCTCCTGGGGGCTGCTGCCACCTAGAGATGCTCACACAGCAAGGCTGCGGGCACGCCGCCCCGTGCGCCCCATCGCACCCCCTAGCAAACGCTCACAACCCACCCGAGCAGCTCACCAGCTCTGGCAGGGACTTGCATAAAGATCTTTTTTCCGTAAAGCCTTTGAACGCGTGCATGCTCTTGATGACAGGCTGCACTTTCACTCACAACGCAAGCAAACTTGCTGTGGTTTGCTTAAATTTACTTAATTAAAAAGAAGATTAAAATAACATCCCCTGAAAACTAGAAGAAAACATTTAGTGAAATTAAGGGCTGTGGCTAATTCTCTGCTAGAAAACTGAAGGCACATTTCAGAACAACTCAGCATGACAAATTAAGGTCAGGAGAGCAAAGCAGCTCCCGCAGCTCAGGTGGATGCACCCAGAGGGTGCCAGGCCCTCGGTGGCCACACTTGCAGGGGAACCACCACGGCTTCCCCGGCTGCTCCTCCCGCTTCGCCACCGTGCAGGTTCAGGAGAAGGGCTTCTCCTTTCGTGAGCTGCTAATGCCAGAAGTCTTATTTGGTTTACTCATAGACATGTATTTCAGGTCCTTATTATTACTGTTTCCACATTAATTACAAGCACAGCATTTAGTGCCAGAATCCATACACATATACATCAATTAACATCTCTTTAAAAAAAAACATGTCACAGCTAAATCACTGGGGCACTCTGTGGTGCTGATACGGGGAGGGTGGGCACACGCAGGTGGGCTGCAAGGTGCAGTCCCGTGCCAAAGCTGCCCCAGACTCCCTGGGGGATGACCCCATCCAGTCTCCCCTGCCCTGCAGCAGCGCTGGCTGGCAGTGCCCTCAGGGGACTTGTGGGGACACCTGCCCTGGCTACCACGCAGAGACCTTCCCTTAGGTCCCCATGTCACAGCCCTGAAGCCAGACACGCGTGGGAGGAGCGGGACTCCCAGGAGGAACGTAGGATCCATCGCAGCACCCACTCCCCCTTCGGTAAAGGGGCCGAGACAGGATGTCCCCTTTGCAGGGACTGAGTCATCTGATGGCAGCTACAGGCTGAAACTCTCAGTCAATATTTATCGTGCCTTTGCAAAGGCACTTGCAGCTCAGCCTAATTTTAACCGTCAAATAGACATCGTGGCGGAATAAACGGGAGAGGTGCCAAGGAGGGCTGCTGCAAATGAAGGGAGCTCCATCTCTCCGAAGGCATGTGGCATGTCCCATCTGACATGGCCCAGAGAGGAGCAGCAACATGAAATTAAAACCTGCCCATACATCAGTCTGAACATGATCTTCACTGAAAAAAAAAACCCAAAACAATAAAAAAAAACACAAAATCAACGACAAAACCACCAAAAAACAAGCTGCAAAAATATCTTAAGTACAATTAATTTCTCAGAGCAGCTAAACACTCCAAACAGCGCTAAGTTAATTTGGCTGTAATTATTTAACAACTCAACATCCCCATATATCAGAAAAAAAGGAGTTAATTTATCAGCTATTTCCAAGCAGAACAAAGACTCGACAGCTTCCAGGTAACAGCCCAAGCTGTTTGGCTCACATGACCCTGGCTGAGCTGTGCACTGCAAACATTAGATGCCCGAGCATGGAGGTAGAAGAAATCGAAAAACCCAATGTGTTCATGCATTTGTATCTTAACCAACAGATGTGGGATAATGAAATCAAAAGTTTGGCCAACAGCTTGCTTGCACAAGTGAAGGCACCGTCATCTCCCTTGACATGCTGAAAATGAAGGCGGCAGCCAGAGCCTCATCCTAATGCCCCCCAAAACCCAAGGGGAGCCCAAATTCCTAAATACTTGCAAATCAAGGCTCACCTGTCCAGCCCACCTCGCTATTTCAGCGAGTGGTGAGCAGCAAGAGTCAATCATTAATAGCTGCTATTCCCTATAGCAGCACCCAAGCCTCTCCAAATAGAAACTACCACTTCAACCCCGTTATTTTAAACAAACAGATTTTCTTTTTTTGCAGAGCGCAGAGGCTTTTCTGCTATACAGATCCAGGAGGCTTCCCCGGAGGCGGCAGGAAGGCAGGCGAGCAACCCTGGACTGATGCCTTTTATTTTCACTGGGGTCTAAATCCAGCAAGGGAGCATCTTTGTGAGCATCCACTCCAACAGCCACGTCCGAGCGGTGGGAAGGAGGGCTGGAGAGCGCGGGAGCAGCCCGGTGGGGACGGCAGCTGCCCCACATCAGGGCAAGCAACGGGCAAAGTCTGAGAGAGAAAAGTACCAAGTCAGGGGAAGAGACAGGCTGCGTGTAAACAAGGAAGCAGGCATAAAGGTACAGCAAGCACAGCCTGAAACAAGGAATGCAACGCTCCTTCAGCTGGGATTTACCGCCTCAAACCGCAGGAAAAGAAAACGTCAGAGAAAGCAGCAGCAGCCGCCCAGCGTTTCACCCCTCCCGATTTCAAGGATTAGGGAACGATCACACGCAGAAAAAGTAAACTGTGCACCAAGATCAAAACTGCCTGCGACGCCTAACCAGGCAAGCAAAGCCGGGACACGCTTCTTGCACTTCGCATCAAACATATCATCATCTCAGTTACATAAAGCTCCAAAATATGAACTGAATTGTGAGAATGAGGAGCTGTTGCACCAATACCGCCCAAACATCATAAATTTTGCATTACCGGAAAGGGGGGGGGGGGGGGGGGGGGGGAAGTTACAAAGATTGAAGAGATTTCCTTTTAATGTTTTATTCACAGCAAAGGCTCCCGAGAAGCGCGATGACAGCGGGAGACGATCCCGGTGCCCTCCCCGGGAAACTACACCGGCGCAGCCCCGCATGACAGCGACGGAGAGCGCTGCTCCGATGCCAAAGGAAAAACGGGGGGGGGGGGGATTTAAAAAAAAAAAAAAAAAAAGTCAAGACAACACTGCAAGTTTCCCTCCAGAAAGTTAAAAAACCGGGGCAGACCCTGGAGGAAAACGCTCCTTTTCTGGCTTTAACTTCCAAGCCGCCTCCTCGCTTTCCTCCCTGCACAAACCCACCCGGACCCGTGTTTACGTTGCGGTGTTTGGACACACCTTGTAGATACGGTGTACGGGTGCGAGGGGAAAGCCTCTCCCCGCCCGCCCGGCGCAGCGCGAAGTTCCGGCGGAGCGCGCAGCCCCGTCGGGGCGGCAGCGGCACCTTGCGCGGCCGCCGCCGGCGGGGACGCGGTGCCCGGCCGGGGCTGTGGCGGGAGACGGCGGCCCCCGGCCCCCCCCACCCCCGGCAGCCGCCGCCCGAGCGGGGACCCCCGAGAGCCGCCGCCGGGGAAGGGCGGATCTTTGCGGGGGGCTCCGGCGTATCCCCCCAGCCCGGAACACGGTATCATCTCCAGCGATAATTAGTAAAGCAAGAAATAAACGAAAGTAAGCCGGTGTCGCCACAGCGGACCGCGCGAAAAGATCCGCGGCCGCCGGCTCCGCTCCACCGCGCGGCGGCTCCCGCAAGGGCTTGTCGCCCTCTGGCCGCCGCCTCCTCTCCGCGGGACCCGAACAAACTCCCGCACCCCGCGCAAGGGATGGGGACCCGCAGCCCCGCCGGCCCCGCGGAGAAGTTGGCGGGAGGGCGCCGCTCCGCCGGCCCCGCCACCCTCCTCGCCGCCCCTGCCACCCTCCTCTCCGCCCCTCACCGCGGACCGGGCCGCTCACCCACCTGCCTGCGCCGCCGCGGCGGCCCGCGGGGCCCCGGCCGCCGCCGCCAGCACGCAGCAGCTCCACCACAGCAGCCCCCCGGCCGCCGCCGGCATCGCGCCGCCGCTGCCTCAGCGCCTCCGCCTCGCCGCCGCCATCCCCCGCGCAGCCTCCGCGCTGCCGCCGCCACCGGCTCCCAAAAGTTGCCGCCGCCGAGCCGCCGCCCCCAGCGCCGCCCCTCCGCGGGCGCGCCGCGGCGCCGACGGGGCGGCCGCCGCTGCCGGCCGCGGGGCGCTGCGCCGCCAGCACGCGCGGAGCGGCGCGGAGCGGAGCGGAGGGAGCGGGAGCGGGAGGAGGAGGAGGAGGAGGGAGGAGCGGCGGGACGGAGCGAGGGGGCGGGCGGCGGGCGGGGGCCGGCGCCGCGCGGGACCGCCCCGCCCCGCGTGTGTGTGTGTGTGTCCCCCCCCGGACTCCGCACCTGCGGAGCTGCGCGGGGCAGTGGGGCCTGCGCGCGCGCCGCTCTCCCCCCCTCCCCCCTTGCAAAAACGAGGGGCAGGTGCGCGAGTGCGGCGGCGCGCGCTGTCACTTTTTCGGCGGAAAAAAAAAAAACAAACAACAACAAAAAAACCCGGGCACTGCCGCGCGCCTCCGCGAGCGCGCTGGTGCGCGCTTTCACTTTCCCCGCCGAAAATTGGGGGTGGCAGGGCCGTGCGTGTGCAAAAAAAAAAAAAAGAAAGAAAAGAGGGGTAGCTGCGTGTGTGCGTGTGCGAGAGGGAGCCTGCAACAACCGCGGCAGGGTGCGCACCGGCGGGTGTGCAAAGGGACCCCCCGCCCCCCCCACACACACACCCCCCGCGCCGTCCCGGGGCGGCGAAGGGAGGGCCCGGGGCCGCCTCCCGCGGGGCCGAGGGCTGGGGAGCGCCAGCGAACGGCGGGGTCAGGGGCTGGACGGGCGGTGGAGCGGCTGAGCGGGGCCGAGCCGGTCCCTGCCGCGGCGGCGAGGGGCGAACATCCTCGGGGGTTGCGTGGGGCGCCCTGGGGCCCCCCCGCCGCCTCGGGCTGCCCCCCCGCCGCCGGGCCCGGCCGGGGACGTGGCACATCCCTGGGTGCTCCCTGAGGGTTGTGCCCGCGCACCCCCCCGCGCTGGGTGCTCGCAGCCCCCCGCCTCCCCGCGTGGCAAAAACAAACACACACTCACCCCCCCCGGGCTGCGCTCACAACCGGGGTGTCACGGGCCAGAGCCAGCCCCGGTCAATGTGGGGGCTGCAGGCACCCGGCGCTCCGGTGGGGCGACGGGGCAGCTCTGGGGTGGCAGGGGTGGAGCGGAGGGTGCCGGGCGGGGTGGCGGCGCCCTGGCCCTCGCGGGTGGACTTTGCACGGAAGCGGCAGCCACGGTTTCCAGCCGTGGGGCGCGGAGGCGCGGTGGCAGCTCCCACCCGTGGGGTATGTATCTGCCGTCTTGATGGCCCACGCCAGCTTGGTGGCACCTCCTGGGCGCACCCAGGTGGGGACAGCCGCAGTGCAGGGGCCCTGCGAGCACCAGCCACGTTGCCCCTGCATCCCCCCGCCCCAGCATCGCCCACCCCGGCACAGGGGTGACATCCTCCCGAGCGAGTCCAGGGGACTGACATCTCGGCAAGGCTTGTCTCGGCACGACAGCGACCAAAAATCTCAGCGTCTCGTTACAGGTTTGAGACAGTAGCTGCCATTTATCACTGTTGATGACTTGATTGGCATTCTCAGAGCCTCAGTCACAGCTTAACCAAACTCCACAAGCATGCAACAACATAGAAGCATGTTCAGTTCTTCACTTTATTTCCCAGAAATGTATGCTCTGAGATAACTTTTTGCTGCTTCCTCACCCCAGTCCAGCCCTTGTGGAGCTCCTCAACAGGAAGCTCTCCTCACTCTCACTATCACCAGATTGCTTCTTGGAGCACTCCTCAACAACCCCAACAGCTTTCCCCAGCACCCTTGAGCAGATTTAGTGGAAGAGCTTGGCAGCGAGTGTCTTCCCTCCGGCCGACTCCAACAGAAGAGTTTTCCCATAGGCATTAACTCAACCTCAGAGGATCAACTCCAAGCCCCTCCCACCAAACTGCCTCTTTTCCAGCGAAGCCAGAGGCTCGCTTGTCTTTAAAAAAAATAATAAAAATCCCCAAATCAAGACAGTATTTCAAGTCGGACTACAGCTCTTTCTCCACAGAGTTGAAAGTTTTAGCTGGGGTCTGCAGAAAGGAGGCTGTAAAGAAGGAGGTTTTATTGCCCTCGGCACCACATCTCACCGCCTCGCCACAGCTCGGCGTACATCAGTGGAGGCAAAGTGGCAATTCGACCAGCCAGCACAGCGATGGGGGAAAGAAAAAGCAGTGGGGAAACAGAGTCCTGACATGCAGGGTCTTTGGCATCTTGCTTGGGGTTTTCCGTGAGAACGTTGCTTGGGTGAGGCCAGCAGTGAGAGGCCAGGAGCCAGCTCGCGCCCTCCCCATGGGATTAGCAGCAATGCTAATCATTCCTCCTCACCACCTCCAGAAAAAAAAAGCAGAAATGGATCCGACGGGAGGCTGTGGGATGAAACTCTCTCAAATATTGAACTAGAGATATTTTACTCTATCTGCCTTTCAGTAAACAGTGACTAATTGCTCTGGCTGGAGCTGCCGTACCTTCAAGATTGGAAGGTGCAGATGGAGCAACGATAGCGAAGGCTCCTTACCTAATGTTGGCTGTACATTAATCACAAATGTTTGCTATGCAAATCTTGTCATACAAAGCAATTATTGCTGTTCCCGTACTGACCTCATGTTTATTTATTACATGAGCTCTTTATTTGAACCTTGTCTGGTCTCTCTTCCCATATAAGCGTATTAGCGTGTAGCTTCCAAAGGCATCCAGCTGAGAAATTGTAGATTTATTTGTGGCGTGGGGGGACAGTGTGCACCACGCCGACTGCAATGCAGAGCCGAGAGGCTCTGCTCTTATGCCAGTGGCTCTTCATGCAAAATATTCTCACCCCAAGGTCTTTGCTGGGACGAAGGATGCTTTCTAATAGCACAGGGCCGCGACACCAGGTTTGCTCTGACTCTGCAGTATTAGCTGATGGTTAATGGAGACTGTCAGCCTAAGGAGCTGCACAATAAAACTCCAGTTGGGCTTTTTAGGACCCACTTAGTAAAAGTAAAATTTTATGCAGTCCTTCGTCCTTGGCTTTGCCACCTTTGCCTACCTCCAAGATGACGAATCACAAAAAGATTTAACTCCGTGACCAAATAAGTTGCAAGTGCATTACTGGAAGGGGTGGTGTTTGAGTGGCTGGAGCGCTGGGTGTCTTTAAGCACCAAATATTCTCTTGCCACAGGAGTTTTCTCCATGTGATTTAATGTTGAGCAACAGTGGCATCCGGTGGGCAGAGGGTTTCCTCCCTGACAGCTCGCGGCAGCTCGCTCCCTCGGTTTTGCCGTATGGTTTCTCTAGATTATCATTAAACATGATTTCTAAATTTATCTGGATTCAGGATTCATGTTTCTCCCCCTTCCTTCAGTTTGGCTTTACAGCAGGCAGGGCCATGTGTTAACTTTTGCAGCACTACAGTTTTCTTTTAAACACGCTAGATTACACTCCGCTATATAATCTAATGGCAGGTAGGACTTCTGAAATCAGCCACCCCTCCAAGCCAATTGATTTTGTTCTGCCTGGACCCTACGTGGCCAGTACTTCAGGCACAGCTCCCCATGGGTACCTGCCTTGAGCCAGACCCTCCTGTCTGACCTCTCATGGGCTCCCCCTCCACATCCACAAACACTATCAGTGCTCTTTTATTGGGGGGGGAAACTGTAGAAAAGCCCCCGGATCCTGAATTGAATCAAATCCCACTGTTGTATGCACCAACCCTCTGCTCCCATCCACAGCCTCCCTGCATCTCTCACTGCTTACTCTTCTGCTCTCACTGGTGGTTTCAGCTCTTCCCAACATAATGTCATTTTCTGATTTAATTAACACAGTGTTTCCCATTGCTTCCAAATCATTAATAAAGCCAGTAATGAATGGCAGGCCTGATGATGAACCCAGAGATGCCATGCCGCATACTTTCCCCTGCCCGAATCACCCCTTTCCAGCATCACCCTTTCGTTAGGATCTTGGCTGGCTTTCCATCTATCTGACAACTTTCATGCCCCAGTCAATTTGAAACATTTCTTTTCCCCCCAAGTATTTGTCTTTTATGGCACAGCTGTAGCTTTTGCTAATTGTTCATGAAATGACTTTTTTTTTTTTCTAAAGTAATATTTTTTTTGAGAGGTTGAATTAAAAAGGGGCCATAAATGACTAATGATAATTAATAAAAATGAAGAAATAATTGGGCAATATCTTTAAATGTGTATGCCCGGAGTCAAACTCCTAAATCCCCGTTTCAGTTAGAGCAGCCTGGGTTTTTTTTAGAGCAGCAATTCCCATGACTGTCTCAGCAGGGTAAGACACAAACAGAAGGACGGGGAACACTCCGAGTGATGGAATAACCCTCCAAAAACCCCAGAAAGCTGAGGGATGGGAGAGCATGCTGGACCATGCCGGCAGCAGACAGCTTGCCGCTGCAAGCAGACAGCTTGCCTCCTCTGAGAGGAGGAGGAGTGCCTGTGCCAGGGCAAGCACAGATTTGGGGAGCTGGTGAACATCTTGATCCTCTTAAAAAACAGCACATTTAACCCATGGAGAGCCCTGCCACTTCCACAGGACTGTTAGAAAGGGATCAGACATTGAAGGGCAAGACAGTTACATTAAAAAAAATAGAAGCAATAAAAGTCTTTTTGTGGTTCAGAGCATAAATCAGCCTTTTACTGCTTCCCCTTGCAGGGAGTACAGCCACAAATGTCTAACTCAGGGATTTTTATATCTCGTTGTGAAATACCTGGAAGAGAGCTATGCCAGGGAGTGGGCACAGGAACATTCACCTGAGTCAGTGTTGCCAGCCCGAGGATGCCACGGCATCCTGGTGGCTTTGGGAGGGAGGCTGAGTGTGATGGCGTGGGGTTGAGCATAAGGTCCTGTCCTGCGGAGTGGAACTTGGGCATTCACAGAGCCAGTTTCGATGGTGGCTTCACCCCTGCTCCCCTCTCCTGATGGTAATTTATCTCCGGTGCTTTCTCTTTGCCAGTTCAGACTAGCCGAAACTGGGATCCAACCCGCAGATCTAAACCCAAGCTCATTAAAAAGTCACATTTTACAAAGTGGCACAGCCACCCTAACCAAATGAGAGCCTGGCCAATTGCCTTCTGTGTGAAGTCGGGTTTGTGGTTTCCGTGGGATCAAGTGTGGTTTCCTCCTCTCCTCCCTCAACTCTTTGGTTATGTTCACAGTTGCTGATGTGCATTTGATTTTCAGAAGATACTGCATTTTGGAGGGACATGCGTGCTTTCCCAGTCCCTGGATTTGCTTATGCCCAAGGTGGTGCAGAGGCGGGAGAGTTGCAGAAGCTGCAATATAGCAGGGCAAAAGCTGCCACACTGGGCTGAACCTCAGCAGGCAGCCTGAGAGTGCAAAGCACCTCCTGAAAGGTCGCACAGAGTAGGTTTGAAGCATACATGTGAGGCATTAGGTCAACACATCACTTCTTTTTCACCTTTTCTTGCCATGTCAAGTGGGACAAAGCTGGCCAAGCTGGCACATGTGTAACAAGCTCCAGGTTGCTCCCGCTCACTGGGCTGGAGAAGGATGCATACATCATAGTAGTAAATTGTTTAGCTGAAAGCATGGGAGAAGTTGTGCCTTGCACAGCAGCATCCTATGTCATTTAACAAAGCAAGTGGGTGTCAGCTGTGGTGACAGAGACACTGCTTGTCAGCCGTGCTGAACGAGAAGCCCTGGTCATTAGGCAACACGTGCCGGAGCACATGAAGCTGAAAGTGAGCATCTTCACACAGAGCAGGTCAGCAAAGAGTTGCCAGCAGCCCTGAAACAAATACAAACACATTGCATAAGAAAAATATTCACTCGGGTAACCCCCACATCTACCACCACAGCCTTACTTACGTGTGATGAGCCACCAAAACCTCATGCAAAAAGAAAGCTTGTACAAGAAGAAGAGGGCTTCTCACCTCCGGACAACTGGGACCCTGGGAAATGCCAACAAGTCCACCTCAAACTGATGTCGAGACAGTTGAGTGTGGAGGGTTTATTTATAGGTGCAAGCTTTTCCCTTCACACATAAACAAACAGGACAATAAATACAGGATCTACATGCACACACTTACGTGAGCAGTGCTTTGAAAGTACATTGCCTTTGTGGATAACAGTGGTGAATGTCTGTGGGGAGAAAAAGAGTGGCAGAGAGGCATCCCCACCTCCTCCATCTCCTGGAGAGAAGATGCACTGCCACTTGGCTGAGATCCCCAGATCCACGTTCAGAGAAGTGGGACCTACAATGGGAGCAGTGTGGAGCTCAGCTGTGTTTGCAGGACTCAGAGATGATATCATAACCCCAGAGGCAGAGCAGAGTGGAGCTCCAAGCAGGCTGTGAGATGTGAGCTCAGCCATTCACTGGGGCCAGCTAATCCAGCATCAACAGTGGGCCCATTGTAGGGTGGTGCAATGCCCTAGTTTGTCTTTTTTTTTTTTCTCAGAATTATTGTTTGGGGAGTAACAAAAATTCCCCTGGAGCACAAAGAAGTGTATTCTGGGAACCTGAAGGAGGCCAGCCAATTAGATCATAGAAAAACTGTTATAAACATGAAATTTCAGAAGTAAGAGGTAGTCAATACAACACAGACTTCATAACTATATTTGCTGAAGCTAAGGACTGATCTTAAGAAAGCATTTTAGACCACACTTGGTTTTTAGTGGTGTTTATGTCTCAGTCATAGCAAAATGATTTAAGTACCCCATCAGTTTAAGGAGATCTCAAACAGGTCTACAAGGTCCTCTCTGAATTAGGGCATCATATTGTTTGTTGTTTCTTTTTTGTTTGTTTTTTTGTGGTCCTCCTGTATATATATGTCCTTGTAGCTCCTGTACCAAAGTCCTTGGTAATTTGCCTTTTCAGGGGCTTCATTTACATTTCACAGCTCCTTCTCTTAAAGCACTCTGGTTCTCACCCCAGTGATGCAGCCTTTTCTTTTTTCTTCATCCACATGGAAAAAGGTGGGTGCATTTGTGTTTTCCTCCTACCGGAGTCATATATGAGATCCAAATACAGCATCATCTTACCTAGACCTTTCTCGCTCATCCTTCTTTCCTAACTCTTCCCTACCTTCTTCACGATCCTGGTGGCCAGTCTCACATCTGCAGCCAACTCCTCTCAGCTCAACGATTTCCTGTCACGTTTCATATCTTCCCTCTTTTTAAAAACAGGAAAGCCTCTTCCCAACTGGTGTTGAACAGACTGCAGCAAAGACAGTATAGAGGTCACCCATTTGACATCAGAAGAGTTTCTTCTTGCAGTTGGTGGATTGTACTTCAGTCTGGTCCCAGTACATCACTTCTCAAGCCATACGATGCAAGCATATCAACATACTAATAATGTTTGCATTTGCTCACGGGGGACTCAATTTTGCAAGACGACTAAAGGCAATACCAGCCGTGGTTCAGCATTTTGCCGATCTGGTGCTATCGACTGACAATAACAGGGCTGAGATTTCTCCTCTGGGGTCAAAGCACCCCACTGTTTTCACCACGTTGAGGGTTGCATCTGGAAAATTTTAAGGGGGACTGAAGGATATCCACCCATTCCCTGAAGCATGTTTGAAGCTCCCAGTCATGATTATTTATGAAGCAGTTTCTTTGTGAAAAGTCACCTTTTCTTGTACAAAGTTTTCCTATAAAAAATTCATTTATACAGCACAGAATGTGTCTATAAATAATAGACACTCCAGCTCACCTGCCTCTTTACATTTCTATAGGCAATGCAAGCTCTACTTACAGCAAAATAGAGAAAATTAATGCCGCCGCCTTATCAGCACACATTCCTGGTCTAGCACAATTTGCCGGATGGTCCCATTTGCCCAGTAATTCATTGTTTCTATAGCAATCCCACTGAGAAGAGTTTCCCATTGTGCTCGAGGAGAAGGGCACTCCCAGGACCGTGATAGCTTTATTAGTTCCAAATAGATCCTCGTTATCAAAATCAGCTTCCAAAAATCACCGTCATTTCAATCTTGGTCATTAATGTGCCCAGGACAAAATGTTCCGACGCTTCCAGGGGACCAGCCCATTTGCTTATAAGCAGCTGAGCGCAGGATCGCACCGAGTTTGTAGAAATGACTGCACCAGTCAGGTCCTTTCAGGTTGTTGTTGCTAAATAGTTCTATTAATTCTTAATTTTCCATGTAGTTGTAGGAGTCATGAAGCTGCCGAGGTGAGCAGAAGCACTCAATAATAACTCAGCAAACTGCACCAAAGAGGATTTAAACCCCAGCTTGTTATAAAGTTGCCGATTGAAATCACTTGTCCTCATCAAAGCGGCAAAAGCAGAGGCGACGGGGCTGTGCTGACCGATGCTGAGGTGGTACCTGGGGCTGCGGGTGCTGCTTGGCAGGCAACTCACGCGCGGGTGCTTTCACACGCAGGGCCCCCCACCCGCCTCCTCCCAGGGCCGGAGCCCCCCGGGAACCGCAGCACAAAGCCAAGCTGGGTTTCAGGGTGCTGCTGCCAAGGCAAGGGCAAAACTTCCGCTGGCAGGCCAGGAGCAGGCAGCAGGCCAGTGGGTCGCCTTGTCTGCAGGCAGCCGTGCAAATCTCCGCCCGAATTTTCCCTTTTTTGCCTTTTTTTTCTTTTTTCTTTTTTCCTGGAAACCAGCCATTTGTGAGGTGAATGCTCTCTTCTTGCACTGCTTTTTCTTTCTTTTTTTTTTTTTTCTTTAAAGAGCGTGCACTAGAGAATAAACTTTCAGCAAGTACCAGGTACTATATAAATCTTGTTACTTAATTTTTAAATTCATTTTTATATTCCCTTTTAACCTCTGTTACTGATTCTCTAGATATTTGGCAGTCAGGAAAAAAAAAAAAAATGCTACTGCAAGTAATGACAAAGGTCCCACCACCCTGACAACACTGAACAGGAGAACAGATTTGGCATCAACAGTCATGGGGATTAATTCTGCTTCTTTTTGGGTCTTATTTGGTGTGCAGAGGGTCTGGCACGTTCCTCAGACAGACGTCGCTTGATGCCTCTTATTACTGACAAAGCAAAAAAGAAGGTGTAAGAGAAATCACAGCCCCTTCATACTTCCCCATAACCTTCCAGCTTGTAGAAGCACTTAAAGAGGAAATATAAGGTCTTATTTTAATTAATTTTTCTCCCTCCAGCTCCCCTCCCATTTCTAGTTTAGAAATTTATCTCAAGCTCAATAATAGCAGTTTATTTTATCTCAATAGATAAACTAAAAATGATCCAAATTCAGAAATTTTCACCTTTTTTTTTTTTTTTTTCCCCCCTAGGTAAAACGAACAGTGCCATTTTTGAAAGATCAGCCACAAAAAAAAAAAAAAAAACAAACCTAAAAACCCAACACCCCAAAACACCCCATCCTGATTTGGAGTAACCCTCATAGGAAGGGAAAACCCTTGCCTTTCAACCCATCAAGCCTTCCAGCCCTCCCATGCCACCCTCTTAATTTCCTAATCAGCCTTTTTTGAACATGCAAGAGGTGATTTGAGTCCAGATCTCGTCCCACTGTCCATGGTACAACCATCTGACCACTTACTGGCTTCAGTGCAGTTTTTCTGAACTTTCCTCATTTGAGTAGTTTCCCTCTTCTGCTGTAAAAAAACTTCCACAAGTTGCATCAATCCCTACAAGCAGGGAATGGTTGCACTCTTCCCTCCTAAGGTTTAAATTAAGACTTAATGAAGACTCAGAATTTAAGACTAAATGTTTTGCCCCTGGCTAATTACATCTGTGAGGTTCAATTTGCTTGGCAAGCATCTGAGTTAAAAAAACAAAACCAAAAGAAGCCCCAAACAATATTTACATGTTCAAAAACACAGCAAATCCTCCCTTGAAATGGCACAAGAAATCCTTGTAGAGCTCTGGCTTCCTTTCAGCCAGCCTCGTTTTATTTTAAAGTTGTTCAATTTTTGGAAAAAAAAGCAAGTTCACTATCTTCGTGATTTAAAAATAGTGAAATGTCTCAAATATTTGTGCTTGTTTGTTCTGGCGGCTATTGTGCATTATTGCTACGTGTATAGTTACACATGCGTACAGCTATGCTTCTATTCCACACCTCTACATGGGTGAAGATCTGAAGTAGAGATCCCCTTTGCAGCTATTATGCATCACTTTTCAAGAATTACATTTAAAGAATTACGTTAAGCTGGTGTTTACCTTCCACTTAGGTCTTTCATTACAATTCCAGCCATTGGCTGGAACAAGTTTTCATTTTTATAATATTTTTCCTCCCTGTAGCTATATCTTGTAAACAGCCTGCTTATTTATGACTATGAATGAGATGGAAAAGTCGTGAATATCTTGTGGTATTAAGAAAAAATAGCTGTGGTTAGTGCCTTATAGAACGCACTTAATAAATTTGAATAATCTTTCTATTGCAGCAGTCTTTAAAATAAAGAGCTACAATTTCCTTTTTTTATTATTTTTATTTTAAATAATGCACAAAAATTCTAATAAGCAATTTAGTTTGAACCACAGGGAGAAATGAAAGGCTGTTCAGATGTAGTGACTCACTGGATTATTGAAAACAACTATGTGGCTGCAACTGCTTTGACTTGCTGATATATCTTTTCCCTCTGTTTTTAATAATGGGTCCACTGTAGAGCTTTTATGAAAAATGAAATTTCCTTCTTTTCCGATGGACAGAAATATTTATGTGAGTTGGAGAAATAGAACTAAAATGGTGAGACCTTTAACACAGCTACCAGGCACAGATTTTTACGTATACGAGTTGTAGAAATCTGTCTACCCATCTTAATTCTCGTGACTTACCCTAGCATGCTTTCTCCCTTCTGTGGATCAGCTGATCAATTTTTCCTCCTTTGTTATGAATAAACCTCCCTCAGAAATTAAACACGAGGCTTGCAAGATCTGGGAGAAGCTTTGCCGCCACTCTGTATAAAAGAGATGTGAATTGAAAGGCTGTTCTGCTGTGGGACATTAAGTAGATTATGCCTCCCACTGTGCTGAAAAGTGCCACTGTCAACATTATACCAACTTGTAAATAGCCAGGTAGGGTTTTTTTCGTTTGGTTTTGTTGGGTTTTTGTTGTTTTTTCAAGTGTATCTATAGTTAACTGCAAGGAAAAAAAAGAGAAACAACAGTGCCAAGAAGGGTTTCCCTCTTAACTGGTGGCACCTCTCTAGCAGATGCTCTCTGAACACAGAAGCATGGCTATATCAACCCATCTCTGATACATTATTGACACCACATGATGATTAAATAAGTGAATGATTAGCTGTGGGATTCGGGAGATTGTGTGTTTTGTTGGTGCTTAACATGCTGACAAGCAGGTGAAAAATGTTGCCCTGTGAACATAATTGTCTCTATTGATAGAGATGGGTTATGGAAAGATATTAGTCACTGTAAACCCCGAGATACCTAACAAAGATGGATTTCATAAAAGTAGTCATTAAACTAACCCATCCTCTCTTCACAGGCTCAGGCGTAAAGATAAATGTTATATATTCACTTTTGTTGATGTCCTTGCTTAACAAAGCCATGAGTAAGTATCATTTCTGATACTACCATGTTTCTTTTAACCACCCGGGAAGAACTGTCCAGGGTCAAGCCCCTCTCGCTGAAATGCCAGTTTAGCATCACTGGTACAGATAGACAGATATTTCTTCCATCATGTTTTGGGGTGGATATTTTTACTATGCAGAACAGGTGGACTGCTTTCTTCTTAAGTATTTACTAGATTTATTAAAGATCAAAATGGCCAAGCCTTCCTTCCCTCTCTGCTTTGGAGACGGGGTAAAAGAAGCCACGCTTGCCAGCCAGCCAGCCCACTGTAAAACAGTTCTGAAGGGGGCTTTTTTCTGAGAAGCTTCATGATCTTCACATGCTTCACCTAATTTTTCCTGATGGCCTCTCAGTGCTGAGCTCCCTTGGGGAGCCATCAAGAGTTGACCATGCCTCCTGCTTTCCAGTGCATGAGAGCCACCTCGCTGAAAGGTGATGTTACAAACGTCACTGCCTTTATAAATGAATTATCTTAAACAACACGGGGCTGCCGCTGGTTGATTTTCTGGTTCACACACATCTCCTGCTGTTGTGGGGAGGGTGTGAAGGGAGCAGAGCCTGCAGTGCATCAGTGAACTCAAAAGCAAGATTCATTCCCAGAGGTAATCTTTATCCTCTCAAAACCTAAGGGAGCCCAAGGAAAAAGAAGTTAGCTTGTGTTGGTCATTCACTTTGCTTAGCCTGACAAACATTGCAGAAAAGGTGGCCTACAGCAAGGTATGCTTTAGATAAGGAATAACTCCTGTTCCAGTTATTGCTGGGGCTGTTTAGTCCTTCATTTTTTTGACATGTTAAGGAAAGCCTCCACAATGCAGACAATGGTAGTGAAATAAGAGGTTGGCTTTAACATTAAGGACCCAGTTAGTCTGTATGAGCAGAGAGATGATCGTACTGTCTGCCTTGGCAAGACCTGTTCTTCCACCCCACTTTGCAGACATCCCTTCTTCAACTGCAAGGTGCACAGCTGATTCCTCAAAACTTTGTCTTTCCCTCTCACCCTGTCAACTGAAAATGAAATGGTGGCTTTGCTACCGTAGCAGAAGGTAAATCATTATCATCTCATTGTTTGACCTTGTGGAAGAAAGGTGAAGTACCTGAACACCTGTGTTCCCATCCTGAGATGCCATCGATTCCAATAAGTAAATTTTCACAAAAGAAAGGTAATTATTTGCAAGCGCTCTGCTGTACCATGGATTCACCTATCCTACAGCATCAGATAAAGATAAAGGCAGCTCACTACCACATGTGCTCAGGTGCAATAGTTTGCACCTGTCAATAGTTCTTGGTTCTAGGAAATGAAAGGAAAACAAACAAGAGAAGCTAATTTGCAATCACTTAGCATTCAAAGAGTGAAAACAAAACAAAACAAAACAAAACAAAAACCAAACCAACGCAGCATAGGGAAATGGTCAGCTTTGCACTGTGCAAGGCAAAATGACATGGCATGTTTTCACCTGTTTAAATTGCTGTCACCAATGAGGCTTTTTTATTCTTTTTAAACCAGGGAAAACTTGTGGCATAACCACTTCTCCAGGGCTTGGTGGCCAGAGGCTCAGCCCAGCAGGCACACAGCAGAGGTGGCCGCAATGCTGAGGTTTGGCTCAGGAGCACATGGGATGTGGTGGGGCATGGTGGGCATCTTGGCTGGGCCCCCTGCCCACCCATGAGCCACTGATTCTGGGGATGTTCAGCTGATACACAGTCACCCTCCAGCCTCGGGCTGCTCCAAAAGTGCCACTGGAAGGTCTGGGCGCTCCCCACCAAAAGAAAAAATAAAAATAAATAAATAAAAAAGCTTGTACTTACAACTTTAATTCCTTTAAATGCAAAATTTAATTTTGCAAGAGGGCGTCTGTGGCAACTACTCCCCGTTGCAAAGTACCACGACTTGACACCACAAAAATACAGTCAAAATGCTCCTGGGGACCGTCGGGGACGCCGCAAGCGCTGCCCCCTTCCCGGCTCCCGCAGCGTCCTCCACCTGCAATACAACACTGCCCTCTCACGGCTCCTCGGCTGCCAAAAGACAACATTTACGAGGGCACACAGACAACCTCGGCCTAAAATCCTGGGGTTCTCCTCTCTATCGCCCTGGGAACGCTGGGCCATGCACCCCATTTTATATGCTTCCATGCCGAACTGAGCGCTGCTGCCTACTCCACATGTTCACACCACTGCATCGACTGCTGCTTGGCAGTTCTCCTTGCTTTGAGCTTGCCATGAAAACTGAAAAGAAACAGTTTTCCTTCTTAATATGGAAAAACTTCCCTTGGTAACATCAAGTCACCGCTAAATCCAGGTGAAGGAGATGTTTGCCCAGAGCAGATGTCTTCAATGGGTGACAAGGCAGCAGGATTTGCTGCTGGGTGCTGCCCTGGGTCCCTGAAGGATGTCTCACTGTGTATGGGCAGTGGACGCAGCTGAGATGGAGGGAAAAAAATGCAGAACAATCTCCCTGCCCTTTCACCCTGACACCAGGATAGGATAAGAGGCCCCTGTGGCACTGACCACAGGGTCTAAACCCTGCTTTGTCTGTGCCATGAAGGCCTGGGAGGTTGCTCTTCTGCTCAGGCTCATTCCTGCCAGCTCATGTCCATTATTTTGGCCCAAGTACATCGATCGTGCCTGTACCAAAGGGTGGGTTTTCAGTTTACATGTGCTGGAAATCTAACACTTGCATCCCTATCAGGTAGCTGTGCCCCCTGAGCTCCAGTCCTGCAGCTCTCCTCTGTGTAACCAGTTCCTGGATATACTTTTCAAGCAAATAACTAAATAACTCCCATGGCACCTCAGGCACTTTTATAAAAAAAAAAAAAAAAAAAAAGAGTTCAATATGCTATTAAAGATTGAACATACGGCCATCTCTGTTGCACAGCTCAGACTCTCGAGCTGGAAATAAAAACCAGGAAGGTCTTACAGTGTGAGTTGCACTTGGATGCTGCCAGCATAACAGTTAGACATCCACAATAATGTTTCAGTCTCTCCAATTCTGTCCTGAACTGCAGAACTCACTGAAAAACTGAGCCTCAACTTTTACCCTCTGGTTGCAGAATTGCCGGCCTCTGGCTCCATGCTCCTCTGCTCACCAGCTGTTGTCACTGCCCTTCTCCACAGTGTCTTCGACTGCATGGTGCTTAAACCACATCTCAAAGGAGCATCACCAGTGAGCTGATGATCAAGGCCTGCCAGAGCAGGAAAAATAACTGGCAGGGTTTTGCTGAGAGACTAAGATCTCCTGGTCTTATTCTTAGAGAGAAAATAAATGACAAGTGAAGAAGTCAAAAGATGTTTCTGCACAAGTCAGAATTTTGTTCAGTATCAGCTGCAACGCACTACTGTGAAATGCATTGGCAATGGAAAGTAAATAGATTATGGACTAAACTATGTAAAATATAAAGTCCATTACTGAACGCGTACTTCACAAATTAGTCACCAACACAAGCTAATGATGTAGTTTCAAGCCAAAAGGCTTGAAAAGGTTTTACAGAGGCAACTGATCTTGATCTCTGCCGGCTGCAGAGTCCTCCTGCTCTTGTTTCTTCCAATAAAACCTATTCTGCAAGTGCAATTATTCAGTGACTGGTGTTAACCCCATGCTTGAAGGATGAAGGCAAGGTAACTGGCTGTATTCATCTTAGTATTTCTTTTGCAGTGCTCTGGGATACGTACAAGATAAAATATTATTGCAGGAGGCCAATATTTAACAAGGTATCAGCCAAAGGCAGAGGATCTCTAAATGCATGGGGATGCTATGCCGAGAGTAGGACTGTTGGGGAGCCCCAGGTAAGATGCCAGCATCATGAACACCAAGGTTAATAACAGGTGATTTCATTATCTCTCTCAAAATGTGCCTCATCCATGGCTGCCAACATCATTCCCAGCACCACAGGGTTTTCCTTTCTCCTGAGGGCTGGAAAGAAGCCAGCCCTTCTCCTCCTCTTCCCTCTGTCCTCCTGTCCTGGGGTCTCATCCAGTACCTGCAGGTCCTGCTAACAAGAGGGCTCATATGTCCTGTGGGAATATGGGAACTACCTGCAGGCTGGGATGCAGCTAGGCTGGGACAAGCCTGTGCATCTGCACTGCAGGACTTCGGAGGATTTGTTTTCAGGCACCAAATTCCCTTTCGCCATCAAGAACAGAGGTTTGAAGAGCAGCATCCCAAGGGATGTTTTGTCTCCTGGGCCCCAGTGACCTGCAGGCACTACAGCCCCCTCAAATGAGCCCCCCACACTGATCCAAATCATCCCTCAGGTTGAATTTAGCTGCCTGCCCTGCTGCTTACCTTCTGCAATTGATACTGCCTTTGCCTCCTCCACAAACACGGCCAGGCAAGGTTTCTGACATCTTGTGACTCTCAGCCTAATTACATAGTGACAAGGGACCACATCCCCATTGGGTGGTTTGGGACACAGCTCCACAGGGCCTGGCAGAACAAACGTCCGCACAGAGCCACGAGGCCAGCATGAAAATCAAAAGTGTTTGTAGGGTAAGAAAAAGCCTACGCATGCAATATCTGCATTCATTGTGCATCATATGTCCCTCTACATAGTGTTGAATCGGACCTAAAGAAAAAAAAAATTACTGCTTTTGGAGAAAACTAAAGGTCTCTGAAACAGCTTCATGTCAGAAAAGGAGTTTTTTGCAAACCATAAGTGTTTTTGGAAAAGGTCTTAGCCCAGCCCTGTGTGGGGTGGCATCGTCTAGCACTGGGAACCAGGGCGCCCATCCCCATGGCAGCAGGGAAGCAGTCTGGGGTAGATGGCAGCCTTGGATTTTCCTACTAGCAGGGGAAATTCACTGCACCCCTGGGAGATTTCCTACAGGGAAAGAAACGTTTAGAAATGCTTTAGAAGTACAAAAAGGGATTACAACATCCAATCCCTGCATTTAATACAAGTAGCTCTTCAATTTATACTCATTGCCCACTCTTTATAAAATTCTTGGCATTCCCAGTGTCTTCTTTTTCCTACAGCTCCATTCAAAACCCATAAAAAGCTCAAAGGCCTTTCTAAACTGAGAGATAGCAGACCACGCTGTCTAATTGAAACCAATAAAGTGCTATGCTCCAAGGTTTCCTCAGCAGCTTCTCTCCTGGCAGACAAATCTCAGTCTTCAGCTAACCCAGAAAAAGGTCAGTCAAGCCATCAAACATTTCAAAGCACAGTTAAGACCCCAAATGAGAGAAGTTAAAGTTTAATGCTGAAACTTCACTGCCATTTGATGCTCACCAATTACAAGGGTCACTTGAAATACGATCAGCAGAACTACTGCATGTGTCAGAAACCAGTCTCTGCTGACGGGCATTAGATTTTTTTGGTGAGGCAAACAACCTTGCTATAATAATATGACTACTGCTATTAAAAGAAAAAAAAACACAATTCAGGCTGTAGCTGAAAGTTAGAGATAGATGAAGGTGCTTTGAGCCTGAAGAAATTGAAGTGTTTTGATGCCCTTAAAACAATTCAGCTCCTATACAGGTATGGCTGTCCAAAAGAAGTCAGAAATGAACTCTCCATCCCAGCTATATAGATTTAAGGTTAAATTAAAGACCCAAGGGGGGGAAAAAAAAAGGTCTACAAAATAGTCTAATTAAAAAATACCAAGTCATTTCTTTCTAATAAAGCTAAAATTTTATACAGAAAATCTCATTTCCCTACCTTAAGAATTCTTCAGTGCAAGATCCTATACTTAAGTTTAAAACAGAAAAAGCACAAAGTCAGAACTAAATTAAAGAAAATTCAAGCAAAGCATTTCATCATCAAAATGAACAGGTAACAAATAAAGATCTCCTGTTTGACATTCTTCTGTCCACTGCTGATTACAGCTGACACATTCTGCATTGTGTTTTATTTGCACAACCATCATCTTTTCCAACAGCAAAGTGTTTCCTGGGAAACTCTTCACTGCCATCCTACCCATGCCTGGCTAGACTTTATTTCAGAAGAATGACACTGAATTACTGTGGCAATACCAGTGAAGTTATAACCACCAAAAAAAGGAAAAAAATGGATCTAATATCTCCAGTACTTTTCCTACCAAGCTGCCACAGCAAGGACTGCCTTCCATTAAAGAAACAAGGATTTGCCAAGATAAGTCTTTCCCTGGATCGGCCAAGGAAGGTATTTCAGGATGAAACAAGATGTCCGGGCTTGCTACAACTTTAGCTCATTTTTCCCTAAGTCTCTGAAGTTGAGGAAATGAGATAAGGAGTTACACTTCTCATGCACCCAAAATAAATTAATGATTGGCCTGATTCTGGCCAGCTGAAGATCAGCCTGAGAACAGAATCACTCACAGCTCACTGAAAATGTGCCAGGAGACTCTGCTATCGCTATTTATGGCTGCATACTTGCTGACCATTGCTATACCTCCATCTCCTTCATGCAAGAAGAGTCACCAGAGAAAAACTAGATCTGTTTCTGGAGGGGAATGACCCAGATGCCGAGAGAGAGATGCCTATAAGCCCTGTTTACTCCCAACTTGTTTTTGATAGTATGACTTCTCATGGGGTGGGATCCCATGGGAAAGAGGCCTGGAAGGACTTTGTGGTAGTTTTTAATAAACCTCCTACTCAGAGAAGCTCAGACATCTGCTTATGCCTCCACAACAATCACAAAAACCTCCACACCCTGAGGCAAGAGAGAGATAGAACTCTGTAAATTTAGGATCAGCTGGAAACTCTGAGTGTTCCAGAGGTTTGATGGATCTTCCAGCAAGTCCCACCATGCCTAGTAAGTGGAGCTGAGCACAGAGGAAAGCTCTTAACCTGTCCTGCCAGGATCAGGCTGAAATGGAGAGGTGCTGGTGTTACACAAATCCGTGTGTGCACATGTAAAGGTCTTACTCGCACGGGTCAGTGCTCCAGCTACTATAAAACATACACTACAATGGGGCTGTTATTTGACATAGATCCAAGACGTGTCAGATGCTGAGGAGCCCCTGGAGAGGGAGAGGTTGTAGCACATGGTGCTCTTCTCCTTTGCATCCTCTCCAGTCTCTGTGGGGTTTTAGTGGGGGAATGAAGAAGGGTGAAGGGAGACTTTAAATTAGGGACAATCAGTCTGATAGTTGAAGCACAAAACCAACTTCAGGATTTTCTTTTTCTAACTAAAGAAATGGCAATTAAAAAAAAAAAAATCACCAGCAACCATGCCCAGAAAAAAAACCCACTAAAGAACCAACAGTGAAGCCAAAAGCAAGGCTGAGATTTGCTGACACCATTTCTACTGATGGAAAATTGGCAGAACACTGCTGAAGACAATTGAGTTTGGCTCCTTTTTTGGCAAGACAAAAACTAGCTAGTTTATTTAATGTTGTCACATATGTATTTTAAAAATATATTTCTGTAATGCCTATATTTTAGTGGCCGGAATGAAACAAAAGTATTTAGAACATATACACTATTTCATTTAGACAACAAGAGATGCAAAATAAATGAAATGGGGTTTTCAGAACAGACCGAAATAAATCCTTGCTCCTGATCTAAAATTCCAGATACCAAATCACATCTGATGGGCAGTTTGTCTGTTGGCTAATCCCATAAATATAGTTATTTAGACAAGAAACTGCAAATTACATATAATGGCAGAAATAGCAAGATAAATCTAGGATATATGTAATGGATTATATAAAAATGAGGAAGAAACACCCTATAATTATTTCAGGCTGTTGAGCTGCTTTCCTAGTTGATTTTAAAGACTTAGCTACCTCCTCTGGAGGAATAAGTCCAACCAACTGTTAGTATATATAAATTTCTTTCAATGGCCCACTCAGGGTGGCTCCCAGCCTGTGCTATAGGCTTGCCCGGCTGCTTCCGTCAGCTCATCAGCACGGTAGAGCATGAGCAAACCAAGGGACTTCTGTAACGTTGAGTCTGGGAAGTCTGATAAACCTTTTTTAGGAAAGCATCTACACAAAAGCAATGTATTCATTATCATACCTGGAAACACCAGAATTGCCTGTAGAAATAACAAGCAAGTTAATATTCACCTTGCTAGTTCCTGCACATGGAAATACATGACAAATATTTCTTGTTTGTTTGGGGGTTTTTGTTTGGTTTTAAAGACATTTAAGTTGGTACATTACCAGCCTGAATATGAATTTCAGATGCTCTTTTACCATCTGGGGTCTTCCAGTGGCAGAATACCTTGTGTTTTTATGTGGTCTAGCCACTAAAGCCTGACTTACAAAAAATAGACTTGCAAACCCCACTGCATTTTTGCTCTCCCATGGCGGACTTAGCTGTGCTTGTCTGACTTATTCATCTTGCAGAATGACTAAAAAAATTATAAATCTCATTAAGCATAAAAAATAGGAAACAGGGTAAAGGCATGAAGGGACAGCAGTACCAAGGCAAAACTGAGCTTTCTTCTACCATTTTCACAATGGCCTTGAAATTACCATTAAAAAAAAAAAAAAAAAAAAAAAGCCAGTTAAAAAACAGTAGGCAGAAGAGATTTACACACAGGCTGCCAGAAAAAGTTCATTGTTCCTGAGCCTTGGATGAGTTACATGCACTGCTGGTTATGGCAAGGGAAAGCATGTGGGGAGGAGGAACTGGCTCTCAAGGCAAAGGCAAAATTGTACCCACTTCAAAGAGAGCACCTGAGACCCTGCCTGCAAGCTCTCCTTGTTATTAATTGTCTCAACAGGACTCTTATTTAGAACAACAAAACAATGAAGGTAAAGAATTAAAAAAAAAATAAGCATAAGAAATGGGAAAGGAAGGCATTTTAATGATTCACTTGAAAAGCATTTTAAGCTTCTTTATTTGTGGTGGGAAAAAATTAATCAAATCGGAGGGTATAACTAAGGGGTTTGGTTTGTTGTGGTTGTTGTTGTTAGGTGGGTTGTTTTGAAGGGCAGTTTAAGGAGTGAAGCTGGGGAGAGGACTTCTGCTGTCAGAATTGTTAATTCCTGAAAGTTTTGGTCCCCGACACTGTGGGTCTTTGAAATTCTCTGGAAACATTTGCTGGAAATCATCGTTAATACAGATCATCATAAACAGAAGAAAATAAATAATTCTAAGGATTTATATAATAATAAAGTCATAAAATGTTAAGTGACATATTTTGTAGTGAATAATGGATCTGCTGCAAGCAGAGCCCATCAGGGAGGAGGAAAGCTCTGGCTCAGAGATCTGCAGGCTGCCTCTGGACCATCAGCATGAGACTGCTACAGAAAAGGCAAAAGCAACTCCAAGAGGGATCGGAAGACCTTTTTTTCAGAGCGGATGGGAACGAGCTGAGTGTCCCAGTGAGACAGATCACTTCAAGGAGTTACTTCTGTCAGCTGGTGTTTAGCTCAGCTTCTCATTCTTTCTCCTGTAGGGAAGGAAGATTAGCAACGGCACAAGAGCAAGTCAGTCTAGATGGCCACAAATATGTTAAGTTTGAACCTAAAAACAGGTTAGAGAACCATGAGCAACATCTATTTATGGAGCAGCCCTCTAAGAGGAATAATACAGGCCAGAAGAGAGCCGCTTCTTGTATGGGTCTTGGCACAACTATGCAAGGAGTTACCTGCTAGAGACTGACTGCAAGGTCCTCAGCTCTGAGGAGTCCTGTCTTCCCAGGCTGGTTGGTGGCACATGCCATTTGCTTATTTTGAAACTAGCAAGACACTTAGGGATGTGCTAATCTTTGCACCTGGCAATAATAAATACAAATTAACATACTCCAATTTTAAGATAGGGTTAAGTGTTTTGTGACTGGGTTCTGCATATCTTCACCCGCCACTCAGATATGAGACCCGCTAAAGATATCCCCAGTTTTTACAAACTTTACAAACCTTTTCCCACATACACCCACACACTAAATAGCTGCTTTGGACCGCACGTTCAACACACATTTTTAATCAGTTGGGCACTATTGTAGGAGAAGCACCTGCTAGCCCTGTTGTGCTCCCACTTTCCAAAAGGACTCCTATTTTCCTAGCTGTTTGAGCCAGGTTAGTGACATACCAGGGGCACCACAAAGCAGGTTTGTTCTTTTTTTTTTTTTTCATTCACATGGGAAAAGAGCTAAACCTTCTCTTGGCTGGTGTGTTCAGCCCTGATCAAAACAGCTGGAAGAGCTTATTGTCAAGACCAAACCAGTTTTAAGTCCTGTGTTGACCAACTGACATATAGGAACAAGGACGCAAAACAGGAGCAAGTCTGTCTTTCTGTTGGACATCAGCTATTTCCAGTTAGAACTGACTTCAGCCAGTTACAGTTCTTGAGCTGACGCACTGCATCAACCCAGATCAAGAGATCAACCCTTGAGGCCTGAGTCTGCATGTCTTTACAGACATGCTGCCTTATGATGCTGCACTTCAGGTTCACAACCCTCCCATGTGCTGGCCTCCATGGGGATTTTACTTTGAATTTTGTGGTGTTTCAAAAAAAAAGTCTCTGACGCATGGGGCCACCAGCACACTGTGAGGCATTGTCTCCTGGGGTCAGCAAACACTGGGCTGAAACAGAAGTGAGAAATCTCTGCAGCATAAATATATCTATCTATCTATCTATAAATATATTGAAACGAGTGAGAAGTGGAACATTATCAGTTGCTGTTGCTCAAAAAATTTCAACTTTTCCCAGTATTTTGTTTACTGTCACAATGGGCAATGACAGACACCAGGTTGGTAACAGTAAGGACTTGCCCAAGGTGTTGGGTGAAGGGTATTGCTGACCCTTCAATGGCATTCCCCAAGCAAGGGGAGGGTTTTCCAGCAATCAGACCAGGCCCCCTATGCCCATTTGCTGGACTACAGCCATTTTGTGATTAACAGCTTTGCCTCAGCAGGTCCAATGAACAACCTGACCCTACAAGTCCCTTCCACGTAAGGCACTCAGACTCATGGAAAAAAACTTTTTTTCCCCTTTACATCCTGTATTTAGATGTGCTATATTACTATATTGTAACATGAGGAATTTCAAAAGTAATATATTTTTAGAACAGTAAGAGATAACACATAGGTTTGGTTTTCCTGTTTAACCACCCCACTTTGCATCCCAGTACAACCAGCTCCCAGTGAACAGAGACCTTCATCTCCCACCCCGTCTCACCAGCCACCCTCCAGCTGCATATTGTGATATCAAGTGCACAAACTAATAGCTTCCTTTCACTCACCCAGAGCCAAACCATAGTATTTATATAATATCCATAATATTGTCCAGCCCATAATATTAGGGGACAATGTCCCTCACAGAAGACACAAGGCTGGAGTCTGGGAGCATGTTTGGCTGCTTTGGTTTAGGCACTAGATGTCAGTGTTTTACCTACACTTAAGAAATTTCCAGTCATGGTGAGTGAAGAGTTACTAATATATAAATAAATAAAAGTATAAAGCATCTTCAGTACCGAGGCCCCATCAAAACAGCAGCAAATCTCTCCTCTCAGGTAGTCCAAAGGTTGCCCAAAGAAAGTCGTACTTTCTCCTCTCCGCAGTTTGTTTCTGCATGGAAATAGTAGTTTAAAGAAGAGGAGCTGAGTCAAACAGTTGCATGACACCAAAGGTACCTGACAATATTATCTACAGTAAAAAATATGCCTGTTTGCTAAGAGCTGCTTAACAGACCTAGCCAAGTACTTTCAATATAAGGAAGGCAACAGCCATTTCTTTGAAACTTTTTTTCAACATTGTACAACATTCATCAAGGTTTTGACCAGGAAAAATAAATCAGATAGTTTTTTAGCCACACGAAAAAGTTTCATAATTTTGTCAGAAGTAATTTTACTAAGATCCTAAATTGTTTAGTTTCAAGTAACAAAATAGGTTCAAACACATTAACAACATCAACTGAAGCTGGTGTCTTCAAGATTTGGTTATGCAACTAGGACAACCACCTTTCATTTAGATTTGAATTAGAAAACCAAAAATTTCTCAAAGCAAGTGATTAAGAAAAATTTCACCCAGGTATATTGTATCCCATTGCCATCCCAGTGTCAGATTAGCAATACATTACGTGGTTTAAAATACAGCCCCATCCCTTCTTTTTGTTCACACACGGTCTGTTTGTGCAATGCACTTCTAAAGTAACTTGGATTTTTAAAATATGGGGGAAAGTAGGGGCGGAAAATAGCTCTTAAATAAGACTTTTCCTTCTGGCTCGGCACAGAAGGAAATACTCCACCTTCACCAAATTTGCACTGTTAGCTCAAAACCCAATAAGTCCTTATACGTTTCCATTAATGTATCAGCACACCTGCTACTCTGCCTCTCATGTACTTGGTGGCGTCTCTCATCTTTGCCTGGCTAAGGTGTCATCTGGGATTTATAGTGGTGACAGGCAGGAGAGGGACTGCATTAACCCCGCTGCCTGCAGCTACATCCTCAGCCTGCATACAAACCTGGTGAAAGGAAACATCTTCTCTAGTTTTCTGGAAGTTCAGGCAGGATTTTGAAGCTGGATGTGAGCTCCTGTTCACAGACAAAATAGGAGCCCGTGCAACCATGAGCCACGCAGAGCTGAGATATGGATCTACCGAGATGTCTTCCTTTACAGTGAGGATCCCAGAGGGATTTTCACAGCCATGTGTTTTCCACTAAGCATGTTGCTGGTAGTCAGCATCAGAGATGGTACCTGGGGTCCCAAAAGAGGGATGGCTGCATATATTTTGATTATGTTTTTTAGGTCCAAAGTTGAAAAGTCTCACTAAAATGAAGCCGTTGGCTACTGATGCACACTCACAGTGAGGTTACTACTTAATTACAGTTTCCTTGCAGATCATCCCATGCATGGTTGCCTTACACCAGTTAAAATTATGTCCTCCTGAAATAAAATTTTTCAGTTCTTGAAGAGGAGCATTTCTGAAGCAAAGGTCATAGCAAATCGCTATGCAGACTGTTGGCTTGACTGGGGCTGGACTTCAGCACAAATACAGTTTAAATTAACCCACGCCACCGGCCAAGATCCCCATAACTGCAGGAATTAGCAGATCTCCTTGCCTTCCAGGTGGTACTGTCTCTGATGTATCACCTTCCAGTTCCTGTCCCCAAATCCTTTTCGGTCCCACTCTTTCCCCAACACAGGGCTGAAGGAGAGTGATCTCTCAGCTCCCTCTTAGACCATCAACGGTGCTCTGTGCTGGACAGCCACAACAGATTGTCATTTACTGTTCAGAGCACTCATATGTTAGAAAAAACAAAGCAGCTATAACAACTAGCAAACAAAAAAAAATGCTGAAAGGAAGATGAACACCATCTGCAAATTTTAAAGGTAAGTTTTCTGTTATCTTTTGTTTGTCAGTATGTGTATGCTGTATCTCACTTTGCATATGTTGATTGAATGAGAAATTGTGTGCCATCAAGTAGATATGATAAAATAAGTAAATTCCACACCCCCCCCCCACCCCCCCCACCCCTTTTTTTTACAGGCTACCTATGCATTAAGCTCACAATGGAATTTCACATACGCGGTGCTAGTTGTACTCGACAGCAGCCTATGGGCCTCAAGGGAAAGGTAGGGGTGTACCTTTGCTGAAGAAAGATCAATATTAATCTTGTTATGTCACTACTCATAAATGAAGTGTTGGAAAGGTTGCACAGATTCCAAGCAAGTACGGAAAATTGTGAAACTTTACTGAAAGGACAGGGATATACTTATGTTTGAAATTATGTCTAACGCTAAGCTGCCCTCTAGAAGAAAATATCAAGGGCCTTTGCAGTTCAGATACAGCCAAATACAATGCTACATTTATGTTTTTAGACAAGGCCTGAGCAAAAGAAAAAAAACCCTAAATTTAAAATACCAATTTTCTGGTCTACGTCCTGAAGAGTAAGGAAAAAACTAAAACCAAAATGAAACTATCAGTGACCATCTAATGATCCATCTCAGCTCAAACGCCAAAAAGTTGTCAGTGTTCCTCCAGCCTGATGAATCCGGGCATTGAATCAGTGTGGTATGAAAAAGTCAAAGCAAATCTAATTGCTCTGGGCTACATTATATCCCGACACATGCTGAGGAAGATTGGCATCCATTACGCATGCTTAGCAGAGGGGGTTTTCAGGGAGGAAAGCATATGCCAGGCAGACCCAGGACCAGCAGGATAGGGCATAAGCAAGGAAACAGTAATTGCTTCCCTTTTTAACATGGAACATGGCTTTTGACTTAAAAAGTTTTTGACACAGTGAAGTGGTTACTGCAAATAAACAGATGGAAGGCATGCTGGATTATGGCTTTTGGAGCCCAATATCCTCACTCTCACAGCAGGTGACCAGATATCTCTCCCAGCTGCCTTTTGTTCTGCTGCTTTAACAATGGCTCAAACAGTCTCTATTGATATAGGTTTGAAGGAAAGATAATGTAAATTGACATTCCTACTGTTGTATTGGCTGGAAACAGTAAATCAAACAATCAACCATAAAACAACTTTATATCATAGGACAAAATATCAATTTGTTTTGGTGAAATCCAGTCTCCATTGAAAAGTCAAGTCAGCTTACCAGGAGAGAAAGGAGAGCCAACAGACAGATACTGCAAGAGCTTAACAACCCACAGTGAGCTTATTTTTAAACCGTGTCAGGAACCACTTGTCAGCACCTAGCATGTAGTTTGCTACGGCCACGATTCCCACCGACATCGAAAAACGCACGATCAGAACAAAGTGCTGCTGAAGGAAAACTGTGACTCTGTCAACCTTTCACTTTTTAAAGCAAAGCACCCAAACCTCTGAAGTCTTATGAATAAGCCATCAGCCATGCACCTTTGGTTTTGTGGCCACTGCTATCAGGCAACACAGAGCTAGTCCACATACTGCAGACTATTCACTCACCATAAGCTTTTCCTTATAGTCAGGATAGTTTGGACAGGATAAAATTGATCAAGAGCCCTCAGCCATCCCACTGTTGTCTAAAGACATTGTTCATAAAAGGGTGTCCTAGTCTGGAGACCTCTAAGACATAGAAGAAGAAATCAGTGTTGGTTTGTGCACCTCAAGTTATACTTGTGTAAAAACATATGTATATCAGCCCCAGGTTTTATTCCCTCCTTTTAAAGCATTGCTCATGATTCAGTTAAAAGTCTCTGACAAATAGAAAATATTTGCACTCTTGCCTGGTCCCTGGGAAATCAACAACAGTTTTGTCACTGATTTCAATGCCAGAACAGTTACTGTGAGACTCCATGGGCTGGTTGAGCAATGGGTTTTTGATCATTTCATATAAGGCCATTAACAGCTGTAATTTCAGCCAACTGCCGCATATTTGCAAGTGTTTTATGTTTATATTTTAACTTTAAAGGTTCTCCCCCTTTCTATCACATTCAACAGCATCTCTCTTTATGGCAGTACTTCAGAAAAGGGCCACTTGCCACAGAGCCACATCTAATTAACACTGGATGAGCAGCCAATTTTCCATCTGCACAATAGCAAGAGAAATAAATTCTCGTGTCGTTACACATTTCTGCTGAAGAACCCCCCACTGACACCACAGAGAATACAGCAGGGATAAAGGATGATGAGTCGGGAATGGTTGGTGTGGACTTAAAATAGGGTGGGAATAGGATAACTTTCAAGGCTGAGCTAAAAGCCACTATTTGGAAAGTTGTTTTGACTTCATATTCAGTCACAAATTGACTGCAAGTGTCTAAGATTTTTCTATTGATTGGATTGAGTGAGCTAGGGGAATTTCTGCTCACTTTTATCACTCATCCACTATTGGACCTTCAAACATTCATATAATCACCTGCAATTTAAGACTTCTTGGATATAGAGAATGTTACTCTGAAGCAGTTCTAGGTTTGTCAAATTTTCAACGATTTGAATGGGACAAAAAGAGGATGCAGACAAAAATCTCTGTTCAGTATTTGCAGCAATATCATTTGTCCCATTCTCACATTGAGATGCCCATAGCAGCCCGGGAACCCAGTCACGTAGTTGTCTTCCCTGGGAAGAATTAAAACCAGCTCCTTAGAACACTGTATTGTCATCCATCAATTTACTACCAACAATCATCCATCAACTCTAACACAGTCATGAAGTTTCTTATTTACCATGTCTTAGGTATTAGCAGTTTCAAAAACCAAATTCAGCATTTTCTGGAGTCTCTACCTGGACCTGTAACTTCTGTTGACCAGGGAGCATTTCCTCCCACTTGCCACACAGCCACCACAGGGCACATGCAGCAAACCCATTCTGTGGCCGTTGCCCCTAGCAGAAAACCCACATGCTTTGATAAAAACACTTTATTCTTAGCAATCTTCCAAATGCCCTTCCCCCAAAGGCAATAAAGAGGAAAAAGAAGTTATAAAAGAATAACCAGGTGAGCTTTACCAGGGAATGGTCCTTGGTCCCTTTTTGCGTCCAGGGCAGATAATCTTCTAACAGTCCTCACAGCTACACATCAGAGTTCTACACTGAAGGCAAATGTTTTTGGGTTTCTTACATGGGCAGCCCTGACAGGGCTTCATCAGCCATGGCAGACTATATTGTGAACTACGATTAACTTTGAAGAAAACAGAATGCATAATTTCATGCCCCATTAAACTAATAACTTTTTTCTGCATTGCTGGACTTGGGCAACATTGCTCTCATCCCCGCTCAGCTTTTCACAGCCTCATACCCATTATTGTAGAGCAGTATTAATTAAGTACAAATGTTCTCCTCATCAAAGCATTGACTAAGGAATGTCAAATCTTGTCTCTTCAGATGCCATAAGGGGCCCATTAAGTGATCTAAACACTTCCAGAAAGCATTGCAACACACCACAAATTACAGCATTATGAACAGGCATTCAAGGTGCTCTTAGCCACAAGCTCCCAGCCTGTTGGAAGCCCCACCGTGGTGTCTTTATAAGATCTGATACAGGCTTGCTTCTCCCAACAGCATCAAGCCACAAGACACTATTTCTGCCCACCTTTGAGGCTGACAAGAAACAAAAGAGAAACCTGTATTCCCACAGCATAAGAAAGACCTTGTAACAGGTAAGGAGATGTTTCCTCTTTGATAGCTGCACCTTCTGAGCAGGCTGCTAGGAAAAGCTAGGCCCACAACAGCTCATCCAGAGGTGCTCCTAGGGGAGGGCAGAAATGTTTTAAGAGGCGAAGGAACCACATTTCAGAAGGTACCTCTTCTTAGCTTTGAGGATCATATACAAAGAGACAGAAAGCCTTAGACCACAGCTAAGAAAAGGTACACAGCCAGGTCCCCCAGTTTAAAACTCACACAGACAGCCAAGAATGAATGAAGAGTTCCACCTTACCCTTTTATCCACACATGACATCTTTATTAATGATCTAGATGAGGGGATCGAGTGCACCCTCAGTAAGTTTGCAGCTAACCCCAAGTTGGGTGGGAGTGTTGATCTGTGACTTTCCTCCTCTTCTTCTACCAAAGAAGGTCTTCCATCATCTTAGAATCACAGAATAATTTAGGTTGGAAAAGACCCTTGAGATCATCAAGTCCAACTGTTAAACTAACACTACCAACTCCACCACTAAAACATGTCCCTAAGAGCCATGTCTACACGTCTTGTTGCATGGAAGGGTGGAAAGGACCATGTGAAGTCTCCTGAAGCCAGGGATGCATTCCACTCTTTGACTTACCCTGGGGAGAATGGCACTCCAAGAGGTTTAATGGGGCAGGGAACACACCTCTGGGAGAGTAAGAAAAGTGCTGTTCAAAAGAGAAGGCAAAAAGAAGAAACCCTCAAGAAAATAATTCACTGAAAAAGCAGAGTTGATTATCTGCAAACCCAGCTTCTTCAGCATAAAAAGTTTCAGTGGGAAGGCTGTCATCCCTGCTTTGGGCTTCAAGAAACTCTCCAGCAGTTCTGAAAGGGACTCAGGAGCACTCTTGGCAGGAGAGGGTATGGTTTTTCTGAACGCTTGAAAGGGAAGGCAGCTGCAACCTACTTAAACCACATAAGCAGCTCTCAGCACCCTTGGCGGGGAGGCAGGAGTGCCTCTATAGCAGGTAACTGCACCTGAGAAATTTCTCAAGACTTGCAGGGAAGTGTCACACATTTAGTGTCTTGGTCCCAGGAAAATTAACCCATCCGTTTTGTTTGCCAGAACCATACACAGTGAAGGAGGTTTCCCATAAATCTTGTGCATTGCTACTGAGTCAGCCAATGTCAGCAAATATTACCAGTCTTTGCTCCTGAGCACAAGTTGGGACCCAAACTCAGACACAAATTCCTTCGGTCCTGCTTTGCATTCAGCTCCCTTGAAAAATGAGAGTAAGATATCTAAAATGGGTTCACAGTTTCTCCCACAGTTGTCACTTTCACTTTGTGCAAACAGCTTAAAACATGTTTCTGAGCATGTTTATAAGAACCGACATCACATGTCCTGAGAGCAACAACAGTTCCTAAAGTTTCCTATTAAATAATTATGGCAACATCTCCCATACCAAAAGGCACATGCCAGTTTATTGCTACTTCACGCCAACTTTTATCTTCTTTTTTTTTTTTTTTTCCTTATGTAGATGAGTGTTATTAAGTGCTTGTTTACAGACTTGGGAATCTCATCATGGTGTTTTGTCCTGTCACTTGTCACTGAGCTAGTTTTTAGATGAAAATATTAATAAAAAAATGCTTCCTTAATGTAGCCATATAGTTTCACACCTGAATAGCAAGTAGTTTCATGCCTGAAAGTTGTTTCAAGTCTCCTTTCCATTTTCAAGGGTGATTTTCTAGTTCTTTAGAATTATAAAAAGAAAACTAGGAAGATCTCTCTTCTTAAAAGTGTTTTAATGAAAAATTATTCCTGGTCTGATAGATGGGTCAGATGAGCAGTCATGCTGGCAGAGCAGTGAGGAAGCACTGATCCTTTGCTATCCTAGGCTCTCTCCAGCCACTGCTCACTGTTGGCATCTCCTTCCCTTTCTCCTGCTCCTGCAGTACCGCAACACATTGGGGATGAGCCACCATGTCCCCTTCACACCCATCACCGTGCCCAGGCAGCTCTGTTCTTGATAGAAAGCTTTGCTTTGTCCTTCCAGCATGCATTTCCCTCTCTCCAAGAAGGTACGTGTGTACAGGCTTGCCTGTCTCATCTCTTCAAGTTCAACCAGAATTTCACATCTCAACTCTGACAGTCAATTTGAAAACCTCATGCCCTCTTCCAGTCCCAAAGTCAATGTGCCCCTGTGAAACCTTGCAGGAGCTGAGCTGACTTGTAGCACAGTCATGAAATGCTATGGGAAGATCTTCCAGAGGCAGAGAGCAACTGGGAATAAAATTCTCCTTTGAGACCCTCTCCCTCCATTTGAAGTGGATAATCTATCCTGTCAGAGTCTGAGGACAAACATTTTTTCCTCCAAGAGCATGGACATTCATTGTCGGTAACAAATATATGGACCTGCTGGCAGGCAACCATACAAATGACTATTACAGCAGCATCCCATACATCCCTTGTAATAGAGGCTCTCAAAAAGGCTTTGTTTTTTACATCATTTCACACCGTCTGACATAAGAGTCATTCTTGGTGCTATTTTTAGTAAACTAATCTGTGTTTGGAGGCAATTTTTCCCCTCAAATATTTCTGGGTGTTTGATAACTGACACAGCCCCCGTAAGCGAATCATTTGTCATCTTTCACTGGAGAAGGTCACTTATGACCATTTTAACATCTCCCAGTATTTAACTGTCATGAAGAAGTGATGGTTCTTTTTGAAGTTCAGCAAATAGTCGTCATTCAGTTTTGGAGACCAATTATTCTAGACTATTGGCTTCATATTAGGCCACAGGGAAGTAACAGCTCCTTGTTGGACTTCAGAGTATGCTGAGGTGCCAAGGTGCAGGGTGAGCCTACAGGAAACCAGGCTCTCCTGGATTCATGGCAGATAGAGACTAGTTCATCTGCTAGGGTCTTTGTCACACCACTAGGATTCTTGCCTTGAAACTTTTTCTTGTTTCTGTAAGTACTACAGCTAACGAAAACAGACTAATGTAGGAATTCAGCAGTACCTGGTTTATAGCAGGGGAATGGGGCATGGCTGGGTTGGATCCATGTTTGTCCTCTCATCCAAAGTGTGCCACACTCTTAGAGTTTCTCGCTTGACATCACTCGGTGGTCAAAAAGCTCTAAGAAGTTTACCGAAAATGTTTGTCATGGCCTCTATAAACATCTGTCCCTCAGGAGCAGAGCTCGTCCATTGGGCCATTACATGGCACTAACTCCCAGGAATATAAGGGTTTCTCCAAATGCAAAATCTTGTGGTGACCCACGAAGTTCCTCTCGGGGGAGATTTGGTACTCCATGAATTCAGAAGGTTTGCAATTATATGGGTTAATGCATGAGAAGTAAAGTTCAAAGCCCCATGGAGCACAATGTTAGTAAACTACCTGGTCACCAGAGGTCCAGGTGTCCTGAGGAGGGCTCGTACAGAGTCTATCTTTCTCTTCCACAGAGACCAGATCCTATTGCTACCCTGACACTGCAGGTGCTTTTAAAAGCAAACACGATCAGGCAACATAGTGGGAGGAAATACACTGGTGTATTTGTAGAGCAAGGTTCACTTGAGGTGAGCTGGTTCTTGATCTGGAGAAGTTTTATGTCACTACCAAGAGTTTTAGAGCTACTTTGGGACCTATCTAGTCCTGGAGAGACAGAATCCAGATGGAGGATTTAAAAGTATCTGTAACAAAAATGCGTGACACAAATGGTATGGCTGCCAACGTGGTTACCAATGGGTGTGGATCTGCTTCATACCCAGACAGACAGGGAATACAGTAGGTAGCACATTCTGGTCTGCTGCATTAGCATAACTCTGCAGTCAGAGCACTGGCATCTGATTTTAAAAAGCAGTCATTTAAACCTCTGCAAAGCTCCTATCATCATACTTCAGCCAGTCACGGTAACTGGAAAAAAATCCTAAGTTATAGCTCAGCTGCCTCAAAATGATGGCATAGGCCACCTTGATTTAAAGCCCTGGAATGAGGAAAGAGCTTACCTGAAAGTTTGATATTCTTAAAATCATGTAATCGTTTAGTTTGGAAAAGACCTTTATGATCATTGAGTCCAACCGTTAACATAGCACTGCCATGTCCACCACTAAACCATGTCCCTGAGTGCCACGTTTACACATCTTTGAAATACCTCCAGGGAAGGTGACTCCACCGCTTCCCTGGGCAGCCTGTTCCAATGCTTGTCAAACCTTTCGGTGAGGAAAGCTTTCCTAATATTCAATCTAAACCTTCTCTAGCATAACTTGAGGCAGTTTCCTCTTGTTCTATCGCTTGTTACTTGGGAGAAGAGACCGACACCCACCTTGCTACAATCTCTTTTCAGGGAGTTGTAGAGAGTGATAAGGTCTCCCCTCAGCCTCGTTTTCTCCAGGCTAAACAACCTCAGTTACCCCTGCTGCTTACTACTTACAACACTTGTGCAGGGTAACCTCCTTGTTACCCTGCACAAATAAGACTTGTGCTCCAGACCCTGCACCAGTTTCATGGTCCTTCTCTGGACACACTCCAGCACCTCAATATCTGTCTTGTAGCGAGGGGCCCGGAACTGAACCCAGTCCACGAGGTGCAGCCTCACCAGTGCTGAGTGCAGGGGGATGATCAGTTTTCCCGTCCTGCTGGCCACACTATTTCTGATACAAGCCAGGATGCCACTGGCCTTCTGGGTCACCTGGGCACACTGCTGGCTCACATTCAACCAACACCCTCAGGTCCTTTCCCGGGCAGCTTTCCAGCCACTCTTCCCCAAGCCTGTAGCATTGGGAGTGTTGAGACCCAAGCACAGTCCTTCAAACACTCACCATTAGAGTATACATCTGATTTATCCTCTGAGTTTGTCTAGCAATTGAAAGAAATACTTAGACTATTTCTGAGCATTATTTCATGTGGTGCAAGAGAAATGGGTCCTGTAACCATAATAAGATTACTTCTTAGCAAGGACCCTGTGTAAAACCTCTGACACTTGCTATTATCCCTAAGAGATGCCCATTTTACTTCTTACCCTGCATCCAAAACCATGGATCATTTTAAATACCCCATTTAACTTGTATACATATTTTTTCAGGATTTTAATAGGATTTCTCATCATCTGTAAAGCACCATGAAATGTAATATTCTCTCCAGAATGAGCTGTGAAATTTGTCTACCTTATCAACGATTTGTGTAGAACTTGCTTCTTGGATTAAGTGTTTGACTCACTGAATGCCTCCTTCCCACATTCAGTCTATCGAATTGGCATGTTAGAAAATACATGGCTCATCCTCTTTTTGGTTTTTTTTTTTTTGTTTGTTTGTTTGTTTTTTTTTAATGGTAGTTGTAGCCCCAGAAGTGATACATGGCATTTTATTGTGCATGCATAAGTTTAATTGCTGGAGCTTAAGGAAGAACATTATGTCTAATCCTCTGCTGGAGTGCCTTTATTGCACTTTATGCACAAGCACACAGATACAATATCCAGACGTCTAGAATCCCTGCATATTACTCAAGATCCTGAAGCTATACAAACGGGGGGAACAAATGGTCTCTGCTCAAGCATTTAATGTACAAAGCAAAAATTAAGGCCACTGACTGGCACAGACTAGTAGTTTTAAACAGGACAACGTGTGACCAGGAGCAATGTCAGAGCATCACTGACCTATAAATAAGAGATTTTCTCCCCCACCCAGAAGATCCCCAAAATGCAAAATACTGGGTTATTTGTAGATCTGGGGCTTATTCTTCTTCTGAAAGAGCAACCTGCACAAAAAAAAAAAAAAAAAAAAAAAGTGTATTCTGATGATTGCCCCAGACTATAATTTAGTCTTGTATCTGCAAGTTTCAGGTTTTGTTCAAGTACATAATGGTGCAGAGGAATGCTTCCCAGCAGTCCCCCAATACACACTTCTTAATAACAGAGAGATCATTTACTGGAGAGAATGAGCAGTTTCTTGCATAAGCCTCTTTTGTATGAGAAGTTTCAAGGATATGAAAGCAGCAATTATCCTCACCTTGGCTAATACAATTAAGAAATTCTGAAGTACTGAGAAAACTCTGGAGCAATTAGACTTTGAAAATCGCCTAACTATGAATTGTCATTTGCCAGAGAGCTATAGTTAGATCAAATTAAATCAGAGATGCAGGGAATGATCTGAAAGCAGTCAGAGGCAGTGGGGTAGGATTTCCACTGCAGTTTGTTATGGAGCTTGATCTGAATCTTCTGTCAGCTATGACCATGAGTTATAAGCACTTGGGAGTTTTTAGGGTACTAATCAGACATTTTTTTGCTAACATAGTGAGAAACATTACATTATTTTAGTGATAACTGTGCAACTAATTCTACTCCCAGTCCAAAGTAAAAATGTCTTGGGTAACAGAAAAAATACTGCTTAACTTAAATCTCTCATGCTGACTCCAGCTTTTGTGAAAGAGGTAGGCTGGTCCTTACAACAGGATCAAAATTCAAACAATTTGTCTTTGATATCAGGTAGAAGAAGACTTTGCAAGATTACTGCAGCTTAAACTGTCATCAGTAAGAAATAAAGCAGTCCTTGGATAAGCGCTGCATTGACTTTAAGGCAAAGACATGCATTGCAGAAGATCACAGGCAAGAGCAGTCTTCCAGAAAACATGATCCAGGAGAAGAAAGTGGAAGATCAGGTCTGAAGAAGAGGAGACGATACGAAATTCCTTCCATGACTGCTATTGACAGGAAGGAAATGATTTCTTCAAGGTGCTTATGAACGGTGGAAGCATTGAGAGGTTTAAGTTTACATTAAGAAGATTTCTGACGATGAGAAGTGAGAAACACTGAGTGGCTGGGGATGGTGAGAAGCCTTCATCAGATCCATTTCTGGTAGATGTTTGATCTGACTGATTTTGCCTTAGCAGACAGGGAGTGGGTGACCCCTGTGAAGGTTGTGATTTCACCATCCTATTTCTTGTGAGCATGATACTTTTGGGGGGCACTTCATCTGCAGATTGAGGCTGTTACAGCAGCATCCATGTCACCAAAGGGGAGAAATGTTAATATCAGCATTAAGCTCTAACTCTGACACAGGTTTGTTTCAGCCTTATTCCTCTAAACTAGAATATGAGTCCTAACTTATTGCTTCTCCTCAGTATTTAACCTTTTTGCTTCCAAAAAGGAAAAGTAATGGAAAGGCATAGGAAAACTAAGGTCATGTTTCAAGCTCATGCTTTCATGAAGCTGACACTTCCTGATACTGTATTAGTGCTTCTGAAAGCAGGATTAAGCTATAGGCTCACCACTTATTTGCCTGAACAGGCATGTTGACAATAGCTTTGGAAATAATTTTCTAAGCTCTGTGTCCATCAATATCATCTCTCAGAAGCAGGACATGCTGTTAAGACTGAAGAGCATTCAGCTAATTCAGACTGTTTCTAAATCTGACAGTCCTTTTGTGCCCTTTGACCCTTTTACTCTCCCATGAAGTGGGGGAGTATTTTTATCTTCCCACCTTTGAAACTCTGCAAGATGAAAAATGTAAATAACTTCTGTATTGACAGAAAGGAGGATTTCTGCCTGGCTTGGTGCTTAGAGCACAGGAATGGCTTTACTTAACGTGTGAGAAAGGCCAGGAGTCGGGTTTAGTTATCACAGAAACACAGAATGGTTTGGATTGGAAGGAACCTTAAATACCATCTAGTTACCACCCCCCTGCCCTGGGCAGGGACACCTTCCACTAGCCCAGGTTGCTCACAGCCCCGTCCAACCTGGCCTGGAACACTGCCAGGGAGGGGGCAGCCACAGCTGCTCTGGGCAACCTGTGCCAGGGCCTCACCACCCTCACAGGGAAGAACTTCTTCCTTACATCTAATCTAAATCTCCCCTCCTTCAGTTTAAAACCATTACCCCTCATCCTGTCCCTACCCTCCCTGATGCAGAGTCCCTCCCCACCTTTCCTGTAGCCCCTTTCAGCACTGGGAGGCCGCTCTAAGGTCTCCCTGGAGCCTTCTCTTCTCCAGGGTGAACAACCCCAACTCTCTCAGCCTGTCCTCACAGGGGAGGTGCTCCAGACCCCTGATCATCTTCGTGGCCTCCTCTGGACCCGCTCGAGCAGCTCCGTATCCTTCTGATGTTGGTGCCCCCAGAGCTGGACACAGCACTGCAGGTGGGGTCTCACAAGATCAGAGTAGAGGGGGAGAATCCCCTCCCTCACCCTGCTGGCCACACTTCTCTGGATGCAGCCCAGCACACAGTTGGCTTTCTGGGCTGTGAGCTCACATCACTGGCTCACAGGCAACTTTCCATCCACCAATACCCCCAAGTCCTTCTCCTTGGGGCTGCTCTCAATCCACTCCTCACCCAGCCTGTATTTGTGCTTGGGATTGCCCTGACCCATGTGCAGGACCTTGCACTTGGCCTTGTTGAACTCCATGAGGTTCACATGGTCCCACCTCTCCAGCCTGTCCAGGTCCCTCTGGATGGCACATCCCTTCCCTCCAGCGTGTCAACCTCACCTTAGATTAGTTGTAATAATCTAAAGCTGGATGTGACATGTGGGGCAGCAGGATTCAGCAGGATGCACAATGGAGGTTCACACATCTGTGAAACACACCTCGCCCACAGCAACAGCAAACAAAACCCCTTTGTTGAATCAAATGCAAGATAAGAAATCCACTGAAATCCAGAGTTAAACTTTCAGCAGCTCTTCTGCATTAGGCAACTAAAGATCTCCTAAGACTGTGCCCTGAGACATGTACAAACGAGACAGATCTTGTGGGACGTCAGGAATTTCCTCATCTTTGCAAATCCTGAAGAGGTCATTGCCAAACACCAGGTCAGTGACCAAATGAACTTCCTTTCCCACAGGGAGGATAAGCTGCCTTAAACCCCCCAAAACCAACACCTGCACCACACCTCTTATGTGTTGAACCTTGTTTGTAGTCTTGATGATCTAAGAGCCACTAAAGGGATTTTAGAAACCTTTGAGTCCAAATGTCTTTCTGGAGACACCCTTATATCCCAGCCAAGCCAGGCAACAAGCACTTTATAAGATCTAAAAGAAAATGTAAATTTTGACCAATACCCAAGAACCTGAACAAATATAATCTTAATGCAAATGAATTGGTAAGGAGAAGCAAGCTGCCAGGATTAGAGGTCCAAGAGCATGTTGCAGCCATGGGCTCTGCTTCAGGACCAGTGATGCTGCAGACAGCACCAGGACAGGGAAGGGGAGGGAAACCGCCCCAGTTTGCAGGAACTGTGAGTGGTGTTAGGCTGCGCAGATTTAGAAAGCATCAGCTAGAGCTTGGTGGGTGTCAGACAACTTCTTCTCCCCAGAGAAGTGTGGGTTTACCAGAAGCAGATACAAGCCTTGGGAATACTCTATTTAGGCACTTTTCCCCTACTGTGGGAACCCACTCACCTGCAGATTTCCCACAGAAGCCCTGAGACTTTCCACAAAGGAGCCCTGAGCCAGCACATTACGTGGGCATTGAGAACTGGCTTTCCACAGCTCTGCGGACACACGTAGGTGTTGTGTTGGAAAGGTTTCTCTGCTGTATTACTAACAACAGCTTCTGAATTTGGGCTGGGGAGGAAGGAAGTTTCAGCACTGGGTGATGACACTGTGAAGTTCATATGCACTTGTGCATCAATGACTTACAAGTATCTTTAATTACCAGCATGAGGCCCCCAAATCACATGACTTTAAGAGAATATATAATATCAGCTCTAAATTCTAGTTTCTAGAGGCTAAAGGCCTGTTTCATTGTGGTGGGAAGCATTACCCTCAGCAGTGTTTCTGTACCACCATGGGAGCCACAGTGGGGCCAGGAGAGCTCCGGCTGCAGGAATAAAACATGAACTGCTACTTTCATGACAGTCTGCTGCTCACAGTCATTTTCTGTTATCTTTTTTAGGACCCCATTAATACTTGACCAGTCAGAAACATCAGTGGCTCCTGCAGCTGGCTCTAGACAATCCTGTACTTGGCAGCCTGAGGGGCTTAACACTTGCTCTTCTTGCTAATAAGTTTCCCATCGCTAACTCTTCCTATCACATAGTCAAGTCTTGTCAGGGCTTTATCCCCAAACCACAGGGATAAACCTCTCACTGTGCTTCAAACCCTTTGAAAAAGAATTGATATCCACCATGTAAAAAAAAACCCACCAGTATTTCCAACTCATTTTGAAAGACGATTCAGTGGAAAATAGGATGAGTCTCATCATTCTGTTGGCTTAGTTATACTTGATTGCCTTTACTATGGTGTGCACATAGTTTCAGATTTTACCAGGGAGGTTAATGAATGCGAAGCTCACTGTGCAGGGTTGCTGAATGCAGCTTGTTGAAGGACACCCTGCCCAGGGCTCCACCTCTGCTGCTGGAAGAGCCCAGTCAGGGGATGCGCTCCTGCTGGCCTCAGGAAAGCTGTCCACCTGCTCCAAGGTTTGCCTGCATTGACAACTTGATCCAATGCTAAACCTAAATTTCTTTTCAATGGTAACTTCCTTTTGTGCATGGAGAACTGGATAATACTTAAAACATGGGGATATCTCCCTGTCCAGGTCCCACACACTGAAAGCAGCTGATGCTCTGCTCCTTCCCCAGCTTTCCTATTATCTCAGTGATAACATGTGAAGAACATTACTTCATCATTAGCAAGAGAGACCCAAGAGGTCTGAAAGTTTGTCCTGGATAATCTCCCTCCTTATTAAGAGCAGACTTACACAGGCATCAGTGGTTCACCTGTAGTTAAATGGGTAAACTACTTAATTTACAACAAGGGATCTGGGAAAGAAGGAAAATAATTTCATGCCTCATTGTTTTTCTGTGATCTCATTACACCAGTGGATGATGCTTCTCTTATATCAGTCAAATATGAAAAACAAGCTGAGGAGCAGAGAAAGGATTGCCCTGCCTAGAGAAGGATGGAGAATGTGGCCCAAGCTTAGTTTCCATGCTAAATATCTTCTTCCCTCCCCCAGAAATCTGATGATCTACAGGCTATAGTCACTGCAGCTAACAAACTGATGGTACTGAGCAAAATAAGGGCCTCTCCACACATCTCTCTCCTGCACCACTGATGGTGAGGGCTCCCAACGTATCTAGGAGGTCTGCCTCCGCTATAGGAGGGACATGCATGGGTGGGCAGGCAGGAGCTGAGCAGTGAGGAAGACAAAGGAAAGGCACTTCAGTAGCCTGAGCACTACTCACTTGCTAAAGCATCAAAGGCATGCTGCAGAGTGGAGGTGTGAGAGCTTTTCCACAGGAGAGGTTGTCAAGATCTTTTTATAGAACTGCAATCAGCACAGAAAGGTTTTTGAGCAGGTTTTTCCTCCTGTACAGTTATACAAATAGTTTGCTAACCGAGATGAGGAGTCAGTTCCACGAGCAGCAAGATGACTGAAGTCTCTTCTTTTCCATTTTTGTGTGCTGCTGAATTTTAGAAACTAATAAAGGCGAGCCTGTACCAGGAGTCTGTCCCTCCCTGAGGAGCCGCTGTGGGGAGCGCTGCTTCACCCAACCTCTTCTCCTAAGGCCTGGAGAAATCATGAGACATGACAGAAATCAGCCAAAGTGTTCAGGTCTTCCCAGGGAATGACTGTGTGGTTTCATAAGGACAGAAGACTTCTCTTTGTTTACAAAAATCATAGCACCAGATGTTACACAAACATTATAGTTTGACGGACAATCTCTCTTTGATACTAGCTGACATATTTTAATACAACACCATTTTGTGCATTTCTGCATTAGCAGAAAACCTAGCACCTACACATCTATTTTAAGAGATTAAAAATCCACAAGGGGTTTCACACTTAAGTTATCTTCGTAAAATGAACAATGCCACAACCTTAAAATAGTTCACAAGCACTTCACTCTGCAAGTTTTTTCCACTGCACCCAGATAGGCATCTCCTTGACAAGCGTGCCAGGGTCAGCCAAGTCCTGTTTCGTTCCATAATGCCCTGTGCACTGAGGCTGATTCACAGCTTTACTTGCTGCTCTCCTGTCTTCATTCATTTATTTCTGCTGCCCCCGTAGCCCCAAGAGCAACCCTGAGCACTCATGGACCTCTAAGTGCTGTTAAGAGGAGCTGGTGGCCTTTGAGCTGCTGCAAGCAACAACACCGCAGACACTCTGATCTGTGGGCACATAGGAAAAGGAAAAATAATTTAAAAAAAAAGAATCACACCTGCCACCCACCTCCACCCTCATCCACACAGGCATCGGAGATGACTAAGAACAATCCAACTGTCCTTCCCAATTTCAATGAAAAGGTTTGTCTTCAGTGTGGGCACCGTGAAGACACAGTATCCGCTTCTTCTCGGTGCAAGAGCCATTTCCACTATGAATCACTGTTTCCTGATTCATCAGCAACTAGGCCTTCTGTCTGCAGGGATTAAGAAAGAGAAGGTGACATGGCTTACCTTTGACATACTGCACACCCCTGGTATGATTTTACCCAACCCACCTTCTGGGGTGAGCATCCTCTTTGAAAACCATGAGGAGGGAGCAGTCGTGGCCATTTCTCTCCCTCTGTTTCAGGCAAGGCAGTAGGTCAGGCAGCCTCCAAAACACATTTCCAAACCAGGATCTGATGCCGGTGGTGACTTACAGCTCCAGTACACGTCACCTTCAGGGCTGTGACAACTGCACTGCGAAAGTCCCACAAAGCCCAATAATCGTCTCAAAGGGTTGATCTACAACCCGAGGTGCAGACAGGAGCCCCTGTGTGCAGCTGTGGCCTTGTCTTCTGCTCAGTGCCATCTACTCTGAGCTCCCCCCAGGATATTACAATTTAAATTATACAGACCTTTTCCAGTCCAGCAGAGGAAGACTCAGAGCACCAAACCACCTGAATATATTTTTGGAATTTATATTTTACTGCAGTTCTCACAGAGAGGACAACCTTGGTCTTCAGTTTGAACCTGCCTGTGGAGCTAGCTAGGCAGCTAAGATTTTTCAGAAGTTTTCCTGTGAAATTTCAGCTGAATTGAGACATGCTGTCACAACAGTGCAAATTGCCTCTGAAAGCTGAACTTTCCCATCAGAACCAGAGGACTCACGCAGCTGTGCCTCTAGTCCAGCACCGAAGGCCAACACCACAATGAAAAATGAGGAGTCTGGTGGCCCCACAGGCCAGGTGCTGCACAAGCATCCAGACGAAGACACCAACCCTTGCCTACAATGTTTTGAGCTGTGACACAGTTTTCCAAACAAAACCAGTGACTTCTCTGCAAAAGACTGTTATCAACCCCCACCTCCTGCCCTCAGTCCTCTACTGTTTCCTGCAGACCACATTTTATCTGTCTGATCTATATGACAAGATTATTTAATCTGCTTGAAGCCAACAGCCTCAGCCAGGCTCACTGGAGTCAACAAGCTGTTTCTGATTAGTATAGGTTGGAAAACCCATTGATGAAGCGGACAAAACCTTGCAGCTGGTTCACCACCTGCAGCCAATTTCAGAAGTTTCTCCAAAGTGAATAACAGGTCAGATAGGAACCTGTCAGATTTTTATCTTATTTTTGGGGTTACTTCTTCCTGATTATCTGTGAAGAACATGGGAAGGACTGATATTCCATAAAAAAAATCCCAAACCAAAGCCAACAAGAAAACCCTCACAGGCATGTAATGGCATGATGGTCTGTAAGCAGGTGGTCTAGTTACAGTCCTTGCTGGCATTAATTTCAGTCTGAGTGCAACAGGGACCTCCATTTCCACACAAAAGAGAGCAGCTGGCATCACAAACTGTGCAAAGCCACAGCTGCTCTTGTTTTCCTTGCAGCAGTGCCCTGCAAGTAGCACAATTTCTCAGCTGGAGGTGGCCTGGAGCATGACCACAGCTCAGTTGGCTTTATTTTGTTCCCAGCAGCTTGCGTTGGATGAGTTTGGGTTCTTGTGGTGGAAGAGCACTGTCCCAGCTGCAGCATGCAGAACTGTCCCTTCAGGCTGGGGAGTGTGACACAAGCAACATTTGTGACTCTCTCGTGCAGTTGAATGCAGAAGTTGCCACTCCTGAGCCCTGCGAAGCCTTCAATCTAGGCTGTCTAGGAGGAGGCCCCAGAAGCAGGATCCTAAGGAGGACCGGAATGTAATCCTGGGCTCTATCAACTAATACACCTAAGCCGTAGGAATTAACTATAATTTACAAGTCTTTAAAGCAACACACAAGAGGACAAGTCTCTCAAAAGCACCTGAGGCTGTTCTGAACAAAGTCTCATTGACTTTCAGTAGCACTTCTGCTGCTACCTGCCTCAGGTGTCTCCGAAAATCCTACCCAGAGACATAAAGCAACACAGGTCAGACAGGAGTGTGCAGCTCAGCCTTTTGGTTTCTGCTCATGATTACCGTAAGTGCAGCAATTGGATGCTACAGGGGCCTCATGCAGAGGTTTTCCTTTATTTCTGGCGCACCTCAGAGCATGACCTCTGTCTTGCAAGGTCTGTAAGGAAGCACTGGTGTGAACAGAGTCTCAAAAAGAAACTCAGCCACCGCAGTTCCAAAACTTGCTGATTTTGCATGAGTTCAGTATAAAAGTGGTCATAATTCAACTGAGGTTACAACTAAAGGGCCTCAGGAACTGTCCACTTGGCGTGTTGGACTGGCACTTTAAAGAGGCTGCTCTAGCAGCTGGGTGATAGTGGGGTACCAACTCAACCTGCTCTCAGTCTTTGCTGCTGCCCTTCCACTAGAAAACTTGAATTTTGAGTCCCAGGGTTCAAGTCTGGAGAAACTTTTGCCACTGTTCCCCTTCGGTGCAGTCAGAGTGGGAAGGGATGGGTACTACTGCTCTTACTGGGGATGAAACACCAGTCTGCATCTTTAGAAGTGGGTCTTCAGCCACAGTGGTCCTCAGGTATGAGAGAATATTTGCACTTGCATACTTGCAGAAATGAAATGAAATGTTACTGGTGTATTGAAATGGTACTGGTGTATTTCAGCAGGTACCTGCAGATGGGTGGAGTGCAGGTTTCCAGAGCATTTGAGAGAGATTTCTGTGTTTTGCAGCAATGCCATACTAAAAGAAAAAAGATAAAAGGGAATGCAATAAGCAGGACTTGCCTTCATAGCCTTTTCGCTCCCACCTCCGATCTGCTGTCGCTAAAGTCTTGCTTTGGCTCCCGCTCATCACAAAATGTTGGGGACAATGTCCCTCCCTGCCTCTTGGCTCCCCCGTCCCTGACCCACAGCCCCCGCCCGCCCAGCCGGGCCGGTGCCGAGGGCTGCAGCCGGCCGGGGAGCCGAGGGGCTTCCCAGCCGGCAGCACTCGGCTCTCCCAGCAAGCACATGCAGCCGTCGCTGTGCAGCACAAGATGTCGTTGCTGTGCCACTTTTGTCCCTCCTGGCCATCTCCGCTTCCCTCGCAGGGAAACGCATCCCCTTTCCTATCCAAACCCGAATTCGCAGGCTCCGGGCCATTTCCTTGGGAGCGCCCCACGCCTCTAGGGACATTTACCGACAGGCTTCCCGCAGCGCCCAACAAAACAACAGACCTGGCCCTTGCCTCTCCGCTGCTAAAATACCAGCCTTGGAGAGAGGTAGCCACATTTTCCTCTAGCCACTCATCCCTGTGTCTGAGCAAGCATCCACGGGTCTCCTCCCCTGTCATGGCCACAGTATGGACACGCAGGACTTGCAGCAGCACCTTGAGACACGGGCTGGGTCCCACATGGACTTTGTCCTGGCAGGGTCCGGGCTCAGTCCTCGAGTGCAGGGCTGCCTTGGATAGGCATAGCAAGTGCAGAAAGACTGCTCAGACAGGATTTCTGAGATCCTTTCTTATATGGAAAGACGTGTTTAGAAATAAAAAAACCCACGCCTCATTGCTGTAGCGTGGAAGCGCACACTTGTACAGCACCCGTGGAGAGGGGCACGACTGCTCTTCCCAACACCATGCTGGGAATGGACATTTTTGGAGCTGGGGCTAATTCTGGCTCTTTGTCAGCCCCTGAACTTCATCGAGCCAGGCTAACAAAAGCCTAGAAGGAGAAGAGGTGCCTGCAAAAGTTAGCAGCTGGCCTGAGCTTGTAGAAGAGAAGAGAGGATTCACTGGTTCATAAACAGAATTTAAAATCTCCTGTAGCTGCCACAAGACTTTTCTCATCCTTCCTCTGGATAAAATCTTCAGTCTTTTTCCATACTGTAAATTTAAGACATGGAAGTTTCATTTGGCAACTCCTAATTTAGCACAAGCTCTTTTGGGGATGCAGTGCCATGGTGTAAATCAAGAAAGGTTCAGGCACCCCTAGTAAAAAGATGCAGGTCCCCTGCATGTTTGGCAGTGACCATCCTTTCAAAATCCACTTGATTCCACTCCAGAACAAAAACTACACTGCTGAAACCACTGCAGATTTGACAATATCTGGGATATCTATTACTCACATTGATGTTTTTCCCTCTGTAATAGTCATACCTTTCAATATTAAATTTCTTTGCAAGCAGCACCTGGCAGATGGTATTATTTACTTTCGGAAGAACTTGTGCAGAATCTACACTAATGTCCAGCAAGAATTTTTCCACGAAATGGATTTTAATTACAGAAAACCCCATTTACTCCTAGGATGCCACCAGCTTTAACTCAGGTCAGGAGAATATTCCTGCATGGATCTAACCCACAGCCTTTCAACTCCAGCCCAAGGGCTGACCACACAATTGCATTGGACCTCTATCAAATTCACACTAAGAGGTTTTAATCAGTTTTTTTAAAAAATTAAATGTTACTTCTAGGATGTGACATATAGAGCCTTCCCTAAGGGCGTTCATGGTGGACAGCCCCTAAGGGCCAGCACAGGGTTTGGTTGGTCTTTACATGCTACTTTAAAAAATAAAATTCAGGTATATTGGGGTCATCTGACTATCTCAAGAACCCTTTAGTGAACTCCCTGACAAACCTTTAGTGATGCTGAGGCTCACTTATTTGCAAATCTTGTTTATACCTCGTGGATTAAAGTGTGAAACTTTAGCATGTTCACTTGTTTGTGTTTCATGCAGAAATCTTTTACGCAGCAGGAGGAAGATCCTTACCCTTCTCACTCCTCTAAATCTGCACTCAAAGGAAATAAGCATCAATTCAGCATCCTTTTTCACAACCCGCCAAAATCCTAGAGGCACTTTACATCCTTGGTCCCCCTGCTTGGGCACATGGCACGAAATAAAACATCTCATAATCCCATCCGTGGCCCAGCATGACAAGAAAGCCAGAGTCCCTTGCAGGTTCAGTGTTGCACTGCTGGCAGCAGCAGCCGTCTCTGAAAGCTTTTTTGAAAAGAAATGAGATTCCCTTACTCACTTTGCCAGAAGCAAGAGGTTTGAGACACTGAGCAGCAGAAGCACCTCTGCAAATCCACCCGAGCCTGCCCAGTGAAACACAGGGAACCCCATAGCTATCCTGGAGGTGCTTTTTTTTTTTTTTTTTAAATCTCATGTAGAAGTATGAAGTCACCCCAGTACTCATGTTACCATCTCCAGATCGGAGGAGAGCATGTTATAAATACTGCCAGTGCCTATTAAGGGGTTTTGCTTTACTGAATCTGGCAAACACAACTAGGCGTTTCAGGGCTGAACTAGCTCACAGAGCTTTAGCCTTTGGATTACTTACTAATGAACTCCCCATAGTCCAGCCATTTAATTTCATTAAATTGCCAAGACAGTTCCAGTTAAAGGCCTAGGTCAAGTGACATACTGCTGTTTTTTTCAGAGACCTCATCGGGAAAAAGCACATTCCTCTGTTTAAATAGATACAATTTTATAAATATCTGCATTGTGCAATAACCTTAACAGACAAACAGCCTGGTTTTCCCCAGTGTATCATTGGAAAACCCAGCAGTAGTTACAAGCAAGGATCATGTTTTTGATTTGGGGGATTTTCTGCTTCTGAGGCCAGAAGGTCCGCTCAGACCGTGACGACACGGCAGTATTCTCCCAGCTCCAGTTAACTGCTCACATTTTCCTCTCCCCTTCTTAGATGCAGGGACTTCAGCCCACAGGGGTAGAATACTGTAACAGTGATTTGTACCATAGTTCAAGGAGAGTGCAAGTGATTTCAGTCCCTTCTCACTGCTTTAAACGAGAGGATTTAGGCTCTTTGGTCCATTAGTTCAGTCTTTGCCAAGAGGTTTCAGGCTGGGATGGAGAAAAAGGGAAGCTAGGCAGGCTCTGGGGAAATACTGCCTGTCCCATCCCATGCACAGCAGTGGGACAGCCAGGGTCAGTTCCTCCATCTTAAAACATCCAATGGTTTAATATGCTGAACTGCAGCCCACCAGCAGCAAAGGAGGTCCCCAGTTCCATCCCACCCCTCATACCCACAGCTGGAGATAATGCATGAGCTGAAACCCACTCCTGGAGCACCTAGCTCGCATCTCCCTGGACTGCCAAAGCCTTTCTTGCTGATCTCATGGGTTTTGGACTCAGCCCATAATAATCTGCGCAATCAGCAATCCTTTGGCAAGTGAGCAGGGCCACGAACTGAGGACAATTGAAGGGAGTGAAATTTAATTTACAGAATGGATGGCTGTCAGCGCTGCATCCTCCTGGCTGCAGCCACGTGGGACCGCAAAGGCTCCAGCTCCAGGCGAGAGGCTGCCACAACGCCAGCTAGCCCCAGCTGGGCACGCGGCCCCAAAGCCACTTACTCTTAATAATGCTGAATCGCCTCTTCTCACCTCCAGCTTTAGGACTTTTCCTTAAAACAGATTCATTTCTTCCTGACCTACTTTGTTGACTGCAACGTTGCATCACCCTTCAGAGAGGCAAGGAGGAGACAACTCAGTACAGCCACATTGTCCCCCAGATTAACCCTCAGCCAGCAGTGACCCTTGCACCGTGTTGCCTACAAGGTGCAAGCTCATCTTGCTTGGATGCTGCTTCCCCACGGTGGCTCTGGCTGAGGCAGCTGGTATGACTCCCAGAGCCCAGAGACAGATGGAATCACTCTGAGAAAAGGAGCACAGATTGATGCTGCAGCTCTCAGCAATGCCAGGCCAGTGAAAAAGAGGGTTGAGACACTGTGGGATATCACTACACATGGCTATACATAGCAGAGAGGCATTTACCCCAATGCAGTAAGGGAACCACTAAAAGACGCGATTTAATAAAAGAAGTACAGGTGTGGTTCCCCAACGTCTGATTTCCACACTGGGACCTGTAGGTCTCATACAAGCCCCACCCAAAATTCAGAAAAATAGCCAGCAAAGCCAACATCAGTCAGACCTAACCACTGACCCTACTGCCTTCAGATCAGGCCCCTTTCGGTTAACACTGCTGATCCAGAAGGCTGAGCTAGATACCAAGCTCTCATGGTGCTTTAAGATGTGGGTATAGAAGGGAAATCTCTAAAATGGTTTGGTTTGGTTTGGTTTTTTACCCAGACTACAACAAGGAGCACTTTCTGCCTTTTACATCATGGTAACTCAATATTTTGTACCTGGAAAAAGATGAACCCTTCCCCAAGGGCACCAGAAAGTCAGTGGATTGTGGTACATCAAGTTCAGCCCTGGCTGCCCTGAGAGATGCAGGATGTGTTCACAGCAATATGCAGAATGTGCACGCTCACAGCTTTGTGAAAATGCAACATTTACAGCTGGCACAAGGAACTTTGTGGGGCAGTTTTCAGAACACAGAGGAGGAGGTCACTTTGTGCTGCTGTGCCAAGGCAAAAGACAACAGCAGCGTTACAGGCACACACCATCAGGCATTTGCATCCTGGCTGCCTTGGAGGCTTCTTGGGGCAAGAAGGACTTTTTTGATGAACGTTAGTCTTGTACAATAACTTCTTCTCATATGTGCAGGGGAGAGAGGGGAAAGAACTCCCCACCCTGACTTGCAACAGCAACTTTTGCTTCACTGAGAAGAAAAACCATGAACATCTAAATTCACAGTAGACATTTCTATTAACCAGGATATGGTTTGGATTTAGTTTTGGAATCACGACAGTATCACTCTGAGAGAGCTCTTTGCAGATGTTAATCTTTCTCAGAGCAGTTATTCCTGTGCAGAGTGCCGTGCATTGTGGAAATAGAAAATAAAGGATGGTCAAGAATAAATTACAGCAAGATTGAGTGTGTCTTTCTCAAAGATATACCCTAGTTCAGCCACAAGTTATTTGGCTCAGTGCAGGAATCACTGAGTAAAGCCCGTGTTATGTAGGAGCTGGACACAGCGTTTCCTTCTGCCCTAACAAGATGTAGTAGTCTCCGTACTGCTTTGTCCTGGCACCAGGCTGCTGCTGGCAGCAGCGGAACACCTGCACACCCGGTGCCAAGTGTCCCAGATGGAGATCTGTCCCTTTCAATTACAAAAGTAGTGAAAAAAATGGAAATAAAAATAAAATAAAATTTTTAAAAGTCACAGCTGTTGCAAATACCTCCTAAAAGTGAAAAATCAATATCTGGCTTTTTAAAAATGAATAGAGGTGAGATACAGAAGCTGACACTGTCATGTCCAGCTTCCTTTCCAAGCCCCAGTGCAGGGATGCTTGCTTTTGTGGAATGTTGCTAGTGATTGCAGCAAAACTTCTTGAAAAGTATGACTTTGTGCAAAGAGGGCCTTATGAGTCCGAGCACAGAAGGCTTGGACTCATCATTCATTCAATATATATTGCAAAGGTGTGTCTGGGATGAAAGTATTTTCCAGTCCCATTGAGGTGTGTGTCTGCATTACTTGCTTATTTACAGCTTTCAAATATTCATAAGAAATGTGCAATTCTTTGACATCTGAAAATGACTGTTCTACATGCACAGTGTTTTCATGAAAAAAAATTACTGAAGCCCTTGTGTGAGTCATGCTAATCCTCCTCCTAGAAAGTTTTAGTTAGTGAAACTTGGAAGGCAAACAGCAGGAAAAGGAGAAGTTTGGAGACTGCTGACAACAATTATCTGGGCATGGAAAATCTTCCATACAGAGACACAGACAGGATCTCCTTTAGTGCAGTTAGAGGAGAGATTAATAGCCTGAGAGGGGTGAATACACTGGAATTTAGCTACTTGTACCAAAGGAAGAAGTACATACTGGCCTTTTTTCCTCTCTTTTTCTTTTTTTTTTTTTTTCCTTCAGAGAAGGCAGGATTTTTAGAAGTAGTATCCTGCACTATGCAGCATCCCAGGGTGCCTGTATCCTAAGAATGAAGGGAAAAGCCTGGTTTAGCCACCCCAGTTTAACAGAGCTGTTTAAACAAGATCTAGCCAGAGTAAAGAGATCTTCCTCTGACACATGTCTATACAGCAAGCAACTACTGTCCGAGAGCTACAAAAATCCCTAGTCCATTGTTCACCAATCTCGGATTGGATTTACTTCATTAAAAATAGTTAATGGAATGTTAATGGCACTTAATTGTATTCATTGCACTGGTTTTGCAGCTATTTTTTTCCTCGATTCACAAAGATGGGATTAAGTGTTAATGTATTGCAGGCTGCTGAAATGTATAACCTGCAGTCATGATTTTAAACACATGTAGAGGTGCTAATTGCATTCAGTTGACACAACTGTAGATGGGAAGATCATTTTTCGCACCTTATCAGCACTGGGGAGGCGCTAACTGCATTCGGAAGACACCACTGCTGTTCCAAAGGTAATTTCTTGCACTTCATCAGAGTTTAACACATGCTTAGCAATGCAACTAGCCAAAAATACCATACCACCAGAGCTAATGAGGTGCTTGCATTTTTTTTAACAAATGGGAATTGTAAAAAAATGTCCCTTTTTTTTTTTTTTTTTTTTTTTTTTTTTAAATAAAGAGTAACAAATTCCTGCAGATGCCACATTGCTGGAGTTGGTGGTTGCCTGCCTCAATGCAATTTCTGAGCGTGCTGATAATGCTTTCTGGTCGATGGATGCCTATACCAGTCGTGTGCTGTTGTGTATCTGTGAACTGCAGAGTCCTGCAGCAGAGCAGAGCAGGTAATACAGGCCTCTGGTTTCACAGCCTGTGAGCGCAAAGACTAACACATCAGAAAATACTTCTGGGATTCTTCTGAACCTCAGCAGAGATTCAGGCAGGGCTACCTTGCTTACCTTGTTTAGTTCTCTGTTGCTCTCAAACTTGGGGGAATCCATGAGGTCTGGGCCATCCAGGCAGCACACTTTGGCTAATGCTCTTCTCTTGGAGTTCTCTCACCTCCCTGATACCACGTCTGCTGGGCTGCCAGCCTGGTGCTAGATCAAGCAGGGCCCTGTTGCTTTGCACCTTGAGGAAGGGCAAGATACCCTCCTGGCCCCACCCAAGAGTACCAAGAAGACTTGCATGGTGTCCAGCATCACCTCTATGTCAAACAGCACGCCCTTTTCATCTCTTGTTCCTCTGCTCTACTATCGCTAGCCTATCTCCAGCGAGTGCTCCAGGTGAAAAAGCTGAAGTTTTTTTTGTCAGGTAGCCAAATATAGTTTTGAGATCAGAATTCATAATTTTGTGCAACTTCAGTGTATTTTACTATGCTATGAATGGCTCTCTTCCCTTCCTTACATGCTTTGAAGACCCTTTGACTTCTCTGAATCCACCTGTGGTCTTTGAAAATCCTGTTTACAAGGTGCAACATACTGAGGTCATTAGGCTGTCCTGGGTAATTTGGACATGCAGCAGATGGGGGACAGGTCTGGTCTGAGGCAAAAATTCCTACTGAAATGAGTTTCTCTCTGGTTTAAATAAAGAAGCCTATGATAAACCATTCAGATGGGAATAAAAATGGCTGGTGGAAGAGCATCACATGGCTCCCCTGGCACAGGCAGGTGACTAAATAACATGACCTGGGACCTCCTGATTCCTCCCCTCCAGTTTTGAGAGCACAGGTTTTCAGGTTCTGTTTCTCACATCACCCTCAAAATTAATGTTGGGCTACTCAGAATAGCAAGTGGCAAGACATGACCGTTTAACTTTCACAGCCAGAAGACCACGCGCTGCACTCCTATCCTGCTGTTGACGCTTGAGCAGAAGGATGCACGTCCAAGAAGTACTTGCACGAAGATGAAGGGTGCACTATCAGCAGTGGTAGCAGAGAAAAGAGCACTGGACAGCAAAAGCACACCTACACAGGTGGTGCCGAGAGTTAATGTTTACATGTGTCCTTGGATGACTTTACTGTATGTACCAGGCTCAGCGGTTTTTCAGCTGCGCTGCTAAGCAGCACTCCCACCCAGCAAAAGCAGGAGTCAATGGTCAACCTCACAGCAGGGAGGGCAGTGGAGACTTACCCACAATGGATTCAATAACTTCAAGAGAAACTATTTAAAAGAAAAAAAAAAAGAAAAGCATCTCTAATCCCCAAAATACCCACTTTAGGTGCTTGCCTTGAATGACATGCTGGTATGATGTTAACAAGAAACAGAAACTTTAACTAATAGAAGCACGAATATTCCCCCACATTACCTCCAAAATCCTTGAGCAAATAAAGCTAATCTGAAGACACAAATGTAGATTTGCAAAGCAAATTTACCCCGGTAATACACACGTGCCACTCCCAGGGAGAAGTGAGCAATCACCCCAAGCAGATTGCCTGGCTGACACGGAGGCACTGCAGTTCAGCAACATTGAACTAGGATAACAATCACAGCCTCCTGCCTATGTCTTTCTCTTTTGCTTCATAAGATGTTCTCAAGTTCTCCTTACAGAGTCAGGCAGCATGTATCTTGATCTCTAGTTGTTTTCTGTGGTTTGTTTTCTTTTTAATAGCTCTTTTCTCTGCAGAAAGAATCACAGCTTTCCCTTAACATAATAATATGAACATCACTGGCTGCATGTTAAAAGCTGGCTGCCAAATATGTTTTTGTAGCTGACCTACTGCAAACTAGAGGGTTGAGCCCCAATTCACACCGACAATGGCAGAAAATTAGCACTTGGAATAACTTTCTTGCTCAGAGTGGCAACTTCACCCCAGTTCCTTTCCCTACCAAAGCTCCCATTTGTCTTGGGTCCTCCCAGAAGACATCTTTGTGGACACCATCCAGTCCTCCAGCTGGTTGACACAACAGTTTTCCTTCAAACAGCAAAATAAGAAAAAATCCAATAAATAGTTCCCATTGCTCAAGGAGCTTCTGAATCCCCCTCAGCTCCATCTGTTAAATGTTCTCTTAAAATGTGCCCCAGATGAGGAAAGGTTATCTTGAAAAGCGACTGGGGCTCAACAAACCTGAGCACATTAATCCCAAGGCTCCGGGTGTAACGTGCCCCAGCACAGACCATGCAATTATCTCCAAACGTATCAGCCTGTCCAGCCAGCTGGTTTGGTGGCCAGTGGAGCCTCAGCATCATGCCCTTGGCCACTGTAGCTGCTGTGCAGAGCCCGGCTAGCAGACAGTACGAGGGCTGGCCTGTTTGCCAGGCTGGGTGAGCTGGTGTTTTCCGAGCCTGTGGCTGCAATCATAGCTCCCAGCTTCCCAACAGTGTGGTAGTAGTATATTTACAAATGGGAAAGCAGAGGGTGGGATCCAGCATTTTGCTAAAGCCGAACACAATGGCTTCAAGAGAAATAAACCTCAGCTTCAAGGGAAGTTGCTACAAATATACTTGAAATCTTGAAATTGCTAATGTACAGGGACCTGTAATGTAAGACATTTAGTTTTAAACGATAGACATCACCGGTATTTTACTAGTTGGTTGGTTGTTTTCTTTTCCCCCCCCCCTGTATTTTTCCTGTATTTTACTGTAATGTATATAATTTAATTTATACTTCTTCCTAACTGCCCTCTGTACTCATTACCCACTTGTAAGATGTTCTGAAACCTTTAACTCCTTGCCTAGTAAAGATAAGACAGACCTTGAATAGTCTGAAAAACTCCCTGAGTACATCGCTAATAGCAGGAACCTAAAGAAAACAAGAGCCTAAGAAGACGCCAGTGTCAAGACAAGTGCTGAAAGCTGGAACAAACAGGAGCTGAAGGATGGATGAAGTAACTCTGTGACCATCTATGGTCATAGAAACCTAAAGTTCACTAACGGACAGTGTGAGAAAGGCTCTGTGGACCCCTAAGGAGGGGAGAAGACCCTCACTCTATTTTTACTACGCATGCTCAGACTATGTAAATTAATTCTAAGAACTCATTAGCATAAGACTGCCTTTTCTAAGACATCTAATGCATATGTATGCTTTTTGTGTATATTAGTCAGAGGGTTTTGTTGGTAAGCACAGCACTTGTGGTAGAGCAATCCTCAGTGCTGCCCAGCGCTGCGAATAAAGAATACCTGCTTAACAGTTATACTCAATCCTGACTGTTGAGTGAACCTTTTTGTTTCAGCTTTCACAAGAAATATTAACTTCCAGGGAAAAAAAGAAGAAAAAGGCCTTCAGAAGCTTCATTTTATCCTTCTCCATGATGACTTCCCAGCTGAAGCTGATAGCCAACCCAAGCAATTTTGATGTTAATGAGTAGCTCATTCCCATGTACCTTCTGCTCTCCCAAGAATCCCTGCATACCCTGAGCCGTTACAGCTAACAGTAATCACAGCATCCCTCCTGCACATCCCTCTTTGCTTCTCAAGTCTCCAGCATATTATTTAAATTGTATAGAATATAAAATAAATGGTCCCAAAGACACAGAGGTTTGAGTGTGGCTATGGGTATGTCAATGTTCTTTTGGTTGTGTAGTGCATTAAGCAGAAGAGATTTGCTCTGTAACATAAATTAACATGATCTTAAGGCAGCATTAATTTGCATTCAATGACACACCTTCTTAGGGAAATGCTTTTCATATTAAGCATGTTTTGCGTGGCAAAGCTTGACTAGCACTGCGTTCCTGACTCTCGAATTCAGACGCAGATGGAAAGACGCCGTCATCCCAGGAACGAGCCGGGAAGCTCGTTGTTGAGCCTACCCACAGCGAGACACGTCTTGCAACTGCTCATTTCTTCAGCATCGTAGGAGAGATCACGCTTATGTGGAACCTGTGAGTAATTGGATTCGACAGCTGGAGGGGTTTCCTCGTCTTCTGAAGTTAAAGGTCATTCTTCTGTCGGACAGTTTTCACCCCTGTCAGCACACAACCTGGGAGGACCCCTCAAGCTCTTCCCTTTGCTCTGCTCCCATAGGTGACATTGCATCGGTCATCCAGGTGCAAAGAGCTTTCCCTCCCCGCCAGCAGTCTCGCTGCAGGTCAGTGCCTTCCCTGGCATTAACCTTGGGAGAAAAGGCATCTTCTGTGTTACAGTTTGGTAATTACATGGTCCATTCCCACTTCTAACAGCAGCTGGGCTCTGGTTTTGGGACAGTTACATGACTGGACTACAGTTCTTTCCCCAGCTGTAAAATGGAAAGAAACCTACTTCTTTCCTCTATTATCTTTAGACGCAGCTATCTCTTTATATCTAATCTTTATCTATTTACAGGTTAAAACAGAAAGCAGGATTATTTCTAAAGCACCTGCAGGCTGTCTGGGCAGTCTGACCTCTTTGGGATAATTAACAAGGCCATTGCAGAGATGTCCATGTCACCAGCTTTGCTTGGGGTCTGCCGGCATTTTGTTAGCACCAGTAGTAACTAATAACGTGGGGGGAGCTGAGGACTCTTCCTTCGGGGGAAGAAACACAAACCAGCTGACTGCAAGATGAAATTTACTGCAATATGAAGGGATCACCATGGAAACCTCTTTATTTTATTTCAGCCAATCTTTCTGTGCTGTCACTAGCAATATCACCTTCTCACTAGCCATAAAGAAAGTATTCCCAAAGAGGTTTGTAATCCTCACTGGCTGGCCAAGACATCTGCCGGGAAGGCATTTTTTCTCCAGGAAAACCATTTTCGGTCTGGTTCCTCTCCTCGCCAGGTGTGACTTCACCAGTAAAGGATAAGGCACCGCTCCCATCCTGCATTGCTGCTCCCGTGAGGATGCTAGATTTTAACTTTGAGAAAAGAACAGGGACAAACAGGAAAACCTGCTATGTTACTGCAACCCTTTTCCTCTGTCCCCATACCTCCTGGCAAAGGACATCGATGTTTTGCCATGAATTCGCCCTTGAGCACCAGCCCTTGAGAAGCTGCACATCTCAAAAGACAGCTCCATCCATTTGCCATGTCCTAGTGCCGAAATGATGACCTTTCAGAGAGCAGGGAAGCAGGATAAAACCGGCAGTTTCTCCATGGAAAACCTGAAGTAAGACCATTTGGAGTAGTCTGATCAAGTGAAGCTCCACTTGAATCTTTTTTTCAGAAACCTAATGCTTGAGAAAAGTGAAATAATCCATTTTGGCTTCCAGCTGCGGTGACAAAGGTGAGGAAGGGAACTGCTGTCTCTCTGGAGAAACTACATCTCCCTACACAAATACTTAACAGAAAACAAGCTCTCTGCTTGACACAGACCCATCCTGGTCCTGTGGCTGTAGATGAGCAGCAGTTTCAAACTCTGGATGTCAAAGTGAGAAGAGCTTCAGTTTTGGAAGATCAGCATGACCTGAATTGCAGAGAGAGCTAAATAGGTCAGGCTTTTCAGACACTTAGTGCGTCACATCTGGGTTTCCCTTATATCCTGTACAATGAAACTCTTCATTTACATCTGCAGTCATCAGAGAAAAGACTTCAGGCCACTATTCTCCTCATTCAGAGGTGTTTCCAAAATGATCAGTGGTTTGGGGACCATCAGGATTGTCTGTGGGACCTGCAACAGCCCCATGCAGTTCTGTTTTCCCTCTGGGGGTGATTGGGATGTTGTGAAAGATCACCTCCCTTCAAGTGGAGTACAAGCTCTGCTCTCAAAACCTCCCATTCTGAAGAAGATTATCAGCCATTCCCTTTCCAGGCTTGGATGAGCACAAGCACCTATTTGCAAATGAACACCCCACCAGACCAGTTCCCATCCCCTAACTCTGCCAGGTGGACAGTTAATGATGGCCTCCACCTTGTAGGGCACTCACATTTACCCATAGCAAGTGCCATCCTGAAGAGATGTTTCCTGTAGCTCCAACTTATTGCATTAGCTGCTGGGAAGCGTGCAGATCTCGGTGACCTGATTTGCCCCAGAAAACACAATTGCCTCCAGCAAGGAGGAGTTCATCAGCAAATGCAGCGCTTGAGCAGGGAGAAGGCTGTGATTAGCGAGCACCCCCATGCCTTCCGCTGGAAAATTGCCTTGCCTCTAATTACTTCATGCCAAGAAATAGCCTCCGATATATCAGAGGAAGCAGAGCCCTGAAGAGAACTTGCTTGCCAACAAAGCCCTCAGATAAGTTCAAAGAACAGCATCTGCTAAAGAAGCATCACTTTGCCTTTTAGGCAAGGAAATATTATTTGCAAACTCTACATATTCACAGTAAACTCATGGCAGAGAGATTACAGCTGTGATATGACCCAGAGCAGAAGAAACTGAAGTCCAGAGCACTCACATGGAATGCATCCTGAACACTAACGAAGAAATTAGAAACTTATTCCAATGCTTTGGAAAATCTGCGCATTTTCAGGTGTCAGGTTTGTTTTTTTTTTTTTACCCCAGCATAAATAAATTGTAATAGATACATTTAAATAAAAAGAATCTGTAAGCCAGCTTCCTTTCTGAGCTTCAAAATGGTCTGAAAGGCTCCTAAAAGACCAGGCTCACTAGCCATGCTTATGAAGAAGTCACTAAAGCAACTGCACCAGCAGGTGGGCTACCTTGACCCCCACACCTTACATCATTTCAGATGTACAGGAGGTGTTTCAGCTTATAATTGCTAATTAGCAATTTAATAGCCCAACTTTTTCTAATGGATCAGTCATCGTGGTTTACAAGACAGGAACGTCCACCCACTGAATGAATAAATTTAGTCATCCTCACTCCCTATCGGCTCATCTTCAACTGAGTTACAAGGTACAACCTGAGGCATTTCTAGATCTACTTCCTTAATAAGCTCATTTCTCAGTATAAACACGAAAGCTAAGCAGGAATTTTCTGCCTCTTGTCACCAGAAGCACATCCCAGGCCCATCCTGGCTGCCAGAGAGAAAGGATGGGGAGGAGACATGAATAAACAGAAAATGGTGGGATACTTTGGAAAATGGCTTAGGTTTGCCACTTGTATTCCACCACTTCTGTGTGGCAGTTTTAGGATGCTCCATTTGCCGTCTTCTCCTTGTCTCTCTTGTTGACTTTGAGTGTTAGTTCTTCAGAGCAAAGACCATCTCCCACTGTAATTTGGTACTCTATTTGATGCTAGAACAGCCTGTTCTCAGGCAAGGCCATTCAGTACTTCAGTAATATAAATAACGAGATCTCAAGTCTATTTTTAACATGATGTTATCATAAAAGAAGTTGAAGAATTGTCTTTCTCTACGAAGCACAGTTAAATAATTTAAAGAAAACATTATAATATCACACACAACAAACATCTGCTGAAAGAGTTCCTACAGATGAGCCTTAAAAATTTGGCAGGCATAGGCTTACCATAAAATCAGGTGGAGTTACCTCCCCTAAAACCTTTTTTTTTTTCCAATAGAATACACCTTTTGGAGATAAAAATATTAGAAAATAGTTTTTGATGAGGAAGCCCAAACAAGCCTTGACAAATCTGACATTTTGCAGAAACTGCAAATTTCAAATTTTTGTTTTATTTCAGAAATTTTGTTTGTGGAATTTTGCATTTTAGTATGCATGTATGTGCTAGATTTTACTGCAATGTCATGTAGGAACTTTTGCAATGAAAAATGAATATTGCAAAACATGGGCTAACATAACCTTTCAGGAGATTCTGACATAAATTTGGATCAACTTATCTTGGAAAACTTTAAGATAATATTTTGACTCCCTGGTTTAATATGTGTTAAATGGTTTTCATATACATCAGTCAGTATGTTAGAAACTTCAGAAAGAGAAATCAGTAGAAACAAATAGAGCCATATTATTCGTTTACTTACTACTGTACTTTCACCGTGGATTTATAGTGCTGTTACTATAAGCTTATTTTGCCATAGGTTTCTTTCTGCCTCAGAGAGTGTAGATGTTCACTGGGAAACAACCCGAGGATAAAATCTGTAATAAAGCAATCCATAATAAAAATAAAATATACAAAACCATGTTTTAAAATCAGAAAAGATTGCATATATTCATGAACCCTTCACATTTTTTTTAAGGTGGAAAAATGGTAGAAATGTTATTTATTACATGTTTTATTTAAAAATATTTGTTAAATTATGCCATCATAGTTAATCTATCACTAATCTGGATGCTATAGATATTAATAATTATTCTTCAATAATTGAATTAGTAATTCAATGACTAATGGGAACCTTAATATGTATTAATATTTTAATCATTTTTACCCATTTTTCTATCTGTCTAGCTGTCCTGCACAAAGCTACTGAAAAGCAGCTGAACAAGAGCCCAAAGTGATGCATTTTGCGAGGGCGGGTGCAGAGCGCACAATCTCGTGTCTCCTCCAAGGTCCCAATGCACTGAAGCATTCAACTGCACTCTTGGCTTTAAGAGCAAGAGCGGTTCACTGATCACAGCAGAGCTACCTTTGTGCTTTTGGAAATACTCTTTCTGCTTTCGCTAACAGGAATAATTTACCGGAAATGCTCTTGTTGGGTACAAGGGTCACAACTTCATGCAACAACTTGTTCAGAAGTGGGGAGGGGAGTACAGCAATGCTGTGCATCCTTAGCAGACATGTCCTTACTGTTAGTCTTGCCTTTGATGTCTTCATCTACCCATTTAAGGGCCAATCCTGAGATAACACCGCCAACAGCTCTCTGAGGGGCTCTTGGATGGAGCTCTTGCTAATGGGAGCTGTCACAGAAGGCTGCATTCAAATATTTGCTTGTTTCTCCTTTTTTTTTTTTTAAATCTTGGACATTACAAATGTTGTAGCGAAGATCAAAGCCTGCAAATTAGTTGCTTTCCCCCAAATGGCAACCCAACCGGTTTGGTTTCCTGGCTAAATTTATCTCAGATAGTTATTAGGGGAGATGCAGACTATGAGGGAGAAATCTGGCAACATTCTTGTACTCTTCTACAAAAGAAAAGAAAGAGAGAAGGCATCTCACCAAGTGCATTAGACCAGGTAGAGCACAGGAAAAGTTAACTCTGCCTCATCATGTTTCCAGCACCATCCCTTTCCAGTCTCCAAAGAGCCTTTCCATTGATGCTACACTCCATCAGAAACAAGCACAGACGTCCAACACCCACTAAGTGGATCTAGACATAGCCTGGGAAATACACGTAACATTTATTAACTCCAAAACCAGTAAAAAGTTATCCAGATTGTAAATTGCTGGTACCTCTCACTTAAGTGAATGCCAGCTAATCACTTCTCCCACACTACCAAGAACTCCTCTCATCTACTTGTGCCCATCACCTTTGCTTGCAGCTAACTTGCTATCTAACTAGACTTGGAGGAACTGTGCTCAGCTTGCATTTAGTGTTGAAATTTGCTAGTTTTTATTAACAAGCTGTTTCTACTCCATGCTTGTGTGACCTGAAGCTTCTCTATTTTCTCCTGCTAGTTATGACAGTTTGTTCAATGCATTACTGATGCTTGCAGACCTTGTTTCACCCGTATCTTTAAACCAACACAGTCACCACACTATCATAGACTCATGCCTTGAAGTTACAGAGGTGCCTCACTCCTAAAGCATCAGCCCTCAGGCATCTTCATGTACCTAGGGGTATCCTGAATACCAGGTTGGACAAGACACATCTGAGAACCCATCTCCAGAGGGCTTTGGAGGCAGCATGCACTGTGGTTCAGCCTGTCTACAGCTCCCATCTATCCTTGCAGTAAGTCATGTCCTCTCCAGAAAAGGCTAAGAATGTATTACCTGCCAAAGTCAGTCTTTTCTCCACAGAGACATGTAGGCTAGATAAAGGCAGCCAGACACAGAACACTGGGGAAGGACAGAAAAAAAAAAAGAAGGGAAAAATTATCACAGTGTGCAACTAGGCAGGAGACACTCACTCAAAGGATATCAAAACCATAAGAGAGGATGCATGTCATCTCATCATATTTAGCCACTAAAGAGCTGTCAGTCAGACGCCGCTGTAGAGTGCTGTCTACCATCAAGAGTAAGAAATAAGCCTTCCTAGGAAAAGACTCATGGCATTCTATGACAAGGTGGGGTAAATAATCCTTAGTAGATGCCTCTTCTTCTCTCTGCATTGCTCACAGGAGCCTAAGGACTGTGGCTTAATAATTTTATACAGCTGCCATTCCTAATGAAAGGTGAAGCCCATCTGTTAGAAGTTCAGGTCAACTTGCATGCAAAGTCAACACAGAGTTATTTGTAACTCTGCTATCACCCTCCCTATCTGAGTCTGATGTGCCAGACAGACAACCCAAGAGCTCTCCCCTTCTGGAAAGAGCTTACTGGTCCCTGCCACAGGACAGCTGCAGTCACCAGAAAGTGAGATAGACAACTTCATTAGCAGATGCTTGCCTCACACCAAGACCAACTCGTTTTTATGTAGCATAAACCACTCTGCTTGCACCAGACAAGGCTTAATCAATCCAACATAGATGTCGATGCAGCATTTACATCTGCGTCACCAGAGAAGGTATTTCTCTTTAAAATTCATCCCAAGCTTTTAACTGCAAGATGACAACTTGAAACAAAGCTATGCCTTGCTCTGCAAGAGATACAAAGGTTAAAGAAGAAGGTGACAGTATTGCCCGAAGTAATGAGGAGAAAGCAGCCATGCTGGGTACAGCAAACATGCAGGAGGGAAAGGAGGAGAATGACCTGTGATGATCTGAACTTGGGCTCTTGCAGATCAGTCGGAGATGGCCATTCAGCTCACCAAAGAGTAAGTTTTCTCCTGGTTTTAACACTCTGCTGCCAAAGACCATGTGAAGCAGGCACAGCTCAAGTTAGATGATTGGAAATTCAAGGACTAGGAGTCATCTGACAAATTTATTAAAGTGTACCAACCTCTGTCACAATTTACTGAACAGATTATGCATTGGTTGGACATATAAACGGTAGCCATGGAGAAACAGTCCCATCTCTCTCCAGAATAAACAACATTTCACAGTTTTAATTGTGTCCTGATGTTATAACGATCACAACTAAACTGAGTAATCATTCATTAAACATGAGCTAATTCCATGTCCTGCTATAATTATTATTGTTTCCTGAAAATATAACATGTAGTACAAGTACAATAAGTGCAAATTGAAATATTGCTTTTGGAAGGTTATTTATTACTACCTTCAGCTGTAAACATTTATAACTGAAATTTATTGGTCCACGGTCTCTTCATATAAATATTTTATGTTCAGCCTCAGGGATCTGCATCTTCTTGTTTAAATGTCTCAGTCTTGGTGTCTGCACCAGCAAAATTATCTTGGGAGAGAAAGTCTGCTGTCCTGTATTATTTGGCCATTCTGCTGTTAACGTAAGGCAGCATTATATGTGCTATATGTTACCTGTCCATAGGTGCATGCAGATGTGAGGTAGCAGTAGGCTTGTTGCATTACTGTGGCTTATAAATTTGTTAGCATAGCACGTGTAGCATTCCTACGGGCAACAGGCAGCACAGAGGCATTACTTCTTTTATTGCAGTATTTCTGCTAGATTCTTCTACTGAGTTGAGGAAAATGGCTGGGGCTACTGGAAAAAAATCTGTAAACGTCAGTGAAGAGGAAGGATTCATAGAGAAGATGCTGATGAGTCTTCAGTCTCTCTGTTCTTATTTCTACTTCCTTGCCAATAGAACAGCAAGTAGTGCCCCAAAGCAAAGAAGCAAGGGTTGATTAGATAATGGGAAATAAGTTTAAGATCTGGCCTTATACGTCAGCTTTACAGAAAAGGCTGTGAGCCAGCTAGACATGGGACACTGCATGCACCTTGGTGTGACAGTGAAATGACTAATGCAGAGTAACATTTTTCAGCAGCCCTGATATGTGCCCAAATATATGAATATGTTCATACTGCAGCACATAGAAGAGGCATCTCTTGCCTATCCTCCTTCCAGTTCAGAAACCCAATGCACCTAAGGAAGGCCTGAAGCAGACAGCAAGTTGGCTCTGCCTCCAGTTCAAGCTCAGCTTGCTGCCATTGTCACACAGCTGAGCAACTGCAGCAGCTGACACTGAACGTGCTCTCGAGCCCCTTGCTGGATCCTACCATCCCTCCTGCAGTGGGTGTTGGGCTGGGTCACTCTGTGCCATGCCCACAGCTGATGGAGATGTACAGATAGCGATAAAGAGGTACCTGTTCACTCTCAACCACTAAATCATAATAAATCATTTCGGTTTCCATGGCAGCTGTCCAGAAAAGTTGAAGGAACTGAGAATGAAGTAGCTGAACTGCTAACAAAAATAATGTATGCTTTTTAATGATAAATTACAATTTCCACAGTGGAGGGACTGGAAGAAGGCCAGGTCCATATCAATCCTTTCTAAAAGAACTAATGGCTCTCCCAGGACTCCCAGTCCCTCCCCACACTACCAGGAAAAATAGCAGCAAAGATCCTTAGGGAAAGCTGTAGAACCTCCTGATGAATATAATATGCAAAGGGTAAGCCAGCATTAGTTTTGCCAGGGAAACAAACACCACTCTGTCCTAAATAATAAGAACTTACTGAAAGGAGAAACAAAGTAATGGTTGAGGGATAGGCAGAAGGTAGCACGTGGACTCTCAAAGGAGCTTCGTCTTAAGTGCCCCAGAAGACTATTAACCCTTGGAGCATGAAACAGGAGCGCACGCTTTCAGCGCTCACTTTCAATTATCTGCACCGAGGGACTGCTGAGCATGTTTGCCTCTGGATTCCCCATTTTCATAAAAGGATAAACACACACGCGGGTGCCTCTCTCTCCGGCGCCTCTTCTCATCTCTGCTTGCTCACAGACTTTCTGTCTGATATTGTTTTTGTTGCTACCCATATAAATCAGGAATAAAACCAGAGGAAAACCTGCCTGAAAGATTATCATCAGCCCCCAGCTATGCAGATAAATCCCCCGTGCAGTGGAATGGTACTAAGTCCCTACAACCACCATGTGGGGTTTTTTTCCCCTCTTGTTTAATTTCTGAGCAGTCTTTTATTGCAGAATTTTTAACAGCCCTGGAGTACTTGGTACTACATCACTTATAGTATGTGAGGGGTATTGATCTCTTCAAGTTTATCCTTTTAAGTGGTTCCCATCAAGTGCCGGGAAGTCAACCAGTTTGAGCTGTGTAGCCCATCTACAAAACTCAGGATGAGATGATTGAGTCTACTCGGAAAATGGGGATTCATTTGGTTTTTTTCCCAGAGGGAACTCGAGTGTGTGTAATGCTGTTAACACACTATGTTTGCATGCCCTTAAAAATCATTTGATAGCCGTACTGAGTGCCTCCAAACATTAAATACGTTTTATAAGTAGTTGGCTAACTAGCTGGGTGTGCTGTAAATGCCGTAGTAAATAAACCAAGACGACTCTAAATATCAGCTGTACTTCATAATCAGGGGTACTTTTTCAGCCATGCAGTAATTCCCAATGTTAAAAACCTTGATTTTTACTTGTTATGCCACACTGTGACTAGAATTCACACCTAATCTTTTTAAGTTATGCTAAATGTCTCTCACCTGCTAATCCTCCCATGAAGAGTGAACACAATTTATACTGAGCAGGTAGGAATGTTTTCTGAAGCTGGAAATTTTGCTTCCCGGTCTTCTACATGCAGCAATAGCATTAAGTCTGATGCTACTTGGTTTAGGTCCAGGTGGCACTAGCAATTCAGTTGATGTTGCCACTTACTGTAGGACTGCAAATTTTGGGGCCGTTTTCCTATCCAAAAACTTTTCGTGGGCAGAGATGATTTTCCTGGTGAACTCATCTCACTCAGCTGGAGAAATCTGTGCTTTGTAGTCAGTATAAACAGCATCTGCAAGAAAAGAAACTGGTAAAGTGCTAAGGGCAGTTTTTCAGATTAACCTTTCATAAAATTTTCTGTTTATGGCACAGCAGAGGGTTGACAGAAAACAGATCTATGTCCTTCACCCCAAATCCATGCCTCTGAAATCTGTTGTCTTAAAACAAGTGTTCACAGGGAGTAGGAAGTAGAGAGAGAATAAAGAAAGATAATAAAAGAGAAAATGCCACTTATGAGAGAGTTTTGTGTTTGGGGTTCGTTTTTTTTCTTTTTTTCTGTAAGTATTTCAGGATTTTTCTTTTTGTTACCACAGGATGGGATGAGATATTGTCAGGAAAAGGCACACTGAAGGCTGTATTTCTGCCCAACCTTGCAGTGCCCACGCTATGGGGTAGGACATCCAAATGGAGCAAACCCATCTGCAGGAGGTACCAGCAGGAGCCTTTCTGCCTGCACGCTCCCACACCTACTACTTCAGCAGAGACACCTGATAGTGACAGACTCCATCCTGCCATGAAGAAATCCTAATCCAACTGTCCAAAACAACTCAAAAACCAGAATGCAACCTTGGCGGTCCTTCTACAAGTTTTCTTTAAGATAAAGGCTATCAACTATTTCTGCTTCTTCCAGTATCAAATGTGTTCTTGCCCTCCCAACAACGCTGAATTTAGTTCATTTTACACTGCTGAAGGGACAAAAATATTGCTCAGATGAATATTTACTGGAAGCCAGGAGCATAAGCTGGGGCAGGACAGCAACAGATGACTGCTGGTCATCAAAGCACACACTGAACGTGACACATCCATTGCTCACACTGTTAAAATATTCCAGCTCCGCTATACAGATGACTGCAATGAGCTTTGTGCTCTCAGGATGAGTGCTCGCACAGGGCTGCTCAGCAGCCCTGTTATGTAGCTCCACTATTGCTAAACCAAATCCATAAATCAAAATGGGAGGATATAAACCAGGACGGAGACATGACTGCAGAGTGCCCAAGATCTGAGATCAATATTCATTTTACAAACCTCTCCAGAAGAGTTCCTTAATTAATTGTTGGAATTAAAGTAAAAATTGACCCCTCAATTTGTTCCTGTGGCCTTTAAATCAATTTTCTTTTCCTTACAAATCATCATTTTAGGACAGGCAAATGAAACAACACTTTTTTTCTTTATTAAGTATAAAAAACCCTACCCACACTCTGAATGTATTCTGAACAGTACTCAAAGGGCAGGAAGCCAGCATCTCCCACTTTAATCTAAAAGAGGGGAAATATTTTCCCAATTACGGGCCAATAGAGACACTTCACCCAATCTGGTTTGCATCCTTGCATGTGTACAGCACTCCCTCCTTCTTTCCCACCAGGCAGAAGCTGGTCCCCAAGGCCCCATTTCTTGGTCCACTTACTAAGCCCTGTTGCCAGCACGGCAGGGAGCTCCTATTGCAATGAGCAGAGATGTCTGTGCGCTGCCACAACCATGGCTTCCTAACCAGCCTTTATTTTCGCTTTCTTTACCAAATCTTAAACAACAGCAGAACTGTATCTCAGGTTACCGAGTGCAGACTCCCTTATTTTATGCAACTGTGTACCTGCCATAACTTCACAGCCTTTTACTGAATTTGTCTCGTGCTGCAATCTGCAAGGTAAAAGGGAGAGAGTAAATAGGATTCAAGAGATGAAGGAAGGGGTTTGCTTAATGTAACTGAAGTGCCAGTTTATGTAAACTACAATTTTCCAAGCTCTCAACGTGAACTTCATAATCCGTGTGCCTACCTTCTGCATTTTTTCCTGGATTCCCTTACATCCATTATTTTGCCAATACTTTCCAAGAATTGCTAAAAATCCCAAATTAGACAAGGCTTGGATTTTTTCCTTATAGTTGGCACACTGACTGTACCCTCCCAGTATTTTACAGCTTGATTCCTACATAGCATTTTATTTTGGGCGAGCAGGCAGCTCCCACCGACCAGCTAGGGATACTTTCTCATTGATGACGGTCTATGTTGCAGACCCAAGACCGGATCAAGACCTATTATTTCCCACCCATTGTACCCCAACCATGGGAATTACCTGCAAAGCCCCACTCAGAGTGACCAGGATGGGTTTGGACAGTGGTCTTGACAGCAAGAGCAGCCTCCACTGGACTACACATTGATGGCATCATGGGACTTCATTCCTGATCTTCAGAACCACATGTAGATGGATCGCAGGCTGTCTTCTCATACATGGGGCCAACACAACCAAAAGCCCTCTAAAACCTGGGACGAAAGGCATGTGAGCTCAACATAAAGCGTTCTTCTCTGTGGGAGTATAAACTGGCAGAAAGATCATTGTAAATCTATAGCTCATGGATTTTTAAAATATTATTTTTAGAATACATTTATTTAGTTGCACTTCCTCACTTTAATTAAGAGAATTAGTAAGTAAATAGACACATAATCCACTGAGTCAGATTTTCCAAGGCTGTGGTGGGGACGCCGAGTGGGCTCTGAAAGCACCTAGAGATGTTGACAGGCAGAACCAAGTCACCTCTTACCTGCCCAGGCATCGCAAAGATGGGCAGTGAAAATGGGCAGATATTATGTCTGCATTTTAATGGCGCACTCCTGTGCAATTTTTTAAATTGATAGCTCTGCACAGCATTCACAGATGAATACCATCTGGTGTGGTGATTTATTGCCCCTGAATTTCTCAAGTTACTTTTTTTTAAAAATTTTTTTTACTTTTCTCATCTTACCTTTTCCTTATATTTTCTCTCTACAAAAACATTTTCTGTAGAAATGCAGTTGAGAGAGGCATTTCCCTAACATGCTATTTTATCATAAGATAAACAGCGGCCTGTCACTAGACAGACCAACAAACAACTGATGTATGGGATCTATTTAATATCTTTGCAACTCCAGAGGCCTTCTGGTCATATATGCTGTTCTTTTCCAATATTGTAAGAGTTGCTCATAGCAGGTCATATGGAAAAATTAATGTATGGTGATGGCATTAAAGAATGTGTTTTAGTGCACATACACAAAGGAAAAAAAATGTGTTGTACAAGCATTCCTAACCCTGGTCCCTCCTAACTTTTAATTGACTGATCCGGAAGAACACAGTAAACTTATTTTGTAACTTTGTTCATTTTGGCTTTTGCTCTAATTGTAGTGTAACCTTCCAAACTTCGATTTACACTTTATTCTCAGCTCACATCTTACCTCTTTCAGTGTACATGATATCCACTGCCATAGCTTCCAAGTTCTTTGTAATCCTTAACATATCTAGCCTTTCCATGCTGATCTGTAATGCCATTGCTCTCAGACCAGGGGCTGAGCAGGAGGAACGCGGGCCACAGGGACCAAGATGCGCGATGCTGCTGAGCATCAGCAGTACTGGGAAGGCAAGCCCATGTTTTGGAAAGGAAAAGCGTCTTCTCAGTGAGATAGTGCAGTTTACTGCCCTCACAGCAAGGTACATCGCAAAGGCATTGATAACTCAGGCCTGTCGTGATCAAATGATTTCTTATTTTTTAAACTCTGAATTAAAATATTTTTTTCTTTTTCAACTATGGAGAGCAATTAGCTAGATTTGTGATAATGTGGAGAAGCAACTGCTGTTACACTGAAGAACCTTGCACATGTTTGGGATTAGGTGAGAAACCAAAAGCTCTACCAGACATTTTTCTCCCACCATGAAAATAAATTTGCCCTAAACTGGAGTCTCCAGAGAGAGCTCTGAAGCCTTCCTATAGCCTGGGACATGTGGGGACACCCAAACCTCTGCCATGGCCAGCACAGAGCTGAGCCCCTCAGGGACCTACTTGTGTCTTCATCTCCTTTCCCAGGAGGTCCCCTCCCTGATGGGACACTGCCTGGTAATAGCACCCGCAGCCACACTCCAAACTCAAACCTCCATCAGCAAACACAGGCATAGCAGTGGCCAGCCAGGTTCACGGCCAGGAGAAGTCTTTCCCAGAAGCTTCAAAGGGGAGGAAAGCACTGATCCACCCTCTGTTCATACAAAGAACAAACTCTGAACTATTTGTGGGGCTTTTTTCAATGGTATCTACCAGATCAGACATCCAAATCACTCTTTTTACCCTGCTAGGGGGAAAAGTTTCCCTTATTGTTTAAATATGTTAGACTGAATGGAAACCATACTATAGATTGTCTGTCTTTTTACTCATATGAAAGTATAATTAAGTCATGTTAAAGTTGGGAGATCAAGAGAGTTTGTGATAGATAACAAGCTAGGAGCTGTCAAAACTGTCAGGCCATTAAGAAATGAAATAATTCACACCCCAGTAATTGCTTTTATGTGCATTTTCCTATAAAATCCAGGAGACATGAGTCACAGGTCCTTACAAAAGAGCCTTGTTTATCAGCCTTGAATATGCTATATTGCACTTTTACTTTCAGGGACTGTTTGCCATAGGTATTGTCCTCTGAAGATTTAAAAAAGTGAACGCAGCACCCGGTGTCACTGTGGTGTTCCCAGCTCCTGTCCCCTTCCCATCCCTGGAACTGGGGATGGCTGTAGGCACTGCTGTGCCACAGTCTCCCTGGGCATCTCGCTGCTGGCAGCAGCAGATTTGGTCCTGAACACCTGTAGCACACTTAAGAAATTTTGGCTTTGCAAAACTGCACATGATAATTTTTCTTCCTCCCACCCACTTCTGTGATTTCTTTGGTCTTTATAAGCTGAGACATGCCTGAGCTAAATAAATCCTGCAACCAAAAATTTTGGAGTAGTAGCAGGCTTCCTCCAAACTGATGTTTGCAGTCAGGCTTCCTCATAGCAGCTCCTCAGTGTGCTTGGGGAAGCCACGGCGATGTATGAAGGGGTGCCACTGCCACTAAGTATGATTTCCACACATTCAACAGTTTTGCTTCTTATCCAAAACAGGTGTTTTGGGAAGAAGCTGGGGGGGAATGGTGAGAGGGATATCTTTTAAATCAAATTATTGGCAACATTTCTGACCTCCAGGTGTTGACTTTATTTGTGTAATGAGGAATGCTGACCTGTTCAGGATAAGAGGGCTGACTGGAAGAGGATATTAGGGGAGGGTATGAAATACATCACAACGCCCCGATCCCTTGATCACCACTAGATGCCCCTGCAAGCCATGCAGTCTGCTGGGCACCGCCTGCCTTTCCCCGGGCAGATGAGACAAAGCTGAGGCTCAGCTCAGGTAGAAGTATTTTTTTTCTTTGCCAGGGTCTTTGACAGTGAATGTTATCCCTTTAACCATCCACCAAGCATCGCTCTGTTATAACAAGGGACTTGGGAAGTGTGTACAAAGGGACATCAGAACCAATCCAAAACCTTAATGGCCTTTGACCTTCCCCTGTGCTGTTGCACAAGTGAAGGCACATCTCCTTTTCCACCAGGCAGTCTGCACAGCACGGAGGAGCAGTATGGGGGGGGGTGCAAAAAGCCAGCAAACGTTGCAAAAGGCTCCAGACCAGATATCATTTACTTACTGTGCTGCACCATGTAGTGTCAACTCATTTCCACAGATGCTCTTGATGTTGCCTGTCGAGGGAGAAGGATGTTATCACATAGGCTGATTATTGCTTCCAGCTGAGTGGTTCTCAGGCCCCCATTTATTTTACATATCATTAACAGGGTAACAAAACCCCTCCAGCTCTCAGATTCACCTTTCCTTTGTAAGGCACGATTGACTGCATGCTGCAGAGGAAAGAGAAAGAAAAAGTCAGCTTACATCTATATGCACCGGTATTTATGGACCTAGGTGCTGTCACCATTAGGAGTGAGGCACTCAGGTGTGGCACATCCATGGCCACGACCAAAGTCAGACCAAAAACTGGGACAGGACCTGTTACTTTCCCAAAGCCTGTTTTTGGGGGTTGGTTGGTTTGTTGTTTTTTTTTTTTTTGTTTTTTTTTTTTTTTTCTGATGGTGGTGTTTTCTCTTTCAATTCCTTTGAAGATCTCCATGTTCTTTGCAGAGATTGCCCAAGCTTTGTGTGCCCCTGTGGGTGGGGCGAGCACTGGTTTCACTATGAATTTCAGCTACAAACCTGGCTATGCAGTTCTGAGCACTCAGAGAAACGGAGATCGGGGGTTTGGACCTGCAGCCTGATCTGTACCAACACGCACCTCCCGCGGATGGAGAAGCTGGGCCGGAAGCGCCTTGTGACTCATATTTTGACTCTCGCTGGTCTGTCCAAGATGCTGCTGCCAGGATCATCTCTTATCAGTTGCTTGAGCTTTTCTCACAGTCCCACATTCTGAGCCGTTGTGTCAGAACTACCTGGTACCATGTATGCATTGTTCCTTCGACCCTAGCGCCCAGACCTCCTCCTCTGCTTCTGTGATAGCCCTCTCTTTCCCTCTCTTGTACCAGCCTGAGTCCATTTCCCACCAGGACTGTAAAACCTCACCAGGCGCTGCTCACCCAGCCCGCATGCTGACTCTGCCCCAGGCATCTCAGCTTGCAACCTCCGCAGCAACCCTGCCAAACAGCTCCTACCCCACTGCCAAGTGAAAATACATTTATTTGTGGAAATAAATGCCCATGTGAACATCAGGGTAACCCATGCACTGGCTTAAATTTGTACCCTACCTTGCAGGAGGACCAGTATCTCATCTGCTGCTTGCTGCGTCCAAAGGATATCTTTTCTGGACAACTCTCCATCCATTGCTCATGAGGCAGGATACATGATGGGTTTTGTTTTCTGATAGGTCCTAAAAAAAAATTGAGAGCTGAAAATGGAACTATCTGACCATTTAACTGCAAAGCTGTTGTCTCTCTGCAATAGACTGTGGCTCCTCAGCACTTGGACTTGTATCTGACATGGAACAGGGCTCCCCATCATCTCTAAACCTCCCCTCTTCGCAAGAAAAGCTGTTTGCTCTTTTCTGAATAAAAAAATGTATCTCCTCACCTCCAATGATGCTTCCTGTCACCAGGAGATCATCTTCCCCTGGGGGAGTCACCCCGACACTTTTTTTAAAGGTTTCCTGCTGACAGCAGAGGTCATGGTGCTGCAGCCCAAGGGAGCATGGCCAGGTTCCCCCTACACGGGAGGGTGGCAGGGGATTGCTGTGGCCCCACATGCTGCAGGGACCCTGCAGCCGCACTGTGCCCCCCCATCCTGTCCCTACCAGTGCCTCTCCTCCACGGCGTGGGCCCCTGCCACCCTCCTTGGCTCACCACCATACCCTGCAAAGCATTCTCTTGTAAATATTTGCCAAAGGGAGATCCTCACTGATAAGAGCTGGGAGGTTTCTCAGGGTGACGGTGGAGGGAGGATTAGGGCTGTCGGGAAGGGATGGGCACTATGGGAGGCTGTTTCCATGGGGAGCAGGAATCCGGCTCTGCTGGTGGCCATCCCACTGCACTGAGCCCGAGGGATCCTGCTGAAACGGAGACTCGTGTTCACCTCTGTGATTCACCCTATCCCCAGCATGAGGGTTTGACAAGACCTCTGAGCAGAGCGGGAACACTGGCCCCTTGGATGCCACCTCCAAACCAAATCATTCACGCTAAGTCAGCGCTTTCAGGGCAAGGACAACCTCTGCCCATGCACTCCTACGGCATCTTGCACATGTCCCCTGAAGGATGATTTCCCGGGTGCACTTGGAAAGGACGTTTCCCTTCCCTGCTGCCTTGCATCAAAGATGGTCATGAAAAACACCTTTGGAAGAAGAAAACATAACTATCATTCCTTCCCCCACCCTTTTTTCTTTGTTTTCGTTTGGGGTTTTTTTGTTTGTTTTTTTGTTTTTTTTTTTTTCAAATCTCACTCCCTGGCAGAAACTACCCTCTCCCATTTTCACGATCCGCCTTGTCCCTGGGGCTGGCCTTGACGGCTACAGGGAACAATGTGGCTTTGAGGCTCCTGGTGCATGCAGGGGAGGGGACAAGGTGCCGAGCTCTGCAGCGGCTGTAATCCCCCTTTAATTGCTGTATAAACACAACCAGTGATTTCCATGGATTGGCATAGCTGAATGCGTTGTTTTCCGACTCCGAGAGGAACTTTTTAAAGGAAGAAAGCTCATTTTTTCTCAGATTGGACTATCATACACCCAGTTCTCAGTATTTCAGCAGAGGTGTCATAATTTACAAAATACAATTAATACCAGAAAACCAGTACCGTGGACACAGTTAAATTAAAAAACAAAAAAACCCCAAAAAAACAAAACCAAAACCAACAAAACCCCCACAAAAAATTTAAATAGCTTATCCCTTCATGGAAACAAGCACATTTATATAAACAGTTACAGTCACATTATACCACTTTTTCCCATATGGATAAATGAAAACAGCACAAGGTGGGCATACCGAGCAGCCCCCAATTTTGACGGTTGTACACATGGCAAACTGCAAGCGCAAATCACTGAGCGACCCTCTCTGGTGCTGTAAATCACTGTAGCACTAAGTCAATTGAGTTAGATCGATTTCAGCCAGCTACACATCTGACTCAGTAATTCTGCAAATAAACTTTTCAGGTATCAAAATACTTTCCCGAATTTCAGCTGGACAAACATTATGAAACTCAAGAGAATTTTTCTGTGAAATATCTTGAAGGCTTTTGATGCATTCAGCAGGGTTGTTAAAATCCCACATAAACCAACTATAGTCAAAACAACTTCTTGTTATAGGAGTAGACAAGACCAAAAATTGGAGGAAAAGGCATTTTCCTCTAGGAAATGCTGATACGCAATTTTGGTTTTATCAGAATTTTCCACAGGAGAAAAATATTTTTCAGTAAAATATTATTACTCAAAAATGTGTCACTGTGCTTCAGGTTTTGTCCCTTAAGGTTTTTATTTTTCCACATTTTGTTTTGTAGCCTAAGTTTTTTCCACCAAAATTCTTAAGACCTTGAAAGCTAAAGACTCTCCTAGTTTAGTAGACACGTTCTCTCTGTCTACACACATCCTGGGAGCTGCAGGTTGCAACAAAACTTGGCCCAGAAAGGAGAATGGAAGCAGAAGGTACTGAAAGCCGAATTCCCATGAGACATGCTAATGCCATTTTGCACAAAAATATTTTGGTTTTCAGCCAGAACAGCTTGGTTGTCAGTAGTATGATATATAAATACCAAGATTTGGGGTGGAAAGCAGATGTGCACATGAAAAAGGTAATTTTTAGTGAAAAAAACCAACTTTGCACCAAAGGAAAAGAGGAAGCTGCACCATAAACCTGACAAGATTTATTTCTGGGAGAGTCCTGTGAAGTCTCAGCCCCATGGGAACTTCACTGTTCACCACGTTGGGGTCAGGACTTCTTTAGGATGTTCAACGCTGCACGGTGTTGACCGTAAGTGGCACTGATGTTCATATGTGCAAACTGGCTCTCCAGGTCATGATCTGCGTGTTGAGTGAGAGACATTCCATCAAAACCATCTCATGACAGTAACTACAACTAGGACCAGCACATCTGCTCACTAGGGTCACTGATTCAAAAAATGACCTCAGTGGCCCCAAACTGGACCCAATATTCAGATCACATTTCTAGGGGTAGGTATACTTGTAGGTATGATAGCTGCAGCCATTTGCAGGCTTGTGCCTGAGTGGGACATGTGCAATCTGAAGATGCTGTGCTTGAGCAAATACGCTGAGCAGTGCCGAGAGCATTGCCTATCAAAGCCAACCCCCAACTCCAGTTTGCAAACTTGGGTGCAGTCAGCTGGAAGGTGGGCTGGCCAGGTCAGTTCTGCCTGCAAAAGCCCATGCAGGTGCAGTATAGCCTTTCATTGGCATATAATATCTGCCCACCTGCCTTGGAGGAGCACCTTTCCTTTCCTTGAGGGAAAGGTCTTGATTCCAGCAGATTCAGTTAAAGCTTTCATATTAACTTTACGAAAACCTACAAATTTGTATGAATATGGAGGCAAAGTAGGAGACAGACAAGTCCAAGCCTCTGAGTTTCTTGTGCACAGGCATCCCCAGTCATCTCAGTATTGTGGTGACCTGTTCAAGGCAACCAGCTCTGTTGGAGAGCCTTGTATTCATCCACTCCTACAAAATTTTGCTCTCAAAGTTGCTAAAATTTTCTGACTCATTACTTCAAGAGTTGGTAACAGTCCAGGTTGTGCACCTACTGTAGTAGCTGAGGGATTTTCTTGGTTACAAAACTAAGGCATTACAGGAAATTGCACAGAAAAAAAGCTGAGTAAAACACTCATCAGGTTTGCACAGGTAAATTTTCAAAGGATAGAGATCTGACGCCCAGGAATACGCAACCCTTGCAATCAATTTTAAAATAAAAAAGGACCAAAGACCTCATTTCTCATAAAACATAGCCCAGTTTGAACAACTCCCCATGCAGCCTTGTGCCCAAGTTCTCTCTAAGGCAGGACTAAAACTCTGGGTCTTCACCAGTGCTGTGGCAAGACCAATACAAGCACACAAGGCAAGGTATAAGGCATTCCCTTTGCTTTTGAGTTATTCCACTTAAATGCTCCCAAAGAAGTTGAGGGCACACCTATTTTCATGAGTCACTAAGAGGAAAAGCCATTGCATGTATGCCCTGTATGACACCAAGCTGAGTTGATCCAAGCTTTGACCCATGGTCTCTGCAGCAGCACTTGGCTTCTGAGCCATCAGGAAGATGGATACAACATACCAGGGATGGGATATTACTTAATGAGAGGGAGGGATACGTCTCTCCGATAGTTAAGGATGTAGCTGGTATGTTATGAAAGGACAGATTTTTGCTACCTTGCAGAAAGTTTAAAAAAAAGTAGTCATACTTTTCCTGTTGCTACACTGAAGTTTCACTGAAACACTTATTCTGAAAGGTTTAAGGAGACAGCTGGAAAAAAACTTCAGTGAATTCCTATTTGTGTGTATGCATTTCACATGCACACAAAGTCCGTCAAAAACCTCCCAATAACAAGCAAGTAATTATGTAGTGGGGAGTCACACCTCTGCCTTGCCATGCCTTGGCCGACAAGTCTGGGTACAGTCTTTGTCATATAGGCTATAAACATACAGACGTTATACCGTAAAACTTACTATGCTCAAAACAGAGAGAAAAATGTTATTTGCTGTCATTCCTGCATTTCATGGAAAATTGTTAAAGTGAGGAGTATTAAATCATTATGTATCATTAAACTATAACCAAACCATAACCACTAAGCCATCAAATCATAAAGTTGGAGAGGTAAAGGCCTACGTCTGAATTTCTTAAAGCATCGCACGTGTAGGCACAGACCCCAAGCACTGCAGCGGTGCGAAGAACAACATTGATCCCCACCGTTCAGCAAAAAAGCATGACAGAAAACATGTTAGCACTCCAAGGAGCTGTGAGTGGGCAGAGAGTATCTATGTAATGAATAGCAGCATATCTTTTGCTGTCCTCCAGGAAACAGGCTGTTTTGAAACACAGGGCACACATTGCTCCCAAGAAACCAGACAAGATGGGATCTGGACTGTCTGCATCTTCCACAGCCACAGAGGACTGCTCTGGTGGGTTTGCTTTTTGCTTCTTTCCCTTTTCTTTGGAGGTGAGGCTTTCAGGGATAAGCTGGAGACTACACTGATACAGGGTTCCCCTGCACATTTCCATTCATAAGCCACTGAGCCGGTAATTTTATAAGCCATAATTAGACGTTTTCTGACACCTAATCCGCTCATGTGTCTGTTTTAATTTTCCCCATTGAACATGCAGAGGTAGACGACAGCAAAACAATACCCTCCTTATTTGCTGTTCGTTGGCCTCGGGAGGAGAACCGCTCTCGAGAGCTGCGATGGCAGGTTTCCGAGCTCAGAGAAGTGATACACCAGCAGTGCTGGGAAAAGAGACAAGAGCAATGGGTGTTGCCAGCCCAGGGCTTGAGCAGGGCACTTTCCCTCTGCTCCCCTGCATGGGCACACAGCCAGCTATTCCCGGCTTACTGTAAGGAGCAAGTTTCCATTCTAACCCCAGGAACTGAAGAGGAGAGCGTTGCCATACAGTGCAAATTGCTGGACATAACAAAGAAGCAAAGGCCAGGGGAAAAGCAAACAAAATAAGCATTTCTGGACTATACTGTCCTCATGGCACAGGAATGCAGGCAGTGTCTAATGTTGCAGGAATTCGGGAAACCCCTCCTTTCCAACAGGTTCCTTCTTTTTTTTTTTTTTTTTTTTTTTTTTTTAAAACAAGCCCAAGCTTACAAAATATACTTTGCTGAACTCAAACAGATGTTGTGTCATTTGTGTGTTGGAGACTTTGCTCCTCAGTGTTCCTGCAACCTCATTCAGCCCATGGATGCACCTCTACATGCTGTGTCCCCAGTCCATCTCAGCAACTGGGGCACATCCTTAACCCCAGAGGCATTGCCTCAGACGTTGACAGCACATGCTTCAGCCTTGGGATGGTTCAGGACTGCGCAAGGTAAATACAGTTGACAGTGTAATTGATGTGGTTTTCCTCCAAGCGAGTCGAGAGAATTTTGTTTGCCTGGGTTTGAATGTCAGATCTCTGCAGCTCATTTCATCGGCGCATTATCAAATTCCTTTCTTTCAGGTAAGAGGGTGCAACCAAATCATGGCTAAGAGGATTAATGAAGATGTGTGGCATCTGAGTCTGAATTAAACTCAAGTGAGAGCAAACAAAAATTCATCATCTAATGACCAGATATCCACAAAGGGTTCACTATTACCAGAAGAGCAGCCAAAACCTGGTGCCAGATGTTATCAGCAGTCCATATGAATCATCCCTGTAGTGAAGCTGTAGAACAAGATGTTGGTTTGCTATGTTCTTGCTTGATAAATCACAGCTTTACAAACCCATGGAAAGGCAGGAAAACTTCAAGATTTCTGAACATAGGGATCGTGAGCTGGGGCCTGCCTAGAAAACATCTTTCTTGAAGCACTAAATGGAAAGAATGGTCTGACTGGACAGGAATGGGATCCATTAGTCCGGTCTCACCTGCTATCTATCATGTAATCTGGACAATCAATGTCTTTTAGACTTTTTCTCTGAAAATAGAGGGAGACAAATTCTCCAACATCTCAATGGTTAATGCTAATCCAATACTAGGTCCAATACTGACCACAGGGAGTCTCGATATCATAGTGATGTGACTGCATGAAATACAGGACAGAAGAAAGATGCTAAATAAATAGATGAAGGATTCAGCCCAAAGGGAAACACAATTATGGAAAACATTGAGAGAGGTCACTGAATAAGCAGCAAACCTGTCAACCGCTCTATGCCAGCGGTGATGAGGAGACTGTCTCTCTGGCTGCTAGGCAGACAGCTTGACCCATGATTAGATAGCCATATGTGGAACTGCAAAAAGGGAATATGGCTGGGATTTTGTGAGGGTAAGACCCTTGTCCCCACGAAGAACTACATTTGCAAACAAGGAAGCAGACTGGCTAGAGGTGCATGGGATTGGCACTGGCATTTAGTGTGATCAGAAAGGCAGAGAGCTGTGGATGAGGAAGATGTTAATTTACTCTGAGACTAGCAGGGACCCACCCATGAAGTATCGGGTTGGTTTTCTGAAGGGATTAAGGAGTCCTCACCCTTTTGGGAATTCTCTGTGCTGTTTTTGTTGCTGTCATCCAACAAAGGTGCGGCACCGGAGAGGTCACATGAGAGGTGAGCAATGTGTTGAGTGCTCTGCTTCCCTCAGGATGGAGCAATACACAGCAACCAGAACAGGTGAGTCAGGAGAAGGGGAAAATAATAGGGAACACTGGGAACTTGCATCAGAGCTTCCCAGTCAGAGCTCAGTTCCTTATAATCCTTTATACTGATAATTGATGTTACTAGCTACTGAATTCTATATCTTTCTTTGATTTCAGTAGAATAAGTCATGGAAGAAAGAAAGTGAACTCTTCAAAGAAACAGTTTGTCCTATGGACTTTCATGGGTTGGACTTTCCCACCCTTCCCACAGGGCTTGGATCTCTTGCAGCTCTTCCGCAGCTGGGAAAGTCATGGACCCAGAAAACCACTTTCTCCTCAAGTAGCAATGCCAAGGAGTATGAAGAGTCATTCCCAAACACAAAACCAATAAAAAAGGGAAATTAGTGTCACTTACAGTGAAGCTCCTGCCCACAGGATTTGAAGGGGAGCTGCAATGACAGAGCCACTCTTCTTGGTAATGGCAGGTTGGGGCAATGGCTACATATTGTGTTTTATGAGGTTCAGACTGGAGATTAAGAAAAAAATTGCACTAGGAGGGAAGCACAGACCTGGAGCAGGTCACCCAGAAAGGTGGTGACATGTCCATCCACAGCAGTGATCAAACTTTTGGTAGTCAAAGCCATGTCTGACCTGATCTGGTGTTGGAGACAGTCCTGCTCCAGATGGGAGGTTGCATTACAGACACCCTGAGGTCCATTCCCACCATCTATGAGACCCTGGCAGAAGGAATAAAGCAGAAACAGCATAAATGGAATAATACTTCCTATTTTGAAGCCTCTTGTATTTTTGCAAGTCTTCAGATATGTATTTTCATGCCAATGAGGGCAATGCCATACACCAGTGGGTAAAAACAGCATGGGCTGCCAGTTCTCTTGCCTTCCCCCCATCCCATATTAGGAAGAAGTGAGAGCCAACTCTTCTCTAGTCCTTCCCAGTAGGCAGAGGGTCCTCCTTCAAGCAGTGAGTTGTGTCCTCTGGGGAACTGCTGAAAGGGACTGAGGGCTGAGCTGTGCAGGTAACCCATTTCAACTACTGACAGGTCAGAGAATTGGGTGTTTTGATTCCGAGGTGTTATCCTTTTTTGACCACCTACAGGGAGCCTTTTATATGTGGCACACACTGACAGAGGTCTCACCAGAAAACTGGGAACAACTGGCTTAGAAGCACAAGATGACAACCCTGTCTCCACCGTGCTGCTGCTCCCACGTTGATACTCTGGATAGCACCATTACGTAACTTCTGAAGATGCTCTTGTGCTGATGTCACCAAAAGGCCACACTTGAAGCCTTGACATGACAGGAAGAGAATGGTTTTCAGTATGAGAAAACCAATATATGCAGCAGCTAGTGACTGGGCACATGCTTGGCTGTTAGCAGCTCTGTGGATGCAGCTGGAAATGACTGTGGGATTTTTTAAGGGCACATCAAATTGATTTGGATTTGTTAAAACCTAACGCCTTGAGCTCCATCTGTGTTTCAAGTGTCCCTGCTGGAGGATCAGAGGGAAGAACAAACACAAGCAGAGAACAGGATTTTCCTTGCCTTATCCCCACCAAGTATGTTTGTTTAAACAAGATGGGTGGAACCGAAGCCATGCATGGGTGAAACTAAAAGGAGTCAATCTACGTGCTTGAATACTTCATACCAGCACATTTGCTCAAGTACATTTCCTTGCAGTGCAAAAGCCAATGGAGTCCTCACAGCACATTCAAGTTAACACCTTCTCTTCTCTGAAAAATTTTGCTTTCTACTGAGGCCTTTAAATTTAACCTTTCCCCCCCACTGCTAGTTTACTTCTTCCTGCCTCCAGTACTCCAGGCAGTGGGTTTACCTTCCTCACACCACACACCACCTTTTAAAACAGATGGTATGGGGTGGGGATCACTACTCCGTGCCAGTGCTAGCAGGTAACAGCCCCAGCCTGATTTCTCAGCCCTTCCTTAACATCTCTCCACAAAGAAGGTGAACAGGTAGCTCATCCCCTTCGAATCCATTATTCCACCACTTTCACAAATTCAGTCTAGTAAACGGGGTTGGGTGGGTAGAAACCTTCACACTGTATTAATACACTTAATTTCAGCAGTAAAGTAATTCTTCAGGAATTCAGCCATGTACAAAACATCCTCTGCACCCCTTTGCTGTCTGTGAGCAGATCTCTGGGCCACTTCAGATACCTGATTCACCCTTTCTGGAGGGCAGGCTGGAAAACATGCTCAACACCCTTTGCAAAGAGCATCTCAGACATGTTATTTACAGTAAGAGGGAGATCTCTCCAGTGTTGCTGGATTGCAGCACTGTTAGACAGAAGCTACTGAAGAGCTTTGAGGGCACTGAGCCCAAGCCATGCCCATCGGACTATGGGTAAAGGAGCTGTTACACTGAACCAAGGCAGACACAGATCTATTCATCCTGGAGTGACTCTCCTGGAATAGTTTGCTAGTAAAAGAGTGACACATGGCCATCAGGAGTCTGACAGCATTGCTCCAACATGGCCCAAAAATACTCCAGCACTTGCATGTGCCTCCATGGCATGTCCTACTCCACTGCTGAGCAACCTTGCTCCCACCAACAGCACCATGCAGAGCTTCACAGTAATACGCACAGTGAGATATCAGAAAACCAGAACTAGAGTGGATGAAGAGTTTGGAAACATGTCCTTGGTGAGTAAACACTCTTTTCCTTAAAACAAAACCAGACCTAAAACAACAACAAAACAATTTATTCACACTCTTTGGAAGATGCTAATTAAAGTTTACTTTAAAATACTAGCAGACACGAGTGTGGGCTGTAACAGGAACATACTGTGAAGTGACAGGTCTGCAATAATCCCATGCCTCAGCCAAGTCTAATTCATTCTGATCACACACAGGTCCGAAATCCAGGGAGGCTCTTGGAGCAAAAGCATGTGCACTTGTGGGAGGTGCAAGAAGTGGCTCCTGAGCTCCGGAGGCGCGAGAGCGAGAACAGGTGTGAGAGCAAGGGTTAATAAATGGGGGTGCCAAAGAGCCCAGCTCTGTGGCAAACAGAAGGAAAGCTCTCCCCACTTTGCTACAGCAGCTTTGCAGAGCTCTCCCTCGTTCATCGGCTCAGGGAAGGCACCTCCTAGCAAGGTTTGCTTTAGTGTAGAACCACCTGGCTGTGGAGAACTGGAAGGAGTCACGGGAAAGGCTGAGCGTGGCCTGGTACTGGAGGATGAGACGTCATGACTGCTTTGCCTCTAAGAAGGTGGGCACACACACCAAATGGAATAACTCCCTTGGCTTTCAAGAGCAGACAAACAACTTGCTCCTCACTGAATCCCAACACTGCCTCGAAACTCATGAACTGGAGAAGAAACGTTACTTCTCTCTTGTTTTCTCAAGGTTTTCACTCATGTACAGTGATTTAGGGACATGGTCTGACTGCACCCCAGAAGAGACCCAGGTGCATCTCAGGAGGCATTGGGAGGGCCAAGACGCGTGACTGGTGAGGAGCAGAGCCAGGGGCAATGCAGAGCGCTGGGCTGGGAGCTGTAGCTGCAGCCACCTGAACAGGGTCCATGCTTTCCAAAAGGAGCAGAAGTCCTCCATGCCCCATCAGTTATTTGAAGCCAGGCATTAGGTGAAACACCAAACACTAACAGAATCACAAAAAACCACCATGAGGGCAATACTGAAATAAAAACGAGTTTGTTCTAGTGATGTATGTTATAACCAGTTCCCCTACTGCCAGAGCAACACCATGGTATTTGGGCCCAGGATGTTGAGGAAAAGGCTGATGGAGATGGGCTCCATGTCCCTGAGCATGGCTCCACTGCTGATTTAAACTCTATAGTATGGTCCAGGTTGAGTAGCAAAAGCTACAGAATGGGATGCATGTGATTTCCTTTTAATGATGCCACTTTCTAACTTAAATGGGTCTATTTCTAAAGGACTCAGGAGTTACCTTCATTTAAAGGTCTTTCAGTCTAAGAGGTCAAGAACTACAATACTGCAGCACACAGAGGTCATTGCATCTTGAGCAGGCAGGCCACCTTACTCTGTCAGCTATGACAGGCAGTGACGGCAGCATGGCCTCCAGTAACCAGATTTCAGTGAACATGACCTGACACTACTCAGTGCCCAACAGCTTACTCAGGTTGCAAAGACAGTGTGCACCATGACCACTACAAGGTTTAGAGCTGCTCCTAAACTGCTGCCAGAGCTGCCTCCCCTCCTAAGGAAGGCGCCTGGCTTCACAATTCCTGCACATGCCCCAGCCATGCACAGAGGAACGTGCCGTGCTCCCCGTCCCTGCACGGGGAAAAATCAGCATCGACACATCTGACTTCTGGGCATGTTTTAGCCTGCTGAACACCAACGCCGAGCAAAAGTGCCGGAGAGATCGCCTCTGATTTACAAAGGACCAACCGAGCTTTCTGAAATCACAAGAATATACCTGAAACACTACCAATGACAGGGCAAGAGGCAAACAGCTATTTAGGGCCTCTGCAGTGCAGAAGGATGATAAAAACTCATTACAAGTTTTCCAGCCCTGAGTACAGCTTGAGGATTACTTCATGTGTGCAGCACTGCCCCGCTCCTGCCTCTATTCACTGGGGATGGCAGTGGAAAAGCATGCTAGGTGTAACAGGAAAATATTTCACCTGTTTCCTGCAGACAGCATTATTTATTTTTATTCCATCTTTCTTTCTCTTGGTCTGCACATGCCTTGGGAAGGCATTTCAGGTGTAGGATTTCACTGGGATCCCACCTGCATTTGCTGCAGCACTTCTCTTCCAGGCAGACTTTAATTAGATGGGGCCAATAAACCATATGTCAAATGGGTGATTTCACTTTTAATTACACTTTCCAGAAGGTAATAAATAGTTCCATTAAAGTGAACAGGAACAGCCAGGCGCTCACTCCTCAAGCCTGGTGTCACTCACAAGAAGCCCCACTTACTGCTGTGCCAGATCTGGGGAGCCCAGGTGGCTTCTCGCAGGCTTCTGTCCAGCCAGTGCTTGTTGGGACCTGGCTCACACCCCCACCATGGCTGCGTGCATGTGACACTCCGTGTTTCAGACGTGGTGGCTTCTCCTCCTTCAACCCACTGAAAATTTCACTGGACACTGAAAAGGGAATAGGGCAACATATCTCCTTAAGTTATCACATGACTTGAAGTGGACATGATGAGTCTCTTCAGTGCTTGGGAAAATCACACCCTTTACGCAGGCTTAGGGCTTGCTCTCACTGTTATAGCATCAGACTACTTACTGCCTGTCTAAACCACTCCAGAGAATCACAGCCTCATATGATGTCTTTAGGAAATTATCATCGCAGACACCAAGGGGACAGGTTACCTCACCTCTCTTTCCTCTTGTAACCCAAAGGCTTTGATTTCTTTGCAGGTGAACCTGAGGTCCCACTTCACACACCACCCCCCCATCCATCCATGGTTCTGGATAAGCAGTTCCAGGTTACAGTCCCTGAGATACAGCATGGAACCAACCTGAGCTTGCCTGCATCCCAGCAACCCACCCACTCACCTGGCATTATGTTTGTGTCTATATGATACAAGAAGGAGCTCTTAGACCCCTCACTGATGAAGTTTCATTCATGTATTTTCTTGCCTGTGAAATCCCCATTGCTCCCTGAGACATGAATACATATAGATCTTAAAAACTAACCCAACAGATGGGAAGCAGTATAATGAAGGAGCCTAACTTCTTACAGATTCTCAAGCTTTCTCCTTGGGCCTCTGAAGATTTGGAAAACAAGGTCAGTATAAATAATTTTGTATCCCAAAGCTGTTTAATAAAAACATCCCTATGTTTACCAGACTGCTGCTTAGCTGTGCGCTTGCTGACATCTCCCTAATTGGAGAGCAAGAACTTCAGAGTATCAACTTCACACTGATCAGAGTTTCTGGCCAGAAATCTGGGTCAGACCCAGTGTCATATTCACCGGAATTTGACTTTCTCCATATTACGAGTCTCCTCTTTGAGCTGACGTGTTGCATTTGAAAAGAAATACTAGTAAGTAATGTCAAATGTGAACTGTATCCCGCAGGGGAATTCTTAAAAGTGTTGTTAGATCCATATCAAACACATACATACCTTGTGGTCTTTGGGTAACATGGATTGTCGACTACAAAACCCAAATGAGCTTATTTAATTTCTGCCATGAGATAGTAGTATTCAGGGGTGAACACTATGGCCACTCAGTCCAGAGCGCAGACAGATCATATGGCCTGACTGTGATGATCTTGCCAAAAAAGAAATAGCATTTGCACCAGGATTCCTGAGCACTGTGAGTCACAGACCTAAAAATCTTGAGAACTCAATCTTTAAGTTTAACATACAAATGCAGTGTCTAGAAACTGAACAAGAATGTCTGCATCCTATAGGCAGATAGCAGAGAGAGCTGCCATCAGCATCCATGGAAGCTTCCCACTAAAACACCTTTAAACAGCAGCGTCTATTCAGTATCCTACAGGAGAAAACATAGCTATAGTATCTTAATATAAGGGGATTGTGTTTTGATCCAAAGTAGCATCTTAATTTCAGATTTAGCAAGTGTCAAGCTGTGTGTCAGAAACTGCCCAGATCAAACAGCTTATTTTAGAGTTGAAGCCCCTGCTGACAAAATGTGACCTTTGACCTCAGGAAAACCAAAATCTTCTCAATTACTACCAAACTGCATTTGAAGATCAATGAATGACAAGCATCTGGGAGGGGCCATGAAGGACCTAAGCTTGCACACCTGTTGGCACAGCCTCAGGGGAGGATGCTACACCCGTCTGGACTGTGTTTCTAAGGACACAGATGAGCCAAAAGCTGTAACAGAGAACTGGACAGTCCATGTGTCTCTTCCCACGAGCCTTTTTCTAACATATAAAATAATGATTGTGACTATGCTGACTTCCCTGGCTGCTTTTGGGCTGTCAGAGAGCAAGGGAGCTACGCCCAGCTTTGGAAGAGATGGCTTGCATGTACCAAGGAGTTACCTTTTCAGATGTACTCTGGAGCCCTGTGGCACTCATTGTTCACCAAGAACAGCATTTTTGTAACTCATTCATCATCTCTTCCTCCTCTCTGCCCTGCAAGCCAGCAAAGTGGGGCACTCCGGAGAGAACTCAGATTTGCCAGACAGCTGAATTTGACCCACGCTGTCTGGGTTTATCTTGCCACAGGGAGCACGAACTCACCCTCCCTTTCTGCCAAATTCAACGCCACCCCAAGCTCCAGGGCTGAATTAGGATGAATCCACCAAAGAAAAGGAGGGAAGGGGAAGAGACCTGCATCTCAAGTCTGAAGCCCCTCGGAAAGGTGTGGAGAAAGGGGCTGGGAAGTAACAGAGCTGCATGCCTTGCATTAACAGGCAAGTGGAGCACAAGGATTTTTGGAGGGGGAAGGAGCTTGAGACTGATGGATTTTGCTGCGGATATGACAGATTTCTTTTCTGGGTGAGAAGGGAAGAAATCGCCCCCATCCACACACTAAACACTGGCTGTAAAGCTACAGAAACTGCTGGCTGAGGTACAATAGCCTTGACAGAGTTTCATCATCTAAACTTACACATCTTGTCCTTCTTCCTCTTTGCCCAGAGATCCAGACATCAGCTGATGGACACACACACTGCTCTTCTCCTTACAAGCACAAAGCAGCAGCCCTTACACTCTGTACTGATGTTAAAAATTCACTCCACAGCAGCCACAAACCTTCAAATAATAGCAAAAGGGTGGACAACCATTAGAGCTGGACACTACCGCTGGGGCTATGGCAGGGGTACCCAGAGCCTCCCTGCCTTACACCTTGCGGGGGCTTCCCTCTAAGTTCAGGAGAGGAACTCCTGCATGTCTGTGTGTAACAGGGGAGATCGTGTCCCTAAGCATGGGCTCCTATTTCTGCCCAAGTTCTCCTGAAACATTTCATCCTTTCTACCTCCACAGTTTTTAGGGTATCCAAGTAGTTTACAGCTAGTTATACCTATATATAGCTTATAGTTATTATATAGCTTATGACTCTAAGGGCAGTTATTACACGTGCCTTCAGATGCATCTACCAATGAGGAGACATAATTTCAAGGCAAGGTTATCTTCAGTTTCCCCAACCAATATTGCTGCACTTCAGTGTGGCATTTTGGAGTCTTAGTCCATGAAGAAACACATGGAGAAATTCCTTTGAGTACAAAAGCACCAAGTTACACCCCTGCATAGATTTCTTTAAGACAGATATCACTACTATGGACTTGAAAATTGTTATGAACTTATTCAGTTCAAGATCAAATTCCTCAAACAAGTCAAAACCCCCTCATCTTCTTCAAAACCATGGACTGCATGTTCAGAGTTTCAATAGAAGCCTTCCTCCACCTTACACATGCCACATACCTTACACTCTTACTGCAGTACTATTTACTACTTAAAAGTTATTTTTCTTCAGGAGAGCCTTTAATCCCCAATATCCTGTCAAAGAATGGAAATTCACAGGACAGAGCACAAGCTGCAGCCAAGAAAGTATTTGAAGTGTTCCAAATTGTGGCTTTCTTCAGCATCTTTACCCTCAAAGAATGACCTGAAACCCCCTCCATATTTCATAATCATTAGCTACATGTCTGACTAGCTGCAAATCTACGACATTGTTCAAAATCCAATTATTTCACATATTAGGAGAAAAAAATGTGTACAGCTCAAATTATGCATGAAAACTCATAGTCTAAACTAATTTCTTAGCAGGTTTAAACAGCCTGATGGGGAAAAAAGGCATAAAATAGACATTTTGCTTAAGCTGTGGCTAGGGGTAAATGTTCTTAGCCAATTTTTAACCATTTGTTTCCAAGTTACATCAAAGGACTATGAAAGTGCCCAAATGCCTGAACTTTCTATTTTTCCAGTTAGAATATCATATTTTTCATCCTTGTTTTATACATCACCTCACCTGGTTGGTCATCCAAACACACAGTGTCCTCTACCTGTCTGGGAAGGTGTTCCTCCCAGAACAAAAGCACCATAAAATTCCAGTTGCAGTGCTATGTAAGCATGCAAAACAAAACATTGCGACTGCACAGCATGCACATAATCCCTGTCACAAACAGTTGCAAAGACACATTCATTTTCTGTGTCAGCAAGCCTCAAACACTCAGGCTCTGTGTTTATTTTGGACCAGAATCCTGTAGCCTAATATTGCACATCTTCTAGGATCTACTCAGTCCACACATACCAATTTCCCCAGCACAGATATTTTCTTACCAAGGGGTGGTGAAGGCTTACCTGGCCTCTCACTGTACGTTTCAGGGAGAAGGGGAGAAAAGAGTTGGTCTGGTATTTCCAGCTGCTGTAGTCAGGAGCAGGGGACAATGTTCCTTCAGTAACTTCTAATGGTAAATATTTTTCTTTGAAAATGCCTTTCTGAATATTGTCTTAGATGTGTTGCTGCTGCCTGCTGGCATACTCTGAATCTTAGAGGTCAAACCTCTTTCCATCCCATGTGTCCCCCATGCTCGGTACCCAGCATTTCTTGCCCTTGCTGGTGAAGCAGAGGAAGGTAGAGGAGTTTTCTTTCCAAGGCTCTTCATATCCTACAGAGAAAGCACAGTTAATGCGGATAGAAACAAAAGCTACTCTCAAAGGGAAATTCTGTCTTTGGCTCCACCAGAAAGGAATGAGGGAGCAGGGTTTGACAGAGCACGTAGAAAATCATGATAATCTGAATTAGACAGGACTGTTGGCAGCTATTTTCTTCCTAGTTCTGATGGCTCTTAGCTATTGTCATACCTGGAACCAAGTCAAACGCATGCTTATCCCACTGTGCTAAGCTAGTTCTTTCAGCTTCTAATAATAAATTGGGGCATCAGCAAACTCTTACACAGGTTGCAGAAAGGAACCATCCCGTATTTAAAATGCATCAACTTCCAGCTGAGATCGATAGTGTTCCCTTTTAATTTTCATTGCTTAATATTAAGCCAGCTGAACTCTCACTTCTTCCAAGACTGCTCTTTCCCTGATCGCCTTCTGGCCCCAGTGGGATGGAGAGGGCCCTCAGCTTCCTGAGCATCAGGCCCTGAGTAGCTCCAGGATCCCAGCTGAGCATCTGCTTACCAAGGTACCGGTCTCACCTAGGTTGCTCATACCCATTTTTACTACTCATGTGGTGAAGTGAATCTGCAGGTTTATGTATTTGAAACTACATCCGCCAGCTGATTCTCAAACCCCTCATGGTGACCCTGAAGCACTTCTCTCCATCAGTACAGTTTGCACCTGCACTTGCTGCCACCTCATGGGACCTCCTGCATTCCAACCAGTCATGTGGCTCTGCTTCTGTTTTGTCAGGAGTGGGTGAGCATCCACACTGCCAAGGATGCTCTCTGGGATTCTCACTGCATGTCAGTGTTTTCACGGCAATGAAAAAATTACAATCAGAGAGAAATTTAAACACGAACAGGTAGACAAGACACAGGTAGTAATCTTCCTGTCCATTGATGGGTCCTCACTGGAACACTATGCTTCATTTTTTTCTCTATATTTGAAACAATACTGTAAACCAATTTCCAGCCACACCAGCTGTTTATACATGTTTATTCCTCCCTACAAGTCATGCATTCTGGAGCTAAAATAGTTCATCAGGGCTTCCAGTCAAATTAGTTTGGAAAGTCTGAGCAAACCCTTTCAGGAAGTTATGAGAATAATTAGTTCAGCATAAATTGAAAAAAGCCAGAGAAAGAAAAACAAATCCTGAAGTTTGCCATTTCTGCAAGAGAAAAATGTTTCATTAGTGATCTAACATCAGCCACAAATAGTCCCGAAAATACCATGCAATTCTGAAAAATGGTGACTGATACACCTTTAGCTGCTGCTGCAAGAGGATGATGAACATTTCCCCTCCAGGATGACGGCAACCATCCTATATTATTGCTCAGACCTGAGTATTTTAAGTGAGTAGAGAAATCTATTGCTTGAAACAAAATTAGACATGAATGTCTGAGGAGAATCTTGACCTTTTTATGTCCGTTTTTCTGTGAAATTTTGTAAACTTTATTGGAGGCCACTTCCTGCATTCAGAGAAAGCAACTTTTCTTTGTTAATAACCCAATAAGTCTGCAGAACTGTGTCAGAGCCAGAACTGCTAAGTAACTGCTTTTAACCATTTCCTTTCAGATAAATGTAATCATCTGCTCAAACACAGTTGACGGAAATCAGCTGAAATCTTTTGCCATCCTTTCAAGGGCTTTTTTCCCCCTTGAGGGGCAGCACGATGAACAGTCACGTAACCAACTGCTGGCAGTGGGAGATGTGAACTTTGAATAGATTGACTGTGTCATTCCAAGTCCTAGCTCCATAGCACTAACTTTAATTGCCAGCTAATTTCCACCTGCTCCTCTAAAATTTTGTTTGAATATACAGGAGATTTCCACTATGAAGTAGCTTTCAACACCATATGGGAGACTAAGCTATTCCCATTTCAAAGATAAGTTTGTGAGACCAAGAAAAAACAGCTTGTTGACACTTGAAAATTGACTAGAAGAGCTTTTCTGGATGCTCTTAAGCTAGAATATGAAAATGTATTAAGTCAAGTTAAAATAAATCAACTCTTATTCCAGAATGAGTTCTATTATATTTTGCATTCAGTACATCAGTCCTTATGGATATGCTTCTAGATATATGTGAGTCCAAAGGCTCTCAGCGGCCACGGTTACACTTTCATTGACTTTACTGGGTCAAGATCTTGAGAAAGGGGCTGAAGCGCTGCAGCCTTGAGACTTACAGAGCTCCCAAGAGGCTGGTCCCCATAGCAGAAACCTGAGCCTGGAGTGGGTGGAGATGTTCCCTGGGCTGTAAATGGGTAGGAAGAGCCACATGTCTCGAGACAAGATCCATCACACCAAGGGCCGGTTGCGCCAGCTCAAAAGGAGGACTAGGAAACCTTCAGTGAGGGAATGATGAGGGTGGAGGTACCTTTCATCTCACCCCCCCATAATTCTGCACTCCTGGGATTTCATCATGCTTGAAATTCACTCCTCAGATGTGTCACTTCAATCTTTCAGATTAAGAATTTGAGCAGAACAATTCTCCTTCCAAAAAAGGAAAAAAGAGAAGGAAAAAACAAAAAGCAAAAGCTCTCATGAGATATTTCATTGGTTAAAGTATTTCTCCCAAACACAAGACCTAATTTCAACATCTCTCTGAAGATCAGATGAATCTTTTCTGCAGAGTAGAAGAATGGAATTGTCACTCAAGATTAACTCATCCAAGAGAAAAGGTAACTTTTACTATGGAGCCACCATCACTCAGTGAGACTCTAAGTTATCTGATGATAACAACTTGAACATAAGCATTCATCATCCAGACAAATTATGTTAATGTTTGCAGAAGGCTGAGAAGCCCAAAGCTGTCAGACAAAATGAGCGAGACTCTGGTGCCCAAGTCCCTTACACACTTTTGTACATCCCAGTCACAGCTTGTCAGAGAAATACCCTACAGATGCTTCAAGCACTGCCTAGTTGTCGGAGTTTAAACCTGACCAGCAGCCAAACACCACGCAGCCACTCGCTCACCATTCCCTGTCCCAGGGAATGAGGGAGAGAATCGGAGGGGTAAGAGTAAGGAGACTCATAGGTTGAGATAAACAATTTGTTGACATAAAATAAAATAAAAATAATAATGATAATAATAATGGTAACAGCAGAAAATAAAAATGAATAACGCACAATGCGATCTCTCACCACCTGCTGACTGATGCCCAGCCTGTTCACAGCTAGTGATCCCAGAGGAGAGAGAATCCTGAAACCACAATCCCAGAAGTGAGAGTGAGCTTTCTGATCCACCCCCATCTACATACTGAGCATGACATTAGATGGTATGAAATATTCCACTGGACAATTTGGGTCCATTTTTTTGGCTGTGCTTCCCCCACAGCTTCCTGTGTACCTGCACGTGGGAAGCTGAAACATCCTTGACACCTGGACATGGGAAGTTGAAAAGTCCTTGATTTCTTAGTAACAACTAAAAACATCATTAGATTACCAATATTCTTCTCATATCAAATCCCATACTGAATCCAAAACACAGTACTATTCTATCTAAGAAGAGGAAAAAAATTAGCTCTAGCTCGGACAAAACCAGGACGCTAGTTTTTCTAGTATTAACACTCTCCATTTTAACCACCTGCTTAACCATAAGCATTGAGGACAATCCCCTCAGACCTCATTTGTGTGTTCTTTGACCATCCAGCAGAGTCCTTCTTGATGGGCTTGAGACCTTCCCCTTTCTACGAGAGAAAAATGCAATGGCTTTTATCCCAAGAGACTTAAAGCCAGATGCTCCACATAAGGCAGAATCCCCAATCACACCCACCAAGACTGATTAGCTTTTCTTTAATTGGTGCTATTTTTTGGCCAGCATGACATTTACCCAGGTGCAGTTTCCTTCACACTCCTGGATCAAAGCTTCGCCTCTTCGGGGTGGCCACAGCCAGAGCCTCAGGGCAGGCAGAAGTGGGCAGTGCCTGTTTCCCTGCCCCATCCACCTACTCTGTGTTTAGCCCAATCCTCAGCATCCAAAAACTTAGTGAAGACCCCCTCAGCTCTTCTCCTCACAAGGGATCTTGGAGAAAAGCTCTCCCTTCAAAAGGTTCAGTGTGATGTACAATGCCTCAAGACCTCTTCCCTGCTTCTTCTCTGCTGCCAGCCCTTGCCAAGGCTCTTCCGCAGTCGTGTCCCCCAGCATCCCTTGGGAAGCCTCCAGCCTCAGCAGGGAGCATCACACTACATTTTACCTTCAAATGTCTGCCTGAAGTCAGACCCCAGCCTTTGCCACACACATCTGCAATCACTCCTGTCACAAGATGAGACTTCTTCAAATCTTGCCAAGTCCAAACAAGACAACTCTCATAAAATGCTAACATTAGAAATGAGGGACTCTCTTTGGAACCCGACTCCTAGATAAGCACCTAACACGTTAGCTCCCTTGCAGGGTCTGTTCTGCATTTCATCCACCCAGTGCAGCTGACGAGGTGATTTCATAGCTGTCAGAGCTGGGATCCAATGCCTTCGATAAGGCATAACCCCTGGGCACTGTCTCAGCGGACACCTCTCATCACAGCCATTCTCATGCTTACTGACAGCCTGCTTACACGGGCCAGCTCAGTGGACACCTCAGCTTCACAGGTACAATTTTTGAGGGGAAGAACCTGTTCTGGGTACCTAGGGCTTGTTATCCCTGAGAATCAAAACTTCAGAATGAAACCATCTTTCTCTCTAATTGAACCCTTTCTCTAAGTTCATGGGATGCAAACAGGTTGGGGAAACTCATACTGCCCCCAGTGCTATGCCAGATTTTCAGCCTTGGCCCATCTATTCTGCCTGTAGAGAGCAGAGAGTTATCAGCACCCTGATCTTCCTCTGTCCTGTCAGCCTGGTGATATTTTCTCATGGTTTAGCACTACACCACTGCTGACATATTTCACATGACACTCTACTGCCAGACGCCTCAGTTTCCCATTTGCTGTCACACATAGATAATCCCCTGAGTGCAAAAGAAGAAGCTGGAGGAGAAATTAGTCAGCAAAGCCTGAAGAAAATGGAGTGGAGGATGCCTGGGAGGAGCAGAGGACAGCAGAGGGGACCACAGCTTGGAAAAATAGAGGAAACTCGGGTGGAGCAGGACCTCTGGGAAGGCTCCATCACTATCCCTCACGCAGCTGCAGCCCACCACTCCCCCCCCACGGTCATCAGTGCCTTTTGTGCAGGGAGATGCCATTTATAAAGCCATCCCAGGCTTTGGCACAAGCTCTCCCAGCCAACACTGGCAAGAGGAGCAGCAGGGGTGCCGCAGGTTAAGCGCCACCCGCGCTTGCCAAATCAAGCTGGGGAAATTCATACGGCAACTGCTTTCCACTTTGCTTGGCTTCAGGCAGTGCTATTAGTCTCTCCGCTTAATGAGCATTAACCACCGGCACACAAACAAACACGCCAAGCATTTACATACGGCTGCCGGAGTCTGACGGAGCAATAAACAGATGAGCTAAGCTGCTCTTTACATAAGGATACATTTCACGCATCAGCGCGGGAGGGAATGTGATTTTTCTGCCACAAAGCATATTCCGTGAGAAATTACAGGTGTGTTTCTCATGCCCAGAGAGAATAATAATAATTTTAGAATTCCTGAATTAGGCCAATCATTCATCCACGGGAAAAAAAAAAAACAAAACAAACCAAACTACAATGAAATCCTGCCTGACTAGCTGCCATCTGAAACCAGAGGCAGGTTCTTGACCTAAAACCAGCCCTCACCAGAAAGGCTTCTAAGGGGGTAAACCAAAGATTTTTGGTTTTGGAAAGTTTTTTGAGGTTTTTTTGAGAAGATAAATCACATGGATCTTCAAACCAGCTGCATGATGGGTAGGACAGCATAATGTAAGGGGTTCCCATAGTACGATCAGAAAAGGATTGTTTCTTTACTATCTACACACATAGCAGGCAGTTTCTGTGCTAAAGTGCTTGCAGGAGGGTGTTGTGGATTGTTGTAAGATTGGAATATTATTTGGAGGCCTGAAACTGAAACATCTCAGAGTTGGATTTGAGTTTTCCATCTCCACACAGCAAAATGTAGGCGTATCTCAAAAATATTGCATTGCCAGAGTTGAATTTCCCCTCTTGCTTCTTCGCTAGTGTCTCCAAAGTAGGAAGTTTCCCTCCCCAAGCAGGGAAAATGCTGTGTAGCAAGCAACAAGGAGAAATAAAAGCATGGAAGGGAGCAAACCAACAGGCATCAATTAGGCTTTTGTTCAGATTCTTTTTTCTTCCGTGGCAAATCAGAAGGGAGGAAAGAAATGAAAAAAAACCCTTATGCCAATATGTTTTAGAAGTCCAGGCCTTTAAAAATGCTGCATTTTTCAGACTCCGCAGAATGAAGCACCAGTTCAAGACAACCACAAACTATTTTGATACAATCTGCAAAATTAGTTTTCTAGTTATTTTGAGGAGGGCTGAATAATTAGCAAGACAGCATCTGAAAGTACCCATTTCTGTTATCCCACGCCTTTGCATTCTGTCTCTGCCAGGGGCCAGGCAGGTGATTTCATCCCTTTTGCCCTGCAGCAGTAATGTTTTCTGAGGTGTGATGGGAAAACACAAACCACAGTACCAGAGCACCCTTCGTGGCACTGGGAAGATCAACCACACGCTGACAGCATTTACTGTCTCCACCTGCTAAGGTGGCCTCAGCAGGTACAGGGTGAAGATGGGACTCACCCCCTTGCACAGTAAATCTCTCCTGCAGACAAATTGCACAAAGGCTTGAAAAAATATTATCCTGATTTAATTTTTTTACCATGAGAGGTAAACTTGTCTTTGTGTGGTGGTGGTAGACTGCTTAGTCTCCTACAGTTCATTTCAGCTCTGCATTTCTGTGCTTCTAACTTATTATTGGAGCGAGATAAAATCTTGTGCGGGGAGGGAAGGTGGTGGAGTAGCTTTTTTCACCTTTTATTACTTTGTCAACCAAGTTTTAGAATAACCTTATTAATATCAAAAGCTCCCCTACACCAACATGGGTTCCTGGCTTGTGCCTGCATCTCTGTGCATATACCAGCATTTTCCAGATGCAATAGATGAGGTGATTCCTCTCCTCTCTGGGCACTGAGCAGGTTTTACCCTCTCTCCTCGCTTTCCCCAATGCCTTTCATGACATAATGCCATGCCATTGCCTCTTCTCACCCTGCAGTGAAATTGCATGCATGGGTGGATTAGCCAACCCCACCCAGTCTGCCCTGAGTAACTCTCAGCCATTAATCACCCCCTGCGGTTTGGTGAGCTTTGTGAAATTCGACTGTTTTCCTCCTCTCTTGAATTCACTTGTGTCCTTGTGCCTACATCTGAGCTAAAAAATGAGAAACACCATTGCCCCTGACTGCTGCTTTGCAATTCAGCAGGGCTGCAAAACCCCACTAGCAAACCCAACACCTGCTGGCGTGGGGAAGACCATCCTGCTTGTGATCTGGTTGGTGTCCTCATCAGAGGAGGAAATTCAGCTATACACTCACCCGCAGAGCTGAGCCCAGGTCTAGTTTGAGGCAGAATATCTGAAGAGGATGGTACCCTCAGAGATCATACTGTCTCACTCCATCTCTGAGACTTGGCATTTGTATGTTTCTGGATGAACTACAGCTACAGTACAGATGGACATAGGTGGACCTTTACCACCCTTGTCTTGTTCGTCGGGTTTGCCTGCAGGTAAAAGCAGAGACTAACCGTTAAGTGACACAAAAACCAAGCCTCCATTCTGAAGGTACACAGCAGATTGTACTGAGAGGAATAACAACTTATTTCCTTATATTTGAGGTAATTTAACCAACTTTTGCTTATCCCTTAAATGATGTGTCTAAATGTTGCAAACCCGCTCAGGCCTTACAATAACAAACAGGGGCTTTAAAAGCATTTCACAAGAAGGGCTTAAATGGAGTTTTTGTAGGTGTGCTTGTCACCAGCCGTGGCAATTGCGTACCAACCTTTTTTGGTGCTAAAACGGGGCAGTGCTTGTTGTCCCATTCCAGGTCTCGGAAAATAGGTGTCTAAGTTACGCATGAGGCACGGTACAGAGACGATGATCATGCAGAGACATGGCACTGACTCCTTCCAGGTCAGGTCTGAGGTGCACTGGGGGCCAGAGGAGAAGAGGATGCTTTATTGGGATTGGACAACTTCAGCCTCAGATGCCTTTCTGTAACTGTAAAAACAAAGGTTTCATTCGCTTGATAAAATAGACAAAAATGTAACATTATGTCTGAGTTTAACCAAATTCCAGCATATTTCAGTCAAAGCCCTGAGCATACCACCTGATGGGGAGGAGGAGGAGGGCCATGTCCTGTAACAGGAATCATCACACATGCTCCACTTCCTCTGCTCTTCTCTGCTCACCAGATCTTTATCATGAGAGATCACTCATGCTGTGCTGTTTCCTCTTCTTGTTACGATCTCTGCACAACCGGGACTTCTCAGAATTTTAATGCTTAATATTATGTTTGACCTTTTCATTAGTCCAGCTTTTGGTTGGCTTTCATGTTAACTTCATCTTTTTTGGGGGCGGCACACACTGAAAACTGAGCAGAAACATGCACTGACACCAATTTACATTAGAAAACACTGTAAAAACCAGATTAACGTATTCTGTAATCAGGTTTCAAAGAATTCAGGAGTCATTACAATTTGGGAAACGATACCACCTTTTTCAAAACAGAAGTGGTGCCAGGTGTGACAGAGATGACTAAGTTTTGAAGAAAAAACAAGACATACTTCTCATTTATTGGTAAAATTCAAAAAGTTAAATAAAATAGTATTATTTGGCATTGCTGAAGACTGAGCTCTCTCTTATTGCTGTAGAAGCATACGGCAAACAGCAGCAGTACAAGTATCAGCTGGTGCCGGGACTCAAATACCATCACTTCTCACGTCACCCTTTTTGACATTTCCCAAGAAATCAGCACTAACAGTTTCTCTGCTTTTATATCTCTGCTGACTGTTTTTATTCTGTGTTATAATAGCTTTATCGGGGATAATCTGAATTTCTCTGGCAGCAGTATTTCGCTCACTGGTGTATTAAAAAGCTTTCCAAGAGCCTACCTTTGGTTCTCTTTTGAAATAGATTTTAAACTAGGCTAAATTGAGATACATTTATTGATTCCATTAGCATTGATTCATACTGATTCAGGTGCTTATTTGGGAGTAAATAAAGTGAATCACTTTTATTTGGAATACTGCAGCTTTTTATATGATACCATTCCACCTGTGGGTGATTTTCTGGCTTCGCTTCCCTCACTTCTGCACAGAGGTTTGATACTTGGTCCATTATTTTAATGAGGACAGCAGTGACAGCTATCAATTACCTGATGACAACCGCCAGATCAATCCAAGTTGTCTTATGAAGAACCCTTCCTGAATCACACTTTGCCCCCTCTGGGCAGTTTCCCCTGTCCATATGTTTCTCAAACTCCTCTGCAAGTGTAAGGCATCCTTTGAGCAGAGAAAGGAACTGCCTTTGGTCAAAATTTAATTCTGTGAATTTGGCTTGAGGTCATGTGTCAAACAAGTCCCGCAAAGCGTTCAGTGCCGTGCCTCTGGGCTCTGAGTGGTACCCGAGATACTCCACACAACACAGCAGAAATCCTTCTTTTGACTTTTATGGTTGTGTTTCCTGAAACTCCATACTAATGATCACCATTTTAGCATATCCCACTTCTCTGGATGTGCATATTGACACCCCCTGCCTCCTACATATCTATATATACATTAAAAAATAGGTGTACACATACATACATACATTAGGAAACAAAATAGTGACAGCTGAGACAGAGAAATGTCCCTGTTTCTTCCAACCCTGAAATAAAGGGATTAAAATTAGTTGCTGTTAACTATTAGATATGTACAAAGGACGAGTTGAGTGCATTTATCTTGTCATCACTGGTTTACAGCTACAAGGGCCTGTTATTCCCCTATGATATTTCCTCTAGGGTGACAAAAATCTGTTTCAAAATGTTCCCAGCCGTGGTTTGAGGCTTCCTTGCTCAGAGCTGGTAGATAAGGCGGCTCCCCATCGCTACACGTGCTGCAAGCAGGGAGCGGAGCCCAGCAACTGGCGCCAACTGAAAAAGGAGCTCTGCCCTGATCTTATCCGTCCGGCGCGTGCAACACCCCACCTTGCTCCACACGGGCATCCTGTTTCCCAATGCTGCTGTGATCTTTGCACAAGAAAAAACACATTTGCAACTGTGAGGGTGGTCAAACACAGGCACGGGTTGCTCAGAGAGGCTGTGGGGACTCCATGCTTGGCGATATTCAAAACCCAGCTGGGCACAGCCCTGGGCAACCTGCTCTAGGTGACCCTGCTTGAGGAGGGGGTTGGACCAGGTGATCTTTTGAGGTCTCTGCCAACCTCAACCGTTCATTTTGTGATTCAGGAAACTCCAGCCTGACTCAGAGCACAGCTACCAAAAGCAATTCAGGCAAGGAAACGGAGAAGATGGTTACTCTTTAATATAACTATGATTTATGTGGTGTTAATGCCAAATTGCCCCAGTCATCGACCAAGAGCTGGGAATGCTAGATCCTGTACAAACCCAGAAAGGAAGATTTGACTCCTTTCCTCTCTGTGCTCCCTTGCATAGACAAAATTACACTGCAGTATCTGAAACAGCAATGCTCTGACCAAAGAGCTAGCTTCGTTATTAATACTGTTTAAATTAAATGTCACATATGGGAGATATTAATTATATTGGTTCACAGTGCAACTGTCAGGTTTTGTTTTACCCTCTCTTCATCCTCCCCAAATGAAGCATCAGGTGGTGCCTTGTGAGTAGAAGAATATGGGTATCATCTGGGTGGTGTATGTCATTAGCAATGAATTAAAGTGACAGGGAATAGTAAGAACACAGGAGGTGACAAGCAAAAGATCTGTGACACATGACTGCAACTCAATATGCCAGCATAGTGAAATCAGAGCTCCACACTGGCTAAGCAAGGCAGGTTTCATTCTTCCTCTCCACCTATAAATGAATTCATGGAAAAAAAAAAAATAAAAAAAAAAAATCAAAGGTGACGTGGTGAAATTGTCCTTGGGAAGCAGTGGCTATAATGCTGACACTTCATATGATTAATGGAAGCAATGATGGTAAATGCAAGAATGCAAAAGGCTGTGTGCCATGTGAAGATACTCATTAACTGATTTGTTTGCTTGTTTTGCCATTTCCCAAAAGCAGAACCTGGCGACAACCCTTACAAGTTGGATGTGCACATGATCACACTCCTTTCCTCTCCTTTGAGCTGAAAATGAAGTCAACCACGTGTCTTGTCACCTGCACCTTGGCAGCCCTCTAACCAGTCCCTTAAACTGGTTTAGGGAGGAAGGGGAAAACCCTTTCATTAGTCCCACTTCATAACCATGTCTTCAACTGCAGTGTCCATGGCTTCCTCTCCAGCAGTCTATCCTGGAGGGTCCAGAATCCTAATATTTCATAATCCTACCGACAACAGACAGAATTTCTATCCTTCCTTGTTTTGCCAGGCCATCCAGTGGCAACGTATGAACAGGATCATCTTTCTCACACCACTGAATTTGTCTGCACACAGATTCAGGGAGAAGGGCATTTTCTGAGTGGCCCCTGCCACACTGTGTAGAATGGAGGCATTTGCAAAAATTAACATTCAAATAGGAAACTGGCTGAATTCTGCTTGACTACACATGTGATGGCTCTCCAGTAAGCTATCTGAATTAACACCAATCAGCTCCAGCTGATAAAAATGTTTTGATAGGTAATCATTCACTAGGAAATGGCCTTAAAGTACCAGCTTAATTCCAAATAAATTAACAAACAAGGTTGGATTGGCTGTACCTGCCACTGGGCTGAAACTGAAATGTAAGAGACAACACATCCATTGCCTTGACTACCTATATTCAGTCCTTATCTATTTCTTGAAGCTCAAAAGGTGAGCACTAGTAGATTGCTAATGCTTGCTAAAAGACTGATTTAATAGAAATTGCTTTGGATATGGAAAAGAGATAACACAGTTGTGTTTTGTTTTGTTTTTAAACAGGCAAAAAACCCCAAGGTGACAAGTGTCAAATGATATTATGAAAGTTATTTCCTTTGTTAGTAGATCCCTAAAAATACTTAAACCCCAATAATTATTATGAATCAAACATACCAAGAACACATTCTTAAAGCTTTGCCCATAGATAATTTATCAGCTGATTAAGACTAGAGATTTCTCTCCTAATTATGTGAGCATGGAGCTATTGAAGAGTTTTTCCCATTAAAAGTGAATATTATTCATTAATCAAGTCTCCCTGCCCCCACCCGAGCTCTGCTAAAAGCAGCAAGTGGGTCAGGAGAAGAGTTACAAGTAATGCTGCAAGACCAGAGATAAGCCATCAGGCAGTTGGAGGGGAAAGCATTTTATCTAGAAGAACAGGCCTGGCTTTCGTTCCATTGAGATAAGCACTAGAGCTTCTCTGTGTGGGGAAATAGCCCAAAATAGCTGTTGTGGAATACCCCTGCCTAAATACTTCCCAAGATAGATACATGGTGCTTTGCACTAAACCCTCTTTTTTGGTCCAGTGAAGAATGGGATGAGCCAAGAGGTGCAAAGGCTCTGAGAATGATGAATTTGAGGGTACCCAGAGACAGCAGCAGTGGGACAACTACTGTGATACAAAATCATCATTTGGCTTATTCCACCACCATTTTCCCCTAAAAAGAAACTTTGGGTTGGGGATTCTGGAGGTGTGTAAGCTTGGTAGCAGAATGGGGCAAACAACTGAAGATAAAATTGCATCAGAGGTCATCCATGTTTTATTCAGCCTAGCATAGGTGTGCAGAGATCAGCCTGAAATAACAGCAAAGCTTTTCCTATTAACAGCCTGGGGCTCAAAGAAGCCTTGGCAATGCAGCAATACATACAAAGAGATAAAGTACATGGGCAGTGTTGCGGTCATCTGAATTTGTCAGGACAGGAGAGCCAGAGGTCACTAAAATATCGTCAGTTGCACATAAAACTGAATGAACTGGCTAGCAATGTTATCTTCAAATCATTCCTTCCTTAAGAGATTAAGTTTTCTTTTATAACTGTCTATACCAAACCCAGAAAGTCCTTCACCTTTCATCTGTTACATAAAGTTGTCTCCTAAGACCAGTTGAAGTGTCTTGTACAAGATGCATCACACACTGTCTTAATCTTAAAAACTTCCTTTCCAGCAGATATTACCAGCATAAAAATGGTATCCTATTGATAACGTTATCGCTTTCCCCTTCTCTGGAGAAAACAAAAAGTCGATGCTCACATATTAAATGGATCACAACCCGTTTATGTACTGGAGAGTTTTCAGTAGGAACTGCGAATAGGACATCGTCCAGCTGCAGTGTTTCTAGCAAGGTCCCATGTAGATCTGGTTTTGACCCAGATCATTTAATACCTTGTCAAAAGATCTAACAAAACCCCAAGAGAAATAGAGCTGGTAATGTTCACAGATGAGGCAGATGTGTGAGAGCACAATAAAGATTAGCATGTCAGTTATCGAAAGCCATCGGGATCTGTTGGGTAGCTGGACTCATTTGACCAACATGTGTTTCAGTACATCTCAGCTTCAGATCAGACATCCAGGGACCAGTGATACTGGTCACATTTCTAAGGAGGGGGATTGTATTCTGAAAAGCAGTGATTCAGCTGAAGCTTAGAGGTCAGCTGAACACAGGGTAAAAGTGCAATGCACAACTGTAAGCACAGCTCACTGCTCCACAACTACTGAAAAGCCATTCATCAGAACACAAGGGTATATCTCTGTATATACCCATATATAAGGACATGGGGCATAGTCTCAAGAAGCAGCAAGATGTTAGAGGGACAGTTACTGGAATATTGTATCCAAGTCTGGTATCCACGCTTTGACAAATAAAGGAGTCAGAATAGAAATACAAAAATATCTTTGGACTTCTGAAAATGAGAAGAAGCTTGGTTTCTTTTTATAATTAGATGATAAAACCGTTGGTGCTAGCTAGGACCTATTTTTGCTCTGTGCTAGAACACCACCTAGTTCTGAAGGGCTTCTAAGACTAGCATAATGCAAATAATCAACATCAACCTGGATTGATTTAAACCTTACCATACTCTAATGTCTACTGACAACTTCTGTTTTCTCACTGGAAGAAAGGGGGAAAAAGTTGAAGGGAAATAAAGAGAATATTTGGCTGAATAAATTAATTTTTTTAAAAGAACTCCCAAGAAAAAGCCCTTTAAATGCCTTATCATGGCCACACAGCAGCAGCATAACACTCAGTATGTACTGCAGGCATCTGAACTGTGCATTCACTGCTCAGGAAAAGCAACCGTCACCCAAACACTACACATTTCTGCCACTTCAGTAAAAGCAGGAGCTTTTCAAGCTGGTAGGGCTTGGGTTGTTTTCAGGTCAGCCATTGAAACATCTCTTTGATAGACAACAATATACAGAGGTATCCAGAGACAACTGTATTCCATACTTTTCATAGTATGCTGGCCAAAACGGTCAAGCGTGGCCATCAGTTCTGAGTATGCAGCATGCAACACCTAAACCTTAGTTTTCACGGAGACCAATGACTGATACTGCCCACAACCTCAGGCACGAAGACCTTACACACCTCAAGCTAACTGTTTTAAAAAAACCCCAAACAACCAAACCTGCAATGACTGTACTCCTAGATTCCTGGATTTATTCACAAATGAGATATAGACTGAACTGACAACTAGAAGTCAAGTTGTACTAACACAGGGAGATGCTGTCTCGAAATCACCCATTTTGTGGGTTATAAAGGCTATCACCAGAACAGGTACATATGAGAGGATATATGCAGATGAGAGCCTATCCATAAAAGCACACAGAACAGCCCAGACTGCTCGGAGCAGCACTCACATCGTGCAGAGAGAGAGGGTGAATCAGTTTAGCTCCAGTAAGGCTGCTCAGGCCATGTAGATTTGTAGCAGCTGAGGATCTGGTCCAACAGGTGATGGACCCTCTTGCACCTTATACAGCAGCTTGTCCTTCCTAAGGTGGGACTGGTTCAGGAAAGGGTTTTTGAGAGCCAGAGCATCTGTGGTACCGCTGACAGCAGGCTGCCAAAATGCCTCTTCACAGCTTGTGTAAAATACAGCTGTGTTTCAGGCACGTCTGCTATGGCTTGCCTGGAACTGAAAACAGTTTGACAACTTTACTCGAGTCCAACAGCAACTGCAGAGCTCCCTTTTGTAGATTAGTCCTGTTTCTTCACTGTCATGAATCGCATTCAGAGGCAAACCTTTAAACTTGCTTTTTTAAAGTCAGTTACCAAGAGACAGGCGGTGGCAGGCTATCATGGGAGATGAATTTGAAAAGGGAGGCCGGTCAGATTTTGCAACTAACTGATAAAAACAAATCAACCACAGAAACAAATTCCTCTACTCATTTCAAAGAGGGAAGAAAAAAAAAAAAAAAGAGAAAGGCTTCAAGCACGATCTCTTTTTTTCCATCTTGAAGATTTCTGGGAGTGCTTTGAATGCCTTATTTTAGCAAGGAATAAAAGTCCCTGCTCCTGACAGATTGCAGCATTCTCTGCCCTGAGAACAGATCAATATTACAGATCACAAATAAAATAGTCAGAAGGATTGAAAACAGGATTTACAACTGAATAGCTACCACACCTACATGAAAATAATAATTTACATTCCTCACCACACCCTATAAACTACACACAGGCAGCCTGAAACAGGAAAAGTAACAAAAATAATGGGAAAGAGCAGCAAATGGTGTCTTGACATTATTTGAACTGATATGAAAACAGGAGTTGAGGGCAGGGAAGTATTTCCTCTTGAAACCAAACAAAATAACCCAGAAACCTTCAGAGGGTTTAGAGTTTCAGGCTTTCTTATTGAGAAAAAAAATCCCCAAATCCTCCCAAATCTATGAAAAGCAGACACTTTCCATAGAGAATGGGTTCATTGAAAAGCAATTTTCTGTTAAAAATCAGTTTTGACAGGGTAGTTTCATCCAGGCTCAGATGTTGGATGCCACAGGAGTGTTTGCCAGGAATAAAAACAGGCATTTAGCTCTGGAAGGGCCGGGTTGCCAGGGTTAAAGAATTCTTCTTGCCTAGGGGAGAGGTTCCTTCATCCCAGGGACGGCCAGTGACAGATCAGAAGGGATAGAGGTTCACGATTTGTGTGGGAGTCTTGAATAATCTGTTCCTATTTTAATGTGAACATGGGTGGTAACATGGAATTACAGCGTGTGGAGGCGGGCTGGTGTGTGCAGATTAATGAAAAATAATGAGATAATATTGAGCATTTATATAGTCTCATTAGAAGGGCTCGGTTTCTCCACCGACAGAAATCCCTGGTAAATGTCGTATTCTGGGACTCCATCCCTAATCTCTGTACCACGAATTAATAAGACACACAGAGGCTATTTCACAAGTATATTCCTTTGAAAAGAGCTTTCATTCTGAGCCTTAAATTTTAAGTAACCTAAGTACTTACACAGTAATCCTTTCAACTCATATTTCATTGAATCCAGAAGTCATTGTGGCTCCTAAGGTACTCCGCTGTGAAAAAAGATAAACACTGATAATTGCATGCTGGAAATTATGACATGCTTATACGATACACCAAGACAAAAATAAGCACTGAAGGGCACAAGGATAAAGCTGGGTTTACTGAGGACTAACTACATTTGGGTTGACTAAAAAGAAAAAAAAAAAAAGAAAAAATCATGTTCAAACTGCAATCCAAGCAAAATTTATTTTTAGTCCCTGGATTATTGTGAGTTTCATAATGTGATTTTGAGGGCCTACCGTTGCCTCCCATTAACACAGTTCTGTACATATATTCTGTGGTGTCTTGGTGGGAAATGATTCATTGGAGTACTGGGATTTGACATTCGAGCACAGGGATGGAGACAAACATACTTTGATTCACCACGTTTTAAAAACACAAATGCACCCTCAGATGAAGCTTTAGTAATTTCTTGAAAGTACTGCATAAAAATAGAAATACTAGCGCCATAGAAGCAAAAGCCAGGAACCAACACTTAAATCTTTATTAACAGGGAGAATTACATTGGTTTTGGTAAATTTGCAGAAGGCACTTGTCAGAACGCACTGCTCAGAATTCACTTGTGCTGTCACAGCCTGTCGGTGGCAAGGGGAATTTTGGTTTAATGCCAAGGCACTGGGCAGGCAGGTCAGAAATACGTTGCTTACCTGGTTACTAGCTTGATCCAGTCGATCAACATGAACGGCAATGCTACAGTTTAAGACCTGCTGCAATTACATCACTTGATCCAGTAACAGAGAAAATGACATATTTTGAAACCAGTAGCCTCCCACAGACCAAATTGAGACTCCATGATGATAGCATATGCAGACACTGGTCATGGGAGGAATTTTTAAGCCTCTGTTACTATAAAGCAGGAAAAGGCTATTTTCAACTGAGTAAGAGTTTCCCAGCAAAACTGATGAGGGGAAGGATTAGCCATGATTCCCTGTTGCCTAGAGTTGAACGGGTGAGGTCAACCTGCCCTTTGCTTGCAGCTGCTGACAGGGTGATCTAGAGAAAAAGGCAAGGGTACACCATAGTGTGACTCTCACCCAGACACTTAAACAAGCACAAACACCACACTGGCCCCGAGTTGAGGCCAAGAGATTTCCAAGACTCTCTTCCTTAATAATATGAGGCCATGCACAGAATTTCACTCCTGCAAATGACTCAGCAGCCTCAATGATTATCAGTCAATTTAGTTCCTGCCTATGAGCTCTCCTCTCATCTTCTCAGACCCTTATCTAAAGTCAATGAAAAGAGCATCACCACCTCCAGTAAGTTTTGGGACAGGACCTCGAGTTTGTCAAGCCAGTCATTTCTGTCTTAATATGGCACAATGTAGTTTCTCCTCCACGCATTAAATATTTGGACTATCCCATTAGCTGAATCTTGGGTCTTTTTGAAGCAAAATCAGTAATCTGGCAATCCTGAGCGAAAGAAAATGGGAAATTCTGCTCATTGGACAAAAGCATTCCTTGGAGACAACATACATCAAACATGACTTAAGGGAAGATTTTATTCAGATGATATCTTAAGGAGTTTCCATTCTCATGTCAGTGGTGAACACTTTTATTATGGGGAGAGGCTGGTTAATCTTTAACCAAGACTTTACAAGAGATTCTTAAAACAAACAACAAACAACTTATGAAGCTTCATGAGCTCTTCCTTTTATTCTGAAGAGTGTGTTCTGTGAATGCCACCAGACTGATAGCTGCATTATAAAAGAAAGAACAAATTAAGCGATATGAGCTACCCAATAAATCCCTACTAGGAAGACCCCCTTTGGATACAAGAGGGGAACTCAGCCAAAAACCCACGCTGAGGGAAGGGTTCAAAAGAATTGTTTATGCAGTCTGAGCATTTTCCAGAAAAAGTTGGACCTCGGGCCACTAACTCATTTCAAAAACATGGTAGACCAAGTGGCAGATGACCAATGCCACCATTTTACATAGTAGGACCTTAGGGTGAATACTTCTCTAGCTCAAGCTGAAGCTGATTATTGTTATTAATATCATTAGCTTCAATGAATATTAAAAGTGGACCTGCGCCCAACTCACCAGTCTCATAACCCATACTCAAAAGCCCAACTCACGATGCATTCAGTCTCTCTAGTTAATTAATAGGATTTGTTATCAGGTAGAAATGCAATTCCTTTGAGGTGCCAAACTACTGTGTTTCCTGCTGCAAGAAAGTGAAGTGTATGCATATACCAATGTTTCCAGAAAGCTTAAATGGAAAACCCTTTTGTGTCAGAAGTTTATTTTTATTGGTAAAATATTAAATAATATACAGAATTAAAAACTGCACTTACACTTCTGAGAAGAAATAATTCTTGGACAAATTATATGCTTGTTCCTGAGATTCCCTACATTTATTCCAGTAGCTGTGCACTCAAGACAGTACAAACCTTTATAATATAATCCTTTTCACAAAGTATTACAAAGTTTCTGCAGCTTCTTTTATTTATACACACATACAGACTCACACTCTCACATGGCTGTACAACACTCACACATGTACAGAGTACACACATACAGATGTGGAACCATATGTATGCATGTATACTAAGAAAGAAAAAAATAATAACAAGTCCCATAGTTCAGTCTATAGCGGCAAAACTTTTTTAGCAGGGGGATACAGGTTTACATTAGGGTTGCTCACATGCACCACTGTCATAGTGATAATTTCTGAACTCCTTTTGTAAGAGCATGTTCCAATGACCACGTAAAGCAATGGGACAATTCCCAGTGTCTTCACTGGCTTTTGACATAAACTCTGATTTTATTTTCTTTTTTAAAAATTTTTTTTAAATTTAAAAGATGCCTCAATTTGAGCTCAGAACATCTGTCACAAAACTAAAAAAAAATGTAACCTGGGAGAAAAGCGGCCGTTTGCCAGATTACTCACCTGGCTTGCTTCAGGAAAACAGCACTAAAGTGGGCAGAGGGCAACTCCGTATGAGGCAGGGAAGATGTCATGATAAATGGGTCAGACCTGATAGCCCAAAATTACACTCACAAAATTGTGCGTGCTTTGCTATAATCCCACTGCTTCAGTGCGGTCCCTGTTTGTGTGAGGACCTCAACAACCTACATGAGGTTACCAGAATTTGGCCCAAGGAGCATGAACCCATGGGCAACCGTGACAGTCACCCACCGAATGCAATTTTCTTCTTGAACGCAAATGCAAGAGTCTGGGAAATAATTTGGCAATCAATCAGAACAGGATACAGTCTCCTCACCTTTGTTATTATTAAAAAGAAACATCTTAAATACAAATTTAAAAGACAAAAGTGGCTACTGTGCATGCGCAGTAACTGCCTTTCAAAGAAATCTCAACGGGATTTTTTTTTTATTACGTACCTAAATACATATTTACAGAACAGCGGCTTCAGTCTACTGGGGGGAAAAAAAGGCATTAAAAATACACTATATATAAATATGTATGATATGTAAAACAAGTCCCATCTAAACTTATATAAGACAAGGACAACTCTAAAGAAGCTTTTCTGGTCTCTCAGGTAGATAAAGGACACGAGTCCTGTAATTCTTACGCAGGCAAATCTCTCCCATTAGAGTAAATGGCAGTTTTGCCCTAGCTAAGAGATTAGGCCTAATCCAAAATCCATCATCAAAGTCAACAAGAGTCTCCACTGAGTGGGTTTCGGATCAGACCAAAAGATTATATTTTTTTGTTATTTTTAATAAACATCAATATTAAGTGCTTTTCTTAAAAAGAAAGCTGCAATTAGAAAAGAAAAGGAAGGAAGAGGCAAGAACAGGTATGTCCTTAATTCATACACTGGATGTGTTTCAATGTCAAATAAAAGCAGGAGTTAAGGTACCGGCTTTCGCCTTAACTTATAGTTTCTCACTTTTTGTCAGTCACAATTCACATAGTTAGTTGAACCTTATCTTTGAACGTATTTAAGACAGAGCATTTTGTTTCACTGATTTGTGTGGACTGAGGAAAGAAAAAAACACTGTACATTAATAAGACGTCAGGGGAAGTATTGCACTTGAACAGAAAAATAACCAAAAAAAGGTGGTTTTGTTGGTGATTTTTTTTTAAACCGATATAAGCAAATAATCCGTTTCTGCAATGAGCACGTTTAGAAAGCAGGATCGAAGAATGAAGCATAAGAAGCAAATTTGGGGTTGGTAACCCCCACCCTGGAATACAACAGTAGTAAAACTTTTTTTAAAGCATTTTCTTCCAACAGGAAAAAAAATTATATGACTTTTTTACTTTACAATTTTAAATCTTTCTAAACATTTGCATTAAAAGTTTCCAGTTTCTCATAGAAAGATATACATTTTAGGAAAAAAAATACAACCAAAAATTAAAACCAACTAAAAAGGAAGGCAAATATACAGTATTATAATTACATCACTGTGGAGTCATCTTGAAAGGTACCCTAGATCTTTAAAGTGTTACAAAGAGTACGTACCTTATTTTTTTTCCTCAAATCAACTATCTTTTTTTCTTTTTCCTGTTTTTAATATAAAACTACACTTGAGTACAAAAATATGTAAACAGACTGTACAGCCAATGAACAAAAAAAACCCAACAAAAAAACCCAAAAAAACAAACCCCAGAACCCCTAGACAGCCCAAAGCTACAGGAGATAAGAGCAGGCCCAGACTTAAAGCTCAGAGAAGGAAAAGGGGGAGAGAGAAGGAGAAAACCACTGAAAGCCAGAGGAGACTGCTACATGGCAGAGGAAGTGAACATGTTCAAGCTCTGAGGACACTTGACAATTCGTCAAATAATTGATCACAGTTTCAGAATCTGAACGATTACAAAAATAACCAAAAAGTCCTTCCCTTGTTACAGTGTGTTCAGGAATGAACATCCATTTCCAGTAAGCAATGTCAAATCCCAGTAAGTGCATAGTAGGGGATTCAGTGACCTCTACCCTTCAAGAAGCTTTTCTTATTCGATGTCACTTGAGGTAAAACTAAATGGCCCAATTTACTGCAAACTGGCCTCGTTGTGCCAATAACGGAGTCATGCTCTCCACCATGCCTTGCGGGAGGTGTCTGTATTTTATCCGTGATTGATAATACAGACTAGAGGCTACCGGTATTCACGTACCGCTGAGTGCGAGGGATTAAGGCTACTACACAAATGTAAGTGAATGTGTCTTCACCGCAGAGCCCTGCCACTCAGTGCTGATGACCGAGACCTAACCAGAGCTGCTGCGCTGCACCAATTAGCAAGTAAGGCCCTGATCTCACAAATAATGGTAATTATTAAGCACACTGTTAACTGCAGAGCTCCTGTGCACTTCCAGATCTAATCGAAGGGATGGCAGTAGGCTAATCGTGTGCTCAAATGTTTTCTTGGGCTGCAGTGCAGTCACCTAAACCAATACCTGCTGCAGGAAGGAAGCATCAGCCCAAGCTTTGGGTCAAGCTGCTCCCTTTCTCCCAACAGAGTACACATCATAGGAGCCTCTCTTAAGACATGATCTGATTAACTTCGTCATCATTCATTCTATTAAAATACTTCACATACTGCTAGCAAACACGTAGCAGTATTTTTTTTGCAACTCTAAATAATACTAGGTTTTCCTACAGCAATGTCATTGTTGAAATGGTAATTTCTGTCCATGGATTAATTAGGTCCCATGATTTTTAAGTGAAGAAAAAGTTTTTACAGAAGCAGAGAGCATGGGCAGTTATCCTCCCAAACGAGGATCCACACGAGCATACTGATAACCACCTTTCTGAAGGCTGGAAGTGAACAGGAACCAGGAATGCTTGTTTGCATGATCAACTGAAAAGCTACGTGACTTAAACAGATAGAAGTTTTATTGTTATCTTGGCCTGTTAAGCATGCAGCATGACAAAATGTCAGCACACCACCTCCTCCTGACTGCCCTCTATTCACTTCAGAGCCTCAGTGGAGGAGAAGGACAGAAATCAGGCGCTTAGGAGGCTAAATTAGAAACTGGTGATGTTCTCCTTGGCCCACACTTCAGGACAACTCTTAATGGGATAAAAGGGAATATATTTACTATGAAGCAAATTCTGTCTCTTTTCTACCTAATTCCTCCTCCCACATACTCTCTGTGACTGCCGTGGGCCCAGATGCAAGCGGAGAGGTGCCAAGGAGCTGGCACCGGGCTGCCCCTGGGCTCAGAGTCTGAACAAAAGCATGTTGGTGTGGTCACCTCCCCCTGCCCACAGGCTTCACTCCACGTCTGTGCCGGCATGCTTAGGTGCTGCACCCGTCCGGGCAAGGTAAATAACTAGATCTGAAACTAGGTCACCAGCCAGCCAGGAAAGTACCGAAACAAACACTGTGCTTTTCACCAAAGTGTTCCAGCTAATAAATCCCCATAACTTCTTCTACAGATGGGCTTCTCTCATCTCTACATTAATTATTAGGGTGGCAGCAGTACAACGGTCAAACTTGCAAACCATTTCCAAAGAACTTTTGTTCTTGCTGGATTTCTTTTTCCAGGTTGAATCAAGTGGCAGATACTTTAAAGTCTGCTCCTGTTCCTAAGAGGGAACTTAAAAGCACAGCAAAGTCCACTGTCGAGCATGCTTTAGTTAAAGCTCTGGAGAGGGAGAAACAGGAGATGGCTGCCCTGGCACGCCGTAGAGCACCATGCAGCTGGGGGCTTCTGCAGCGAGTCTTGGTGCCGCTCTGGGGACGCTGTGTTGGCTGGGACCAGCTCTGAGACCAGCTCTGGCTAGACAGCTGGAATGCACTTTGCTAGGGTAATTTTCAGCCTTTCCCACTCCTAAAAGCCAGCTGACTCCAGGAAATCTCACAGCAAAGGACAACAATGGTCTTCTCTCCCCATCAAGCTGCCGAGGAGGGTGCAGAAGGGGAGAGGGATCTGCCTCACTACACCATAGGAGAAGGGATGTTCACTTTGGGTTGGTTTTTGTTGTGCATTCTGAAAGGGTATGCTAGGATATCATGAACGACATCACAAACTTCCAAAATGCATTTGAAAAAGGCACATATACAATAAAGCATATATCTAATTATATGATACCATATATATATAAATATACTTTCTCAAATCTCCAGCTGCTTTAGACCACAGGCCACTACTACCATCCGTTTTTGTTTTCAAATGATACTAAGCAAAGCTAAGATGCAAATTTCTAAAGTCAGAGCCAATTTCATCACGCTTTTCCTAAAATCCCACACTGAGTTTAGGTGACTCTGGTATCAGTGCAGTCTCCCTTCTCCCTCCTCACTACATTAATAATGCACAGCTAAGAGTTAAGGAAAGGAGTATTATGTAGCAAAGGAACTGTCTTACTGTGGCTCTTGTCCTTGGCTGAAATAAGCACCTTTCCCTAAATTATCACCAAAGTTTCTTTCTGGAAGAAGAAGTGTCTGTTGACTGGCTTCTTTCAAATATGAAGAAGCTGGCTCTGGACCTAGACAACAATAATAATGTCCTATTAAAGGCCAGTTTTGAAACGTTTGGTTTAATTCCTGGCCTCCTCTTCTGCCTGACAGCCCCAATTTAGGAATACCCTTGTAAACAGAAAGAAATTTGGAAACTCCTAAAATTGAGAATTTCTTCACCTTTTACTAAATATATTTTAGTTCCACATGGCTATTTTGTGAGCTCTGTCCTTACACTGTAGAAACCACCACCATTAAAGAAATCAGGCCAACTAACAAATTTAGATTCTTTCTCTGTAATACAGACCAATAGAGGTTAATGCCTAGACACCTTTCACGTCGTATCACAGATGGAAGCACTTTTTAAGGAGGATAAAATTGTTTTAATCCTGTAAGTTACTGAGTAAAGAGCTGGCTTTACTGAAAAATGCTATATATTTTGATGTGCACTCCTAACTGATTGCAAAGATAGGTGGCTGTAAAATTAATTGGCCATAACAGCAGATATAAAGATAATGCCCTTTGCTCCAAGAATATGGATCATACCAAGAGCAGAATAAGGAGTCACACTTCTATTTCAATTAATAGGCTTGTAATACTCTAAATTGAGTCAGATTTTTGTGATTTTTGATGTAAAAAGAGGTGAAAGGGTTTACTGGCAGGGATGTGTGCAGAAATGGTGCTTTTTTTTCATGAAAATGGGGAATGCTCACAGGAAGCCAATTCTAAATTTGCAAATGCATGTTTTTAACTGGAAACCCGATTCCAAGAATTTCAAGAGTCCAATAAAAATCAGCCAGGTTTGATTTCCAGCACTAAATACTTAGAACAAATGGATCTGCAGGCCAAGGATTATCTACTGAAATTCCTAGTACACTGTGAATGACTAATGAACTTGACAAAACTCAAGAGCTTTTCTTAGAAGTCTGCAGAGAACAAGCAAGCAAAAAAAAAATTTCTGAAGCCCCATATTGCGCATACTTCCATGTAGGGGCAAATTGCTTTATCTAAAACCCTCCAATAATTTTCAGTAGAAAGTGAATGGTAACATAAATGATAGTCCAAAACTTGTTCAAAATTTGAACAAGAATTTAATCTTTCTCCTTTCCCTAGGATGAAAAACTTCAGAGAATGTTCAGAAAAGGACATGGATAATAAAAAATAATGCAACTCCTCAGCTTCTTGCTCTCCAAAAAATGCACGTTTTGGAAGAAAACTAAACCAGGGTGTCTCCCCACTGTCTCCCCAGTTTTCTATGCCCATGATACCAGGACACGGTAGTGCTCACATTCAGATCTCGCATGCTACCACTGGAACAAGAAGTTGGGCTTAACCGAAGCCAGCTATAAAACCGCGGAGTCTCCTCATCTGATCTTTTAAGCATCTACAGAGTATACGCTACAGGAGGTATCAATGAATCGCCAACGAATGAAAGTGCACGCTAATGAACTGCAGTTATAATTGCAGCCAACTCACTTGTGGATACACAAGAGATTCTCTGCCTTCCCCATATTATGGTGCTTTCCCAAACGCAGGCAGAATTTTTTAACACTTTTTCTTTAGTGCTAAGTATTCCAAGAAACTACAGCCCATGTTCTTTCCACTGACCACAGAGGGGAGAACGGAGTGTTGTCCCCCAGAGACTGAAAAGGAATTGCCAGCAACCCTTTTCTCAGCTTCAGGCACGTGTCTCTCCGGAGGCCCACGCAGCCTACTGACCTTTGGGCCCAGCACTTCTCCCTTTGCAGGTTGTTCTTGAAAGACCTTTCCTGCCTCAGCAGAAATCACAACCACTTTTTTTTTCGGTGGCATGCTGTAAAAGCAACCCCCCTTTTCTGAATTTCCAAGCACATCCTGATGCAGAACATGGCTGGCCGCCTCCTAAGCCAACCTTCATAGCTGCAGAGAATCAGCCATATGGACTAAAAGTGATGCCCTCCAGCATCTCTTTGTTTTATTCCTGTACAGAGTCCTTTGACTGCACCAAACATGAGAAAATGAGAATGGTCTGGAGGATGGCAGCAGTTCATTTGCCTGATTTTCCTCTACATTAGGATGAAGAAAGAAGGAGGGGGAGGAACCCAACGACATTAAGAACAATGTTGGGAATAGGTCTTTAAATCTGTCTCTCCAAAGCCTGCATATTCCCAGCCTTGATAGGTCTCACATTACACAAGATGACATTTCTCTCCATATTGTATTATAATTAATAGGCTACTGCAAGACTTTACCAGCTCCTACTTAATAGCATTTCAGTGCTGGGAAGCAGTCATCAGGTAATCTGGCCATGATCTAGTGTATCCTTTCTAAACACAGGTTCTAGCTGCCAAGAATGTCACCATAAAAAGATTTCAATCAATACCACTCAGCTCCTTACTTTCAAATGCTCCAGGTCTAGGAAGAGAAGAAGAAAAAAACCAGTACCCTCAAAACGAACAGCAAACTGGCATATGCATCAAGTACGCAGATTGAAGTGAGCAGATGGGAATTCATTATGGCCTGATCTTGCTCTCTCTTTTATACTTTAGTAACTTTATACTTTGGAAAAGGTCTCACCAAGCGCATGGAGACCGTGTGCACAGAGGGGGTTAAACCCATGCAGATCTTTCCATTCTCAAGCTGCGCTCTTGTTGCCAAACAACAACATTTCAATTGTGATTGGTACAAACAGTTGGGTTTCAATGGCAATCTGTCATGTAGGTTTAAGCCCAGTTTTTACTGATGCAACCTGCAACTTGCTGGGTGGTTGCTGGCTTTGTTATTTATTGGGAGAGAAAGAAAGGAAACAAAACAGATTGGAGTTTTTGTTTTTTTTTTCTTGTCCAGTCTGTAGTTCAAGGACTTGCTCTGGAGTTTGTTTCTCCATTTGTTTTCCCTACAGTGAAATTAATAAATCAGGAATAAAAATGAAATCTGCAAATCCAAATCAAAGCACAGCACCTGCACCTCCTTGTATCACTTTCTGGAGAAGGAAGGAAGGTCATATGCGATCTGTTCATTTGCAGGGCTTCTGTGCTCTCTAAGAGCAAGGGCTATCCAGCAAAACCTGCAAACACTTCCACCTCTAAATTAAAGCAGAATTGATGACTTAAAAACAAAAGGAAATCACTGGTTCAGCAAATTAGCAAATAAGATGTCAACAGGAAAAAAAACGGTCAAGGCTCGTATCCTGATGTAGCTGAAGTAGTTGGAGTAGTTCCATTAAATTCAATGGAGCTAAGAGGATTAATGATGGCCAAGGATCTGGCTCCTAGCATTTTCCCAACAGCAAGTCTTAGTTTAGGCTGTTGCCAAGAGGTTAACACTGTGATAATAGAAGGAGAAAGTATTTATATAATTATATATATATATATACCTATATTTAAAGAACACTTTGCTACTAGTACTTTTGTAATTTTAAAATCCATAATTTTAAAACAAAATTATTTCAGAAGAGCAGCAGAACCTCTTGAGTAAACTACAGACTCTCTCACCCACTCCTAGGCCACTTACCATCCCAGAAGCAAGTTTAAATGTTATTTCTAAATGCTGTTTCTTAAAACATAGGGTGCAACTACATAAGAAAGGCTCCCAAGGGTCTCTAAGAAGCCAATGAGTCAACACATAGGCATGGAGTAACAGCAAATCAACAATTCTAAAAAAGGTGCTTCATAAGTTAGGGAAAATAAAAATACAAAGCCTCAGACTTACCGCAGAAGGCCCTCAGACTTATGAAACTAAACTGCTGTAATGTGGTACAGTGTTAAGACATACATTTCTTTTTTTCGTTTTGTTTTTTTTTTAACATTCTAGAGGGGCAATACACACTGAACCCAGGAAAACAGCTCACCCTAAAAAGTAATATTGACTTTGATTCGTGCTCCTAAATCCCTAACAGTTTTGCTTTAAAAATAATTGTTCATTCTGCAGAATGAAGTTCCCCCCCCCTCCCCCGCCACTGAAAACCCACACCGTATCTACACGTTTGACAAAGGCTCTCCTCCAAAATGTTTCTCCCTATTCATCTGAAATTGTACATAAGTGGCATCTTGATGGGACATTAAAGCACCTAGCAGGGTTGAGCAATATCCCAAAACAGGACATGATGTACAGCTGATGAGACAGAAACAGACTGCCTTTCAATTCCCACAGGAAGCGAGGCGGGTCACTCACCAAAAAGTGACAGCAACAACAATCCCCTCTTTTATCCCTTCCCTTCCTTCTTTCCATTCTTAAGCTGGGCAGAGCAAATGAGGTTGGGTCCACAAAAAATAAGGTTAATAATAATAATTAAACAACAGCAACAACAACAACAGCAACAACAACAAAATAGGCGTCTCAATGTCTGAGGAAAAGTGGGATTGTAAGTGCAGTATTTCTTCATGTGCAGTTCTTCTACTTCATACGAGTCCCCTTTGGATGAGAAGGCCTAGTGGAATGTGTGCTCCCCTCGGACTATGTGCGACGAGAACTCATAGCGGTCCTGGCTTCGGTAGCCACAGATGTTGCACTCTAGCGGGTCCCGGTAGCCGTGGCAGCCCATGTGGATGGTGTACATGACATGGTCCAGGAAAAGGACGCGACAGTGCTCGCACTTGAAAGCCCTAATCTGCTCTCCTTCTCCGTTGATGACCTTGTAGATATCCTTTAAAGAGCCCTTAGAAGCTTTTGTGGCATCCAAAGCCTTGGCGTCCTCCTTCATGTAAGCCGGGCTTGGCTTTCTCTTGGGATTTAAGGCAGAGTTTCCTTGGTAGGACTGGCGGTCTTCGTGGCTGCTCTCTGAGTCAGTAGAATCCAGGCAGCTATTGCTGGGGGAGCCCTCTCTATCCTGGGTTCGACTCTTTGGTCTGATGAGGGAGATCGGGCCATCCATGTTGTTCTCGTGACTGTCAGCTGTTTCCCTGCTAATGGGCCTTTCTATCCTGTTAGGATGATAGACCTGAGCGTAAGCTGAGCTGATGACCGGGGACACCTCTGCAATTGTGCTTGGTGTGTGCTGCATCAGGGGGTGAAGCGCCTCAGCTCCAAGGTAGGTGATTGCATTGTTGATGGCTTGGTCCATCATGTGAGACTGCATCAGCTCGGCCTCCTTCTCATAGGTTAGGTTCATATCAAAGGGAATATCTGGATAGCCAAATCTCATGAGCTTTTCACCTAAGGGACAAGAGCAAATCAGTGAGAAAAATTAATGTAATCACTCCAAGGTTTCACTGTAAAAGGGGTAGGGAGGGACAGAAAACGCCTGACTTGGGATGAAATTCATTCCAGAGTCCAAAGTTAGCTTCCTTCTACTTGTTTACTGACCTATAAAGTTTCTGTCCTGAGATGGGTAGAACAGCAACCTCACCAACAGCCTTTTTTTTTTTTTTTTTAATTCCAGGTGAAACATGTGGCTGCAGTGACCTCCAGACTGATTCCAAACCTTCCACTGGGCCTGACTGTGTCCGTGCTTCAAGTTAGGAAACTCATGGTAACTGGTAGAAAATGGGATTGAACCACTGCGGTCAATGAGGCTCCAATGGTTTATACCATTAGACAGACTCTCCCAAAATTAAAGGAGGCAGTACCACATGTCCCCCATACTCTGAGGTGTCTCATATGTACCTTACAACAAGGCTGCGTAGTGAGAAACCTAAATGACGGTACAGAGGGCTGGTACGGTGGCACCTTTAGATCCAGGTATGTAAATCCTTCAACCAGAAGAAAAAAATATGAAATGACTGTATGCAGCCACAGAACGGAGGAGGTAACGGGAACACGGGGGGCTGACCTGCCATCTCACATTCAGGCTAAAGTATCTTTGTAGTTCTTCCCCTCCAAAAAAAAAATTCCCATCCCAATGTTTTGGGCTGAAGAAAAAAGATGCCCACCCTTCAGTGTCTATTTATGCAAGAAAACAAAATAGAGAAACCACATGTAAAGCTTAGTTTCAGTTGGTAAAAGGCAAAACCAACTTTCATTGACAGAGGATAAATAAATACATAGTGATGATGAAGCTGGCTCATTCATCAATATGTGAATCCAATTACACATCCTTGTAACCTTTTTAAATCAGTGGCACTATAAATATGCAAAATCAGAACCACATGCTGGTAGATTATGCTAGTCACAGGTTACGTTACGTATCACGGCTCTCCTTTGAAGTTAACAAATTTACCACTACTTACATCAGGGCTCAGCTCAGCAACACTGCTTTTCCAGTGATGGCTTTACAGTATCAGTACAAGGGAAGTTCATATAGCAACTCTTCTTTTTAAATAGAAAAGGTTGTATGTGTAACTATGTATAAGATACAAGACATACATGCTCACACACAAGTATCAGGTAGTTGTTGACAGATAATTTTTAAGCTGATTTTAGAAAGTCTTGATAAATAATTTTGGTTGGTCTTCAGTGTCTTTGTTACTTTTTACTCTCTGGGTACATAAACCCAGACTTTTCTTCAATAGTGTAAGCTAATAAATTCAAGGAGTCACTACATACAACTGGTTTGGCTATCCAAGAATTAAAGAACTCAAGAATATTCTATCACCTTTTGCCAAAACTGCTTGGAACAAAATGTGTATAAACCACCATAAGAAAGAAACAGAACTGTAATCCCAAATCTCTTCCAAATAGCATTAGTACATTTCAACATAGCTATCACTCAGCATTTTATTTTTGACTGTAACAATTCATTCCACTTAGTGTGGCTTATCTTAAAGTGATGCATAAAGAGAAATGAATTTACATTACCCATGGAACAATCAGGTTATCCTTGGAGATGATGCATCACTCTTGGTTGGGAACATAGCCCTGATTAGCAAGGTAATTAAATGCAAGTCTAAAGCAAATCATGTGAATATTCCTACTCTCTTCAGCAGTACTGCTCACATGCTTCTGATTAGACACCACGTTCATGTACCTCACTACCTTTCCCTACAGCTGGCTGTGTTACAGCTTACCGAAAGGAGCATAATGTAAAAAACTATTCCTTTGATACACATTAGACATCTGGAGAAAAATAGGGAACAAAGTAGTAAATGGTGCTACAGCAATGGCCTCTCTAATCTAAGGTGACCTAAGGATGATTCTTGCCATAAAATATCCTCTTTTCAGTGTTTCTGCCAAGGGCTGGCAGTCTCACTGTTTGTGATGGCTGTCCTGCTGCTGATAGGATGGACAACTCTTTAATGGGAGGTGGCTCCTGCCTCACTTGAAATTGAGCAGCTTCTTCCCAGGTGGGGCTAAAGTGGGACTGGAGGACAGCTCCAAGAGACACATGATGTCTTTGACACGGTGGAAAGAAAGAAATGAAAATGGAAAAGGCCACTGGCCTCTGTCACCTGCTCTGGCCTGTATTGTTCCTGTGTTTGAATAAAGAACTGGATCTAGTAAGAGTCTGATCCAGTCATCAAACTCGCTGTCAGTCCACTGTAGGCTATATAGATCAAGAAATAATACCTATCCTTTACGGACTACTTGAATGAATGATGCAAACCTTATTTTGATTCCTTTTATCTTCCACACTTAGTTACTCCACCACAGACAGCAGAGTAGAGAAAACTGTAAATTGCCAGTAACCTGAATTATTCATTCTTTTAATTATGAACCGGTTCCAAAGATGTCAGAGCCTTAGAAATGAAGCATGACATAAAAAAGTAAAATAAATGATAACACGGGGAGGAGAGGGCATAAACCACAGAACTCAGAAGAAACATTAACAAACCAGTCTGACGTGGTTCTCAATTTTAATTCCTCTTTAGCTAAATCTGTACTTAAAACTAATCAGATTCATAATTTTGAATTTTCATGCAAAATAATGCTCAAATTCTACTTATTCTTGCCATACATTATTGAAGTAGAAGAAGAAACATTCTTCACTGTGGTCGTCTTATCGAATGACATTCAAAAACACCCTCAAAACAGGTATTTGAAGCTAGATCAAAGCACACAGACACAGTTGTCCTGTGATACCTGTAGTTCATCTTACCAAGTATCTAAAGCAACTGCAATGCCAGACACTTAGGAGAAAGCTGCAAGGAATCTTGGAGAAAGCAGCTACAGAATCTACCACTGGGTAAATATCTTCCTTAACCCCATTAACTACAAGTTGACTAATTCTGAAGCCAGTTGATCTTTACCTGAGATGCCTGTGTATTTTTAATTCTTACTATAACAACTGTGGTCTTATCGTAAGCCACACAAAAGTCTTCTTTTGTATCCTGTCAGTTCTTAACGCCAGTGACACGCTGTGAGAGTAAGCACCACATTCAAACTGAAAAATACATGAATCTGCTTCATGTGATCAGCTTGAAGACGGTTGCTTTCAATTTCACTACTGTCTGCTTCTCCCTTCATTGAAGGAGAGGCAAAAAGAACTACTCGGACTCCTGTGCATCAGAAATTACACTTTCTGCCTCCACTGTTTCAACAGGTTTGGTAAGACTAGTACAGATAGCAGATATATAACCAAGTCTCTCACTCAGAAATTAACTCTATTTGCTGTATTCTGCTTCTTTTCCTCCTGAACTTTCAGCCAGAGTAGAGACTGTGGTCCATAACCAAGGTCCCTTGGAGATTGCTGATCAGAAGAGCAGTAAAGCATTGATAGATATAGCATGCAAAGGTTTTAGCTTATGCTTACATGACCTTCTCATAAACACCATTAAGTTGTTTTGGACAGGTGCCACACTTGCAGTATGCACAGGAAAATTTCCTGCAAGCAAGAGAACCATTACAAGTTCTTCCTGATAGAGTTGAGCAATATTTCATTGGGGAGAAAATGGGAAGAAAAGTAACATCATGGCAAAAAATGAAAAGTGGCAAAGCAGAGACTGCTGTTTTTCAATTCAAACACTGTGATGCCATGAAAGATCAGAAAAGGCAGAAATAAAAGATACCGTAAATATGAAAGAGGATGCTTTTTCCCTGCAGCTGGATCTGGATAAAAAGCTGCACGTCACATGAAACCCTGAATTCCTAGCCCCAGGAAAATGGAATACCAAAATGATCTGTTACACCTATAGAAGAAACAACAGCTGGAGTTTCTCTAACAACAAAGTAGCATGCCCTACTGAAGAGAATAATAATCTGCTACAGCGTATCTCAGGCAAGGATTTCCAATCAGTAAATTTGCTTTTGAAGACAGTAACAACATATGGTCAATTCCACTTGAGTGGACAAGTAAAATAGCCTTCCTCGTCTAAAAAGACCAGAATCTATGGATTCCAAAATTTGACTCAATTTATGCCATCCAAAAAGTGGGTTGCCTCAGTTGCGAGGTACACTTATAATCAGTAAACTATACTGCTTTGAGAGCAGGCATGGGTACACCAGATTTTAAGGGAAGGGAGCAAGGTCTCCAGCCCTCTCGGATAAACTCTCTAGCCCCTGCACAGATAACCTCTGAGAGGTATTGCAAACAGAATTCTGTTCAAGTCAGTGGACAACCTGGGGGAAAAAAGAGCTAGAGGTTTGAATTGCCCTTCTTTCTTCTGAGGCTGTAATATTTCTGACACTAGGGAAACCTGCTATGATGGGGTCATGTTTACAATCTCATAAAGCTCTATTTGGCTTGTCAGTGCTCCCATATCCACCCTCTTCAACCCCAGCTGTTGTCACAGCAGTAAATTAAATCAGAGTATAAATCCTCCAAGTTCTTATCAGCTATACAGCAATTCATTTCAGACCACTCTTAAAGACAACAATTTAAGAACTAAGCTTTTGTCTCAGAAGGACTAATAACAACGAGGTTGGAAATACTGATGCCTCCCGGTGTTCATCCTGTGGGCTGGATTGTTCCTGACCTAACCACAGTTTAGCACTGATATCTGGGAATGGTCAGATGACTGAGAGCAGCCAGGTCAGTGTGTCAGTGCCCTCCAGGTGAGCTGCTGCATGCTGCTAGCTCCCTACTATTCAAAACCACGTGGGTTAGCTTAAAAACCCCTTCAGTGGTGATTTAACATACCCATCTGAATCTGCATTTAGCTGAGGGGCAATGACTTTCCTAAATGGCTGTGTTAATTGCTTACAGTCCTCTGATCCTCTCTCCTAATTGTCCTCTGTGTAGGCAGAATGAGTATGTGACATCCTTAAATTCTGTAGGACTGTCCGTCCAGGGACTGTGTGGAAAACATGTATTACATGACTTTGGAGTCTAGCAGCATACACTTACCCCAAGTAATTCTCTGTCCCAACTCCACTCTTAAGTTCAGCATTGCCTCAGTAGCAGTAAAAAGAAGCTTTAAGCTACAGCTCAAACCCATACTGTCTCCTGTTAGAAGCTGAACAATTTTAAGATGTCAAGACACAAAGCAAAATATAAATTCTGGGCCCAGGATTCTAAGTTTGGTAACCAAAAGTAATCAAGTTCTGTTTTATATTCATACATTAATAAGTTCATTGTGTGCAGAACGCTGCACTTGGAGCAAGCACTTCTTCCAACAGAAGTGATGTGATTTTACTTCCTCATGCTGGTATTATCAGACCAGTTGTTGCCAGCTCTCAAGAATTTAATGCAAGTTACAAGTCTTGAGATACTCGTGTTTATTTTTTTTAACACACACACATATGGAGCCAGATAATTATATGAGTCTTAGTTTTTATTTGCTGGGGCAAGGAGAGGGAAGATGACAAGTCTAAATCTCAAAAAGGCCAGAGAAAAGTAAAAAAAACCCAGATCTCACTTTTGAATTGTCTGGGTTGGTAAAATTAATTAAATAATTTTCATGATTTCTCGCTTTGATTTAACCATTTCCATTGTTGTCCCTCCCCATCAAACCCAAGTTCTGAGTGTGCTACTTTTCCCTTTTTCTTTTGGCTATTACAAATGACAAGTAACCTACCTACGCACTAAAAATAATAAAAGGCGTATTTCAAGCTTACCCACAAACTTCTGTGGGGTGGAGCTTTTACGCTTTCCCATGTTGCTTGTCAGCTTCTCTATAACAGCAGGTCTCTCAAAAGGCACCAGAGAAATATTGTTGTCCATCACAGGCTCTTGTTCCTTACAATCTTCCATAGGAGGTACTACATAAAACCAAAAAATTGTATCAGACAAGTCTGGTCTACACTTCACAGACAACACAAATCATTTGAGCCCTGCTGATTGCGCAACAAGTGCAACACAAAATAAAGCAAGGTGCAAAACCACACTGGGCATCAAGACAGCAATCGCCTTTAAGCAGAGCCATGTTTACAAAATGCCTCTCTTTAGGAGCCTCTTATTTAGCAGAAGTCCAACTTTAAGCATGTATTAAAGGACTTGTTTTTTTCTGAATACTCAAGATCCCCAGTGAGAAGGAGATACTTCTGAAAACTCAATCCATAGATGACACTTTCTTTTATTCTCCCTTCTCACCTGTTGTCAATGTAACTTTTTAGTTAGCATTCTTTGTGTACTCCCTTAACTTCATGCTTATCATACAGCATGTTGTTTTCTTTTCATGCTAATCTCAGTGACTAAAAAACATACAAGGCATTGATGACCTGTGTTTCCTGGGCCTGGCTGTGTGTTCCCCAAGACAAAGGCTTCCTGAATGAAGGATCTTTTTGTTAAAGCATGTTTCCTCTCTATACACAAGATTGTAAAATCAACAAACACTGTACTGGAATTACAGGATTAACACTGCATGGAAATTCCCTTCAGAATCAGTCGCAGAAACTATAATTTTTTTGATTAATATTTTATTCCTTCAAACACGGACCTAACAACCTGTGAATGGAAGTCTTCTGTGTCTATCCTCCCACTTTTTGGGATCAGTAGTAAGCATTCCTGCGCTAAATATGTAAGGGGAATGCTTGTACACTGTCTCTGAGACAATAAAAAGAAATCAGTGACCCCTTCTGTCTTTACTCATTTCACTCTTCATTGCTTGTTGGGTTAAGGACTAAGGCACTAGAGCAAAAGAAGTTTGGAATTGCACAGGCTTCTGACCAGGATAGTGACAGACTTGCACAGGGTTTTATGTCACTTGCTGACATAGTGATTCACTAAATGCCTACAGAGCACCCTGTTTTTGTCCAGCACCCTCTTATAAACACCAAGAAGAATCAGTGGCATAGTGCTACAGATCAGGCCCAGAGAGTCTGAGTCATCTGCAATATATGTCAAGTGTGACTCCACGTGTAGCTCTGCTCCCATGAATTTAATACATGGCTTAATTGTCCTGCAATCATCTTCAGACAGTAGCAAGAGAGACTTGAGAAGGATCAGCCACTAGTTCATGTGCTAATGGGATGATAAAGTGTAAAAGATTTTTTGAGAATGGATGGCAGAGAAATAGAAACTAGGATGATCCTGCACAGAATTCCTACAATGTGTAAAGCGAGCAACCCTTTGTATACTCTGTATTAGATAAATCTTCCAGTGAAGTACAGGTGGTATTGCAGAGGTAGCAGAGAAGGACTGAAACCCTTATCTTCTGCTAGTCCTCCTCTGGTCTCTCAGTATAGCAGCCTTCCGTGTCACAGACACCTTCTCCCATTATGTGCCATAAATGAACACCACCAGCCTACTTTCCTCCCAGGTAACTTTACTACCTTTAGGATCCTAATATGGAGTAAACACTCCCCTGTTCTTAAACATGCAGCTGTTTGCCAGCACATAATATATGAAAAATGGGGTGATAAAAGCCTTGTCTTTGCCATCTTTCTAGTTAAGAAGAGCAAATACCAGGCAATTACAAAAAAGAGTATCTGCTCAGGTGAACTTCTAAATTCAGACATTCATAATAAGAAAACATGGCAATTTATTCATTTGATTCCATTTCTGCCTCTGCTGCTATGGAAAGCTGAGTACTTTGAGGCTTAGAACCTACCATATGCTATAAAATGATTTACTCTGCTGCTTTTTTATTTGTACAGGATGCTCCCCCTGAGAAACACAATGGTTTCTCATTTACAAGGCAGTCCTGCTGGCATCAGTGAAAGAGAGGAAGAAAAAGCATAAATATGAAATGAATCTAATGTTGCAACAAAATGGGATGCAGTGTTCAAGTGACCTAATTAATGCCCACTGCAGACTGAGAGGTCTGGAATACTTTAATAACTAAGGCTAAATTTTTATGGTTATTTAAATACCGTGGTTGGTCACGAGCTGTCTTTACTAGTTCTGCTCAAGTATTTACTGAGGAGATTTTTGGGAGAGAGCAAAGATTATGTCTGTTGATTTTCACTGGGAACTGACATCTGACTGTCCTTTTGGTTTACCAAAAACGAGTGTATACACAGACAGTCTGTGAAACCCTGGATCCCTGCTCAGAGGCGACAGCCATCCTCACTGCGATGGGCCTGGTTTGCACACAAGTGCCACTTCAAGAATTTCCAGCTGTTAGCGTACAGAACACACGAGGCTGGTGGTGGGGACCTAGGGAGGTGCAGAGGGCTCTAAATCCCTCCTAGGAAGACTTCCTAAAGGTATGCTGGCTTTGTAGGACTGTACTTAAACCACAAAATCAGTTGAAAACCTCCTGATTACTTTAATAGCCATCTCAATAAGCCCCAAATGCAGTGACATTTGTATGTCTTATAACAATTAAGTAATAATTAAATAATTCTACTGTTGGGCATATGTGTGTAAAATTTCCTAGACGGAATTTGAAACCTTTCTTCCATGAAAAATGAATAGTGCTAAAAAAGACATCTGCTCCTCTCTAAGTCAGGCAAAAATTCTGCTTGGACTCCTTTTAAAAGAAGTAAAATCATCCCCAATAAAAGCATTTTCTTTTCTATCTTTCCTGCTGCAAGCTCTTTTTCCCACCTCAGTACTCAACTCTATAATCCAGAGCATGGCTCTTCTGGAACAGAATCACTGAATCATGCCAATATTTGTGTTGCAATGGGAATAAGTTACCAGAATGTGTTTTGTTATGCAGATTTCCTGGGAGAAGGGAGAGAGAGAAGTAGTCTTGTTTCTGAAACCATTTAAATTTCACGCAAAACCAGACCAAACAGGTGAGATGTCACTTCTTAGAAACCCAAGGAGTTATGCTAAAGATCACATTATCAATTCTAGATACACTAATTTTCATTTCAATTTAAAAATACACAAATAAAGGGTAATTAGCCCAACCTGCATAATTCCTTTTTGAGGAAAAAGAAAATAAAAAAAGAGGAAAAGCAAACAGATCACTCACAACAAACAGTTATCACAAATCAGCTGCTCTGTGGTAGAAGTTCATGTGTACACATTTACTCTGCGGTAAATGCAATTCCTTTTTCGTTATATTTCATTGTACTTCATTCCCTTGGTAGTGGGAGCTACCAAAGAACAGCTGACATGTTATAACTAGCTTTGATACAGCAACTCATTTTAGGCTCTGAACCTATGGCCTCAGCTCAGAAAGGCTTTTTACTTCTAAAAGCTCACATTTTAGTACGCTTCTGTTCAGGGATATTCTTAACCAGCTATCAGGGTGTGCTCCTGGATTGCCCATGCAAACCTTCACCACTTCTGACACTGTTAATGTCCTCAATTGCAGTTAACACCAAATGTTGTTTCTAAGCCCAGACTCTCAATACACAAACACAGATGATCTTTAGAACAAAGCCTTTATTTTCCTGAAGACACTGGTCTTTCAATCACAGTGCTCAAACTGGCTATCTTTTCCTTTCTGCTTCTTAATTTGTAAGAAACCACACATACTATTAGAAAAGTTTATGCTGTTTCAGTGAGGAAAGAATAGAAAAAAAAAGAAGTAAAAAAATCACCCAGTGTGCATTTTGCTGATAAATACTTTTGTGTGCAGACGACAGACACTGGGCTAAGTCTCAGCTGGTATAAATTAGTATTACTCCATCAACCTCAATTTCCTTTCTTAAGCTCACAATATTGCTATTTTAAAAAAGTGTGTGTGCGCAGAAAAATGACAGGAAATATTCCCATGTACCCTGGTGTGAAGTCTCCTGTGGGACCAGCATTTTAATGTTTTAAGCAACTATGTGAGAGGGAAGGACACAAGTCCATTGTGTGTTTTATGTGGAGCTGGCCTTTGAACCTTGCACAGCCTAGGGCTAGGCTTCTTTCTCCTTCTAAAAAGAGTATCCTTCCGCACCCCAATTTAGGAATGTCCCTAGACGTTTTTGCTTTGTGGAGATGGAGAAGAACATATAACTGGGTGTAAACCATAGCTAGCCTTCAACATTTCTCCCTGTTTCTTCCCATCAAGGTCACATTCTTGGCATTTGGAGACTGCCGCTTTTGCCACCCCCAGCACACTGCTAACTAGGAGACGGCAGACTAATTTCTACCTCCAGGGCCAGCACTGCTTAGCCAAAAATTGCCAACAACAAAGTCACAGGAGCTGTCTTGCAGCAGCCATCGTGCTGAGCCGGGAACAGGAGCTAGCCACAAGGAGGGGCAGCTCAGCAAGCAACCGGCACCCTGCAAGATGATGCAGAGGGACCCAGAGACTTGAACATTCCTACCCACACACCGAAACTAGCCCTTCTTCCCCTCCTCTCGCTTCCCCTTGCGATCACCCCTAGTCAGGTGATCTAGCCATTTGCAAGACAAAGATAATTGAAATTAACGGCCTCATCAGGCCACTGCGTAAGCATCCAAGTAGATGTCTGTAGCATGCCTATGAAAACTGATGAACTTGAGCACAATGCTTGAAAAAATTCCAAACTCTCTAGGGGCTGCCTCCAGTTTTCCAGAACAATTAATGTCTGCAGAAATAATTCAGACTGATATTAAGTATTGGCCATATTGGTGGAGACCCAGCACAGCTACCTTCATCCTTATAGCAGGATGCTGGTAGCGATAAGAAAATCCCCACCTCTACCTATTCTGTGCATACTGGTGAAGTTGTGATCAGGAGTCACACCAAAATGCATTCAGAGGCTTCAAAACACTCAGCAAGGAGAAAATACTGAATAAGTATTTGGAAAGAGAGTCAGAAAAACTTAACCTCAGTGTGATGCAAAATAAACCAGTGATCAAAATCTCCAAAGCATACACTCATCCTCAGGAATATCTTTTCCATGTGTGACATGGGACAGAAGGGAACAAATACATTTTTCAGGGTTAGACTAACACCTAACTTTAAGCTGAGTAATCATTTGTATACTCTTCCCTGGTGTCTTTATAGTCCCAGGAGAAAGGACTTTGCTGCATACCTCTACAGGTTGGTGCTCATGACCCTCACACTCCCATGATGAACTTCACAGGTGGGAGTGACGCTGGGATGCAAGGTGAGATTTATTACTGATCCCAGCTGAATTTGGAGCTCCCTGTTGCTGCCTGTCCTTGCCATGCCCTCGCTAACCAGCTAAATGAAGACAGAAACAGCTAAACAAAGACAGTGGATCAAACATCCCCTTAAACATTCACCAGGGGAGATTTAGACATATTTGCCCAGAGGAGAAAGAGGCACTAGTTGAATTCAAAGTGCTGTTTTAAGCTAATTTTGTTGAGAAAAGTGAAGTGGTTGTGTGAACATTTCTATTTTAAGCCCAAGCAAAGTCAGTCAGGCTGTAAATAAAAGAACTGTCCACATGGGGTTTGCACTGGTTTAACTTCAGTTGCTAGAAAAATCAATGCAAGGTCAACCATTCCAGCCTCTTTGGGTAGACAAGGTTAAGGACTTACTCTTCCTGTCATAGCATTAAGCAGCTTAGAAAAAGCTTTAGATTTCCACAGAAGTACACTACCAACAAGAGTAAACCTAATTTTAATAAACAACTGAATAATAAACCCAGAAGTTGAGTAGAATTTGGGTATATCCTCCACAACATGACCTCTGAAACATCCTGTCTGTCATAACTATATCAGCCTGCTGTTATTTCTCTAGGGAAAGGCTGACTGAAATCATCATCCAGCTGGTTAATAAGACAGGCACACCCTCATAGAGTGAAGAGCGTGTATTTTGTTGGGAATGGAGTCAGTGGTTAAAATCCTACTATCAGCTATGTGCTCCATCTAGCAGAGAAGCACACAACAGGTACCTGCAAATAGCAAAGCCCTGAGATCAGTCTTTCCACTGATTTTACAAGTGTAAAGTCAGGTCTAAAGCGATAATCACCAACTTTAAAGACACTGAAGTCATCCATTACATTTAAAATGTTGATTTTAGTCTCCAGGGTGTCTACAAAGATAGTAATTACTTAATAGAGCTGTATGAACATTTTGGCAATACATATTAAATATATTTAAATGCCTTTATAGGATTAAATTGTTCATGGAGAAGTACTCTAAATTTTTTTTGTAATTTCTTTCACAAAAAATAGCCCATATTAGAAACACCGAATAGATTTTATTTCAGCTTGTATTTTTAGGTTTTTAGAAATGACCTTTCAGAACTTTTATGTAATTAATTTCTAATGAAGCCATATGACTTCACTCAATAATGAAAAACAAAATGGAAGAAAAAGAGGAAATGTTCTTTCACCTTTTCATTTACCTACAATCTAACTTTCTGATATTCTTAGATATATAGTAGTTTTTAATCAGAATGGAAGACATTTAATTCTTATATTTCTGATTAGTAAGAAATTTTAAGTCAAGTACCAAACATCTAAAGACAACTTTTAAAAGTTAAGAGAACTTTTAGAAGAGTTTCTGAAACACTAGTTTTGAATAAAATTCTAACAATTTTTGGACAGCTACTATTTAGTATTTAGTGCTACAGATAATCTTACAGTTCTGCAGTCTGAGACATTATGCTCACTATCCATACTAATAGCTACAGAAATTTTTGAAAACAAATTCATGGAGTTTGACGTTTCTTGCTTTCAACAATCTTTTTGGCAGTCTTCAGTCTTTATGTATATTAACACATGCAGTGTTAGTTAACATATTAATACTAACACGTGTAAATGCATATAAACATTTTTTTATTATAATTACTTTCATCAACACTGTTGAATTCCATTCTGCTCTGGAGATTTTTATATCTATCCCTCCCTTTTTTTGGATAAAAGAAATATTACAGGGAGTAGAAATAATGACTTCTGAATACCTCCACCATCCGTATCTCTGATAATTACCAGTCATTATCAGAAAGGAAGGGGAGGGGAATCAAATGTTTCATACACGGCTTAGTTAATTTTTAGGGTAACTTTGCACAGATGATTTTGCTTTATTTTCATGACTGCATATTTATACATACTAAAAAGTGAAATACTGACTTTAAAGAAAGAAAAGGTCAGCAGAACCATTGCTGTTAAATCGGACAGAGTGAGAATTTTACCCATCTTTTCTCCTTCTGCCTATCTGAGTATAAGCAATCTATAAGACGGAAGTGATGCAAAGCTGAAAGGAAGGAAGAGAAACAGATGGAAAAAAACCCGCAAGAGATGCTGCAAATCCAAGAGACCTCAAGAGGCAGTTTCCACCCACCATGGTGACTCATGACCTGCCCGGCAGCCTCCATACTGACATTCTGCAGATAGTTGTGGCAGCGTTCCTTGTGCTCCTCCAGTGAACTGCGCTGCTTGTAGCTCCGGCCGCAGTAGTTGCACTTGTGAGGCTTCCCCACTGCAGAAAGAACAAAAGCATCAGGTCAAATCCACTGCAACCCACTTTTGCTATCAAAATCACACCTTTGCAACAAACAACTCTTGTGATGGAAAGACACCCAAGAAAGGTTACTCAAGTCTCAGACCTTTTTCCCAGCCCCATTTTCCCACCACACACACCTCCTCCCACCCACCAGGTACTTCGCCCCATCCGTTTTTCACACTAACGCGCAGATTCATCAGAAGGAAAAAGAGGCGGACTTGTTGGTCGCAAAGCAAATAAACAGACGACAAGAGAGGAAAACAAACCAAACAGCTGAATCACACCCCAGCACTGCCAGTGTGTCACCAAGTCTCGTGGGAAAGAAACTTCTGAGACACTTTGCCCATGGCACGAACAGTTGCCTTCACAAAAACGAGTTGCCCCAGTGGCCTAATTCTGCTCCCAACTGTGGGGAAACCCATTACATGGCCCTGAGGAGTTGTTCTTTCATTGAGAAAACTTTGCCAAAATTACTAAAGGGAAAGTTGGAAAATAAAAGACAACAGAAAGTAACTTCGGTAACAGCACTGTTACAAGCCAGAACCAAGCTGCCAACAGTAATTCAGAGATCAGCTAATATTAAAATATATAAATATAAAAAAAAATATAAATGGCCATAGGTACAGTGAAAATCAAGCCAGACAAATGCAAGATGTAACTCCAATTTTTTAGGGTTTTTTTGTTTCACTCAGCAGCATTATGAACAAATGGCAAATGCCTCTTAATACATGCAAAACCTGGCACCAGATTCTCATAAAGTATATTCTTTTCGTAGCATGTCATTAAGAAACCACAAGAATGGCCTAACCCAAGGCCAGACAGCTAGCCAGAAGTGTATTTTGCCAAGCTGTGATAATAAAGGCTTTTAATATAATTTAAACTTGTAGAACACGAACATTTATTCTCTAATAACTAAAGAGCTATTAAGTCAGTATTGCAAGTCTAGTAAAACACCATCGGCTGTGATTTTCAGAGCTGGCTAAGGGATGGGGAAAGTCAAACTTCTTCCAGAATTTTAAAAATCTTAGGTAAGAATTTTAGTTTCCGGCCAAAGAAATTAAGAACATCCTCTGTTGGATAATATACCTGCTTCTATTGGGTTTGTCCCAATACAGAAAGCTTTTCATGGTCATTTATTTAATGAAATCCAAGCTGCACTAATTGCAGCCAAAATGCACCATCACTACTGGGATGGGAAAATGCAGGGGAAACTGGGGAGGACACCCGTAGCCCATAGGAAGCTGGGCAGAGGGCTCCTTGCATTGGGGCTAAAGACCCAGTCAGGGAAATTCTCTGGGGCTCTGCAGGACTAGCACATACCACAGCATGTGCCCCACATCATCCACATAATGAAAGATGAAAAATCCTGAGCCTCCGTATCAGAGCTGGTCAAAAAATTTCAAACATTTTTGCCTCAGAAAAAGTGGATTTGATGAAATGAACACACTTACAGAAAGTTTCTGTTTTTCTCAAAAAGTTTGTGTGTGAAGTTCACTGACACAACCAAGTCTTCCACTGGGGGAAAAAAAGCTGCTTTTAATAAGCATCCAAACTGTGGATTTATTTCTCTTTACTTAGAGATAAGGCTCATCCTCAGGAAAGTATTGTGTCTTTATTTTATTTTGCTCACTAACTTACACTGTTGCCATAACTGGTGCTGATACTGGAAATCTCCGTGGAGGCCAAGCATAAGGCTCATTACCATTCCCAGAGTAATTGCCCTTGATGTGAATGATCTGTATCAAGCCGCAGCTCTTAAACATAAACCAACCATCTCGTTCTGGAAGCACCTTTAGGAAAACACACTGGCTCCCTAGGGTGGAAAGACTTTTATCATCACCATTACACTGCTTCATCATGCACCTAGCTGGCATCCATGTCTGCCAGACTGACACCTTTATTAGAAGCTAAGTCAGTCAAAAAAATGAGTCCAGTTACTGGATCAAAAAAATCCAATACAGTTGAATCGATTAAGTTAACTGAGCTGAAGCAGGGCTGAATTAGCCCACCCAGTTTTGCTACACAAGTTTATCAAGCTTCTTAGATAAACTGTAAGACACAAGGGAAAGGGATGACTGCTTTCAGCTATTCAAGGGGCAGCTACAATTAATTAAATATGTTATCACTTAGCACAGAGAAACATACTCTGCTACAAGCTCACTGTACAAAATCAACAATCAAAAAAAAGTTGGTATTACACCTCTTCAAATGGTTGCTCCCTGCATTGCAAAAATTTCAGAAACACATGGCTGAGCTTTTCCAATGATATCTAGGATAGTCAGCTACACAAATTCCATCAAATTTCAAGGTTCACAGAGATGATAAAAGCTAACGATAAAAGCACCATTTCTACAGGCAATATGGGATTGGAGGAACGTAACTCCCCAAGGAAAGAAATACTCCACCACACACGCTCCTTTCTCTGGGGGGAAGATAAGAGAATAAACAACACATGACAAATGTTAGTCATGTTGCCTAATACACAACTGGAAGCTGCTCAGACACAACCATGAAGAACGAAGTTTGTGAGCTCCAGCTGAGTAGGACTGAATACAACTCCCTTGGGGTCATTTCCAAATTTCCCCCTGCTCTACAGATGAAATCACGTCATAGCCCCACATGTGAAAAATCTGATTTATACTACAAAAATCACATAAAGTGACTGTGACTTGGGTTGCAATGCAATTGATAAGGTCAGACCACAACGGAATCAGTTCTGATAGCAGCAGTTTGTGTCACCAGCAATTTTCACAACCCATTTGGTAAGAGATGCAGCTAGCTGAGGTAGCAGTTACAGTCTGGATTTTAGAAACCTTGTTGTTGTGACAAATGTCACGTCATTGAAATAGCTGCAAATTTCCCCTCATATTCTCAAAGTAACTAATGACAAAAAAATATATATAGTTTTGGATGTGAGTGTTGCCAGTGGGCGTACATCTTTCCACATTTTGTATTACGCAATAGAAAGCTGTAAAAGTGTATTAGTGAATTCAATTCTGGCGATCTCCTCAACAGCAGACTTTTTTCCACATAAATCACTGTATGAAACCACATGACTGCCAAGAGAGATTTTAGCCTTCATCAAATACTGCATAGTATGTAAACATTAATAGCCAAAAATTTGCCCCCAAAACATGTGGCTTGCACTACTGGGCATGAGCAGTCTTGGTCTATAGACCACTGACTTGAAGGTGAAGAGTCCAACAGTGCTACAGCCTACCAAAACTCTCTCCAAGCCCCTGCTAAAGGCAGCTCTTTCCACCATGGAGCCATTTCCACCGTTAAGCTACTCAGAAGTTTGGCTCAGCTTGCTTGGTATGAAGCTGCCTTCTCAGAGATCCTCACTGAAGACCATGGTACCTGGACATCACATTCGTTGTTGTATGCAGCCGCCACTGCCAATGGTAGCGGCACCCAAGCAAAGTCAGTTTGGAAATCTCTAGTTTGGGGTAATTATTCCTTCATCACCTTTTCAAGGTAAGCAATCAGATTAAAAATTACCATCACTCATTCTCATAGAAATGACACAATACAGTGAATGCAAACAAGCCCAAAATCTTGAGAAATCTTCAATTTTGTTGAACTGGGAAAGACCAAAGCACTGGGCAAAACCCAGCAGCCATACCTATGAAACAGCTAACTTGAAGAACATAAAAAAACACTTTATATTTCTTGCTGAAATGTCAGAATTTCCACGCGTTTAAGCTCAGATTCGTACGGATGACAATGTGGCACAGAAAACCCACAGTGGAGTCTCAGCCTCAAATGGAAAATATTATGACAGTCACAGTGAAAAAGACATTTAAATTTGAAGTACAATTTTTACCACGAAACAGGTAAACCGCTTGTCGAAATTCACAGAGAAATGGAGTTTCCTTATGAAATTAAAATGCTCATGTGGAGGAAGGAGGGGGAAGAGGAGGAGGACATAAAAGGCAAGGTGTTTCTGAGTTAGGAATACTTTGAGTCCTGTGGGTGAACTTTGATAGCTGAGAAGTCTGCGTGCAGTGACAATGAGATGGTGTAACTCTAAGGTCAATATTCAAGACAGAAAGCAGACTTGGGCCTAGGGAAACTTCTTTAAAGTCATAAAAAAAGGTCAGTGAAAGAGAAAGAGCCCGTAAGGCATTCACACAGCATTTTGTTCTCAAAAGACATGGGAGTGCATAGCAGAATATAAAGTAAGTCAAAGGGAAATAACAAGGCATCCCAGGTAATACCTTGCCATAAGCATATAACAGCTTACAGAACAGGTTAAGAGCAACGATACACTTTGCTGAGCCAAAATCCTGTCTCCAATTAAGACCAATGACAAAACGTTCACCGGTTTCAGCAGTCAGGATTAACTACTTCCACTATTTTGGGTACCATGTTCTCCTCTGCAGCAGCACAGAGCAGAACTCCTTGCCACCCACCTGCCCGTGTCCCGAGTCCCTGCAACAGCTCAACCACTAATGTGACCAACTCATACAGGAAAGTGCATTACTACAGCCGTGTGATGTAGGTCAGCCCAATCCAAGGACTAGACACTTTGCACTGAGCTTTGTACCAGACTTTTATTACTTTTGCATTATTTCCCCATCAGGACCTTGGAAGGGAAGCCAGCCAAGATTTCTGAACTAAGTGGCCATCTGACGTAGCTACTTTCAGTCTGAGAAAGTTCCTCCAATAGTAGCGCACTGAGCACAACTTATTTCTATAATATCTGAAGTCCTACTTGGCCCCTATCACCCCAGAGTTGGAGGGAACCCCAGCACTCTCCAATTGAAGCTTTCTGAAGCTGCATTAAGGAAGTTAAAATGTTCTTTTGGGCTGATATTCACCCCTATTAGTGAGGCTGCAGAATTGTCTGTCACAGTCATAATACCAGTATTAATTCATTATTTCTAGTTTCTTCCCTAAAACTGGAAGCTGCCTGGGAGAGGGGAGCTGTTCTGCAGTCACACAGTGCCTACTACAAAGCAGTCCTTTGCCTTGAACAGGACTTAGCACAGTAAGATCAGTTCTAACACAGAGGTAGGACATATGATTAAGGCGTTGGGTTGAGACTAGGGAGCATAGGGTTCAACTCTTAGTAATGCTACAAATTTTGTGACTGCAGGCAAGTTATTCTGATTTCCTGTGCTTCAATTATTCATACGTATGATTAAGGTAATAATTCCCTTCTTCACAGCATGTAAATGAATTCATGCACTTTGTGAGATGCAGAGGCTAATTTGGTGAAGCTCAAGCAAGTAGGTAGACACAGAAAAATACGGCCCATATCTCCACTGAGAAATTAAGGACTTAATAATACACTGTGATTTTATTAGATATGGGAGTGAACATTAAAGAGCAGGAGGAGATATTTGGGATGGCACGGAGTGGAGGATCAAGCAGGAATAAGAAAATCAAATCAGAAAAAAAAAAAAGTGGCATATGAGTCAATTGCAGACATGGTGTCCTTTCAGGCCGTGAAACAGTCAGCCCAGGGAAATGTAAAATGCCCCTGAGCCTGGTGACATTTAACACCATATAGGACAAAAAAAGAGAGTGTGCAATAGTCACAAAAATATAATAGCTGCTGCAGTCCTTCCCACCTCCAGCTTCCCCAAGCCGAGGAAGCAATTGTAAGAGCCAAGGAGGGCCGAGGCAGCACTGAGGTTTCGGCAGGAGGGCTGGGGCTGCAAAGAGGTGACACACAGTCCCTCCAGTTCACTGCTGTAATTAAACAGTGCACTTCGGCTTTTCTAGAGCTGCCTAGCTCAAAGCTTCACACACAAAAATATTTACATGAATAATAGACCCCTGAACGAATTAATCACCAAAAAAATTAAAGTGAGACCTAAGCCCATGCTGGCTTTGAGCAGCACGTAGCTTTGCAAAGGAAACTGCCTCCCACTCGGATGCTGTATCTCGCTGCTGTGCTTAATGACTGTAAATGTGTTCATTGAAATTCATGGGGGCTCTTTGATTTGTTGCCTTTTTTTTTTTTTTTTTTTTCTGAGAGATTACACACACACAAACACACAATAATCAGTATATACCGGAGTTCAGAAATAACAGCAAGTCCCACAGGTAACCTGAGACTGTCCAAGACAACCTGCATGCAGAAGTCACAACATATAAACGTCTAAAATAAGGCTCCAGGCTGCTGGAGCACACAAGCACACAGTCTTGCGACATGCAGTGTCAAGTACCTCCACTTCTGAATGCCCAACCTGTGACATCTTAAAAGCAGTCTGATTTTTCAGAAAGATCCAAATCTTTAATCACATTATGAAAACTTTGTCTTCACCTTGTCACGCTTGCCAGTCCAAAAAGAGGCAGCAATACCTGAGGTACATTTCATGAGATATATCTACGTTTCTGGACCTCACAGAGTTCTGATGTCTCCGTTCTACAAGCACTTTTTAGATTATTATATTTTGGGCCAAGTATTAAGGTTTGTGAAGTCATGTGGTAAAAGATGGGTTCACTAGATCATGCAGTAGAGGAACCATACAGCTAGATCTGTGCTTAAAAAGGTTTCTGAACACCTCAAAAGGTTCAAAAATCAAAATGCAGCACTACAACAAGTGAAGCCTACATACATGCCATTAAGCAACTAGTATTTTCTTGACTTGGAGCTTGAAATAGAGCACTTGAAATAAAGCACTTGACTCAGTTTGGGCCTCGTGGCCCAATGCCTCCTAGTAAAGATTATTATCAATTGCCTATTGATATATACGTGGCTGTTCAACATTTTGTGAGCCTCCCAGCAAATCAAAAATAGCTTGTCCTGACTTTTTGTACAGTGGCAGTCTATGATAAGTTATTTCTGTCGACAACTACCATGTACTATTACTAGCAGTGAAACACCACTGGATACTTGAGGTATATCAGCATGCAGTAAAACAATGGCAAAACACTGCACCTACACACCCTTTGTTTTCTAGACACGCCTGCCTTCCCTATAAACATCTCCAGGGCATGAAACATCACCTTGACACCTGCATCTACCTGCCAGTTTTTTACTGTAGTGTAAAATAAGCGGCTAGCAGTGAAATACTGTACTAATGTTCAGTCCTCCCTTGATCTTCTGCGGCAAGCAGTATCAAACATCAGCTTTTGAGGACTTCATCTGTGCTACATTTTGGCTAGAACTGACCACAAAAACATGCGCACATGGAAAACAAGTAAACACTAGACAGGAGAAACTTTCAAGCATCTATACCCTCTCTACATATAAAACACAGGCTACAATCTGGTGTAAATCAGTGAACATTAGTGTTCATGTACAACAGGCTCAGGGGTTGGGGTCCCCATTTGTACCTTCAAGGCAGTTCTGCCTGCAGCCTTTTATTACTTTAATAGTTTTACTATGATTTATCTTGCAGCTGCTGGTGGCTCTGTTATTTAATCTGATTCATCAGATTGTGTTTATTTATTAACTGATCTGCAGGATTTTACAGATAAAACAATGTTCCAATCTGCCACAAGGGTTATAAATAAGTAGGTGGTGTTTTTGTGCCAGAAGTTTAGCAAACAAACAAACAAACTCCTGTTTCATTGGCACAGTCACAGAATTACTGAACTCTCCCTAACCATCCAGATACTTGCAGGGCTCCTGCCACAGTCTTGCAGCACCCATTAAATAATTAAAAACAGAAAAGCAAGAATCTTACACTCCATTTTCTTTCCTTGCAGCACAGAAGACATACAGTTTACTTTGTAGGTTTGTATGTTGCATCTTAAATATGTGTGAAAAACAAAGGAAAACTTACCTGTCTATGTGAAACCATGAAAATAGATTACATACTCCATCAAGGAAAACACAGATAAGGACACTAACATTGTATTTAGCTCTGAAAAAGATGAAATTCATGGTTACTTGCTCCAATTCCACATCCCAAGAAGCATGCATCCTACCACATAGAAGCTCCCCTCATGGTTCTCTCTGATACCTTTATCTCCTTCAGTGAAGAGCTTCAAAGCTGGCAAAAGGCACCTGACACATATTTTTTAGTTAATATGAATGTCAGTGGAGCTTTCAGATTCTCCACCACATATATTTGAAAATTTCAAGTGCAAATATTCTGCTGTGAGGCCACTGAACCGGGCACACTGCCTTTGTGCCATACCAACATGTCCCAGTCCTCCAGGCACCCCTGGCACTGGTGGGCTTCCCAGGGACTTTACACTGACTCTGAAATGGTTAAACACAATTAAAAAGAGACTCTGTTTAAATAGCACTCTGGTGGTGAGATAAACTAACAAAACCCAGGAAGTCCACAAAATAACTGGGTATTTTATCACCTAGCTAGCTTCAAAATTGCTTAAAGGCAGCCAGGTTTATGGCAACTTTCTTTTAAAGGGGGAGAGGCCCTGCTATGAATACGAGAGGTGACTTCGGAAAGGAGCCTCCTCCTGCAATGCCCTCACACTCTCTGGATGTGGGTGGGAAGCAGCTTAAGACAGAGGTTAAACCTTAACTGTATGTACTGACTCTGTACTTTCCACTCCACTTCAGACCTTTAACATTATATTAAAGTTGACTTGATAAACAGAGCGTTAATTGGTTCACAGGACAAACCTTCCAAAATACACTCTTCGGCATCTCTTCATTTTAACCCTGCTTCTGGGACACAGTGAGTAGGAAAAACGAAAACAAGTTTAGGTTGGTCTGTTGTTCTTCTCTGCCCTGTCCTGTCTGCTCCCCGTTAGTGCCACAGCTCAGCAGGAATTTAAGGAGGTGACTGGAGATCCACACGCCATCGCAAGCCGAGGTCTGACTGCAGGTGAAGAGGAACAGCTCACACAGGCAGCGCAGGGTGTAGGTACCTCAGTGCAGAGCAGGAATGCTGCTGGACAAACACTCCCTTGAGAAGTGCTTTTGTTTTGTTTTGTTTTTTTTTCCCCTCTTTGGGTAAAACAAGTGTAGATGTTGGGCCAGATTCATAGGTAATATTAATGGAAGTAATACCCTGAAGTCAATTTACCTCAGCTGCTTACAGTTTATATTTATTCCAAGTGCTGCCCCTTTGAAAATTTTGCAGAAGCTTTTTAGCATTATATAAAGCCAACAGAACCTATAAATTATTTGAAGCAAGCAGTGCCAAACATAGTGTTACCAGTTGTTTTATACTATATAAGCAGAGACAGAATACATGACATTTAACTTATAGCACTTAACTATAGCACTAGATAGTTTCTTCTGCATAAAATCACTGAACAAGCCCTTAAACTCTAGCTCACGTCTTCTCATCCCATGGCAGTGAGTCCCACTGTTCCAGCTACATGCTCCTGCACAAGAAAAACTATTTCTTTTAGCACCCGACACCTTTTAATTCTATGTCTCATATTAGGAGATAGGAGGAAGGTGCTCCAGTTTCCTTTAAGTAAGGAAGTTTTCCCTTTTCTTGTTACTGTCAGAAACAAAGTTTTGGAAACAGACAATTAATAGCAAGCTGTCATGAAGATAGTAGCAACACAGGGGGAATAATATTGACAGCTCCTCTTCTTTTCCCAACCACTGAAGTTGGGAGTTTTCACTTATTTTGATTAAGGCTAGCAGTGAAGGAAACCTTGCTTCCAAAAACAGGTCAGGCTGTGAAACTAATGGGCTCCTTTGGGACATGAAAATTTTTATTCATACTTTCCTTAGTGCCCAAGAACCTACGTGGCCCATGCCTTTGTGTTACCCTCGTAAAGATTTGCTGTTCAAGCATGTGGTTTTGTCATCTCTTGCACAGATGTCAAATGAGGTCAAACAGAAAAAGAGCTGACTGACTCCTTTTACCTACGCAGTTTTCCTATCTGCTCCTGTTGCTCCCTGCCAACATGCCTGACAACATATATATTTATCACCAATGTTACAGAGGAGCTTGAAATATGGGTGGGACTTTTCTCAAGCAGACAGTGCTGAGCCATGCTGTGCTGTGTACTTTGGAAAACCTCGTGCTAAAGGCTACTCCAGGAAGAGACTTTTTGGTGAAGCTCACTGCTCCCAAAATCTCATCCCAGCTCCCATCACATTTACTCCAGCTTCAACAAGGCAAATGAATCTGCTACCACCACGGCTGGACAGATGCCTCCTTCCCACACCATGCTTGTCACCAACACTTGTGTTGCTCAGTTCTCCATGTTCAAAGTTAGCCATAGTACTTGGCAGGAGGAAGCCAAGATGATTTTTTATGGCAACAATTCTTAGCACAGAAAAAAATTAAAGTAGTAAAGATATCTTTTGAAGAATGAGGAGATCCCTTAACTCTCCGAGAGATGAATCTGGGATACTGGACAGCTTTTGTTCTAGCACAAACCTCTGCATCCAGTGTCTATATCCAACACTGAAGCTACATTAATCTTTTCTGGGTAATAAAATTCAGTAATTCCTGTTAGTCTCAGTATCTTTCCTGGTTGGTTGGTTGGTTGGTTGGTTGGGGTTTTTTTGTAACACAAAAAATAAATAACAACAGGTCAAGAGCACTTGCTAAAATCCAGGATTTTTTAGGTTTGCTCAGTGTAGAGAATGAGAAGGGAGGGAGGGAGGAAGGAAAGATTTTGGGGTTTTAGGATGTTTCTTTTTTGGTGCGATTAGTTTTGCACTACAAACCCTGGATAGATTCAAAAACTGTTATCGTGACTGAAAGGAAGGCAGACAAAACGAAAGGAAATTAAATATGGGTGTGAAATTAAACCAAAAGAAAGAAAAAGAAAAGAAAAAGAAGTGTTTGGGCTGAAAGTAAAGACAGAAAAACTCAAGAACACAAAACAGAGCTCTCCAGACATCCAGAAGTACTTTTAAAAGATTTCCTGTAAAAAGCAGGGATTTTAGGAAACTCTGAATGTACTTAACTGCATTTGTTGACAGAAAAACACCCAAACAAAAATTCATACTGAAGGTTCTGCTAGGCTATTAAAAAGAGGTGTTTTCTCTGAGAGGTCTGAATCAAGAGTGAAAGAGCATAAAACTTCTCATTTCTCAATACCTGGGAGAAGAAAAATCTCATTTTCTTACTCTTTTTGTGTGTGTGTGTAGTCTTATAACTGGGTCAGCAGACAGGGCTTTAGGACATCTGGGTTCATTCCTGTATGTGACACTGATGTCTTGAATGCCTTTGGCAAGTCCCTTTTTGTCTGTATTCTAGATTCATCCTCTGTAGAGGGTGGCTGGGCAGTAAACCTTGTTGCCTTATTGTCTTGGACTTGAACTCTCTGAGAAACAACTGTCTCTTGCTATATGTTACCTGACACAAAATGGCCTTTCCCTTCTCTTCACCAGTGGTACAATCCTACCCCAGGGACTGTGCACCAGACAGATCAAATTCACCCCAGACTTCATGCTGATCAAGGCAGGAATCTCATGCATCTCAACCAAAACCGTACTTGCAGGCTCCTGAATTTGGCTCATCATTAGCCCTTGGGACAAACTCATAGCTTGTAGAAGACTAATGATATGAGCATAATGGATACATTTTTCACAATATAGCTAACGTGGACATTTTACTGTGGCACATAAAAGTCAAACAAAGCACTTTTCCTGGTGGATGATCTATTCTTTGAAGCTGAGCAGCTTCATTCCAACAAAACATGCCAAAAATCAATTCTTTGATGGTGCTTGATGGAAATGTAGCTATGGATACTGAGACACACCTGATCCTACAGCATTACCAACACCTGCAGCTTCACCCCAACTCAGATATGGTATTATGCTTTCCTTCAGCTACCAGCTACTGCAGGCCGAAAGAGAAAAGTTAGCTTGCATATTTTCTCACTCCCTCCCTACTCATGAAATAAATATTGTAAGGTAAATAAAAAGGCCAGTTTATCACCTTTCACTCTCATTCGTAAGTGTCTATAATCTGGGGGATCTAGATTAATGATTTTTTAATTCCTGGGGTTCAAAATACATCAAAAGTAAAAACTCTGAGGAGCTGTGCCATACCAGTGGATTTTCTTCAGATTAGTACAACTACAATTGCTATCAAAAGCTCAGACATTTTCTTCAAAAACACTTTTGTGAACCACATATTTTCCTACTGGAAATTTTCTACTCTCCTGTTGTTGAAAAATCCAGTGGAGTAAAGATGGCTTTTTTCCCTAAATGTGCTCTTACTTATGCCTTAAATCATTTCCCTGTTCCATCCTGGTGTTTTATAGGAAGGAAACTAATACTGTACATGAATCACAGAATAAAGTGCCTGCTACAAAAGACATCACTCTATTAGGAACACATTATAAGTGGCACATTCACTATGCATTTAATTTTCATTTACAGCATGCACTCTATACTCAGTATGCTGCCAGTATCAGTTTTTGTTTTCATAACCTATTCCTGACACCTAACAAGAACTGGGAGTGCTGCTCCAGGATTTGGCAAGAAGGAACAGGTTGTGGATGAGCAGGTTTCTCTGACTCACCTACACGGATCAACAAGGAAAAATAAAAGGGAGAGGGTGGAGATTGCAAAAGGGAAAAAAAAAATACGAGAGAGAGAGAGAGAGAGAGAGAGAGAGAGAGAGAGAGAGAGAGAGAGAGAGGAGTGACGTGTTCCTTTGGATGTGGTGTGTAATGCAGCTGGCAGACTGCCTGCTCACGGTGCCACAGAGTTCCAGACATGCCAGTCCAGCTGACTCAGCTCTTTGGAAGAAGGAAAGGGAAGGGAGAAATTTCTCAAACATTTCTGATATCCGAGGGATGGGAATTGCTAGGCTCTCCTTGAAGATCTTTGAACCCATCTTTCACACCAGGGACTTGAGTGGTGTCCCTGGAGAGGTATTAGAGAAAGATGCTCACATAATAATCTGGTACAGAACTGCTTATGCTTGTATCAAATCATGTCTCTGTGGTTGTTGGAAAATTCAGCAGCACAGCTTGATCCCGCAAACCAGAAATGTCAGGCCTTTCCTAGCCAAGGCTAGCTGCTCTCAGACAAGCCACTGTCTCCAAGGAGACGAGCAAAATGCATGCACATGAAGGGTATCCAAGTGAGAGAGAGTCTATGGCCCATGTCGCTTTTCTATATAAAAATTTCATCATCAGATTTTCAGCAGTATATCCCTTGCATATGATTTATTTTCTAGGAAGAGCTTGAAGCCCTTAAGTAGTCTGGGCTCTGCCTACCTGTGAGACCAGCTCTATCCCATGATACAGCACCATGCTATAGGCAGCTCACAACAGCCCCGGTCCTGTTCAGCTTGGGGGACCCTCTGTGCTGTTCTAGACTACCACTCCAAACTGAAGAGGCAGGGGGAAGAAAGTACCTACTTGCCAGCAAAAGGAGCTGAAAAACAGGCTAATGCCCAGACTGTCAAAGCCCCTAATTCTTGCCAAAATCAAGCACATCTCAGTGCTTTTGAAGATAAGAACCATGGTGAACTGGCCTCAAAATCAGCACTAGGATGAGCTTGTCTTAATTTTCTGGTCAAGATCTTCACCACGGGCCATCAATCATCTCAGAGCACGTGAGAGCATTCACGCCTGTCTCACTAGAAGGGAGGGAAAGGACACGTACTTGGGGAACACATTCCCCCATCTTTAATACAAGGTAGCTGGCTCTCTGGGCAGGAGGAATTTCAGGGCAGCAGCAGCATCCCAGGGAACTCTGTTGCTTGATGTTGAAAATCCTACTGAATTACACTGCCCCACCGATCACTTGCAGCACTTCCCACAGAGGTACAGTGACACTTGCATATTTCATAGAAAAAGCCCAAACAACCTTTAAGTAGAGGCTTTTCCAAAGGCGAGTGCTTTGCAGTGGACAGATAACTGTGTGGATGGGGAGCGTCCCAGCCAGGTGCTCTTTGTCAAAGTTTCAATAGGCAGGGCCTCAACAGCATTTCTCCAGCTTCAGGAATGAAGATAGAGATCTTGTGTCTCTGTTGCAAGGCACGGAGGGAACTTGGGGCACCCTGTCTGAAATCAACACAGCACAGTTATGCAAAACATGTATGCAACTGGCATCTCTTGTGTAATCCTGGCTGTAATCAACCTCTCTAACCACTCCAGAAAGGAAGGAGGGGCAGAGGGTGGAGAAAGTTCACACTTAGATCAAATAAAAAATGGGAAGATATCCAGAGAGCTTTAGTCAGGTAAAAACACAGTTCCCTCTCATGGGAAACCTCCAGGACAAGTTTCCTTGAACTTCACACAGGGTTATAAATAGGAGGAGAGTCATACAGAGTTCAGTACAGGTTGACTGTAAAAAATCTAGACAATCTCATTTTCCTTCTTGAGTGATATCCATCAATATCTTTGCTGTAAGCCAATTCATAATTACAGGTTGCTGAGAGCTTGGGAGAATATATCAGTAGCAGCTTTGTGCAGCTCTGCTATGGCGTAGCGTTAACTAGGTTATTTTTTTCCCCTTTAGTTTCTCTTGGGTTTCTTTCCAGATGGCAAAAATACCTCTCTGAGACCTTAAAGCACTCGTGTATTATCAAAAATGTCAGTGGCCATTCTCTATTTCACACTGCCCCATAAAATAGCTCTGAGATAGCAGTGAAAGATGGCCTCAAACCGCCATTTGACTCCAAGCTCAAACTTTCTCAAGCTGAAAGGTTTCACAAACTCCTTCAAGAACTGACAAAGGCCAGCTCCAAATGCTAGATCTCCTTTCCTCAGAGGCAATATGCAAAAGCTTTTTGCCCCTGAAAATAATATTCTCAGGGGGAAAAAAAAAAAAAATTACTTTTTTCCTCCTTAGAGCTGCGGTGGTATTTTGCTGCTCAGAGTATGTGCAAGAAGTGGCCTTGGTTTTGCTGAGATGTGGCTTTGTCAAGTCAAAACCATTTTCTCATCTCAAGTGCACAAGAAAGCTCTCAGTCACCTCTTGGATCCGTTCTACAGAAACCACTGCAGCTACCTCAGAAGGCTGCCTCTGGAGCAGGAGGACTCCTCATGCACTGGATCATGTCCCTCAAGCTTATTGTAATGCAAGGAGACACCCAGCTCCCAAAGACGGTCTGGAGCCTGGCTGTGCAATGCCCGTGTTTACAGCTGCACTTTGAACTCTGATTTTGTATGTACATATGCAAACTTGAGCATAAAAATAGTGGATCTCTGAAGCAACACCTGACAACAAGGAAAACAAGGCCAAGAGATGCCTCTATAGTTTGAACTTAAAGGAGCAAAGGGCTACATATCTTTAAATACCTAAGCTACCAGACCCTCACCTGCCAGCCTGTCCATAGTAGTTCTGGAGCAGAAAGACAAGTAATCCACATGAAGCTCCCTTGGTGCTTAGGTACCTGAATTTGCAAATTGGGTCTCATGGGTTTTTTCTATTTCATTTTCCCATCACTGAAAAATGGATAACAACCAGGTAACAACACATACCCAACTTCACACATGCTTTGGGCTGATAAAATAGATAGGGTTCATAAAAGAAAAGACACAAAAATTGCAGGCTAAGTAGTAAGTCCTTTAGCATTATTAATAATCACCTTACTATTGTGTCTAAGATAATCATGCTGGTATCAGGGTATAATACCTCAGTGGTTATGGTAACAATACAAAGTTATTATTCCTTCCACTTTGTAATTATCTCATTTCACTATTGCACAAAGGCTAAGTAAAACTAAGGAGATAATATGCAATGCTATGCAGCAGGGGCACCAGCAGCATGGGAATACTCTGCTGTGTACTTACATGACCTTCATTGCAGCAATATGCATGCGCCTTGCAATCATTTGTGCATGCTGCCCTCTCACCATCATGACAAAGTTGAGAAGTGCTCTATATTTCAGTTTCACTGACAGGCAATGTGTACTGGCCCATGTTTCAAAAGTGTAAAATGACTTTACAATTTAAGTCCTTCATAAATGAGTGAATAACAGTAGTAAAAAAATTCAAAATTAGTAATGAAGAGATTAAACGATTGGAAGATAAAGAGAGACTAGAACAGAATTAATGCCAGACATATGACTATGGCCTATCACAGTGTAAACTGAGCACAAGAATTACTCACAGTCACAGAAGATATTGTTAGGAAGAGCAATAATCTGCAGCAAAAGAAAGTATAGTTTAGGTTAAGTATCAGGATGAGAGTCACAGCTATAAAAAGCAGATGGGAAGTGGAATTGTCTCCCTAGGGAGGAGATAGAAACAGTCTCTCTGGATGTTTAAAAAACAGGTTAGGCATGCTGTTTAGAAGGACTGCTGCTCTATATGCAGAAGTCTTATCACATTCATCTCCTTTTTTGATGCCAGTGAAATCCCACATACAGCACTGTGGCAGAATAAAAACCCAGAGGAAAAAGCAAGTCAACTGTCTCATTTGCTCCTCCAAAGCAGGATGGCTGGCATAAGAACTGGCATCACCCAGCACTGAAGAAGCGTCCGTTTTCTCTCCAAATAGCAGGCCAATAGGGCAGGACCAGGTGCTTCGTTCTAGTTGTATATGGTCTGAGGCAACACAAAGAGGTACAGAATCTGGCTGATGATGCCAGGATGTGAATTGCTAATGTGGAGGAGAGACAGAAAACACAGAAAAAACTGGACACCAGCAGTCCCGTCCCAAACACACACTTCCATCTTGGCACAGGCATTCTATCAGGAAGAAGGGAACAGGTCAAAATTAATGAGGCATGATCCCATGTGAATCTTACACCACAGTGATGCTGTCTAAACAAGGACCTCGTTACCCCTAAGTATTACAGGGCTGTCTGACCTTCTGGATGAGGTGACAGCAGGTTCAGGAGGTCTTGAAGAAAGGGGCAAAGGACAACTCGTCCTCTCTTTGTAATAAGCACCTTGTTGTACTGCAGAACGGAAATCTGCCCCGAGAAACTCCCTCATGGTGAAGCTGCAGTGTCGAGGCATTTGTACTCTTTCCCCATTTTGTGGTGCAGGACCTCCTGCCGTAACATAAAACTCTTCCTTGCCAAGGGTCTAAGAGACTTAACCTGACACCAAACACAATTCTGCCATCTTGTCTCATTAAGGAGAAGAAACTTGGATGATCAGGGAAAGGAGAAGACGATGCAACCTCCCTCCAAATCTGCTCTCCCCATTCTCTCTGCTAAAGAATAGAGGACTCGCTGGTAGACTTGCAGGAGGCAGAGACATAGCAAGGCCACACTGAACTGAGAGATACAGCAGGAGGCACGAGACTTGTCTCACAGATATCATGATAAAACTTAGCACCTACTAATCTTGACGTGAATTGATATTTAGAACAACGATACTCCCATGGTGTTGGTGTCTCTCATCGCTGGCAGAGTGGGTGAGTCTTTCTTGATTCCGCCAATTTACAGGCAGCCCCCAAGCACTAAAGGAACAGGCCACCTCCTGCTTACGCTAGGGCACCATGAGAAGCAGGGAGCCACACAGCATCTGTTCCCCTGTCATCTCAATCACACACCCTGGAGAGAGGGGGAAGGTAAAAAAAAAAAAAAAAAAGGAAAAAAGCTGATACCCGGTCCTAAGAGAGAGAGATATTCATGAGGCTGGCACACAGCACATCTACCTTTGTTCCCCACGACCACTTCTCCTGTTTCTCTGTCTTATCTGACGGAAACAGATCTCTTGGGTTGAACAGTCAAAGATTGATCCATAACTACCACAGATAAGAGGGAATCTTCATGGAATTTCAATACTTTTAAAAGTGAACACTTCTTGCTTTGGGTAGAACCATACCTTTTCAGAAGTTCCCCCCAAAACCAAAGCCTACATGTATCCTTTCTGGAAAGATCACGAACCCACAGCATCTTTAAATCAAAGATGATTTCTCAGTGATAATTATGCTCTGAAGAAAAGGCTTAGCATGACCAAGCTTGTACACTGAGATAATTCTGAGCACATAAAAGATGATCTTTTTATATAACTGATACTAATACTTATCACAGTAGTGCTCTGGAGGTGAAGAGGACCCCACCACTTCAAGGATCAGGTTCAGATGGGGCTTTAGTGAAGTATGGGATCCAAGTTGGCTCTACAGAGGATTAAACTTTAAATAAGGATGCCTGGGGGATGAAAGACCTGGCATACCAAACTCCTACCCCTGTACACATTTTGATCTTACCTTCCAAAAATGCACATACAAACAATATGGAAAGCAGAATACCAGAGATTTTAGACAGTCTACAACACAGACCAAAGGCCTCTGGGTGCTGGAAGCATTAATGAGAAAGCAGAGAAGGTGCAGTATTGTGTACATGCTAATAGCAGTTTGGAACCTGGCATCCGATAAGAAAAACAGAGAATGATTTTGTGACGAGGTTAATTCCACTGAGTTTAACTGAAATAGCACAAGAAAACCTGAGAGGAAGAGTAGCTCTGCCTGATTAAATAGAGCTTTAAGTATCAGATCAACAGAATAAATGCCCACCGGCTCATCACAACTGAGGGAAGATGCTGTTTGCTAACCTATTTGTGGAACTGGGATTTGCATGCAAAATATCCCCTCGCCTCTTCACATACTTGCTTCATTTTTCACAGACAGTATCCTACTTGTTCACATTTAATTCTTTTTTGCCATTCCCAACGTGTTTGAGTCAGTCCAGCACAGAGAGTAAGGAGAATTTCAGGTCCCAAGATTCTTTTAATTATGATGTTCCCAACCTCAAAGACATGGTTACACAGTAGATATTGGGCCTTTTGAGACTAGAGATGTTAATAGTGGTAAAAGTCTCTTCAAGATGAAAGAAGCAGTTTAAAACATCGACTCTTCATTACTCTTAATAACTGTCTTTTCCACCGTTTCAATAATTCTCACTGGCTTTTGACACGCAGGACTTCAGGTACAGCATTGTGTCTTCCAGCACTGTGCTTGTTCTCCCAATTTTTCAGCTGGACTGAGACACCCACAGGTGGGATGACTCTTCCAAACAGGTATTGAGTCAAGCACATTGTCAGAACTAGGAACCAGGTTCCTTCTGCCTCTGAGCACAGTTGCACACACAGATATCACTTGTCAGTTCTGACGACAACAGCCATGCAATTGCAGGTGTCAGAACATCTCAAATGGCTCACTACCACACCAGAATTGCTGAGAAGAAAGTCCTTATGGAGAAGAAGAGATGAGAAAGATAGACTTGCAAACCAAGAAGCGTAGACGGAGTTACTATCTTTCCATGAACGAGGCATTTACCCTTTTAATTATACATACCTTTTATCTTCCACACTGTACATAGTTTGCTAAGATTGTGCTTTTGGGAGTTTTTGCCTGAGCCTTTCTTTTCAAAACAAATGCTTCACTGCTTTTCTTTTGCAAATAAAATGATACCATTAGTTCAGTGCTGCTGAAGAGCTGGGCAGTAATAATGTGCAGCAGCAACCAGAAAGAAGGGGGGGAGGAAAAAGCAAATATTTGTTAAAAGTGGAGAAGGGGAAAAAAAGCATTTTCTAAACAGGAAAGAAAGTAGCTTGGAAGCAAATTTTAAAATGTATTGCAAGGAAAAGCTTCTGTGACAAGAAAAAATAATGATCTGACTACCTGTTTTTAGGAAGAAATAAACAGTAAAACTGCTTTCATATATGAATAACACTTACATACTCCCACAGTAAGGGAATGTGATTGAAGTTGCTAAGATAAAGAGAAGAATCAGGAAATTCCATAATTAAGGTTGCCTGAGAAGAGTTCATGTGGCCAATGTGTGTGTGTATACATGACAGGACAGTCTTTTAATCATAAAAATCACAAAATAATTTGCCCACAGGACCATCCTTGCTTAGTGCAAAGGATGGATGGATGGTTCTCATTTAATCTGTGTTTTGTTTTCCCCTTAGCAAGTGATCCCATCCCTCATTTACGGCTTACTGCCCAAGCTCTGCTCTGAAAACTAATGCACTAATGTTTTCTATGGGCTCTTCCAGATTGCTCATCACTGCAACCTTGACTTTTAAAAGAATTATCAAAGCATTTACGTTGACAATAGCATTATGAGGGGAGGGCTGACTTGGCTCCATTTTAGACAGAAGAGAAATTAATGTCAAAACATGACTGTTAATTTTACATGCCCATTTGAAGATGCTTGGCTTTTTAGGGTAAAACAGCATCAGGTTGTATGTCATATCTTTTAAAGCACTAGTCAACATCTAGGTGCTTTAACCATCAGATTGATCTGTTGGATCAACTGTCTTCCTTACAATTTCTGGGTTTTGTTCATTAAATTGCCTACAGTAGAATTCATCTCATCTGTTTTGCAGCTGCATTTGTCTCGTTGTGCAGTTCTAAAGATGATAGAGAAGATGGGCACGTCTCAGGGTGAGGTAGCAGGTACTCTGTGCCTGCGATCAGGAGACTGGCTTTGCCTGGATGTTTTCCTCTTTAAAACCAGCAAAACCCACGCAACGTGAAGCCAACCCCTGCTGGTTTGTCAAGTGCATCCTGCAGGAGGGGGCTAACAACTTCTGCCCCAGCCCTCCACAGCATGTCCTTACATCCTGGAAGCCCACTCGGGCACCTCTCCTGTATTATCTGTGTTGTGGAACTATGGAGTTAATTCTGAAAACAACATCTGAAAGTCCCGTAAGTACCTTGAGGCTCATGCCCACTCTTAGTGTAATTCTGTGCATGAATCTCTCCCCAGGCATTATTCTACTGATGTCCTGAAGGCATCATTATATTCCTGAAATCAAAGAAACTGCATGTGGGAGGAAAATACAGACACAAAGTTCATCAGAACTCCATATGTCAGTAAAAGGTAAATAATTGCAGGGGTAAATCACTGCAAGATAAGTCCTTAATTATTTAGGGTTAAAGAGCAGCAGTGTTACAGATTCGAAGTAATATTCTGTTAACCACTCATCCTGGGAACATTTATATAGTAAGATATTATTCTGCACAAGAAGGGGAGGCACAATGTGGATTGTGATGCTTAGAAACATTTTCAAATAAATAGGAAATAATATTAAAAATCATGAATAAAAAAATCCATCCAAAGCAAAAAACCCCCAAAGCTGTCATACATTAATTTTTTTTTCAGGTTAATAGTAGCTTCAGCTATTTCAAATATCTCTGAGATGCTTCTGCTAATTTCTGTTTGCAATTACATTTCCTTATTTTTTCACCTTTCCTGTCTTACTGCATGAAAATCCTGCACTAAGCACAGGAAAAATTGACTAAATGGCAGTAGTGAGAGGGTGTAGCTGACTAAGTGGTGACACAAACAAAGTGTTTTCAAAATCACAGATCAAACTAGCTGGGATGAAAAAAAAAATTTAAACAATCTTTAATTACTTCCTTGCATACTCTGCCTTCCATAAAAAATAAATAGTTTAAAACCTTCTTGGGAAATAAAAAAGAATGGGGTGTTTTTGATTAATAGCACTTTTTTTATTTAAGAAGGAAAAGGACATACAACAGAAAAAAGGAAATTGGTCTTGCACTTATGAAATCATGTACCAGATTCTCAGCTGGTGCAAAATAGCAGTACTTTCTTTGCTTAGGGGATGTAATTCAAATCTATATCAGCTGAGGATTTGACCTAAAGAGCTTTCTTCTTATAAATAAAAAACATATTCAGACTCATCTCAATTTAGACATTAAGGGTACCAGATCGAAACTGGATTCAAGTCTCATATTTCAAAACAGTTTTCAACCTCTTCTTTCTATATTTTATCTGATATCCTCTTTTCTGGTCAGAAATAGCAGAAGAGGTAAACATTTGTAGAATCATAGAATCATTTAGGTTGGAAAACACCTTCGATGAAGTTTACTAGATTTTCTACACCTTCAAGGTCTATGTTCTCTGATGCGTGCTTTATTAAAGCAGAAAGTGCTTGTATAGTACACTGATACGAAGCTGCTTTAAATGCTTTTGTATCAGTGTACTATACAAGCACTTTTTTAAAGCGAACATCTACCCAACTTCTCCATGAACCAGGTTCCACAAATACATATGCATAAACCATGCACTTTTCCTATGTAACAGGGACAGAAAGACACCTTAAATTCCATGCTCACATTCAGATTGGCGTTTCACCTTCGTGTAGATGGATGCCAGGTTTTAGGGCAATATCTCAGGTTTCTAACTCTTCATCTGAGTGCTACTCTAAGAACTGTCTTGGAGAGTGTTGTGGGAGCACTTGTTTGTTCCTGCTGGCCCTCTGTTGAAAACCGTTGTAGCTGACTACTTAAGAGGGGTGACTCTTTCTCCACTGAAAACAAACCATAAAATTACAAATTGAGCATACCTGAACACAGCTAAGTCAGTTAGGGAAGGAGCTCCAGGGGAACTTGTATGCCTAAATAGCTTAGGTGCCCTCTGAAAATCCCGCACCTTTACATTTCATCCTCATGCAAAAAGCAGAAACATCGGCCATGCACTTTTCACACAGGAAGAACGAACAATCTCTATCAATGGCTGTATCTAGGTAACAAAACCTATATTCATATTATGAAAACAATCTTCAACCGCAATGTTCATGTTTTGTAATGTGGGCTATTTTATGTCACAACTCCCTTTTTTATTTTAATGGTGAATATTTTTATCGTGTTTTCTTTTTTACTAAATTTCAAGTTGAAACTACAGTTATGGTCAGATGTGTGAAAATTGCACCTCACAGCTCCACAGACATTTTCCCTTTTGACTTTCAGATCAAATCCTCACGGCTGACAACTCTCAAGAAATTCTCAGCCTAATCCCACACTTGCACTCCCTTGGAAGCTCATGCTTTCTGTCAGCAGTACGTTTGCATCAATACAGCCTCCTGCATACTCCAAAGTCTACCTGGAGAAGCTTACTAGCTTATCCTTTCTGATTCTTGGAAATGTCAAGGCAACTCTGTATCCTAAAACCAGCCTAATGCTCACAAACCAGAAACCTCTACTGAAGTGACACTGACCCTGCAGAAGAAACGCATATAAAGAGTCAGGAAGCTCCACGATTACATTCTCACATGCAGAGTTTCTGTCTGTGGCTGCACTTCAACCACTGTGTTTCAGTAGTCACACATTTGCTAACACCTCAGAAAAGTTCATCTATAATGCTGTCACTTGTAACCAGTCCAATTATCTCTGCTCATTCAACAATGAAAAACACAGTCTCCTATAAATGGCTTGGACACAAAAGTTGAACATCCTAGGAGATAAAAAACACAGCCAGATCTCACTCAAGAGTCCTACACAAATGACTAAGTGGGCAGAATGCAGCCCCTTGGTGTAGCCTACAGGGACTTGAAACACATCTGATCCTGATCATAAGGGCTACCAATATAACTACTAACATGCAGTTATGTGACAGGTATTTCTTTAGAACATATCAAGAAACTGTATGAAGTAGTCTTGATATAGACATGATACTATCAGGTAGCAAGGCAAGACAAACTCAATCTCTCTTGGCCATTGGGTCTGCTCTAGGGTAAGTGCTGTGGCTGCCATGAATTGGGACTGCAGCAAGATGTAACTGAATCAAAAATGCAATTAGGAGGTTTTTGAAAGATGAACAAGTATGAACTCCACTAGCATATGGCACTTATTAGATTAAGAAATGGGTATGAACTACAAAGCAGGTTTCCAAGAGCACACAGTTATTCTTTTCGATCTCTGGAATTTCACAGCCACTTTGGGGCTGAGAATGTCAAAACAATCTGCCAGCGAAGCCTGGATACACCCAAGGAGACATTAAAAGGGAAATGCGATAGCACTAGTGGAGGAGCTCAGTTACACAAAAGGAGAGGTGTGGCTGAACCACAACTTTTCTGATTCACATCAAGGCTTTCCCAAAGTTCAGAGCTGCACTATCTGAAGAGGATAGTACAGACCCAGAGACACCAGGATCACTTGAACGGTAAAGGAAGAAACAAGAGGGAAGAGAAGACAAGGTGGGCTCACCAGAGTGCGTCCTGAGGTGTCCTGTGAGGGCGTCCCTCCGTCGGCAGGCATAGCTGCAGAAAGGACATTTGAATGGTTTCTCCCCAGAGTGCAACTTGATGTGCCTCAGCAGGTTCCCCTTCTGGGTAAAAGAAGCTCCACATTGGTTACAGTGGAAGGGGCGTTCACCTGGAAGGGAATTGGAAGGGAGAGAGCTGTCAAGAAACATCAGAAGATGCATGGAGCCAGTTATCCTGCTCTTTGTAACAGTGCCATCTTACATAGGTACAGACCCCACCACCACATGGCACTTGCTAATGTCAGAGCCTGTTTCTTTTGCACAACAGACGAAGCCTCAAATCACTATCTGAGGCTTCTTCCTTGAGGTGATTAATGTAGCCCAATTTTCTCAAAGTTCTCCACCTCAGAGGTTTTATCCTTCATAAAAGATGAGCTCTGCTCAAAATCTAAATCTATAACTGTGGTTTTGTAGTATTTACCTCTATGGTTTTGCACTTATTTCTAGTATAGGTCCAATCCATATGAGTTTTTAGGACTCACTAACAATTGGACTTGGACAGATGTTAAGGTCTTAACTTCAAACCAAATCTTTTGCTTACATTATACTTGAATTGAAATCCCCTTTTAAAGACTGCTTTGCAATGCTAGAATGGTATGAAGAGAATCGATGCAAGTGAGGATGAAGCCCACAGGTTTTGGGCAGTAGCAAACACTGATTAAAATCTGAGACCGTTAAACTGTGAAATAAGCAAATTTGTGCTGTAAGTAAAACTAACCGAAAAGACTCATCTGACAAAAAAAAAAATTATCAGAAACTCTACACCTTACCCTCTCCCTTCACCCCATGCATTCACACACATCCAAAACTTATTTTGATGTTAATCCTTCATGTTTTCCCTAGACAGTGGCATTGGATCCATAAAAACAAACAACCTTTAAAAACTATTATTATTATTATTATTACTATTATTATTATTTAGAGGAAAAAACCTGACAAACTCACAAAAGTTTTGTGAAGTATCACAAATTATTGAAACCATACTCTTATGTCAACATTTGTTGAGGACACTCAGCCTCTGTTCCAAGCATTCTTCCAGACAGTCTGCTCAAATCATCCACTTGTGTCCCTCTGTGCAAACCAATAGGGCACAAGCATATACTTGTGCTGGCCCCTTGCCTAAACGCTTTACTGCAGCTGGGCTTTAGATGCAGAAATGTTTTCACCAAGTAGGGCTCCAGTGCAACAAGGTCTTGAACATCAGATTTAAGACACAAGCAACCTCATTCATTTGTTCAGTGCATCACAGAGTCTGGTGGGACTTTCTGATGTTGAATTCAGCGGCCTGAAGCACAGATCTCATGAAGTGCAAACACATTCTGTGATCTGCCACATCTCTCCAAAGTCTTTTTTCAATTGCTTTAAATTGATTACTCCCTTGCTGGACAAAATTAATGCTATGTTTTTACAAAAGTAGTTCACGTGCCTAGTGCGAAGTACAAAATAAGTCTGTAGATTCAAATGGAAAGAGGAAGAAGAGTGCTCTTACAGATGCCCACAAGCAATTCTTGCTTCAGTGGTTTAAATCACTGCCAGCATTATGGTCCTGGCAGGAGGGCAGCAGAAGACAGGTGCACCATATATATGCCATACTTCTGCAATTTCACTTCACATGCGTGAGCTGGAAAGTATATCTGAAACGACTTCAGATGCACTGAGGAAGATACTAAGGTTTCTACATAATAATAAAAAAAATAAATCAGGGCATAAAGCTCTTCTTCCAATACACCGAACATGAACTCATTGGAATTGACAGAGTTTGTGGTCTCCCTTTCAAACTCCCACACTATACTTAAAGGATCTGATTAGCCATTATCTTCTTTCAAATAATTTCAAAATGTCCATAACAGAGATATCTAAAGAGCCTGTAGTAGAAAAACATAAGGGTTTTTTTTTTTTTTCTTTTCTGTTTTGCTTTCACTGTCTGAGAAAACAGGCAAAAACCCTTCTTTGACACGTTTCTCAGTATTCAGGAATGATAGCTTCAGTTTCAGGATGACAACATTAAAGAAGGTAGCGAGTTTCTTACCAAGTCTAAAGTCTTTCCTTTTACTCCTGCTGTATTTAAAACTATGCAGTCAATATGTTTTACCCACTACATCACCCATGTATCTCTGATATTTTGGAGGCCATGTAAGAGCAGGTATTATTCCTTGATAAACTGGCAGCTGAAGCCTCTGGTCAGGAATTCAAACAGTCACTGCACCACAGTTCGGGGGCACAGATGACATGAAAACACCCACCACAAAGTCACCGATACTCTGCTCCTCTCTTGAAATAGACAGAATCTGCCACAATAGCACATTTTACCTTAAATAACCTTTGTATCTATTTAAAGCCAGCACAAATTAATTTTTCTTACTGGCTTAATTCCGGGTAAATAGCTGCTTTGATCTGTTTGTAATACTTTTGTCCAATCATTTGATTCCTTCTCCTTGTTTAAGCTGCAGGCTTGTGGGATGACTGATAATTTTGGTCACACCTTTGTACTATTGATTAGTGGCTTTTACAATTAGTACAGCTAATCTGAAAGACCATTATCCAACTGAAGGGTACACAAAAAAAAGACTTAATAATAAGAATATTTTGCTGGTTTTCCAAGAACTGTGCTGATACCTGCTCCAGATACTAGCAAACCAGATTTCTTTGTCCCTTCAGTGCCTTGAGAAGACAATTATTTATCCTGCTGCCTTTTCCTAGTAGGTCTGTAAGCAGTTCTCCAGTATTACTATTTCCTAATAATGAAATAACAACCTTGACATCCTTCCTCCTCTTACTCTTCTGTGAAAACTCATTTTTATCCATAGGCTCAAATTAATCACACTTCAAACTAAACATCCACTCACAAAAAGACTTTAAATTTCTTCTCTACATGACAGTCCTTGATGATGTTTCAAATGTTTTCGTATCTTTGGGGGTGACAGCAGCACAAACATACCAGAAACTATAGACCTATTAAACAGGTGGCATACACAACTACAAGAGAGTAATGACAATTATAAGCATGGTATGTTTTTCACTATTTATAGCTATAGATTTACCATTTGACTCTATATACTTACACTGATTTATTAAAGTAAAAACTCCTTATAAGAAGAACATGTACTGAAAGGTGACTTAAGCAAGTGTTTTGCTTTTCAGCACTGGAAACTATGTGACTACAATGCAACTGCAAAATATTTTTAGTCTAAGTATTAAACCTTTTCTCTATTTTAGAGCTAAACCATGGCAGAAAAACCTCAAAGCTTAGTGATTTATAAAAACAAACCAAACCAAACTGAATTTCTGAGTGGGGAGAGGAGGAGGAACAGCTAGCCAAACAAAAATGATGTTTCTTTTCAACTCCAGTTTTAAGATCTAAAGCCAGACAAAACCAAGAATGTCTAAAAAGCCTCGTTCTGCAGCTCAGGGAATGTAATTATTTAAAGTTACTTCAGGAATGGACATGGCAAGGTGAGCTAGAGCTGCCAAGTATTACCTTTCCTAAAGGCTTGTGCACCCCCCTAAGAGGGGCTTGTGCCAGGGAACAGCCCTGATAATTAATTAAATACACAAATCCAACAGTTTTAATAATTTTACAGTTAAATAAAGTATTAATTGAAAGGTATGATTTCAAATATTTACCTCCAAATTACAGTAAAATACTGCTGAAACTTCACAGTTTGTTGTTTATCATGCATCTGTTACAGCTATGTCTCCTCCAGGAAATGAAATAATGAAATATTACTGCTCCTTAACTACACCAGTATCTAAAGTATACAAGTTAACTTGCTGTTGTGTAAACAAATACTGAAATGAAAGGTGAAGTGGACCAAGGGAGTCAGGGTTATTAGCAAGACACCGTCCCTTCATAAGTATCTTTAATATATGGCAGCTGGCCGGAGACTTTATAGAACAAGCTACAAACGCCGTCTAGCTGATACAACCTGAAACCAAGTGAATGAACCGATTAACTTCCCACTAACAGCATTCATATTTTACCACGTATATGTCAAATGTTATTTCAAAAAGCAAACCAACTCCTTTTTCTGCTTAATTGGAAGCTTCCCTGCACAATAACTCTCCTTTACCGCCTCAGCACGGAAGTGCTGCGCAGAAGTTTCAGTATGAGTTATCCTTCTTCGAATCTCATACCGGTGCAAAATAATACATCAGTGATATTTTCTGTATCAAAACAGAAATTTGACTGAGGACAAAAAGCCTCCAAACCAGCAGCAAGGAGAGTCAGATTTTCACAACCCTTGGCTGGTAACTTTTGTGCCTTTGAAATCAAATGGATCAACTCACAAAATAATGCACTAGTTCTCATTAACAGTGAGGCCTAGTTATTTCTACAGCAGTGCTCAAGTCCCTTCCTGTAAATGTTTTAATTACCTTTTTTAAAAAAATGTTGGTTTTAAAATCTCTTCATTATAACAAGGAAAGCCAGGATAGAGTCCTACATAGAACTGGGTCCAGTGGGACTACATTTAATATCCGTCCTGGTTAAATGTGTATCTAAGATCTCAGCCTTTTTTGTTTGGCACATACTTTTGATGTGCAAAGGATAGCTTAGGTACTTCTCAAACACATTTACTTTAACTTCTTAATGCAAAATTACTGTGTCAATGCTGCCATCAGAAAGTATTTGCTGATACTAATAATACTGATTTTCACCTTTCTGTAGTAGGCTTTTTGTTAATATTCGGTTAAAATGAAACATTTCTCCTGATTCATCAGATGCTGCAACTGCTCTGATTCTGCTCTGTCCAGGAGCACAAATGAAATATCAGTTGTGCTACTAACAGAGTGACAGGCAGTGAGTTGCAATCTGCCTTTATCCAAGCGAGATACAGAGCAGCAGACTTCGTTCCAGTTCTGTATTTGTTATTCTGGGGACAGTCTACTCTGCATACCTACTTACTGTTCTATCAGATTCACTTAACAGGCTGCACATCCCCTGAAATCAGTGATTTTACTAGGACTTTTTGTTGGGAAAAACCTACTTCAGAAAGGGCAGTTTATTATAAAACAGTAGTGACAACACTCTCATAAAAATTCTGGGAAATCCTGAGTAATTTCCAAGTGTCCTCTGAACACAAATTTATGACCATATTCTTAAGGGAGAAAAATCCTTCGTGAACTGGCAAAAATATCAGGAGAGTTTAGCTACTGAGTACTGCAATTAAAACACATCCTTAGGCAGAGAGCAGTTTTGAAAATCTAAGCTCCCCTTCTTTATGCTTAAGTAGAAAATGAGACTTTTGGAAATGTTAGATTTAAGAACCTGAGTAGAAAATGTCACTTTTAAAAATTTGCGTCTACAATTTTTGATTCAGTGCCAAATCAATTCATATTGCAAGAGGCAGGAAGCCTGCACTAGGTTACAAATTACAAATTAGACCAAAGAAAACCTTTCTACTAGAAAATAAAACAAGCAATCCCATGGAGCAAATCGTAATATGTTAACATGACCATTTGTTTAAATTTGTTCTTTGTTAGCTTCTTTAGGCACAGAAGTCTTTTATACTGAACAACACAACTGGGTTTTTCCTCATTTATTAGTGGTGTCCCAAAAACTTGAACTCTGCATGAAAAAAAATTAAACAGCATTCAGAGTTCCAGTGTTGCATATGTTCAGTTATAACACTATGGATGCTAAAGCAGAACTTAAGGATTTTCCTCATGGGCACATATCTCATTTCACTGAATTTGTCGTACTAAAATGCACGTGGAGTGCAAGCAAAGATCTGAGACCCTTCTGTGGTTAGCACCCAAAAAAGCCTAAAACTAACCTATGAGCAGCCCAAAGTGGGAGTTGGTCAAGACTGCTATCCCCGTTGCCTGCTGTGCTGTGCCCTGTACCCAGGGACCCAGATTTGACCTGTCACTGTCCCACTATGTCCACACAGAGAAAGCATTTAACCTCTGGGTGTTCTTAGAACAATGAGGATGATCCCAACCCTCCTTTAGAAATATAAAAATGTTTCAAAATACAGCAGTGGACTAGATAAAGGACTGGATGGTACAGTGGAGAAAAAAACCCCACAAATTCACAGTGCAAGGAAGAACAATGCGTGGACCTTGCAGATTACAGAGGCGGCAGCAGCAGGGCTGTACCAGCAAATGGTTTCTGCTTTACCAAAAATGAGGAGCAAGAAAATTTTATTTCAGGCCCGCTAGAAGAAAGCCTAAAAAGGTGAGAAATCACTGGAGTTCCTTTTCATTACCTTAGACAAATTGGATTATTGACCTTATCTTCTTCTTCTCCCCTTCCCTCAACATCCCCAAGCATAAGCCCCTGGAGTATCCAGTGGCAATATTATGTGACCAGTCATCTCCTGAAGTAACAAAAAACTCTGATAAAGATGTTGCCATTCAGGGCATGTCCTGCGGAATATGAAATCTGGACCAAAAGAAGATAGTATGAGAAAGGAGGAAAATAAATCAAACCTGACATATGCTATTTTTCTGACATGAGGATGTAGCATGTGCAGGAGGGGGTGGGGGGGTACCCTCCTCACTAAAGTAGGGAGTGCATCATGCTTAATTCCCACATTGAGTGTTTTATTTATTTTCTGTCAGCGATGACAAACAAATAGAAAGGCCTTCTCCTGATGCCCATGCAGATTACAAAAACGCATCACCTGAATTATCAGTGTTTTCAGAGAAATGTGTTTGGCAGTATCAGATGAGCAGTGCCATGGGCTCTGTGACAGAGGTGCCATAGACCAAAGCATCACTTCTACCACATGCACGAGGCAGTGCTTGTGCAGATCTGAAGGATGAATGGGAAATCCCTGTCTTGGTCTATCATGGAAAGAGGCGACTGCAGACATCGGAGGAAATCCTCCAGCACATGAGGATGAGAGATTGGACACTGAGTTCGTCTACTCCAGCCTCATTCACAGCAGAGATTAATTTTCCCTGTCCCTATATCTGTGTGACTGAACTCCCATAATGTGGCAGGGAAGACAAGTGCTCCTCAGGAACAGATGAATAATGGTTGAAGAAAACTGTGACTCTACATGTTTAACGCAGCCAAAGCCATATAGCACAGCTTCTCGCAAAGCCTAGGTCCCTGGTGTAAGGAAAGCCACATTCTCATCCCAGCATACATGCAAATTACAGCCCCTACTATGGACCACAGCTTTTTGTGTGATTTACATAGAATGCTGACAGGTTTTTTGGGAAGGGAAAGAGACTTCAGTTTTTGCCAATGCAAACAACTGGCCAGACCATGCTCTGGTTGTGTACAGATAAAGAGAAGAGTACAGCAGGATTCAGCTCCCAAAACATACTTAAACTGGCTTTGAGAGGTAAGGATTCACATGCCAGTTGCATTAGCTGATAAAGAATATCATCCTTTTGTACTCACTAGGGACAACCTCCCTTCCCTCCACCATTCTCCCTTGGGCTGCAAAACCAGACTACCCACAGGTCAGGGCTCATTCCAGAGCTGGGGCCAGCCCATCGCGTCCGGCTGCTGAGGAAGTGGCATTGCACTTTAAAAGACTGATACTAGTATGTTAAAAATACTCCTTAAAATCAAGGATGTGGAAATCCAAGCAAACTTTTCCTTCTGTTGTGGACAGTGAGGCAGCAGCATGTATTAAAAAACAAAGTAGGAGGGGGGGGAGGGAGGGAGGGAAATTCCCCGACAAAATTTGCCAACTAGTTTACTGAGAGTAGGGCACCGAGCTGCACATTAAAAGAAATGCCATTTCTATATACTTGAAATCATCTGTATAGAGCAATACATCATATCTCCTCTGCTGAGATGGGAAAAGAGTCAGAGCTCTAAAAGGAACCAGCCCAAAGGAAAAAGCTACCAGTTATGCAATTCCTACCCCTGCACCCGCATACAGCTGTCTTGCCTGCACACAGATGAGATTTGGTTCCTTTTTCTTTGAATTTGCATGTCATCTTCAACATGAAAAAGGCAGCTTGTCTGTATTTAAAAGATGTGCTAGCTATTCAGCATCTCAAAAAAATGCAGACCATTTAATTAAGTACCTAAATCTAAATTCAGCAGGTCTAATTTAGCTGCTCAAGTTCAAATACGTGGACTCTGATGCACCTACAACACATATGCTCAGATGCGCGCAAGTGCCAATGAAACTTTTAGGGAGGTTGAAAGCTGGGTACTCAGTCTGTTACATTCTCTATTCTCTTTCCCTTTCCTAGCAATAGCATGTCAAATTGTTAATCAAGATTTTGGTTCTGCAGGTAATGCTTTTCCCCTGTCATAACTGCTGTCTAAAATCAAGACTACATCGTAAACGACACTGCAATGTTTTGCATTATACATTATGTTAAGTTATTATCAATACAACTTCTATACAGGGCATTAACTACATAATATATATTTATTATTCCTCTGTACAGAAATTCTATTGATTTCTTTCCCATCAAGGGCACACTATTTGACTGCAAACTACCAGGTTTACAAAGGGATTACCTTACCCTACCTTAAAACCCCACTTTTCTTTTTGTATCTTAGCAGATATCTCATAGTCAGTGTGAGTCTCTCACCCCATTAAATATTAGCAGAGTAAGATAAAAAACCAAAATATCTTTCATTTTGTCCATAAAATATGAAGAAAAAACACCCACTGAGGCTCCAACACAGAAATCTGCTTAACCTTAATAAGATTTAAGTGTGTATCTTAAGGTAGTATATATTGTAGCACTTCAGGTGACTTACACATGCTTGTAGCTCATAAAAGTTAAGCATAAGTTTACATGTTTTTTTGAATCAAAGGCTCTGCTAGGTAGACCTCTGCAAGACCAGAGCGCGTTGTCTTCTGGCACCATCTGTACTTTTGGAGGTAACTGTCACTCCCCGCAGAGGACTAGCAGCAACAAAGTGAGTACCAGCCTCCTGGGCACCCTAGTTTGTCATATCAGCCAAAACTCCCCTGAAATTCTGTGTTTTGAACTCAAGGCTTCATCTTTCAGACCTCACAGACCTGCTCAATCAGCGTATCACAAATGTTTTGTCTGCCTCTTGATTTCTCAGATCCCTAAGCCTAGTAAGCTGTTTTGGTCTCCAAACAGTAGTAGTTACTAATAGTAATAAAAATAAATTATAGAAGAACACAAGCATTGAAAGGTGCCACAAAAATGGTATCTGGATGGTGAAGGGGAGCCAAGTGCTAGCGCACAACAGCAGTTCAGGTGAAGTTCCCAATAGAGCTGTCAGACAATGAGCAGCCATCCTGGTATCAGGATCGCTAGGTAATGAGTGTCCCCCGCAGGGCTTGCTAATCCCAGGTTTGTGAGGCCACTTGCACAGGAGGTGTGAGATCCCTGGGAATCTGCCGGCATTGTCTGCCTGTGAGCACCTCCAAGACCGTCTAAGACTCACCTTAAAGGCTTAAAAGTCTTGCACATGCACACACATGAGCACGCACACACACACCCCCTCATGCCAGAGGATGACTCTCACCATCTTGCTCCTGGTCAAGAATAGTAAAAAAGGCAACTTCCAGACTTTCTGCTGTTTTTAAGAACCAAAGGCTGAAATGTCAAGGAAGCACCATGATTGCCGGAAACCCAGCATCACCAGAATTTGGGGAGCAGGAAGATAACAAAACCAATGAAGCCCGTCTCACCCCTCCCCAGCCTCCTGCTACCCCATGAATGAAAAGGGAAGAGAGAAGAGTTGTCAGGTAATATCAACATCAGACGCCACAGGCAGTCATCAGATTTTCTTTCAGCTGCTTACCAGTGTGGCTCCTTTTATGTACCATTAGCACATTGGGCCCAATGCAAACCATGCCACAGACGTCACATTTCAGTTTACCATTCGGAAGCCGGATTCCTCCCTCGCTCGATAGCTCCTGGATCTTTCTGTTATCCGTCATCTCGTTACTCTCAGTGAGGGGCTCTTCCAGGCTGCTTCCTTCATCATGAGCCCTGATCTCATCCTCCTGACTCAGGGGCTTCCTGTCACATTCCTCATCACTTTGCATTTCTAGCTTTACTGAATTTGCTGAAATAAAAAAAAAAAAAAAAATTAAAAATGTGTATTTTCTACATTCCAAACTGATAATATCATGATAAATTCCTAGTATTGTCAATATTAAAGCACAGTCCTGAAACTCAAACCAACACGAGGCCCTCGTGGTGGTGATGGGACTACAAGTTACAGCTGCATATTTCTTCAGGGCCCTGTTTGGTTTTGTTTTGTTGTGTTTTTTTTTAATTCCTAATTTCTATCCCTATTTTACAGTATAGGAACTAAGGCACAGCATGATTCAGAGACCTAACAGAAGTTGCAGAGATGCAGGAGGCTTAAAAACTGACCTCCTGCTTCTCAGCTTGAAACACAGGAGCTCCCTTCCTGTCAAGGAGCCTGAGTTAGAAAGCAAAGGACATAGCCAGAGCTGCTTCCTTCAGCTGCTGCCTTGAGCTAGTGCACCAACACATAAGGTGTCCAAAGAGAGGATATTGCACTGCCACAGCTCATGGAAACATCCATTGTGGACAAGATTGTTCAAAACACAGGAACCCAGAGAAGCCAGGCTTGTGAACTGTGCTGGAAACCTCCAAATGCACAGGCAGGTTTCCTGACAGAGGGGAGACCAATCTGTGGAGGAGCCTCTAGTGCTTTTTTGCTACCATCTTCTCATTCACGTAAATGGGGCACTGCCAATGCAAACACATCTGAAGCAAGACCTATGCTGCTGGCTTATTTTTATTTGCAAGTGAAATAAGTGCAGTTGAAGACCTTTCATATCTGCCTAGTTAGACTGGTGGGCTCACAACTGATTTCTGTGATCCTCAGGTCACAGGATAAACCTCCTCTATCAAGAGCTTGTGGGATCAGAAAATCTTTAAAGAAAATTAATGCATCTCGCTTTTCATGTAGGGGTGTTGGTGCAGGGGTGCTTTAATCACCAGACACCCCTATTTCAATGCCTCAATGGTTGGTCAAAACTGCCAAAAGGCCTGTCCCAGAGTCACACTCTCCATCCACACTGTCAGCCAGAAGGCAAGCCCACGTGTCTGCTTTCCTAAGCCTTGATCCTGCTGAGAGGTTTAAAAAGGAGGTGATTCAGCCTTCATATCTAAGCAGTCTTTGACCTCTGTACTAAGGCCCTTGGCACGAGTGTCAGTGACAGCAGTGGAACCTGGCCAGTGTCTGCGAACCCTGGCCAGGTGTGCTCCAGAGCAGCCACCAAAGGGATACCTCGCTGAGGACCAAACAAGAGAGTTAGGAGTAAATATGTCTGATTGCTCTGAGGCATCAAACAGCTGGCCTGGAAATGTCAGAAGAACAAACCCTACCACTTAAACTTCCTCCTTCATCATGATTTCTCCTCCTTTCCCAGAATTTACAGTTAAAGAAAACCCAAGGTTCAGACACTGGCATTGATGTCGCAACTCTAAATCACTGTTGTTACTTCTAGACAAAGCATAACAGGCTAAAGGCACCAAAGACCAAACAACAGTAAGATGTTGCTTTTCAATCATAAAATTGTTGAAACACATCTTCCACTATTCATCACGGCACTAATGGGAGCTAAGGAATGAAAGTACTATTACAGCAAAGCACATCCAGAGCAAGGACACAGCCAGATGAGATCACAGCAGGCTAATATCAGCACAGGCACTGTCGCTGAAAAGGTCTATAACTACAAAATATTTGAGCACTTCATTATAGAAGGGAATTGATATATTTGCTGACACAGAGATGCGTTTGTTGTTTAAAAAAAGAAATAATGGCACAGACTGAAAGCTTGACCATGACCTGGCCCCAGCCGGTGCCCAGGGCAGTGCTTGGCCGTGCTGGCCTGGGCGCAGGATGGTCATCCCCATATCTACACCCAGCGTGGTGGAAGGGCACAGCCCCCCGGGGACAGCTCTCTGCTCCACAGTGTGAAATCTGGTACCAACAGCATGCACAGGGAAATGTGTGGATGAAAGCAACCTCTTGCTGGCCATGAAAAAGACCCTAAACTTCTATGTAATTGCAAATCACCTCCCCCCAAGGTCAAGATATAGTTGTTTTCTTAATAGCTTTTTCTGTGAGGCCACCACCACCTCAACAAAGGGAGGAAGAAAGGCAGAAACAGGTCAACAGGAGGCTGTTTGCACAGCGAGCACAAGGCAGCCTGCCCCACCACGGCAGCAAGAGAAGCAATCGGAAGCCATCCAATGCTTGTTTTGGAGCCCAGGGTATGGGGGCAGGCACAACCATCACCAGCCTCGTGACCAGAAGGACGCACCCTCAATGGAGGGACTGGAAGAGTGGGAGCTCTGCCAGCTCCACGGGATGGCGGGGAGAAAGCTGAGGTTCTACTCCCACCTCCCTGTGGAAAGCACGCGTTGGTGATTTATGGACAGCCCACTTTCAGAGCTAAGGAATGGCAGTTTCCTCTAATAATAGCAGCCTTTTGGGGTATTCAGCAAGTCTGAGAATGAAGCTCGAATAAACAGTTTGCTGTCTTCAGGAGCAGGATTTAATACACTTGGCCACACAAGTAGCTAGGGTAGAGCCAGAAATAGTGCCCCGCTCTCCTCACCTAAAACCCCAGCCGCTGCCACAAGCCTGCACACTCTCCACGCACAGTGATATACAAAATAACCAAAAAAACCTCATACCAATTGTGTATATTTATACGTACTCACAAGAGAGATAGAAAGCCTTGTATCTTACGTATGTAAGTTTTTGTCTCTATTTCTCTGACATGGAATAATAAACATTTGACTGCAATAAGCGCCGAACACCATGAGTTCCCATTCATGTCTGTGGACCTCTGCCTGCTCAGCATGTATGAAAGCAACACTGCAAGAGCTTACAAACTGGAAGATCACTTACTTTATCTTGCCCTAGCGTTTCCTTCTGCTAAATGATGGCTTTCATCCAACAGGATAAACAGCACAACAAAACGGAGCAAGCCGTTTGCTGAAACGCAACCTCTCCAAACACAATGTGCTCCACAACTCCTGCAAATGTAGCTCACAAAGACCAAGTAATTCACGTTGCATCTCTGATAACATGCCAGCTATTCTGCAAAGTTGTGCAGGCTGTTCACTCTTCTTACTTCCCTCACCTTCACACACACACCCCCCGTCGCTGCCATTTTCAGAAACCCTCTGCTAGCTCTTGTTGCTGCAGGAAGGTTTCCTTCAGCTGGGACTAGTTGCAGGTCTCCAAGGAGGGGTGCACTGGTGCAGCAGGGATCTCCTCAGCTCATTGCGAGGGCTTTGCTAATCAGGTCATCTCTGCTGCCTTACATCATACTGGGTATATTAGGCTTGTGTGGTAGCCTGCATACAAACAAGCGCTTAAATTGCATATAGTTTGTTTTCTCTGTTCTCAGCCAGCCTTTGAAACTACAATCATTTTGTATCACTGTCTTTGTTTTCACCTACAGCCACAAACTCAGAGAGCATAATGAACTCCGCTGCAAAGAAAAAAGGGATTCAAGGGATGTTTATGGCTATTCTGCATCGTACACAAGTCTCCACATCAAATTTCACCCTGGGTTCCCTTGCCTTTCTTGTTCACACACTTGCTAAAAGTGGCAGGCTTTCTCATTCCTTGGCAAAGCAAAGCATAAATAAGTAAATGTAAAAAAAATTTTAAGTTTTTGGCACTTTTCTTAAAAATCACAGCAAAAGAGATAGCGGGGATAAACTGTAATCCAGCTCACTGCAAAAGCATGAACTTGAAGTCAAACCATTTCCCTCCAGTTAACACAAGTTCCTTCCACTTTTTCCCAGTCCAGCACAACACCTTGTGGAGAAAAAAGAAAAAAATAAAAAGACAAAAAGACAGTCAAGCACCCACAAAAGCTTCTACCTACGAACACAAAGCTAATCGCGTATATTCACCAGACCACACAGCAATGTTTCTTTTCCTTTTTTTTTTTTTTTTTTTTTTTTTTATCTTCAGCGCACCATCCAGCTGATCCTGAATCACACTTTATCCTGAGTGGCCAAGTTGAATACAATTATTGTTAACGTCTCATAAGTGCTAATTAAACTGTAATTCCCTGTTAAACAGCATTTTGGCAAGTTTTCAGTACCAAAATATTTCCTTCACCCACAAATTAGTGTAGCTACAAACCAGAAGTTGGAAGATCCACCTAACAAAAATATTACTAGTATTTCGTCCTCTGTCATGGATATTTGTTCCCCTCAAAAGTGAGATCTGGGATGAAAAAAACCCCTCCTGTCTTGTTGAGACATTTGATCCCCAGGTGGGATGTAAATTAAAGCACTGGCCATCTTGTCCTTAAGCAAGCAAGCTCGAGTGCAATTCCCACCACAGAACAAAAATCCCTCTGTCCAACACAACAGGGAGCAAGCAGCAGGACTGTGCTCCTCTGTCTCCCCCACTGTCTGCTGTCCTAGGTCGTTGCTTATTTTATCTGTGGCCGTGGAAAACCAGGCTGGCCACTGTCACCAAGGGATTGTGGTCTCCGGCTAGAGGTTAGCCTTTCCTGGCAGCAGCCGCACACCACCAGCCTCTTCCTGCTGCCCCCGGAGCAGCAGAAAAAGCAAGCCTGACTCCTCAAGCCCTCCCGTGCCTCTTTCCCCATCCCTCTTGTTGCGTCAGCAGGAAACAAAGCTTTGGCCCAGCTTCAGATACTCATCCTTGAGGAGGCAAAATTCAAATCTGCTGCCCCCGAAGAGCCTTGGGGTGGCTCTGTGGGCGAACCCAGCGAAGGACATTTGCAGCTAAAGCAGACACAACGCGTTCTCTAACCAAACTTGTCTGATAGCCGGGGGCAGGTGGCGCATTAGCTCTCCCGGGGTCTGCGGCAGATTCCCTGTCCAGAACACAATATAATGCAATAGTCAAAGCCTGGATAATGTGTCTTGTCTTTACCCCAGAACAATAAGAAATTAAGAAATTGTTACTTCCCTCTGGAAAATGAGACCGAGCTCTAACTACTGCAACACAGTGACAGGCAGCTACAGCACAACCTTCTGTGTATCAATCTTGTCAATAGTCAGCGACACCGCCTATTTTAATCATGAACTTCTCCTAGGCAGTGGATTAGTAACATTGCTAATTGGCAGCTAAAGACAAATAGAAAATGACCCAGCTTCTCGTATGTTTTAAACCTGGGTACATAGTCCTTACACATCGCAAGACTAAGATGTGGAGTGTTTCTGTACTATTAAATGCTCTGTTTCTATACAATTAAAAGCCCTCAGTAATGGTGAGTGGAATACAATTAATATGGGATGGAAAACTGTTGTTTTGTAAAACAAAAATTAAGCAGGGAGGCAGGGAGAACTCTTCTGTCTTAACAGATTTTGAAAATTCAAGGTGAGGAATGCCAAAAGCTGGAAACAATGAGCCCTGACTCTTGTTCAGTCTAAGAGCACTCTGGTAGCAAAAAGGGTCCTCAAAGAGAGTGTTTACACCACTCCAGAAGTGTAGTGAGACCTTAATGCATGTTTAAACATACTTTCCTCCTGGAACAGTATAAAGGGGTCTTAGTGAAAAGAAAACTTCATCTTTGAGTTTCTTATTGCTGGTAGAAGTTGGCTCTTAATTAACGAGGCTTTTCAAGCCCATTTTAGCTTAATTGTGAGCTATCAAATGTGTAAACAAGGGACCACCAAGACCAATCCTCCCTTTTTCAAAAGGCACCCATACAAAGGGTAAGAATGCCAGCTGAGCAGCGGCAGAACCAGGCAAGGAATCTGCTCTGTTGTTGCCTCACAGCCATAAAGTACTTGGCAAACAGGTTGACACTAAAAAGCAAATTAGCTAGAAATTATATTTAGTTCCTGAGAAAGGAACAGGCCTCCCCTTCTCCTTGTGCTGTGCTGGTGCAAAGCAGGTATCACTCCAAAGCTGTGTAAGCATGATGTTGAGGAATAAGGAGAATCAGGTCTGTTCAAGGCACTGGCAGCACATCTGCTGCTTCAGGTTAGATAACCATGATCTCTGGGAGAAAAGAAGACATCTCGAACGACACCTGTGGGCAATGCTGCCCTAACGACACTGTAATGGAAAATGTTTCAGTTGGGGGTTAGAAAGGTGTATTTTAAGGGAGTCAGTTCTGCTTTCACAGTAGATTGAGGCTTTCTGGAGGCTTAGAGAGAAGTGAAGCTGTATCTGGATGGAACAAATGAGGGTGAATGTCACCTGCAAAGAACGGGGAATTACCCAACTCCTTTCTCAAGTCAAGCGACAAAAGCCCAAGCAGGGCCTTTTACGTTAAACATGGACATCCCCGATGCTGGGTGTCAAATTTGTTTATCACAAGCTGCCAAAGATTTAGCTTTTTGGCACTGAGTAAGTGGGAATCTTAGATGGTGATACTGTGTTGTCACGGTGACCTCAGCAGGCTTATGTCCATTTGTAACTGTTAAATCAAATCAAATATTTCATAACTAATACAAAGGAGGGAAAGGAAAGATTTTAGAAGCTTTGTGCCGAGTCCTTTTCTGCATGCTACAAACGGGATTCTTCAAGCCCACATGGAGGAGGTTAATACGCCAGAAATTCAGTGAGAAATGATCAGCTTATTTAGGCATCCTTAGAAATTTTTAGTTTTCACATCGAAAAATCTCAGTTTAAGCCTGTTACCTCTGAAGTCAATTTAAACTCTCACTAAATGCAACAGAATACTTATTTCATATCTTCCGGAGGTGGTGTGTGCAGTAAGTGTAGACTAACAGGTCTGTTACACCCAAGTTTAGTTTAAATTAGGATGTGATTGCATAGCTAAGCCAAGCTTCAGTCAGGTTTTAGCTGACACAAACTGTGGTTGCCATCCTCTCGTTCCCCACCCCTTCCATCTTTTATACTGGCACCAGTGCTTATGGAACTAGGTGGTAAGCCAATCAGGTTGAAAACTAACCTTCCTGAGAAAAAACAACCATTTTCAGCTGGATCTGGCATACTGTGTCATCACAAGAACCAGCTTTGGCTGATGTGGAGCAGCACCCTAGATGTCACTGCAAGCTTTCAGTAGCAATGGTTTTAAAATACCAGGCAGCTTCTCCCAACCCAGCTGTCCACGGTCAGACACAAGGAATGAAGACTGCAGCAGTGAAACCTGTGGAACAACTTTTATGCTCAAACAGCTATGCAAGCTTATACAAATATTAAACTCAAAAGACCACAGTTATAGCTGGACGGGCTCCGCTCTAAGCACACAGCATCCTAGCAAGTGCAGCATTAAGACCTGAAATTTATTTTCTATCACAGGACCAAATTCTGATGGTTCCAGTGATTTCTGAGTTGCATTCAGTGAGAAGCCTGCTGAAGTCCAAAAGCTGAGACACTGAGTAAAGAGTACTTCGGTATAAGTAAGGATGGCAGTATCTAGACCAGAATTTGCCCTAGACGCTCAGCCTTTAGACATGACTGCTCACCACAAGTCACCCATGCTGCATACCTCCATCTGGCAAGAGTAAGAACTCCTAATTGAATATATATAATTGCTCAGTGTCGCAAGACTCCTCTTCAGAAGGTCCTCAGGCCAAATTTCACCCACAAATGCATCTATGCAACTTGTACTTACACAAGCGAGAGTCTTGTATTCATATCCCAGGGTAGGAAAAGTACTCCTGATGACCCATCCTCCCCCTCCTTTTTTGCCTATACTTACAAAGTAATTATAGTGCAACAAGTATGGTGCTTAACATCATACAAGGTTTCTGCTGATTCCCTAAAGGTGCAAGGAAGAGCTTCCTCACCCCCATGCCCCACTCGCAATGTCAGAACCTGGCTCCTGCGAAAGATGAATGGAACGCAGTGGTACTCAGCTCCTAGCTGCTGTCGCCTCTATTGATGCTCAAGCTAAGCCAGTTATTAGGCTTGGACTCACGGATTTTTCCCTATGGTCAAATTAGGAGCAACTGTGGGATACCTGTTTATTTGTTCTACTTTTTGGGCTCTTTTGATGGGGTGAGAGGGAGTAGGATTTTTCTTTTTCCTCTCCTTTTTTTCTGTTGCATGAAACATGCTTTACTGAGCAAATGTCATCGAGCAAACTTTCTGCCTTTATGCCACACCTGGTCAGCACTTGTGCTCCCCTGCTCTCTCCTGCCACATACTGTAATCACTAAGACTTTCTACCTTTGTCTTAATGACTTAACACTTGTTACAGACGGGCAGGTGATGTTGGGGGAGCTGTGGTGCATGGCAGGTGTTCGCCAGGGCCCCTTTTCATTGTAAACTTTTATTTCACAGTTACTGTGAGCTGCAGGAGGCAGGGTTCGGTGACGTGGGTGGTCTTTCACAGCCCTTTCCCTTGCTGATCTAAAGCAAGTCTCTTACTGTCTGCAACATGTACATTAAATACTGTCAGTCTCCTCTCCTACCACAGCTCTTTTTTACTTCAGTGGAGTTATTTCTGATTCACACTGGAAAGCAGAGAGAGGAGGAAAAATAAAATCGGGCTCAGTCCTGTAGTGAAACGTTCTGTCTCTCAAAACATTAAACCATGAACACCTTTTTATTTTTAAAATCAATTCTAATTCTAATAAGGGAGCAGAAGAAACATACTGATCGAGCAATGACACAACATTCACCTCTAAGAGGCTGCTGAGAGCTCTATATGGTACCCAAAACTAGAAGTCTGTAATGGAAAATGCTGACAAACTACAGCTATATATGGATGATCTCTTATAAACAAAAATAAAGTGATTTATAAAACATCCATTTAAAGTGACCAAAACCTCATTGCTCACTCATTGTCATCTCTGCTTCTTAAAAAGTGCATGACTTCCTAAAATGCTTTCCAAAGTACGCAAAGAGTAGTAATTAGAACTGTAATGATTATTTCATTTATAAGGAACTTTCCATTAGGGATCTGCACTATATTTGAAAATACACCTGAAAAAGTTGTTTGAAGCCAATAGAGTGACTTCTCTGGGTCTGGACCAGGTACTTTGCTTCATTTTCTGGCATTTTTACTACTAGAGACATTATTTTAAATACATGAAAAGCTTTCACAAAGTTACATCTTTGGATCATTCACAGCTTTCAAGAGAAGATTAATTTATTTTTAATTATATAAACTCTAAATCATCCTAATGCAACCTGACCTAGCCATGTCCTCCTCCTCTAAAGGAGGCACCTCCCCTGACTCATCAACCCATGGAAAATTATAGGATAAGCATCTGCCACAAAAATATTTTCTGTCTTTGTCACTACATTGTAAAAAGGAGATTAAAAACAAAATCTGTTTCATTTATCTGAGTAAAAGCCTTGTCTGCAACCTTGTAGGCAGGTGGCTGATGCAAAGCAATGGGCAGATCCCTGGATCGCTGCAAATGTCTGGGCATAGGGACTTCTCACCATGCACTTCACAGTCCTTGCTGTGTTGGACTCCACCATGATTACAAGAAAAAAACGGAAAGCAGTTTTGCCTAACCACAGACTGCATATAGTTGAAGGAAAACTCTTAAAAGCCAGTGTCTTTGTAAATGCTGAGTTCTATCAGCACAGTGCTGCTTTGAGACATGTATTTTTACTTGAGACAGTTGAAAAAGTGTATTCCCGTCACTTTTTTTTTTTTTTTCTTTACTGATTTCAGATAGCCAAATGGGACAGAGATTTGAGGATCTGGGATCTAGAGACCTGCTCACAGTTCAGAGACCCCAGCAGCACTGAATTCAGCATATTAAGGCAGGACTTAGAGCACAAAAATCAACCTACATCTAAAGATTCACATGAAAGTGCTTCTCTGAGAATCTGAGACTGATGGTATGAGGATGGCAGAATCTGGTTCAGTCCTTTAACTTTTCCAATTTGAAGGCCAGAAGAGTCTATAACCATTTTCCACATTCAGAAGTCACTTCAAGAATCTAAATCTGTTTAAACCCCAAATTTAATATACTAAAAATGGGGAGGGAAGGTATCTCTGTTGCCTCCTTCCCACAATTTAAAACACACCAGCTATTAAAACAGCAAGATATTTAAATGACTATTCATTCTGATTTTTTTTTTAAAGCAGTGTTAGGCTTTCACCTGTATCATTATTATGTAGGCAGTGACAGATGGCAATGGAAAAATATAAAATAACTCTTGGAGTATTAACTTTTTTTCAGTACCGTATGTGTCAGATTCTTTAGCATAAATAAATGGCATTACACAGTCTCATTAAATCTATACATCTGTGTAGTAACTTGCAATTTATGGATATTTTCTGACACAATGTTCAAACCAACAGGTTTAGCTCACATGTTTCTTTTCTCACCATGCCATCTCCAAGTCACCAGAAAAGCAAACAAAAGCAAAACCTTACAGTAAATATTCCTGAAAAATTCTATGATAAGATTTGCTATTCATCATCTACACATATTTAAGGGAAAGAGAAGGGAAGAGGATGGTGGGATCATGGAAGAAAGGGGCTGGAGGGAGTTGGCAAGTAAAACAGATAATTAGGTATCTAAAAATTTACATACCTAACAAGTAAGGAATGATTCCTCAAGTTAGATTAAAACAATAAGAATGTGGGGGCACATGCACATTTTCTTGTATCAACCACTTAAACACTGAAAGCACCCACCACATTTTCACTGCAGTACCCAAGACTGCTGAGTGGATGCCCCAATCAGTGACTCCAACAAGAAAGGACTAGGGATTGCAGGACCAAACCCCAAGCTGAAATGTTTCAGCGTGCTGAGGAGATCATATGATGCACCATCACCAAACAAGTTAAAAGATGCTGCAGGTGGTTTTGAGTACTACTTGGTATTATTCTGGAAGAGTCAAGAAGCTGGAGACATAACAGATTCATAGACTGAAGCATCTGATACTTCCTCAGGAGATACATGCAGCCCTCCCTCGAACACATCTCAAACTCAGCTACTCCTTGGAAACCGCACATTCAACCACCACGTACAGCCATGCATACAGCTCCTCTGATGGACAGCAGAACTATTTCATTTGTCTTCAGCTAGCTGCAAAGCAGTGTTTGTCCTTTGTTTTATTTAGGGGCTGAGGCTGGGCAGCATCAGGGAAGGTACTTGTTTGCCTTGTTCTAGCTTCTGCAGCCCAGGTTACACAAGGGAGAGTGGGGACACTGCTCCTCCTGGGAGCACTCCCAGGCCCATCTTCATTCATCCTTGAGCAGATGCAGGGCAGCTGCAGAGACCTTGCAGCTGCTACAATCTGTCCCAGTTAAAGAGTCTCTTTTGGGGCAACAAGTCATCTTTGAGATCCCTGCCTTTAACACAACAGTCCACTGCTCTAGCTGGTGAAAGTGGATGCAGCACCACTCACTATTACTAAACGTTCATTAAAGACAAAAATCCATAAACATAGCTGCAAAGAACAAGCACCCACCAGGGAGGAGTACAGCAGCCCTGAAACTAAATTCCCTATTGCTGTGTTTCAAGAAGTACCTCGTTTTCCAACTCCCATGAGAGTACCTTTGGAGATGTGCTCCAAAGAGCTCCAACGGGTCTGGAGAGCTGTTAATACCTCCAAAATATCAGAGTATCAAGAAACATTCCTGCTTGAACATCAAGTCACATCTTACAGTCAAACTCAGACCTCATGTACGTGACACATTCCCATTGGAAAGCTTAAATTTGGCATTAGCAGCAACTTCTGCACATCACCCTTTTGTCTCCTTGGGTAAAGGATCTGTTGGGAGCTATTTACGTACTGGCTCTTTTCCTCTAGGAGGAGCTGGTATCTCTGCCTAAAATTAAGATTGCTTGACACTTCCTACGATGAGGCCCTGTTTTTTACTTGCTTATCACTTTGCCAAAAACAATTTAGGCTGAAATTTATAGGCAATATTTTAAATTTTTTATGTGAAACTGCAAATCAAAACAGTTAACTGGCTCTGACAAAGAGGTCGGAGAAACCACCACCACTGGTTCTTAGAGTTCAAGTAAGGTGATCCATGACTAGCCGGCTTTTCTACGGATTTGTACCCACGGTCTCTTTCAAGCCCTCTTTCCTTGCAGCAATCCTAATTGGGGTACCTGCTGCCAAACAGAAGAAGAAACATCTGAGTTCCACTTGCCTTCCCCCTCACTAACGAAGGCCAGCAATCCCAAGAGATCCTCTGACCATGCCCCAAATTTCATCTCATGGGTACACTTCTTCTACTGTGTCAGTAGAAGAAAAGTGAGACCCAGAGACACAAAAGATCACTAACATGCCTTACTTTGTTTTTGAGGATGGGTCATGTGCATTTAAAAATCATTACTCACTGCAATGAAAAGAAGAAAGAAAAAAAAAAAAGGAAATAATTTGGCATCCTAAGAGCCTCACTAAAGCTCTTTAAAGTGCATAATTCCATCACCGTACTGTACATAGCACACAATCTCTGAGGGGTAATTATCCATGGATTGGAAGCCAGTGTGAATATACACACAGTCAGTCAATATGATGTTGTGCTTGCTGCTGCTGCTTCTCTTTTTTTTTTTTTTTTTTTTTTAAATCAATTTTAATTGTTGTAGATCTATTTCTGCTAATAAAAGAGAGTGAACTGATTCTGGTCGGATAGATTTCTGGATACGGAAAATGAGTGAGCAAAACATGTGAGAGTACTTACTGTATTACCAGAAATATTTATAAATGGCTCTTCCCTCCCTCAGCTGGCAGAATATCAAAGCACTGAGGAAGCAGCACGGATGGCTTCTGAAGGGATGAAGAAAGCAAAAGTCCACTCCTTCTCCATCAACCTGGGAAAGCAATGCCACAGAGCTCTGGCAGAAGCCCAGACTAGAACTGCTCTAACAGCAACATCCCCCCTCTTGTCAAAGGGCTAACGCTATTCTGAGTGCAAACTGTATTAAGAAAGGATCACAAATGAGCCTCTACAGGGAATATATAATGTGTCTACTGGGTTATGACAACATATGAACTGGAGATCCAAGGTTTTTTGTAATTCAGATGTGATTCCTGGGACTGTTAGTCATTCCAGCTGAGGACAATCATACTCTCTGAAGGCTTGATGCCTACATACATCAAGACCAACCTAGACTCTTTGGGCTTGACAATAATGCAGCCGTCCCTATAAAACACAGCACTATCACAGTGTATTAGGTGTATTTATATCAGCAAAATAAAAACGTGGAGACAAGCACATTTTCAAGCGGCACATAGAGAATCAGCTGTATCCTTGCATGAGAACTTGGCTGAGAAAGAAAGGACTGCACCACGAGCTCCTGCACGAGGATTTCTGCAGAGGTACACACACACAGAGTGCTATACTGGGACTCAGATTCCTGTGCTTTTGCATAACTCATACCTGTACACAGATTAATGAGGCTTTCTAGAACTGGATTAACCAAATACACGCTCTGAACTCTGATCATTGTTTGTTTCCACATATCCCACTTGTGTTAATGCAAAGGCATACAGGCCAATTGTGGTCTGCAGATTTACCTGGGAGGAGGCAAGCACCCCGCTGGGCTGCTGTGCTCCCAGCTGCCCCTGTGCACAGCCAGGCGCTGGCTGTGACGCCCAGGCTGCAGGACTGTCCCAAGCCTGGTGTTCGTTCTCATCGGTGGAGAACTACAACAAGGTGCACCAATTCCCAAGTTAGCTTGTGCATGTGAAAATGCCTGGGGGTCCTGATTCAGTGCAATACTTAAGCAATCACAGGTCTTTAACGTTAAAGTCAACAGGACTTCGGTACATACATCGGTAATTACATGAATTCATCACTGGGCTGAGCAAGCATGTTCCAGCTCACAAAAGCAATGAAAGGACAACGTGCAGGAAGAACGAAAAGCCTTCAGGAAAGGATTAGTAGTGTCACAAGTTAAACATCTCCTCCCTGATGACATACAGGATTGGGTCAACTGTGCAGACAAGCGAGAATGCTGTAGCATTAAGTTAGAAATGGTAATAGCCTTCTTAAACTACTGCCTGTAGTAACATTTCAGATAACAAACACAGAATACTAATGTACAATAAGCAATAGTTTAATAGCTCTCCTGTATAGAGGAGGTAGAGATTTTTCAATGTTTAACTGCATGTCGTTTCTATTCCAGATCTTCTATTTGGCTGTTTTAACTTACCTAGCAGATTTGAGTATAAGAAATAACAATAAACTTCTCTCTGTAATCAACCTCTGAAACCCTGCAACTCTTGCTTTATGGTTCTAAAAATCATAACCTAGGAGGGCTATAACCTAATAGTGATATACTGTCATTAACAGTCTACTGAATTACAACAAATAATGTAGAAGGACCTGAGCAACAACTCCACCCCACTATTTTAAAAATCACTAACAGAGGTTTGGTGACAGTATGAACACATTTCAGTTATGTAGTACTAAGTAACCTACCACTACTTATGACCAATCTTGGTTTGGTTATTTTTTTTTTAAATTGTCTTAATCCACACTAAATATAAAAGTTCCTCAGATGATTATGTCTTCTCGTAAGTACAGGAAGTATCAAGAATTTACAGTAGGTCATCCGAGTACCCTTGCTCACAGCAAGCAGAAAGTAGTTCAGCACCTACTGAAATAATTGCCAAGCAAGGAAAAGATAAAGATATAAAACAAATTTATTGGCTGTCTAGCAGACTTTACATTCAATTTTCTCTTGTCACATTCTCATCAGGTGTATGTACCCGCACAATTCCAGTTGCAAAGGTTATCATCAGAACTGTGTCAGATTCAACTACCCTGGTGCCAAATTTGATCTGAGGGGTTCAGCGAGGCAGTGTGCATACTCCCAGGTAGGACATGTAATTTTATATATCACATGCGATGCTTCATTTATCTGCTTTCATGTGCATTGTGGTTCCATTGATTTCCTTTAATGTTTCCAAACATTCATAACCCCATTATTCATGCATATATGCTAAACAGTCTTTGCAGAAAGTGACTGTTCATATAAGCAATGCCTCGTTACTACTCTGTTGTCAAGTTTCTGGCCTGGGGCTTTGGGATCATTGGCTTCCTTAAAGACATCATCAACAGGGGATTCTCACTCTAGGGTAAGAATAAAGCATCTACCATGACGCAGAGCCTGAGATGCTTAAAGCTTGATTTATTTTAGGCAGCTGCACCCCGCACACATGGAGGTGGAATATTCCAGTCTCCAACTTTCAGTTCTGGTGGGAGACATAAGGAAAATAGAGTTTTTTGCAGTAACTACTAAAAACAAAAAGAAAGAAATAATCACATGGGTCAAACAAACAGAAACATTTCATTTGCTATAAAAATAATTAGAGCTGACTCGAGACATTTATTTGAGCAAAAATAAAATAAAACATTTCTGAAGTTGTATAACCTCCCCCTTTCAAGTGCTGGCCCTTTTGAGCTGAAATACATCATTTTGAAACAAACATGGAAATGTTTTCTACTTTCGAACATCAAAAGCCATTTCAATGTTGCTGAAGTGTTTTCTCCCCCAACATTTTCATCTAACTTGACTCAAATCTCATTCTGGTCCCGCTCACAAGCTGCCTTTTTTGACAAATTTATTACTTGTCATTTCCACCTAGCATTTTCCACAGCAAGCTTGTTCCCAGCAGGCTGTAAGGATGCAAACCAGTTTCAAGCTAGTCTTCTGCATCAGGAACTAAGGAAGCACTGAAACTGTTTAAATCAAGGAATTTCTGAAACAGGCATTGTTTAAAACTAAATAAATGGAAAAAATAAAAAAGCGAACATTTGAAACCTCTGTATGTCCTTAACTGTTTGATGACATAGTTATATCATATTTTGGAGAGCCAAACAGCTGTCCCTCCTATCCCTTTCTTCAGCACAGACGGTTAATTCAGAAGCCTTCACTGTGCTCCTGGCTGCCCAGCCACGACAGGGATAGAGGACCTTTGCAGTCACTCACCTCCATGGGGCCTGGAGCCATACCCTCTGCTGTGGCTGGAATGGATCCAGCTGAAAAGTAACCTGAGGTGGGAAAGGGGTTGCTGATGGAAGTACAAGGCTGGGAATAAACAGAAAGGGGGAACAGTGGCTGGGTATGCCTGTGTGAGTAGTGCTGTCCCCAGACAACAGGAGCGGGCTCCTCAAGGTCCCAGCTTTCATCTCCTGCATGCACTTTCTGCCTGTCACAAGGTGCAAGTCTGGGTTCAGCTCTAGCTCTGCTCCCAAACACAGGTAAGACCAATGAAGTCAGCACAAGACTGCTATAGATCCTACAGTGCCTAGCTGAATTTATAAAAGCCCCTCACTTCTCTGAGCCCTAAACTTTCACTCAAAATCAGTTAAGGCTCTTTCATAAATCTTACGTGGCATCTAGTTGCATCCTTAGGTGCCTAAACACATGTTTACACAGGAATCTAAATCTCTTTACAAACTCAGTTCATCTACAAAATAGACGTTGTAATTCTTTATCTTATGGGGGTTCAGCGACAATAAATTGATTAACGTTGGAGATTAGTGTGCATGTGCTGAAGTCAATGAAAGCAGAAACTAATCCTAATTCAGTGTAAGTGACATACACTTCTTACAGGAATCCCAGCATTTGTAAAGCCAGTGCCTTTTCTATCAGGGACAAGATACATCTGCTTGCAAAGAAACTTGAACAATTTTCACTCCATATATTTTGGCTCAAGCTAGTAGTAGCAGCCTGCCTCTTTTATGAGCCCTTCAGAAAAAATATCTCTGTACATCCTTTAAGTTCTCTACTGTTGGGTTCAATGAGATTAATGCAGAAAAACTTGGATCATAAATTCAAGCGACAACTGAAGTTTAACACAGGCTGCAAGAAAAAGAAAGGCAGGCAGGACTTTGCATATGTTTGCACAAAAGAGAAATTGTTCAAGCGAGTGGGAGGAAATTTCTAACACTAATGTCTTATAACATGACCCCATGCCAGTTGAGATGTCTTTCACAAAGACCACATCACGTGCTGTTGATTCCATGACGCGTTATTTCCAATGTTAAAAGAAAAGTATGGCTGGATACTGTGCTAACAAGGAAAATTAATTTGTGTCATTATCGTAAGTTTTTCTTATATTGCAAACAGAATACACTGATTAAAAAAAAAAAAAAAACAAAAACAAAACAACCCAGAATCTGGATGTTAATTTAAGGAAAAATAGGTCATTAATAATAATTTGGAAGGAAAAAGTAACTACATCTGCTAAAATAGTATCTGCTTGAAGAGACATGGAACAAAATCCTATCTAATATTTACTACATTTTATTCTCTCCCTCTATAAACAGAGCACATGACTAGCGCTGGCTTTAAAGAGGGTTTGCATTATACAGAAAATGTCAAGGTTGTCGTTGAGAAAGCTATGAAGATGATATAGACCCCGACTGAAACAGAGGGAAGAACCCTACCCCCTTTGGGGTCTACAGCGACACTGAACACTTCCTCAAGTTGACTGAGCCCAAGCTCTCTGTGGCACTGCTACAGCCTCTACCTTCTAAGCTAGAAAGAGTGTTGATCATGCATCTGTTGTCATCAGAAATTCCATCTGGATTTTAGAAATCTTCTCAATTTAGATCTCATCAAGACTTGCACACATCTGCAGAAAGCTTTGATTTCTAGACACCAAAGGCTTCCAAGCAGGAAAAAAGCTTCTCTGAATAGTTTCCCACCCACTCTTGCAGCAAGACTGATAACAGTACATTTGTGCCTGTGCTTTTGGATAGAAAAGGTACACACATATATAGCTATATACACACATGTGCTTCGGCTGGTGAAGCTATGCTCTTTTCTTAGCTTGGGTTTGGATGTCCTCACTCAAAAAATATCACAGCATCCTGAACTCATCAGAGCACTGTCTGCCCTAGAGTCCAGCACCACAGGTTTTAATGAGGAAATGTCTGTGTTCATAGGTTTTGTTTCTACTGTATCTTTATCTGCTGCCTGGAGAATTTAGGTGCAGGAAAGAATGTGGATATCAGCTGGATACCAAACATCATCGGCCACTGGTGAGTGAAGCAAACGGCAGGACTGAATGGAATGGATTTGACCCAGAGGTTACCAACTTTTCAAAATACTGCATGTGACCAGTCCTTAAATAGATTAGATGACACATTCTCAGCCAAACGCAAACCAGAAAATGGGATTGTTATCCTCCTATTTGCCCGCTTTTTGGAAAAAAGGGAGGGCAAACTTTCAACCTTCTTAAAAAGGCAGTGAGCTTTCTGCATTCCTGACCTTTCACTTGCAGAGGGAACGCTTATTTCTTGCTGAGCTATGGCTCTGATCATCCTTGCCAAAGCTAAGATGTACACGAGCTGGCTTACCCTTGTTTCCACTGGCTGCTGGAGCACGCCAAAGAGACTGTGTGCCCTACTGCCTTAAGCACCGAGCCAAGCAATGTGATACTTTTCAGAACCTTATATAGCACTTTAAGAGCTGTATAGAGGAGCTCGAAACAGGATGACATACAGGGCAGCGGTGCAGGGAAGTTGAGAAATGTCTTCTACTCTGGCTGTGAAGCAGATCAAATGGTCAGTTCTAAAGTGGGGCACGATAACTCCCAAAATTTTTGGAGTCAAAAGTTAGTTGAAAGACTAGAATAACACAGAGTAGGAGGGGAAAGTGGATGTGATCACCCACAGACAAAAAAAGAAGGTTTATTCAAGCATTGCAGTATGACAATCATGCATTGCAAATACCCCTGTGAAGTGAAAATTTGCAGTCAGTACTGGAGGCCTGGGGTTTCAGCATTCACAAGGTAGGTCAGCTAACCGAAGCACTTTGGGAACTGCGTTTGGCTTTGTCATTTCTCCCAGTAAGCCCAACAGGAAACATTTGTGCTGAACTACTACTTCTAAATACCTGAGTTACTGTTTGAACAGACTTACTACTACCCCTTCCATCAGAGCTGTGCCTACAGATCCTAAAAAATGCCAGGATCCCTTCCTGCCCAGCGCTCTGTTTTACCCAGCATCAGAAAACGGTGCAGCAAGTCAGGAGGTCTGTACCTGCAGTGCCCATTTATCCATCCTGTTATTTAGGGTAGTGCCTAATATGTGGCGCAGTCCTACAATTCTACTCGCAAATTAAGAAAAAGGGATCAGATTTTCATTTTTCAATCACTACAGTGTATATCTGGGGTGCTCTCTACCAATATCAGCACAGACAGAGTGTATCTTCAGGCCTGAGGAGAAGAGAATTTGGCCCAAGATGTTAAAGGGTTATTTTAAGGAATGCCTTTTTTTTCTCTCTCTCTCTCTCTCTCTCTCTCCATTTGTTTGTTTTGGAATTGATACCAGGAAAAAAAAAATGTAACTAGGAAACAGAATACATAACCGCCTGAGGTGATGTACAAGAAGTTTCTTCGCATTCTCTGACTTTTTCCTGGTTAAAACCAGTTTGCCTGGGGATGGGCCAGCTTGGTTTCGGCTTCTCCTGCTTTCCCAGCATTCCACAGACCAACATGACCTTCATTAACTCAACACAGCAACTGGATCCAGCTAACAAAATCCAACACATGTAGGCACTTGTCCCCCTTGTCCTCAAGGGTAGAGAAACAAGGATACAGTTGTTCCAAAACTGGCCTTGCCATTTCCAATCCTTATCCTCGCACAGCAGATGCTATCAAGACTGCTTGTTGCTGGTCAAAGGCTGCCGCAGCTTCTCTGCACCCTTTCTGCTCGCTGGATTAACACCCAGTTGCTCTCTTAAGGAACTGTGGATCTAGTGAGGGAGCTTCATGAAAAATAGTTTACAACAAATGATAAATAACTAGTAGTCAGCTCTATACTTTTCTTGGCTGAGTGTCAGGGTATTTGTTACTGAGAACATGGACTTATCCCAATTTAAAAAAAAACAAAACAACAAAAACCCAAAACGAAGCAACAACAGAAAACCTCAGAATTGTAGCAATCTGGACACAGTTTGATGGATTAGGGGGCGTGGGTGAGGGAAAGATCTAGTCAGTCTGCAAAACTACATATCTAGAGATGCAACAGAGATAGTGGGGAGTGAACTCAAGATAACAGCCCGGCCTCATATTTCATTATTTATTCAAACTTTTCATGTTTTCAGCAGAAATTCCACTACAAAAAAACACAAAAAACAGTCCAGTAGCTATTAGCAACAGAAAACAGGACACTATTATGAGCTAAAAAAAAAATAAAAATCTCTCTTTGTACCATTTACACTCAGGACCAACACTGACGAGCCCAGACTTGGCAGCAGCAGGTCTTATATGCTGCCTACATCCTGCTGCCTTCAGTAAAACTATTTTTCTGAATTTACAGGTTAGTGAACAAATGAAGTTTCAGACCTAGTAACTCCAAAATTGGACTCCGCACCTCATCTAGGGCAGAGGACTACAGTACATAGAGAGACTGCATTATTTTATTGACTATGCTTTTTGACATGCGATACCATTACTTGTGACAACCTTACAAATGTTAAAGCGCATATTAATACACAAAGACTCTTGCAGTGAAACCAGTCCTTTACAGATCCAGAAGCAGAAGCTGAAGCCTTGCTCTAGATGAAGCCTAAAGCCATTCTGAAACAATTCAGTAAAGGGTTATTTGCTTTAACTGAGACAGGGAACCAAAGGCAACTGGGTGTGATGCTGGTCTGGTCACTTCCTCGAGGAGATGAAAACTGGCACACCTCCTATGCAGGGACCATGTAAGAACAAGGAAGACCCCTGACATATTTCTGACCATGATGTAAGTGTAAGACCTTTCCAGACTGAGACCCTTTCCCCCATTCTTTTTTAAAAATCACAAAAAAGTCCATAAAGTCCACAGACTAACGGAAATGGGCAATGGGAGGTCGTGGAGGAATAAGCCTGAATGAAGTGTTGCATAAGGAGTGTTAGGGTTTTAGGGTGTGTGTGTGGCTAGTTTAATTTGTTATACCAGCAAAGTAAGAAAGTGAAAGTGCTTCATACTTATAAAGTTCAATAAATACTTCTCAGGACTTTGCTCCTCGGTCAAGATTCCAGGTATAAACGAATAAAAGTATCATCAAGCTTGCACAGCAGTTGCTATGTCTCTGTTATTTGTGCAAACGGAGAAGTCTGTCATTTTTATCCCCAGTTTAATCTCAGACATAATCATCTGGTGGTGCTGTACTTAACCAAACTTCTCATTATAGTGCATATAAGTTCCACTAGCAGAAGGCACCCTGGATGATGCTACAAAGATCATTACTGTTATGAGCATATAGTATATCAAAACAACCACTGTATTTAAAGTAACCAACAAGAGAGATGTCCTCACCATAATCAAATTCCAGAATGGTTTTATGCACACATTCCCATCTGTCTTTGTCCTTCCCCATGGTGATTTTAACTATCACCTCACCATACCATTTACTGCTGCGAGGGCAAATTTATGCCACCTAGTTTTGCACATCTAACAGCTAGTTAGCCAAGTCCCAGCTAGCACTGTCTAGGTTCCCTGTGAAGTCAATCCAAATAAATAAGCATCTCCAGAGGGCAAATAATTTCATCCCACCTGTTCTGTGAGATGATGATTTTTGGAAGAGCCTACAGAGTAAGATGAAATGACTAGTTTGGACTAGATATCTAGCTTCTGCAAGGCTGAAGTTCCTAAAATGAACCTCTCGTGGACAGGACTATTCAGTGCAGAACTTCACAGATCCTTCCACAGAAGTTGGAAGATATTTTAATCAGCTATTTCAGCTGAAACCATTTAAGACAACAGTCCTAAATCATCTTCAGAGCAAGTCACCCTCACTAGATATCAAGCAAAGCTGGACCATACTGCTATGCCTTCCCAACTTTGGTAGGGATGCTCAAATTCACCATCACCATTCTACTTTCTCGCCTTCAAAAATCCCAAAAGGACATGGCTTGTCCATGTTTTCCATGTGATGCTGAAGTCAAGTTCTTACAATATTATAAACCCTGTCTGGACTTGAGAAAGTTTTATTCAGAGTATTTTACATTACTGGAATTTCTTATATCAAACTCCCTTTTACAGAGCAGAGACTAATTTATGCCAGAAGAAAATCTTGTACTTACTTTAATTATTTTATTGGTTCCTGGAAGAAGAAATACAAACTTAAACCGGGAAGCGGGAAAGATAATGTGCACTTGTCTTCCACATACAGTCAAAGTCCTTCCAATGATACTGGTTTTAGTAATGCCCAATATCTACTCTTGCTTCAAGTGGTAAAAACCAGACCCTTTTCTCTCCCCTATTCCCACGGGAGAAACAACCGCAGAGAAATAGCAGGAGTGAAAAGACATGGGGAGACACACTCACCTATGAAAGCTTTCACATACTACAACTTTGAGACAAGGTTACAAGCATTCACCCAAAGCATGGTATGTTGAGACACCACTACTGTTAAGTCACTGTGAAACAATGAAAGGAAAACTACCAATAATGAAGGGGGTGGGGTGGTTTGAGAAGTCCAGAGTCAGGTAGAATTTGGACACATTAACATCAGTGAGGTTGTTATGAGCTTCCAGTCTGACGTCTCCACCCACAGAGCTTTGCCTATCAATGTTTGCACAGATGCCACAGGTTGTTGGCTGTCACCTTTCCCTAAACCACTGATGCTCTTTCTCTGTGAGTGCCAGAAGCAGGTAGTTCAAAGGTTTCTATCAACTTGTTTCACTCCCTTGTATACGACAAGCACATTTCGTACGCAGCTCTTCTGAGGACAGTCCTGAACTCTAATGGTATGACCAATGTAATTAACTCAGGATTCATTACAGGCGTGCTGTGATCCACCCTGAAAATACCTGGACACGTGGCTGCCCACCATGCTAAGTCTTCCTTCCCGTCAAGCTTCCAGCCAGGACACTGAGCAAAGCCAGGTTTAATCCCACGTTATGAGTGTGTATGAGAGCATACTGCTCGAAAAGAGCAGATTAATAGAAGCTGGAGTTCCTCCTTACTCCACGAGTATTGCTAGGGCAGAAGTCCTGCAAGCTGACTCACACAGTTCCCCACCCTCTCTGAAAGAAGCAATCTTGTTGAAGAGACCTATAAACTTAAACAGAAAAGAAACATTACGAGTTTTCTCAAAGGGGAAAAAAAAAAAAGGGAAAAGACGGACAGAAAAAAAGGCCATATAGAAACACACAGAGAATTTAGCTACGCTCGGATAGTTTCTAGGACATAAAAAAAAAAAAAGTAATGGAGAAAAATAACTACTTTCTTAAATTTCTAAAAATTCTTATTTTCTAAAGTAACTTTTATAAAAGCTAGTTAGTACTCAAGAGCGTTGTACCATCTACATTCTAAAACAGATCTGCAACATAAAAATTAGAAATTAAAAAATCCTCTCTCAGAAAACACTGTGTTCTGGTTTTTAAACTCTGGCTTTTCACAGCTCCAGGTTTTCTCCTGATTTTCAAAGCACAGCCTGGTCACACATAACTCAACCAGAAGGACAGGCAGTGCCTAGCCTGCAGTAGCATGGATATGAGAACAAGCAGGCAAGGGATGAGGGTCTTATCCTCTAACTATTGCCAGCAACTCTGCTGGTGGAACAACAGCACGGCAACACCTCACGAGCCTGGGTCCTGGTCTGAGGGATGGAAAAAATAATTGCATTTTCCTGTAGTGAAACTGCAAAGGATTAACAGGTTTTCTGTGTTATTTAAGGGGAGCAAGGGGGAGGACTATTTGCCTTTTATTAAGAATGGCTGCTCTCAGGTTAGAGATTATTCTAATAAGCATTATCACCAGTTAGTCTGAGTTCTTTGGCTGCTGCCTGAGCAGAGCTGGAAAACAGACTTGTACTCCCTGCAACAAATTATTGACTGCTATGATTTTCAGGAAGCCCAAGGTGTGGTCCTTGCTGGCAGGTGTGAGGGTGTTTGTTTGCCAGCCTTTCCCCCAACTGGAGGAAAGGTACTAATAAAGTAGAACTGCAGAAGAAAAGCAAAAAGTGAGAGCCAGGATTCCCCTAAGTGACTTTTCGGTGTTCAGTAGACATGCACATTTTGACTACGTTGAACAACCAAAGTGTACATCAAATTACCAACACACCCCTCACCAGAAAACTGAGGTCTATGTACGGAGATGTCCGACCTTTGCTACATCTCCTTCTTCAGAGACACAGGTAACCATTATCAGGAACACAGAAAGCACAGATTACACATGCACCACACAAACCAACCACAGAGCAAATAAGGACAGACCACTGCTGTGTATCAGACCACTGCTAATAGCTACTAAAGGATATTCATGTCCTCTATGGTGATCTTTCCAAAGATTCAGATGGGATTTAATTAACTCTTCTGCCCAACACCCATCCTGGGAGGCAGGCAAGGAAATGTCCTTACCCCTTTCCTTGCAGAGAGGAGAAAAAGGAAACAGAAAGGTAAAGCAGCTTGCTTAAGTCTGACCATGAGCCAGAACTAGATTTCACCACCCCCTTCCTCCCAACCCAGTTTTCATTCCTACAGACCAGACCACCTCTCAGATCTGCTCCAGGTGAGCAGATAACACACATGCACTTCATACCACAGAAGGAGGAAAAGTCATAGTGAAAAATGACTCAAGGTTTCAAAGATTTGGTGTGATTTATAACTAAGCACCCTGGGAACAGCAGAAGCTGATGATATTCGAAAGTGAGAAGGTAAAAGCATAAAATTAGGACTGGAGCTAAGGTGCTCTGCTAAGCATGACAACCTGACTGCAAGCAGCAACGCCTGTTGCACCTCTCCAATGCCCTCAGAAGACTTCAGACACAAGGCAATTCATATTTCATTCATGAATCACTGGTACTACACCCAGTTAACATCTCACCACCCTTTTGCCACATTTTGCCTCTTTGTGTAGCAAAAGATTTAAGTTTCAGGGGAAAAAAATCTTTATCAATGGTAGCATTCCTTAGGGCACTACCAGTACAAAAACCCAAGGGATATAAAATTAAATTCCTTGTGTCCTTAAATCTTGTAAAGCGTATTTCCTAAGGGTTTCGGTTACTGAAAGGTTCAAATGACACCAGGCTGTTCAGAGTTGTCCTTTGTGGGTGTTTTCATCATTCTGACTTCCTACTCTAAAACACAACTGCTAATTCCTCCTAATTAGAAATATAAAATTTTAATCAGCCAGCTCTACCTCATACCATAATAAAGTAATACCCCTTGCTATCTCCTATTTGTAAAAAGCTGGCCTTTAAAAGAATTCTTAGGCTCTGGAAATAGAAAGATATCATGCCTAGATGTACAGCCATTGGAACAGTACAAATATTCCAAGGGGAAATGTTCTATGGCCAGAGACTCTGAAAAGAGCACACTTAAGAGCCCTGAAGTTACAGGCTAATTTCAGAACTTGGTGAATCTTAAAATAAAGCTTTTAAGTAAGCCTTTTTTAGGATTGTGGCCCTCATTTGTTTTTAACTGAAGACATGAAAACTATCATTATATAGCTCTGGAAAAGGCTTATTCCCAAATAGATCCTATTTAGAGGGCAAATTCTACCCTCCGATGTTTACATGCAACTCCCATATAAAAATTAAATACCGTCCCCTGAAGATCATGAGGTTGTGCAAATACACACAGGCTCCCAAGCATGCTCGGCCTGGCTAGAGCCAACTTGACAAAGGTTCCTCTAAGGCAGCATCTGTCGCTCCCTTGCTGTCGTGGTACCGGTGCCCTGGCCACAGGGCCCGCGGGCTCCCCTGGGCTGCAGCCGGTCGGTACCCAAAGCATGCTAAGCCTCTGCTGCTGGGGTGCAGCGCTGGCCCTGCCCACACGTGCACACCCGCTAATTCAGAGCCAGCCCAGGGAAATCTGCAGAAGCTCTATTCACACCGCTGACCACACTGTAGAGGTACTTGGAGGGGATTAGTGACCCTGAATTCTTTTGAAAAACGAGCCCTTAATGGTCTGATTTCAAACTCAAACTTTTTCACCTATCACAGACCTGACAAATTCACAGTTGCAGAAAAATTAGTTTCCTTAGACCTAAGAAAGGTGCTGCTTTTCAGCTTATTTAAGAATTAAGAATTTCAAGAGCACAAGCATTTGCCCTGTCTCCTTGAAAGCATCGCCTCAGCCATACCTTGGTGGCTAACACAGGTGAAACCAAAAGGTTGCGTCAAATATTTTATCAAAATCAAGATCACTACCTTTTGGGATGACTGACTGCAGCATTTCTTGCCGAAAATAATTTTTAGTTTCTTTTTATAAAAAATACATTTGGCGGGTTTTTTTATGCTCTTTGTGAGTAAGCAAATCTGCCTGGCAGCCCCCTCTCCACCGTGCTGCTGAATTCTGATTGCGTGGGGAAGACGGGATGGCTGTTAACCTCTGTATCGTCGCGTCAGCATCACAACAACATGCTCCTTCAACAGTCCTACACCTCCTGTCAGAGCATTCCTCTACCTCCGCTTGTTTTTCCAAGTTTAATTAAAATCCACCACAATTTTCTCCCATCTGCTCCAAAGGGTTGAGTGCTTCTGCCTCGCTTCTGCTTCTGGAAAGCGGCAGGAACAGAGGGGTTAATGCTCTGTATTCAGAACAAAAACCACAACGCTGAGGCAGACCTGCACTCATCCAATCCATTCCCTGACAGAACTTGTTGCTAGTCCTGTCTGCACCATCCTAGATCTCCCAGGTTTCACTGGCCTCTAGCCAAAAGTGTCGTTTTACTCTCATAATGAAGGGGGCCAGAAGGATTTATCTTTCCCAACCTCTCCCTACATTATGTCCATCCCTGCAGAGCAATCTTCTTGTTTTTCCACATTTTCTTGCAGTCTGAAACCCTCCCAAGGGCATATCCCCAAGGATCTTCTGAGATGGAGGGCTTCTCAGTTTACAGCTTCTGCCTACAACGCTGTATTTAGCCCATTAAAAATCCCAATAAGGTTACACATAAAAGCTCCTTCAAAGTTTTGGCCCTGACACTTTACTCCTCGCCTTCTAAATCAAGTTATGCCTTATTTGAAAATCTTTAGAAATTGTTTGGAGGAGTGAGTGACCTATTCTGAGGCTTTAAAATTAGATCAAAAGTATAAAGTTGCTTCCTCCCAAGCCACTGTATTACTAAACAAGGAAACGGTCACACAATAAAATTTCCACAAGAAGAATGGAGTCTGTAAACTGAAGCTGTCACAGGTAAAGCAGTAAAAAAAACCAACTCACCCCCCACCCCCCCAAAAAAAAAACCAACCCCGAAGGCTGATGCTTTAGAATTTGTTAAACTCCTGAAAGCTAAATCAATAACATAAAGAATACAGTTCCCATCTTCCAACTTGCATCAAGAACTGCCACCCCAAAACTGCTGCCCCTCCAAAAAACCAAACCTCTGGGGTCAAACATTTTCCCTAGAAACTAAGTGCAGGCTGAGAGACGGGTTAATGGGGCAGATGCCAAGTTTACCTTTATCTGCTCGAGTAGTCTGCTACTCTGCTGGAGTCAGGGGATTACAGACAAGTACAAATAACAAAGTCTGCCCACTGGATCCTTCCTTTCCCTTTTCAGACTCTTTTCTCCTTACAATGTTATCATGGCCGAGTTAGTCACAGTATTCCCACTGACTTGTGAAAACCCTCAAAAAGCATTGAAAGCACAGCTGAAAAGCAATCAAAAAAAATCCAGCTCTGTGCAAGGATATATTAGCTTTCTCTGAAAGGATTTATTTTCTTGGGCCTGGAAGACTAATTCAAGATTATAAGTGTTCTCCTCCTGGCCCATGAAGAAAACTCAACAGTGAAAGTTCTGCAGCTGGAATTTAGCAACTAATCCCACTGACAAGGCACAAATACCTGTTCCAACGTGGCAGTTATGACTCTACCAGGTCCGTCAATACTACAGTTGGAGTAGAAACCTCCTTTATTTTTAAGCAAAGTGAGCAAATAAAAAGTCTGAAAGCGAGGGGAAGGATCCTGGAGCCAGTGCGTGCTATTTTTACACACTAATTGCTGATAAAACCACACTTAAAGAATTAACTTCAGCAGCACATCCATTGTTCCTCATTGCCATGGTCTACTGAAGGGAATCTCAACTAGATCAAGCCTGCCTTGAGTTTTACTTTGTGTTTTGATTCCAGCTTTGATAAGGTCACACCTTAGAAGAGCCATGCACAGCATAACAGATGGGAATAAAGCTTTCAGCTACTCCTAGACTCTGCTAATAGCATTTCTAAGAGAAGAAAAATCATAATTTTTTTATATCTATATAAATAGGTACGGGTTTTCAAGTTACTTTTGCTCCCACCTCATCCCACCAACCCACACGGGGATGATTTCTGCTGCAGTGGAGGCTGTAACAGCTGAGAGCACAGAGGCAAATACCCACTCAGGCAGGCAGAGCGCCTGCAACTGCCTCCCCCCAGTGACCATGGTCGCTCCTGGCCTCCTTTCTGCAAAGCCATAGTCCTCAGGGAAGGATATCCTACCACGAGCTCTGGAAAACCATCCAGATCCTCTAACCACCCATGAAGTCAAGGACCAGTTTATGCTCGGACCTTTCTTCCCAAATAATCCAGCCATCCTCCACTCTGCTCTGCTCCTGGCACTGATTTCACTCTGAATCCACCCCTCTGAAGCCTCAGAGCCTTCCTTTGGTCTCCCCCTCCTGCTGCCAGCTTGGGATCCAATCCATCTTGGGTGTCATTGGTAAGACAGCAACAGTGTCAATTACAGGACATACTACGGAATTAAAAAAACCAAAACATATTAAAAAAAAAGAGTGAGGTAATGGTGACCTAATTTCCTAGACTGGATGTCTGCTAACCACAACTTTAAGGTTTCAGAGATGTTGGCTCACTATCAGCTTGCTCTGAAAATGCCTTCTCTGTAAACTAGAAATAAGCATATTACATTATTTTCAGAAAATACCATCCAAAAAAAATGAAGGAAGGCCACAAACTTGCACCCCATGAGTAAAAAGCCCAAACACTTTTTTTTTTAATATCAAACTTTTAAAAAAAATATGAGCTTTTATACAGAAAGGTGCTTAACTCTAGTCCATCACAAGAATGATGCTGCCACACAAACGATCCCATATCAAGATTTCTACAACGCAGGCTTAATCTTCAGTGATTTATGTTAGAAAGGCCTTCAGTTTAGTATCACTTTATATCAGGTCAGGAGATAAGCGGTAACATTACTAGTCGTAATGCTGAAAATGGACTGTGGAGACAAAGTTTTGGAAACTGCATGCTATAGGAATGAAATACTAGGAAAATGTGGAAAGCAATTTGCTTAAGACTGTGGCGGCTGGACCGAGGCAGAAGAGGTCACGCTTAGCAAAGCCTCTGGAATTTCCAGGGATGGTACTGTAGTGTTGTGAAGGAATTTCGGGGGTTGTTGTATAATCAGAGTGCTAAAAAGCATTTAATGAGATGGTGTACCAGATAGCAACAGCTAAGGTGAAGAGTTTTGAATAAGATCTGAAGTAGGAGCCTATACAGTAAAAAGAGTTAAGAGCAGGAGCCAAAGGGTACCAGAAGTGTACTTCAGGTTGGAATGAAATCAAAAGATCACTCCAGAGGTCAGTTTAAACCCCTTTCACAAAATACACAGGTACTCATTTATACCGGTTCTTTTTGCTGATTTATGTGTTTGACAGAAGTATAGTAAGTCCATAATGTGGTTTTGGTTCGCTCCCCCCTTGAGTGTTTCAGTGTATTACATTTCCACATCATTTTACACTTGCTAAAAAGCAAAGTAATGAAAATAAATTGAAAGAGGACTAGATCAGTGAAGGAACAGAGCCATCATACATCAAGTGATATCTGATAGACACAAGCCTGAAGTAGCTTCATCAGTCTACAGCCATGCATGCCTAAATAGTTCACACTTGGAGGTTAGTATACACAAGTACTCAAAAACACAACCCAGCACATTGGTCAATGAAAAAAAAAAAAAAAAGAAAAAAGATTAGGCTGCATTTACATGGGTCACAAAGACATTTGGTCTGAAAACTAGAAAGTTCTAAAAAACCTGTGGGAGAGAAGAGGCAAAAAGCCTAGCCAAATTCAAGATGGAGCTTAGGGGAAGTGAGACAGTTGCCTGTACCACAGATAAAGACAGTAAGGCTCCTCCATTTTTAACTAGGGATCACATCAGAAACATGGCTGAGAAATTCCAGTACCATACACAGGAGCCAGTGAACAAGCGAAGTACATGGTTATTCTTCTAGAAGGCTTCATTCAACAAGGCTAAGTGCACGCTCAAATCTTGTACAATCCAAAGGGGCTTACTAGTGTCTTCAGACCCGTGGTGAATGAGGAGAGGACTACTCAAAAGGTAAACAAGCACATAACTGTTAAGCTAACTAGAATGCTACTGAAGTCAGATCTGAAACCCATATTGATTAAGTCACATAAATACCAATTCAGTTCCTCAAGGACATATTATTACTATCCCAGAAACAGTTCAATGAAAAGCAATCAGGAAAATACCAAATACCAAAAACCGTACATGTTGAAGAACAACTGGAGGAGACAGGTTGATTCCCAGCAGAAGAGTCAATTTCTAGAAGACCTTTCCGAAATTTTTTATCTGTACAGGAGGGACAGACATTGTTCATATGCCAACTGTTTTACAGTGGTTAAAGGTCCAGAAAAGTAGGAGCAGTGCAAAAAGAACAGAAGTAAACATATTTGCTTCAATGCCTGGTTAACTCGGGCAAATGTAACTTGCAGAAAAAACCTCAAATTTTTAACTAAGCTTAGAAGAGACTTACTCAATTGCGGTTCTGGACAAATCCACCTAAGCTCCCGGATCAACTGGTTTGTGTTGGACCAGTCTTTGCTGAAAAGCCAGCCAGCAGCAAAAATCCAGCTCCAGGAGCTCAGAAGGAATAAAAGACAGTAAGCACAGGCCACCTGATACTTTTTTCAGGAAAGTGAAAAATAAAATTATTCCAAAGACTATCTTCTTTCGCTAAAGTGTCCTCAATTTTGCTAATTCCACCACCATCAGGCAGACAAAAACATCAGCCTTGCTCATTTAGAATGAGCTAAGTACCTCAAATTCTGCAGATCACTGACATGGTTTAAGAAAAAGAGGAAACTTACCATTCTTATCACACAGCATTTCCTACAACCAGCTAAATATTAGCAAAGCCTCTGGCCTCTCAAAGTATCCTATACCTAAACTGGTAACTGCGAGCTTCTCTTAACGTGTCATGGCTCTTTGCCAAGTGATTATTCAGCAGAACTACCATGAGAACAGAGGAAGACTCTTCTCTACTTCCTGGCTTTTAGGCACAGATATTTCTCAAGTCAACTGTTTTGCTTTTTTCCAGCTTTACTGCAAGCCATGGGCATAGAAAAATCCTGGACCCATCAGGTCTTACCAATATTGCTAATGCAGTATTTAAAGGATGCTCTATTACACTGAGGTCTATTTGCAACCATAGACCCCTGGTACCATTTTTCAGCTTGCCTCCAGCAAACAAATTCCTTGATAAAAAAAGATATACATTATGTTCTCTCTTCCAGTTAAAGCAAACAGGTAAATAAATTCAGTAATAGTTTTCCACCAAAATGTACTTCTCCTTCCTCTTGTCAAGCAGTCCTTGTAGAGACAGTAACCCAGCAGTGGGAACAGGTGTAGACACGGAAACAAATTTGCAAGAACTGATCCTTATTTGTCACATTGTCCATGAGATAATGAAGTATCACACTCCAAGAACCAACCTCAGGGCGAGAAGGTACTAGTCTGTGGTGACTCTTACCCCCTCCTAAAAAAACCACCAAAACACCAAATTCTATTCAATGCATATACATGCACAATTTCTTATTGTTCAGGTTTGACAGAGAAGATATCTTGAGGTAAGGGTGGTTAGAATAGTCTTTCTCCTGAATAGCTCTATAGATATATTCTCCTACATAAATATAATGAATGTATTTATCTCCTAGAAAAGCCCAGCCTCTTTCATTGTCACATCAGGCAGCCCAGAAACATGAAAATTCTGCATTAAAAGATAATTTTGAGGTACCCCTTTTTTTTTTTTTTTTATTAGAATCACTTGTAGTAGTTTCTTCCAGTATGTACTTGAGATACAATAAAAGCTGAGAGCATTGGGAAATTCCTATTCTTAGTCTTTAAAGAATACAGTAAGTCTTAAACATGCATCCAGAAAACTTCTGACACTTACGGATATGTTTTCAAAGCAGCTCATGGGAGGTACCTGCACAAATCCCATTATTTGTTAAATGGATTAGTGAACACTGCTTAGAAAATATATCCCAGACTGTTTTGGCATTAACATGCACATTTACAAATCTCAAAGACATTATAATTTATTCTTTGTAAGGAAACATTGGCCTACTAGCTACTGCCCAAAAATTCCAGTTAGCCAGCGCCAGTTAATCTCGTCTCATTTACTACCTGGGCAGCATACGTTGTTCATCTGACAGAAGTGACATTACACCATCCTATTTCATAGTAGAAGAGCAGTACTTTGTAAAATTGAATTTTGACCATTAGAGTGAATTCATTATTTCAACCATACTACAGAAGAATGACATTCCTTCTCTTCTTATGATAAATATATGGGAAAGGAAACCAAACAATGTTTTATTATGCAAATTTATGTTAAATAAAAATGATGGCACATTTTTAAAACTAAATAAATGATAGATAGTAAACAAGAATATCAGATACCCTAAATCAGAAGCCCTCATATTAGATCTATACTTACGGCACTTCACACCAACTGAAAATTTGGCACCCGCTGAGGATTTTCGTTCTGTATAAATGTCTTCCATAAAAATCAAAGCAAATTTGCCAGAATATTTTTACACAACTTACAGTAGGTTTTATAAAAAAATTATAGATAGTTCAGTCAAAATTTTCATAACCATTAGAATTTCAGTTAGTCAAGGGAGAGTTAAATCTCCAGTGCTCCAGACACAGGCCTGCACCTTGATTTCTGCCACTACTCGTTCACCTAAAATTGAAGATGGGCCTAACCTTGCCCTGGACAAAGTGAGTGGAAAAAGGAATGCACTAGGTTTTCAGACTCCACACCTACCATCACCTGTCGCTGACGAGGAACACTGAATCCTTGGACTTACTCTCTGAACTGAATTTTACCCTTGCACTCAAGATTAGGTTCAGAGTATAGGGGTATAGGAAATAACATAGAAGTAACTTAAAATGCACATAAGGAGTATGAAACACTGTTTTCAAGGGAAAAATATCAGATTAAAAGCTATGTATTTTAATGATATTTATTAGGAATGGGGACACATTGTTTAAAATATTCTTTATCTCTACTTGTTCTTCCCCTCCTCAAAACATTTAGCCTGCTGTATGGCTGGCCTCAAGTTTAGATAGCAAGATTTACTATACAGAAGTGAAGTCACCTTGTCCCAACAGCTAATGAAAGAGCAACACTGAACAGCACCAAAACATCGTATCATTTAGACTCCTTCCAGAGCTGCTCAGTGAGATGACTTTCCTTCTTTCACCATCCTCTCATAAGGAGAGGAGGAAACCCAAATGTCTGAAGACTTTCATTTTTGCAGCACAGCAAACAAAAAGAAACATACTCTTAGTTCTCACTAACTCTAAGCTCCCCCTCAAATATAGAACACCTCATCCCACTAAAGGGAGTTCATAACCATACCTCTGTGTATCTTGGGACTTCTTGTAGGCAACTGATTCCTTGCTATAGACCTAGTATAAGTCTTGCCAAGGAAGACCTTGGTTTTCCTACTGGAGCTCATGTCAATCAACAGGGTAGCAAACTCATGCTAGAGTTGCAGAAACTCATGAAAAGTACATGAAAGTGATGTTTGTGCTGCTGCACAATTCAACTGTGGCCATGAAAACCAAGACCTTGTGTATGTGCAGAGACACTGAAGGCCTTGGCTTGAACTTCAGCATAGAGAGGGACTGCCATCAGCCTTTGAGTGAGAATTTGAGAAGATGAAGAAGGCCTCAGGCAGGCCACACAATTGGTGACCTCTATAAAGTGAAAAGGTGCCTTGCTGCTCTACGTGACTTCCAGCCCTCCGCTCTCAGGCCATCGTGCTATATGATCCCATTCAGAAATGTGTCAGGCTCCTGCCCACGTTCTGGTAGAAGCAAAAGGGTAACTTTGCTTTATTCATTATCTGCTGCTTTTCATGACAATTTTATAAGTTTAAATAGCTTGTCACCCCGTCTGATACTTACCCCTTCCTGTACCTTTCAATGGCCAAATCCCTTGCCCTTTCAAAAGGTTTAATTTACCAGGCTTACGAGAAATGGCAGAATACACCTTCATTTCTTGACAGAGCAGAGAGATTCCTGAACTAGTTTAAAAAGGGAGTTCATGAAACGGAAGACATCTAGTTGCTGAAGTGCAGACCTCTGCGTGGGCTAAGCTACCCTGGTTCTCAGGCTTGTAAAACAGCGTCAACATTTCCCCTCTCCACTGGAAACGCTTTACCTGCAATATCACATCATGGTATATGCCTTTTTCATAACTTTATGATGTTAGTTCCTGACAGACATCTGGTGTCACCTAAAAACATTCAGATATTTTTCAGGTATGCAGGTTACAACAGAAGTTCTTATTAGTTCCCGTATGTCTGACCTTGTACCGTACACTATTGTGCTTCATCTCATTTTCACCGCTCTAGCTGAAGTGTGTCAACTTTCTGTGATTTTCTTTCACATTGATATTGCCTTCTGATTGGACTTTGAAGATACATCAGTACCTCCTTATTTTTAATGGCAATTCATTAACAAATATTTGAAACAAATTCATTTTGAGACTGAACCAGGAGCTTACAACCTTCTTGTAGCCTGATAATTCCCATCTATTATAGCCTGCCATGATCTTCCATTTAGACATTTTCTCATGTGCTTTATAATAGCAGTAACAATTTCTGTCTTCTTAGTTTAACTAACAACTTTCTCAGTAATAGCATATCAGCTGCACTACCAAAATGCAGATAGATTAAGTATTGCTGTGTTTCTCAATTCTAAGATAAATGTATTTTATTAAAGAGAAAGACATGCTGAAATAATTAATAATCAAGTGATTTAATCACCTTTTAAAGTTGTTTAAAAAAGCAACCAGGAAACTTCAGTTTAAATACTGTAGCTGTACCTTGTCTTGCATTTGGACTCAACTGTTTTCTAAACAAAAACTATCAGCCACAGAGACCAGTGATTTTGCAAGTAAATGTAAGCTTTATAGTGGATCAGGCACTTTTTATTACCTCAGAGGATATACCATGCACTTATTTAAAAAACTTAGCATTCATTTATTCATAAATTTGTTTTGCATGTTAATATATTAAAGGTAATTAACAGCTTCATTTCCTAGATGACTTTTAAATTCATAATTTATGTCAACCTTATTCTGAACACAAATTGGAATTGGCCTCAACTTCTCAAACCAGTTTTTATTCACCAGTTTACAGAGGAGAACAAATCTTTCTGCTTTTTCACCTAACCATCTTACCCATTTTGATTGAACTCTGAATAAACTGGAAAAAAAATCCCTGTACCAACACAATAATCAACAACTATAGTAATAAAGCACTTTCAGCAACAAGCTCTGCTTTTAGGTGCTGATTTTGTGATATCCACCAATTTTAGTAGCTAGACATTCTTTAAAATTTCAGTAGCAAATATTTAAGCAGCACTTTCGCTGTTATTTAAGTGATCTTTCTGTTACTGTCGATTTATGTTTTAAAATAGACTCTTACGAATAGGCTCTTCGAACTTAAGCAGGGGTTAAAAAAAGTTATTGAATCGAACCTGAAAATCCAATTAATGTTTTAAAACTTCCTTTTTAAACTACTGGATATTTATGTACTCTGCTGTTCAGCTTGCTCAGCCTGCCTTTGGACAACTATGGTGGCACATGTTCCTGAAGGCATCTTAAAGCATTTTCCCCTGCATCCTCTCTCTCTCTCCTTTCCTCAAGTCTTTGTACTATTGAGGTCACACTAATCCAGCTATAGTTGCTTACATGACTTTTGTCCTGAGATATGCCAGTAGCTACTATGCCATCTCTGTGAGTGATATTTATTAAATTATGCCTTTGTGGACATTTATTTATTTAAAAACCCCAGGCTTGTGCAAAATAGTGTTAGCTAAGAGGAAGTGCACAGAGTTTAATAGACAGGGATGGGCATGTTTTGCTAACTAGCTAATCAGACTCAGAAAAGCATAAACCTATTTAAAACTTCCTGGTAAACCTGGTGCTGTCACATCCAGCCAGTTACCAAAGTACAGAGAAATTGCTCTCCATATTGTCCTCCTCCCTTCATTTTCTGCTCCGTTCACTCTGTGGGTTCCTGCTTTGAGCAATCCAGTATTTAAACCAGCACAAGCTGCACTTGCCTGCACTGCCTTGGCTGGCCAGGTCAAATAGCTTCACAGGGACACTTAACATCTACAAGTGCTATAGGATAATCCTGGAGTCCTGCCCAGCATTCCTTCTCTTGTTTTCATAATCATATATAAATTAACTGGCACAAATTAAAAGTTCAGAACTGCGTGTGGAATATTGTTGCATGCCTAATGCCTATCTTCAGGTGCATAATTAATTGTTTTGTGAGGCATTTTCAGGCAGGGGGAATAAAAGCTCAGCATAAATGCCGATACAACAGTCTGTAAAGCCAGTGGACTAGAACAGAAAGGCCTCCGAGATCAGTAGCTTTCAGCTAAGACTCCCGCTATCATTATGCAGAGGACTAATTAGGATATTATTTGTTACCATTTGGAGGAGCAGCTTCTCAGTTTGGTTAGAGGTGAGCACTAATCAGCTGCTGAAATCTAAACTGATTACGTCTGAAGTGTCGACAGATGCAGAACTCCCCGAGTGAAGAATGAACATGTGTCAGCTTTTTGTGACAAGCTAAGAGAATACTTGTTTAACAGAAAAAAAAAATTGCACATTATTTAATACTGTGCAACAGTCATGTACAAACAGAATAAATCATATGGAGAACAGGGGAATTGAATGTACCAGTCTAACACATAAAAATAATTATAGAAAATGTCCTATTTCTTCTCAACATAACCAAACTCTTCCCCCACCAATGCTTTCTCTTAATAGAGTTGTCAGGGGTAGGAGAGGGCAGAAAAAAAGGAAAACCTCTCAGACTTGTCAGCAAAGCATTGCTCTGTAGAACGTGATTTAATGCCGTTGTTTAAACAAGCGTTATAAATAAGTTTTCCATTCCTCAAAGACTAAGCTCAAATCCTTCCCCCTATCCTGAAGTCACCCATGAACTTATATTTTTACACAGTAACATACACCACCTGATATATCTACACACAACAAAACAGCAATCTTTGCCCTAAGGAATTTAGAAGGGAATTTAATAGCGATACTCCCATCCCTGCTTCACAGCAGTTCAGAAGTAGCAGAAAGATCCTAGTTCTAACCAGGACAGTCCTGTGGGCAGCCAGGGAGGACTGCCTAACTTGGCAGGCTCTAAAATTTTTTAAAATTTTGCCAGAGGAAAACTCCATCCTGTTTTCAAAATGCCATGAGACTGAAAGGGAGTACAATCCAACCAATTTCCTTTGATCTTCTCCTCTGTAGAGTCAGGACTGAACAGCTCAACATCTAGCAGGAATAAACATCAACACTCCACTTGACACAAGTTATGCAAACGCATTAGTATTTGCAGGATTGGGGCTTCAAAGACAAGGTTTGAAAAGTGAAAAGAACAGAGGGATACAGCATCAAAAATGGCATGTTTCAGCATAATCACCTGTTCACACAATTGCCAGATCCAAGACAAAGCAGTTGCACTTCATCGGGCTCATTGCATTAAGTGAGGCAACAACTTACACACTTATCCTGTCTGCACTTTGCTGGACCAGGTATACAGCTAAAAAAATGAAAGAGCAGTTTGAACTAATGCACAAATAATATGATGAATTATAAAGACACTGCAACAGCATCCAAACTACATAAGGTGCTGAGCATATATATGGAAAGAGACAGCCCATATCCCAAAAAGCTTTAATCCTCCTGAAAATTAAAATCCAAACGAACGTGTGGGTTTGAAATGTCATTGTTCAGCACCAGCCAATGAGATATTCCAGTTTGAGTTTCTGAACCATCTGGTAAAGCATCACAACAGCTTTAAGCATCCAAGGATCTGTCAGGGGCTTTAGTTTAGAAATACTAATAATCCCATCATGTGCAGCTCCTGCTGAATGGAAGATATACCTACTCAATGATTTACTCCCCCCTTCCTTTCCCAAGCGAGCTAGGGACAACTAGCTTGAACAAGATTTGTTAACATTTCTCCATTTGAATACAGCATTGTTCAAATGATTCAAGAACTATTACCCTCCTTCAGCTTACGAGCCTTGGTGAGGAGCTTTGGTGGGCCAAAAGGGAAGAGCAACAGCCAGGACAAGCATTTAAGGAAGAGAAAGTATTTTTCATTGAACCACTCAATTCTACTGCTTTTATGCTAGGGATTTCTTTCTTTTTTACAGTTTACCTCGACTTTTAGAGGTGGCTTTTTTTTTAAAAAAAAAAAAAAAAAAGAATAAGAAAAAAGAAAAAGAGGGAGGGAGCTTCATTAAACACATTTAACACTTCTACACAACCCACAGAGCAAGGAACACTGGTCTGGTGAACTCATAGCTGGAAGACAGGCATTTCAGCTTGTTTGTGGCTTGGTCGCTGACTCACTGCAAGTTATTGACCACCTCATTTAGGACCAACTCTTCAACAGTCCAATTTCATGTATCCTTGACCCGTTTTCAAATGGTCTAGCAATCCATGCCATCTCTAAAAGTCAGGTCTACAGTACCTGAAGTGGAGCATCCCAAAGACAGGTGGCTCTTGCTAAAAGAGAGGGTAAGCTATTTTCCCACGTCCATTCTCTGAAAGTACAAAGGATGCTGCTTGTTCATCATTAAAGAGGGCTTTGAAAACTTTGGATGAAATACCATTTCTGAACCTTATTCATAGCCTGCCAAAAGCAATAAGGGGGCTTGGGATTCTTTTTCCCTTTTAATTCCAACAGGGTTTAAGCCATGTCTATAAGCATAAAGTTGAACTAGCAGCTCAGGACTGTTGGCCCCAACACGTGGCTTGGGAGATTTTGATGATGCTCACAGCAACAGAAAAACAAGGTGACACAGAGACCTGAATAGAATACATTTGCTGCACTGTTATTGCCCACGGGCTGAGGGGGGCTGGTGACTGTTTTCTAGAGTAGCAGTTTGCAGTCACTAGGATACTCCTAGCGGGGGACCCACACAAAAAAGGAGAAATGCAAAGCTGTTATTAAACAGTCTTAAATTGTGAAATCCATATCTACAATGCAAAATGGTTTGGGGTCTGGAAATGAGGAAAAAAAAATAAAATAAGCACTTTTTAGAAGCAACTGGCCTTTGAAAGTAACCTCAAAGCCTAGCCTCACTAGAAAGGCACTCTAAACCTAATGTGCAGACTCTTTAGGGAAGTTGTTTAAAAATACTTTGTGCACAGCCAATTAATTTTAACTTATTGATTGAGATGGCATCTCTTAATTGTTCAATTTGTTAAATACTTCTTTGAAGAATTTTCTTTCCACAGAGCCACTTAGCATCAATTTCTGTAACGTCATTCAAGCTGTTCATACTTCATAATACTTCATAAGTATTATATATGGTGAAGATACGTACATTCATAAGCATTATCTACATGGTGAAGACTTTTTAGTAGTTCAGAAAAACAGCATCAACAACAAAAAGCAAAAAAAAAAGTCTTAGAAAACCACACTGGAAAATAACCACTCACAGGTAATTCTAAATAGAGACTTGTGAAGTAAAGACAAATGCAACTGAGAGCTAATAAAGTATCTGTTAAACTCAGCATCCTGTGAGCTGATATTGGGCTTTTAGCACCCACCATTCTGCAAACCACTGGAAAAAAATGGTAATGGGTAAAACCCAAGAAGATGTGATAAAGTCTTCCTATTTCGCTGAAAAGCCACATGTCATTTGCATGAACACTTCAGCAAATCATTGCAGAAAAATCAGCTGTCAATCAGCTGCTGCGTCTATATGACAAGTTGACTGGAGGAAAAAAAAAAAGAGTTATTTTCAAAATTAAGAATTGTGTTGATGTATAGAAGCCATTGATCAGTACGTGGGCCAATGCAGAAGTGACGCAAATTACAAGGTACTGAATTAAGAGTCCAAACCCAGAAAGTGTCATCTCTCGCTAAACTCATATGCTACCTACATCTGAGCAAAAGGGACAGTTTTAGGTAAATGCAGAAGCATTCTTTATTGATGGGAAAGCAACCCAGTAAAGGGGTTCACAGCCTTAAAGAACAAAAAAAGCAATTCACCAGACAAAAACTTCATGCTGAATGGAAACCTACTGAATACAATTGACAAGACCAACTTTTTTGCTGGCATCTGGGCCTTTTCCTATTAGCATCACAACTTCACAGTTTTCAGTGCAAACAAGTGCATGTCAAGTTGCCCCACGATCAAGCCATGAGTGAAAGCTCTCCCCATGCAGGATTAGAGTGAGGGAAATCATCATGACAGTAGCCTTAAATTGTTTCAGAGCAATAACATAGATAAGATACAGTGTTTGGCTCCTAAGTGTCCAGTTTTGTTCACCACCAGCTCTTCCACACCCCCTGCCTAAGATGCAAGCCTGTGAACACTGAAATACATAAATAATTCTACCCATGTTGGTATTCCCATGGCCTGTTCTAAGCCAGGGTATGCATGTACCAAATCACAAGCAAAACTCATGTTTTACACTTGCTAGACATCTGGACATAACCTGAGATTCTCAAAAGGAAAGATATGATGAACACTCTGGTCTTTCCCTGCCTCTCAAATCTGAAAAGGCTCGTGAGCACCCATGCACTAGATGACAATGTTCTCAGAAGAGTAAAAAAGAGATTCTTTTACCCATCCCAAGCCAAGCATGCCTTTTATTGGGGCAGATGAGAAAACAGAGTGAAACTAGGCCTAGTCAACAAATATACGGATGTAAGATACAACTCTACTGTTAAAGAATGCCCCATTTTTCAATCAACAGCAGAACTGCCTAAAAATAATAGTAATTTAAACTCAAACAGAAAATTGAGGTATTTTTCATTAAAACTGATTTTTCAACCAGCTCTAACAAAAAGAAAGTAGAGGAAGAATGAAAATAAAAGACATGAAAATGTAATATTAAAAGTACTCCATGTTTTGTGGCTCTTACTACAGTAATAGCACCTCCCTGCCCCATCCACAATTTTCTTTGCAAGATCAAAACCAGACTGACCCAGCACCTCGCTCCATATAATTTAGCCTTCCACTGAGAAACATAAATAATACTCTCAGTCTCCCTCATACAGTCTACTATTTATCAGCTACAAACATCTTTACTCTGAGATAAAGTAGGTTTCCAGCTGTCTAGATCAGGGGATAACTTACAGCAGCATTTCAAAAACATGTTTGCCCAACTGGGGAGAATTCAGAGCAAAAAGGGAAGTCCTGCAGGACATGCTGTCCTCTGATAGTCAAACCTCTGTACTGTTACATGTAGAACGAGGAGGAGGAGTGAGGAAATGGAAATGTACACATATCACAACTTCGTACTTACACAACACTTTCTCTCCACAGTCCTCTACAGAGAAACAAGGCATGAATCTTTACCAACCTCATCTATCAGGGATGAAACTGAAGCACAAGAGAGGGGGAATTTCCCTGAGATTGAAAGAGTACTGGAGGGAAAGCAAAACTCATGCTAAAAATTTTTACTGGCTCTCGGGATTATGCTAGGACTACCACCCTTGTTTTTTCCAACAGAAGAGTCCTACCACATAATTGCTTCTCCAACACAGCAATGGACATTGAACTTGGAGTTCAGGGGAGAAGGAGGAGGGGGGCAGAGAAGGGGATACAAGTAGAGTTTCAAATCTTTGGTGTGTATTTATAATGTTGTAGAGAAACTGCATTTCAGGATGGAATGATTATTGATTTCTTAATGGATTACTGCTGCACAAATTTACACTCCCCCCCAAAAACATCAATCTTAGGATAATAATTATAAACCTATCACAGCGTATAGAGCATTCTGACTGAGTAGAAACATATCACTATCTGCCGGGAAATGGCCCCTTTTCTATTTCTCCCACTCCAACCACATTACAGCATGGCAAGGAGCTACTAAAAAATACATGCTATTAAAAAACAAAGTTTGTAATAGCCACAGGACATACCTCTAGTCAACTTTCATTAAACTGACTCTTTTAAACTGCTGCCTTTAAGACAATGCTTGATCCATTAGTGAACAATTAGTTATTAGAATCCTTTTATGTTATTTTTATCATAGTAATGAAGCAGCCCCAGCATAGAGTGAGACTCCTTAATGGGCAACATACATTCACAAACCCACACACCCTCACTTTTTCTGCTTACCAGCCTACAGTCAAATGTTTCTGTAGCTAAGTAATCTTTTAGCGAAGGCATCCACAGAACAGCTTTGCTACAAGCAGCATCACGTTGCAAAAATGACTGAATTACCACAAGGACTTCCCTTGACTTCAAGAAGCGTCAGACCAAATCACTGGAAATGGGGCACCATGGTAATTTAAAAATCATTCTAAAACGAAAACCTCAATATCCCAAAGTTTGTGCAAGGTGCAGGAACGTGGAAGATTCACATCTGGCTCTGCTCAGCAGTTCCTACCCTTAACACCATCTATCTTCTGCCCACTGTTTAACTAGAGACATTATATGAGGTTATAGTCCAACATGAGCTAAAAGCAACCTGCAAAAGGGCTGCTTGTGAAACCAGCGCCTCTCAGCTGCTGGCCCCAATTCTCTGCAAGAGACCACCCTTTGCACTGGGGCAGAGGCAGCAGAAAAGCCCGTTTGCTGCCTCCTTGACCAACGCAATTTACAGATCTGTTAGCTCCAGGCACAGTTCAGCATACCTTTAACTCTGCAGAAACATCACCAGGACACCCTGCTCAGATACCACCCTCTCACTGTGTGAGACCATGCAGTAAACTGGATCGGTGAATCGATCTAAGCTAAAAATATCCCATTTCGTTGTTTGGTTTTTCTTTTTTAGAAAAACTGCTGGCATTGCCACAGAGAACAAGGCACATTGAACTCTACTTTGAATGCTTGCCTTAAGAACAGTCATCTCTGCTAGAAGGGCATGTGGGGCACTTGCCAGTCATAACATCTTTAAAGAGTCCTAACTAACGACAGCCCACACATCCACGTGCAGGTTGAAACCTGGCACACAACAGATTTTCAAGCTCCTGCAGCACTGACTGCAGTTTGCTCTGGAGCAGAGTTGCAGTTACACCCTGCACAACACCAGTCCCACTGTAGCCAGTACTGAGCCTTACCATAAGCAGCAGGTAATAGAATAGCTTGTAGAAGTCAAGTGCTAGAATTTAAATGGAAAGATGATGTACAACTTGATTGTAACCTGGCTGTTCCCTTCCATGCCTAAAACAATTTCATATACAAATGCAGCCAGTTGATGTTCCCCCAGACTAAGGTTGTCATTACCTACAACTTGCCCCCATGAAAAGGGTCTGCTCCAAAAGCGTGTGGAACTAGATGAAGAATCTCCCACAGAGTGCAGTGGGCTTTGGATAGGGCCTAAATTACTCCTGAGGAAGCTCTCCAGATACACAGCACAGGATCAGCACCCTAACTCTCATTTTCCAAGAGCCTACAATTCAATTAGTGCAGCAACTTCCCTCTCTCATAAACTGTCATTCCTGCCCTAGCCCAGGAACTAGTCATAGCTGCTGTGGGACAGCAAGAGCATTCCCCAAAAACCTCATCTACTCAAAAGGTGGTTAACAAAAGAAGAAAACAACCAAAGAAAGCAGCGTTCTCCAAGGTACACAGGCCACATAAAATAAAAGCAAAAGGCCCAAAGCGCAACACTTGCCATCAGCTTCAATTAGCAGCAAAGTGGGGTTTGGGAAAACAAGGGCCTCTTCAGAGCTGCTATAGGGCAAAGATGAAATCCCAGAATTAAAAACAAAATCCCCACATGCATATTAATATTCAGAGGCAATTACCTTTCAGCTTAAAGTCAGCCAACATGCATCTTACTACAGCAGCTCTTAAAGCAATCTTGTTTACAATTGGAAATGGATTACATTATCTCAGCTCCACCTATCCTCATAATGCAGAGCAAACTGTCAAACATAAAATTACAAAATGGTTATTGTAAGGTATCCCCTTCAGCATAAGAATTAATTTGACCTATTTTATTACTAAATTATTACTCCCACACAAATTTTCTATCATAGATATCTATCAGCGCTGACATTTATATTCCAGCGAGGCGCTCTCAGATGCATATTTTCTTCTTCTCCATCTCAAAGGTGTATTGAGCAGATTTGATGTAAACAGCCTCCTGCCAAGCTAGTTAAAATCTTTAAACTTTATACATACAATTAGACTGTGACAATAACCATTTGCTGGAAAAAAAAAAAAAAAAAAAAAGAGAGAGAAAGATCTACACAGAGTTTCAGATTCTGAAACAAAAAGCTTCACAAGTTAAAGAAGTGATTAATCTAAATTTAAGGAGGACCTACAGATATTTTTACTATAGCTCCAGCAGGTAGTTCTGATTGTCACCAGGAGACACGATTAAACACAATGGCCCTGATTAAGAATGTGCTTAAGTCCTATTAAAGCCAACGGAAGTTAATCATCTGTTTAAGAGCTTTGCTAAATCAGGACCAGAACAGGAGACATTTCCAAAAAATCTGGGCCTAAACTGAACACACACTAATTAGCTGCACACACCAATTACATGATTATGGATGAAACACACTTGTTTAGCATTTACAACAGCACACTTTGTGTGGAATCACTTAGAAATAAGGTCTAATTATCATTCCGTAACAGGTCCCACAATGAATTATAACCCACATATACTATGTTAATTTTAGTTGAAGAAATAGCTTAAAGAGAAAAAGAAGAAAAAAGTCCTTCCAGTAATATTTGTCCAGATTCTCAAGTGGATCAAGATCTGACCCTTCTGGAACTTCACTGTGTTCACAGTAAGAACATCTGAGCACTCCAGCTCAGCTCTGTTTTCTTATTGCTACATTTTGCTTACAGAAAATATTCACTCTTGCATTTCAAACTGTAACATTTGTACTTTATGCTGCCTAATGACTTAAGCCCTGCACTCAGGAAACAAACTGACACAGATTTGCATATCCAGGATTACAAATATCAAAAAATTATTTCTAGCAAATTACTGTGCGTACAAACCAGGAGTTGCTGAAAGTGTAATTGTGAATAATCTCAACCATCTGAACTACTCGACATTAGCCAGTATTGCCAAGTCTGACTTTTATGTCCCTTAGGCTGATATTTACTGTTTTTTCTTAGCAGCAACACTTTCAGATAAGTGACCTCAAAAGTGTCCACTTTCATTAAATTAAGAAAAAAAGGCATTCCCAACCCCAGAGACTGCTGAAAAGCCATGCTTCAGTGCAAAACACAGCTCAGAAATGAAGGTACATTGAGAATTACATTTATTAAACAAACACACACACACAAAATTTCATGGCATGTAAGGCAATCTTGCGATTTAAAACTTGACTCATGATTGTGAAAGTTTGGAGTTGGCATGCCAACTTGGTGAGCCATCTGCTCACCAACAATTTATAAACGAGACTGCTGCCAAAGCCACCCGATTACTCAGTTCTAATATTAGTGATGTAACTAAAACATGCTTGTAAGGTTTTTCTCCCCATGAACCAGGAAGCACAAGAAAAAAAATCTTCACAGAGGAAAAGTTAAAAATAAAATAGGTAAAATGTATTTATGCTCAATATTCCCTTCAAGGCTGATTAGTAGGAGCATTCAAGATTAGTTCAATGCTTCAGTTCTGTAATTCCCTCTAAACCAAGTCAGAAGGAAAAAAATCAGTACAAATGATGAGACAAGGTGAATCAAATATCTGTATCCAATATCCATTTCTTTGTTAATGATTCAAATTTGTAACAATAAAACACACTACGCTAAAAAACCCAACACCTCATAAGAACATTTAATATATTTTGACAACAGGTTAAAAAAAAAAAAACAAACCCAAGAAATTGGGCATACAGGCTAGCAGGTGCAACTGCTAATTTTATCATCAGAACAAGGCAATTTGGGATAAAAACACTATCCTATTTAAACAATGCCTTTCTTATTAAAATTCCAGATTTCATATAGCAGTGAAAAACTGCTGGAAATTAATCTACAGTAAATAATCCTTGGGGCAAAAGATACTGTAATGAAACTGCATGGAAAATTACTCACTCAATCATTTTTAAAACGTTGAGTCACAATTCAGTTTTGTTGGCCTGAAACTCCAGATCTATCTCCATGGCAAGTCAGTAGCAAATCCCAAAGCACTGTCAGTATTCCCAGAGCTCAGACATGTGGATGTGCTGCTACGGTAGTAAACCCAGGAGCCTGCAATGTCTTACACTAGCACTTCCATGTAGCACCTCTTCCCACTGAAGTAAAGAAACAGTTTAACCACTGGCTTCAATGTGCAGAATTAGGACATTTTGGAGTGCTCTATACTAATAAGACTAAAAACACAGGCAATCCTGTTGGTATTAATTAGAGGACAACGACAGCGATAAACATCCCACTTCATTTCAGAACACCTTGCTCTATCACTGCCAAAAGAAGGAGCTTTTAAAACCCCATTTTGAAATTAAATGCATCATCATCACACAATTACTGTTCTAATTAGCCTCCTCAACAACAGATCGGCTTTATTTATGATTAATTTTAGTTAATGAGTTAGTTGTAGTTTTATCTGACAGATAATGGGAGAGAATTAATAATTGCTTAATCCACACAAAATTCTGTTGTTCACATAGTGCACAAAATTTTGACAAATGATTCTGAACCCTAGCCAACAACCACCAGCACATTTTCACTATCTGAAAGCAGCCAAAGCTCAGCAAATGTTACCATATTACATTATAGTAGATTAAACTGTTTATATATATATAGTTAGAATTATTATTATAAACTACAGTCGTAATTATAAATTGAAATTTCGTCACTAGCTCATAAGGAAGCATTCCCTTCCAAAACACCTGGCGAGAACAATTAATTCAGGTCGTCTCTTTGATGGTCTACCAAATTCTATTCCATTTACAGTCACAAAAGAAAACGATGCTGAGACCCAAGCTGGAGAAGAAACTGTTGTGTCCCCATGTCAGGCATCCCATATCTCTCATACCTTTGTCCATATCTCTCCACTGAGCTCTAGCCTGCCTCTGAAGCCAGTTCAGCATCACAGTTCTAGTTTTTTAACGAGGCATTTGTTTTAAATGGTTTTAAACCATCATCTTCAATTGCCACATGGCCACCTTCTCTCAAAAACACTTTCCCCTTCCCAAACGCAGGGCTGGTTTTGCCTCCACCCAGACCCAAGTACTGACCTCACAACAGGAGACACGTCAGGAATTCCTCAAAGGGACTCTCACACACCACTAGTTTCATAAGGGCGTTTAGATGCCACAGCAAAGGCGAGGAAAACATGACAAGCTGGGGCACTGAATGACATTCACGTGTTTGAGAAAACAGAACAGATGATAGTGATCAGCATAAGCAAAGCAGAACCGATATCCCAGTGCAATTCTCTTCTTCTAGCACAGTAGTCTGTTGCTGGAGTGCTGTCTATCAGATGCAACATAAAACTTAAGGATCTCCCCGTATACAGTCACTAAGGAACCTTGGATAATTATACTGCAATTATCATTCACGTTTCTACAATGAAAACACTATTTTTACTCTTTTCCTAAGGCACTCTACTTTGTTGTTCTGGGCTGTTAAAAAAAAACCCAAACAAACAGGGTTCCACTGCAGGAATGGCAGCAGCTGGGACACAGATAAAGCATCCTGACATGAAGATGAGCAAGTACTTTACAGAGCATCATTATAGATTATTTCCTGGAATGCACTGCAGTTTGCTTTGGTTTTGAATACATATGTGATATATATTTACTAGAGAAAAATTCTCACTACTATCGATTTTTCTATAAATATTTAATGGTTACCAGTCAGAAGCTAAATTTAAGTAACAATAGCGCTAATGACATTAAATAAATGAAGCACTTTAAAAGTGTGAGAAAAAAGCAAATACCTCTCTACAGCATTTTAGCACAAGAGCAGTAAGACAGCAACCTGCAACCATGTTACGTGCTGATAGCCTGAGTCATGTCTGGTCTCACAGTCCAACCAGAGAGGTGATTTTGCACAAACATCTAACAAAAAAGTAAGTTCTGTGAGCAGCAGATTCAGCAGAGACTGACTGGCTTCCAACATCTTTTTCACATGCATTCGATGTTTGAAAAGGGTAGCACTTAATAGCTTTTCCTTCAGCAGAGGCACAATTCACATACCACTCCTCTTTCTGACTTCCTAATTTAATGAGACCTGCACGATTCTAGTATTTTTCAAGCCTGTACATCTCTATCGTATGTGACCGAAACTCTCTATAAGTGCTTGCAATTTGTATTTACACGCATCGCACATGCACAGGCTTGTCATAAACCAGGGCTGGACACATTTTCATATTTTTTTCTCCAGCTGCCTACCTTCTCCACTTGGTATGAGCTAATTTGGGGGCAGCTGACTGGTGATAGCATTTATACTCTGAGAACGCTCTGGTTTGGGGTTCACATATAAGTGCATAGGATTTTAGAGAAATAAAGAAATTGTTCAACCGATAGAATACGAATTTAAAAGAGCACAAGAATCAACTCGCAGAGCTCTCACAGTCTACTAATGTCATACACTACTTGACCCTTAGATACACAACTAGCACATTACTCTTCTGAACTCTTGAGTTACCTATAATCTGACATTTTGAAGTCACCTCCACAAATGATGAAGCTGACTGCCTCCCACCTATAGGAGCTGAATTCATACACTAATTCCTCTAATTTTTCTCCACCTCTTCAGCCTGTAATTTTATTCACCCATGTGTATCTCTTCAACTGGCATCCTTTGTAAATCTCAAAGATTTATTGTTGAAAAAGCATGATATAACAAGGAGATATTATTACATTACACTCTAGAAGAATAGATTATTCAAAGGATAATACGTAACAGTGATGGAGAGAGGCCTGTGTATTTAAGATAGAGGAAATTTTCAAACAAGGGGCTCAGGTAAAGCTGATGCACTTGATTGGTCCATACAGCTGCATGGAGATGTATTAAACTCATTTAGGAACCACCTGTGCTGGTTACAGGGCCAAAACAACTGCTAAAGTTGACTCAATTTTGAGAGATAAAACCATAAAACTGTTACACACATATATGTCTAGGACATGCCTACATCTGAAAGATGATGAAGATTAAGGCATGGTGTGAATTTAAGGCCCAGTGATGTAGTTGAAAATATTTCTGTACTCGGGCAAACTCTGCACGGGTACCAGATCACTGCAGGCTCTCCAGGAGAGGAGCCCCTCATCACAACACTACATATGTGATACAAAGGCTGTACCTAGGAACAGAAAATTAAAAGCAGTAGGAAAAACTGCTAATTAAGAAGATCTGTTCCCCTTCAGGAGCCATTATCTGGACAAGGCAAAACAGATGCTGCAGGATATCAATTTCTCAAGAAATAAGATTAAAAACCACCAAAACCAAACCCCGTTTTCTTCTTTTGCCTGAGCCTTGTCCCCCTATTACAGACTTGGCTGCTAACCAAAACAAGGTCTTCAATCTACTGCAACTCTTTCCTGGAAACTTTTAAACCATCCATGACTTAAAGAGAATAGCTACTCTTCCTCAAATGAATAGACCTCATATCTTTTCTGTGTAAAGACTTGCTGTTTTCATACAGAAAGAGACAACTTCTTTCACTTTCAAAAGAAGGGAATTCACACCATCCTGTTTGCTGCTCTTTGGGCAGAAGTGAGTGTTCTAATTTATGCTGCTGGAGTCTAAAGATGCACAGATATAGTTAACAAAAAAGGTCTCAGTTTGTGTTTTATGGCTAGGCCATTATCTAAGAGAGCACATTTCCTTGCAGAGGGAATCATAAAATGTCCGAAGGCTGGGCTAAGGACTAGGAGAGTAGCTGTGAATTCTTGTATGACTGCATGCACACACATTCCCAAATCAAAGAGTAATTATGAGAAAAATTAACATGGATTTGGGCATATCACAGGCTTCTCCAGCCACCTTTCTCAGCCACTCACCAACATAAGACTGAAGGAACAGTCTTTCATAGACTGAAGGAACACTTGTCCCTCGAGAAAAAACAGGACAACATCACTGTCTCTTGATGTAATTAGGTGTTTTTGGAGGTTGAGGGGAATGCAAGCCAAGCAGGACTAATAAGAGAGAGGCTGGAGAAGTCTCCAGCATCATTAGATGAAGGTCACAGCATCATTACCTTTAGGACAACACTTGTTTTGTGCAAGTGGAGGAACAAAGGGGATAAACAAGGAAATACCCCTCATTGGAAACTCAAGCTTTGTCACATATGTGGTTTAACTGCAAATGGAGCACCTCTATTATAATTCCTTCCCAGATCTTCCATTAGCTAGAGATGAAACATGGACTGTCTTACCTCCTCACATAAGAAGAAACTTCAAGAGAAAAAAGGCGATAGACAGGACAGGCAAAAAAGGTGAATGGATTTTTCTGTGCTTCAGTATATCCTACCTTCTTTGGAAACTGCTCCAGACTTCCACCCCCCAGGACAAAGGACCTGACACCAACAGCACCAAGATGTGGCTGGGTCTTCTATCCCTATCACTACGTGAAGTTTCAGGGCAGAGAGCAGAGCTGAGTCCTCAGAAAGCCTTCTCTAGCCCAGCGATAGGGCAAGGACTTCAATATTCCCACTGGTCTTCCCTTTCTCGCTCCCCTACTGCAGTGACCACACCTGTGCCCAGAACAGCCCCACAGGTGGTTCCCATATCCCATCAGAAAGAGTGGGTGAAAATAAACAGTCTTTGCAGCTTCTCCAGGTAGCATGGAACTATGGTGGGAAGAGGGGAGGTAAGTCTGGGGTGAATCAGGTTCCTTGGCTCATGCTCTGCGTAAAACCCACAGCCTGCTTAGAAGAGGGGCTCCTGCCTACCTAGGGAGATGATGCACTTAAACTCTGCTGTCTTTTTCATTCACCACCAGCTGGCAGCTGCAGTTATTCAGACCCTCTACATCAGGGCTGGGAGTGCAGTTTGACTCTAGGACTGACCTCCAACCACCTACAGGTGTTCCCCCATTCCTGAGGGGGCACAGGAATCCCACCAGCAATCTTGGCTTCACTGGAGGAGAAGCCAGGAGCCCTGTGACTTCTGAACAGGCCGAACGCAGAGCAACAGTGAGCTGAAAGAGCGGGTATGATGCACACGGAGCTCACCACCTCTGTGGTGCTATGCTATGGGAATAAACCCCAAAACTGGAAAGCAAAAATAAGAGGTGTGGAGAAAACAAAAGTCACTTTAATAAAAAAAAAAGAGGTTTCATTCATGGATGTTTACATGACCTATCAGCACAGAAATGAGGGTGGAATCAATCAATCCCATGCTTTTCCAGGAAAGGTGTCTGCTGTTTTACGGTACGCTCCAGTGTAACACCTGTAACACCGCTTGCAGGTGACCCTGCCAGCCAGGGCTGTGCTCACAGCAGGAGCTTCTGCCAACATCGCTCCGCCTGTGAGGGATTACAGTTCTTCAAAGCCACAGGCTGACACAGCAGTGCCAGCAGAAGCCGGTAATGTAGACCTGGCTCTGGATCAAGGGCACATTTTGCTGGGTAGTGTAAATCGCGGTTTGTCCACACAGATCTGGTAATGCTCGGTTGCATGGGAAGAGTTAAAATGCTGTGGCTGTTCTAAGATAATCACAACATAACAGGGTGCTTTAGCACTTTATTCCTATGTGGGACAGGAAATAAGCTACACTGGTCTTAAGGTACTTCTGAATGTGTCTCATTGTGAGGCTGCAAAAATTAAATGTTAAACAACCCCTAAGTTGTTCTGTAGATATTGTAATTCCTACTTTTGACAACGCCTAACTTGTGTCATTCAAACCACAAGTGATCTACAGCCTCTGTGATTCAGAAAAAAAGGCAAGAGGGGGAAAAAATGCAGCACAAAAACATGAAAGGACTCTCCTATGATGGCAAGAGTTGGGAGAAAACCTGGGCCTCTGGTCACCTAGCCCAGAGCCATACCCGTCAAGCCTCATCGCTTCTCGCTGATAATCGCAGCTCTGCTTCCTGCCGTTTGGATGCAGCAGTCAGCCGCCTGGACTCCAAACAAGTGTTCACTGCTCTAGGCAAGGGACAACATGCCGTGACACAGGCGGTGCACCCGGGCTAGCAACAGGTCTTGTTACTACAGAGAGCAGTGGCACAGCCTTCTCTGAAATTTTCTACAGAGCTGCTTCAAGGTGGATCCCCTGAGGAGTTTGATTCACTGGGATTACCGAGGAAAAAGCAGGAGAGGGCTATGCCTTTTCTCCCAGGTAGAATAGCATCGCTTCATTAAGGTGCCCTTTTGTCACTGGAAGGAGGATGAGCACAACTCACCCTCAGTAATGCACAAAGATGACACAGGTAGCTGCATTTCCACCTGTAAAACCTAGTCCTGCACACCAGCACTTAGCTGGAAGACCAGACAGAGCCTGTGGCCCACAGGAATGGGAAACAAGCCCTTGATCCAATTTTCCAGGGAAAATACCCACTGATTTCAACAGGAGTGGCACCTTCCCTCCTTGGGTTCAGGGATCGGAAAGACAGAGCACTCTCTAATGGGTATCTCATTTCCAGTTGCTATCAAAGTGCCACATTTCAAGGAAGATGAGGATTGCTCTTTTCATTGGCATGTTGAAAAAGAACTGAAATTCCAGAAGCAAACACTAAAAACTTGCTGACTACCAAGCTAGCAAGAGCATTGAGTGTTGTAACAGGGTGTGTACCAAGGAAAGTTAACCGAACCTGACACTCCAAGAGAATAACAGAAGCTCCCTAAGAAAGGTGTGTGCTGCAACAAAGCCCTGGCAGATGACCTCTCAAAAGACTTCCATCAGAATGAATAAAAACCTATTTAATGAGATTAACTGATCATTTTGCTCCACCCTCATTATAACACTCAACGAGAGAGAGGAATGTTTTTTCAGCTGAGTATCTGACTCCATAGGGAATGCCAGAGAGACTGTGACAAAAGATATTTAAAATACACAAGGGAACTCTCCGTCACTGGAGTGTGATAGTAACTAACTTAGTAAATAACTTACTTAAACACCTACTTAAACACCTTAGATAACAACTTAAACAAACAGCGAGTAGCCACTGAAACTAGTAGGTGTTTATGCAGAGTTTGTATCAGAGGAACTATTTAATGATTTTAAACATACCCGTGTGAAAAATCTAAGCTGATGTGGATGAAGCTACGACAATCCAAGGTGCATACCAGCAAGTATGTCACTTCCAGGTAACCCTTTTTTCTTTTGTTTAAAAAAAAAACACCAAAAAACAAAAAAACCCCAAACAGTGTACACTGCTCTGCAGATCTTCAATTTCTTAGTTGTGGACAAAAACCTAGGTTTCTGTTTAAAGACTGATCATCATCTTTTTATTTATTATTTTTCCTCCTTAAATTTCAAGAAGACTAAACCTATTGGCTAAAACTCTGATGAGTATTATTCCCCCAGGAACTCTCAGGGAGTCTGAGTTTAAAAGACTGAGGCAAAGTCAGTGCTCCTTTAAGTGTCAAAGGAGCTCACTTTTTCCAGTTCCCTGCCACACTTTCTTGAGCTCATCCCTTACATCTAAGCTCATTTTGGCATAGTGCATCTTCAACGCCCTTCACCCTGTAAGATCACAGGTACATCTGTATAGGGTATCATCGTGAAATTCCACAGCTGAGCTCTCTAAACATCAAACTGTCAAGGTTGGAAAGTCAGACACAAAGGACTGGAGGACATCTCAAGCAACTGCCAAAAGTCCACCTTCCTGCACTGAGGCAGGATCAAAGATACCCAGACCAATAGATGTTGCCTACCCTACTCCTTAAAGGCTGCTGGGGAAAGAGATTCATCAGCATCTCAAGGTTATCCAGTCCAAGTTTTTCGCACCATATGCAGTGTTTCACACTTTCCAAGATATTTGGAAGAACTAGAGGCCTGATTCCCTACTTCAGAGCACAGCAGTTTGGCTGCCAGAATTCTTCATGCCCCAGTGCACGTGTCAGGGGAGTGACTGCCTCAAAGCACTAATTCAGTCCTCCCAATGCAGCCCAGCCCAGCCAGCTTCAACCACCCTCCCTACAGAAAAGTCTCCTGCAGAGGCTCAGCCTCCGTTTCCTCATCCTACTGAAAAAACACACACTGAGCCAAAAGGAATCCCAGTGCAAGGTCCAGCCTCACATGCCTGGGCAGCAGACTCTGGCGATGGCAAGACTTGCTTGCTGTGTAGCTGAGGCATGAAGCAACCTCTAATTTTATGCAGTTTCATTCCAAAAGGCACGCTCCACAGTTACGTTTCTTTATCCATACATATGTGGTGCTGATACAGCTGTGGTACATGAAACTTTCTGCTCAAGGCAACACAACTGTGGCAAAACAGGATTTGCATGACAACTTAGAGCTGAAAAACGAAAGTAATCAAGACAGATTTGGAGCTTTGAAGATAAAAAAAAAAAAAAAAAAAAAAGAAGGTGCAACTGATGGTCCATGCCAGTCCACTCTCATCGCTGGGAATACAGTATTGGCTACATGATACTAAGACCTTGCCTAAGTTCTCTTTAAATACTGCTGCTGAAATCACTCACACTTAACCCTGTTGTCCCAATAGCTATCTTGTCAGACAGCACGATCATTCCCCACCATGGAGAAAATGCAATCACCTTGTTACTTTCACAGAGTCAGCTGATAATGCTTATTTTCTTAATAAATTATTTCTCATAACTTAGTAAAACTTTAAGCTACTATAAACACATCTTGAAAGCACACCACAATTTTAATCAGTTTCAAACATCAGATGTTGGGTTTGATATTTATGATTGTTCTGACTGTTTCATTTAAGTGCTCCTTTTGTCTATGAAAGCAAAGATAAGAAAATTATCTGGGACACCCACTGTAAAGTCTCCAGTCTAAGAGGAAGTTTCCTCTCTCACTGACTGTCAGATGCTAATAGCTGCTGTTACTATTTTCTGTATGATATAAGGCAAGCGGTCTTAGAGAAGTATCCTGTACAAAGTAGTCATCGAGTCAACGAATCGAACTGTGCCCCTGTGGTTTCTAAAGGGCACATTCTTCTAAATCCATTTTAATCTACAGGTGGGAAAAAAAATCTCTAATGACTATAGTCAGAACTCAGTGTGGTATTATGAGGAGGTGACTGGGAATTACTTCTTTTTAAAGCCTCTTTTATAAGGATTCCCCATCAGCCTTTAATTAGCGTACCAGTTCCTATTCGGAGGTTCCTTGTTGCTTATGGCCCAGTTCAGCACTCACCGAAGGCAAGAAGACTGGCGGACACCCTTGAACTTGGTGGAGTCTATAGGAGGGCTTAGAGCCACTCAGGGAATGTTCTAGTACCGACACGAAGTTAATTGAGCAGGCCTTTGACGCCCAGCTCTGGGTGTCAGCCTTTGGCAGAGTTTTCCTATGGAAGATCAGAAGAAAATCTGGACTTCCCAATTTGGGGCTATGTAAACATATCCTAGGTACTCGGCAGGTATAGCACTAATTTGTCTTGCTGTAGAGAAAAGTGAGATGATCTATCAACCTATTCAATTTGACTATTTACACATATTTTAAATCTTTGCGTACATAAAACTACAATAAAGTACTTCAGAACAGAGTATCTGCCAAAATACATACAGTATTCTGCTAAAGGCAGATATATACCGTCAGGTATATGTAAGATCATTAGTTAGCTATGACAGGCAATTTACTGTGATTTATCTTTCAGGATCATCTCATTCACAAGGAAAATTGAGTGTCAACCCCATCCATAACCTATACATACTGTCTAAATACTTGAAAATGATAATAGGTTAAAGGATGCCGTAGACAACTCTCCAACACAAGCCAAAATATTTAACCCAAAACCTTTTGGAAAAGAACCTGAAAACACCAGTAGCCCAGCCAGAACTCCTACTAACACCAATTGCCAGGGGCTAACGAACATAGAAAACTCTTTACCTAGCAAATAAATTTACTGTTGCTGGGAGAGCACAGCTCAGTCGTTTCGGTACAGATCCAAGAAATTTGCTTCTTATGGTTTTCTGTCTGAGCCAGACACAAATTAAGCCTAAATTAAGAGCTGTGGTTCAAAACGATTCAATGGAATGCAAGAACAAAGGTCAAAACTTAGATCTCTGGCCTGCAGGTGCACATCCTGAGCACACAGCTAAATAAGGCCATCCACCTTCTGGGGATGATTAGCAACAAAACCAGGAGTGAAACATTTGGGGTCTGATCCATGTGCCACCTTACGTACCAGCTCCTCCATTAGCAAACCCTGCCCTGCCAGAATCAGATGCCCTGGGCTTCACTGTAACGGCAGGCCAACAGTAGATCAGTCTCCAATGGCTCCACTAGAAATTAAACCATACTGAAACACGTCACAGCCACTTCCTCCACTTACAATGAAGGATGATGGATCAATCCAACAGGAGCTACCAAATTCATACAAAATATTTAAAAAAGACATTCCTCCATACCATCTCCATCTCACCTAAAAAAAATATATTAAAAAAAAAAAAAAAGGTCACAGGCCTGTGGGTTACTGAACCTTTTAAAGGATTTCTTATACCCTGCAGAACAGGTGGAAAGCTCTAAAGCACAGCCTGGCGATTTAGTCTACACATGCCAGATTCAAGATTTGGCCAAAAACCTTAAATGAACCAACATAACAGCTGCCACAAAAGCCGACAACCTCTAATCAATACCTTCCATGCTTAAGACAGAACAAATCACCTCTCTGCAAAACATTCTTATGCCTGCAAAGAGTAAATAAATTACAACAAATTTAGGAAGTTCAAGTTTCGCTTGGTTTAAGAACCCCAGGCAGAGCCCCTAATTTTTCAACAGCAGCACATGCTTAATGCAGAGCAGCAGTGATGAAAGGAGTTGAGGCACCTGTGAGATACCACAAAATACATTTTAAAAAATAAGATATTCGCCAAGGCTGCAGATACATGTGTGTTGCAAGAACTAATGAAGCTTAAAAACCACTTAAATTGTTAACACAATGAACAGGAAAATATTGAATGTGTTAAAAGTATTTTTGCATTACTTCATTCTAGATCTTTTTATTCCCTAATTTGACTCTGGTTTTTAGTCTAGATTATAAAGAAGATTTAAAACAGGGAGCTTTTTTTCCCTTCCAATGAAGGCTTCCCATTAATAAAAAGGAAACAAAGAAAATGAAGAAAGTGAGTAGTAAAACTTTTACAACATAATAAAATATATCAGAATCCCAGTGCAGCAGGATTGGAATTGTCTAAAGATGCTGAATTATGATCGGTTGTCATATAAAGTTCAGTCCAGAGTATTAGCAATCATATTCTCTAGCAACATGTATATAATTGGGAGATCTTCATAATAACCCTCGGTTTTAAAGGCTCATAAAAACTGCGTTTTACTCGTAATTTGCAGGAGGAAGGAAGAATTCTTAAAGGAAAGGAACATCCTTCTCTCAGTAAGAAAGACTCTGAAGGCAATATACTGTGTATTTTAAAGCAGGCAACCCTAAAAGCTCTCTTTTCCTTTCACAGTTTTCAGTGGGTTATTAGACAATCACTCAGTTTAAAAATATAAATATGTATCTATAGTACACACACTAGAAAGAAAATCCATATCACATAGAGAGAAACCTTCTGAAGGTATACTGGAAGCAAAGCATGTTAAATTACAAGTACAGAGTTACTTTAAGGTAAATATCTTGATGTAGTATTGTAACCAACAGTAAAACAAGCTGTGGCACTCATGCACAGAGAAAAGAAAGGATGTTGGTTTTATGAAATGTGTGTAAAGAACATTTATCCACTTCCAAAATACAGCATGAAAATAATTATAAAAATATTATCAGCACTTGACGCTCTGGGTAGACTCCCAAATGTCTCTATGTTTTCTCAATTTCTCCGCTGACATTCTAAAACAAAATCCTTTCAGTTTGTTAGAGAGTCAACTACCGAGTGCCATAAACTTCCAATTATCCCAGCCACTTCTGGACTTGCCAAGGCAAAGCTGAAGTAATGAATAGGATGCTGAAGTCTCTGTATGGAATACTAAAATACAACCTGTCACCAAGCCCAGATATTTTAACTTTATACTTTTGCCAGAGTAAAGCCTTTTTGTAAATAAAATGTGTTTGTTTCCAAATAAAGCTACTTCAAGCTGTTTTGGGAAGCAAGTAAGTAATAATAATAATAACAACAACAACAACAATTTCCATTTGGATTTCAAAACCTGATGAAAAAAAACCAGCACATGTCAAGCCTAGTGTTTTCCTACCTGCAACAGGTAAGGACCAGCTCTCAAATGCCACCTTGGGATAGTTCAGACTAGTAATCCCGTTCATGATTAGATGAGACATCAACATGAACAAGAAAGGAAAAAAAAAGAACCAAACCAAACCAAAAATATCTACCCTGTCCTCCTTTTATTAGCAATGCCTACAGCAGTGGTTAAGACCCAGTAAGCAAGCCGAGGACCCAGAGGACTAGACTAACCCAAACCCACTGTTAGAGAGAACCAGGTTTAAGAAGAGACTTACTGCTTGCCATGTGACTGGGGGAGGTATGCTGCCCATTGGGTGTGCTGGAGGTGAGGTCAATGGCCATGCCGGAGTGCTCCCTTTCGGGCGAAAGCTCATTGTCACCTGCTTTCACAAAACAAGTCCCCCGTAAGTTTCCATCCCTTTCATCAGCAGAGCAACACAACAGTTTGAAAAGTACAACTTGCTTGCTCCCTTCACCCTTCCCTCCTCTACCAGTGGGGTCTTCCACAGCCTGCAAAAACTGAACTCTCAGTGGCCACAAGTAAACATTGACTCTGAGCCCCCCCACACCTACTGTCACCAGTCTTCTACGCACACACCTGTGACAAACCTTGCCCCAGATGCTTTGTCTCAAGAGAAGTTAGGATTACTTTTCATTTGCAGACACTGAGAACCCAGGCTGGGCAGGAGAACTTCACCGTACGGACCTCTCCCCCAAAGCTCTGGGTTAACTGACAGTTAAACAAAGCACTTACACAAACCCTGACACAGAAAACAGGAGAAATGCATAGTGAAAGCAAAAAAAGTTTTTGGCTGCTATTTGAATTTTTGAAGATGAACTCTCTCTCATTTGCAAAGTTCATTCATCCTCAGCAAATATTTAAACCCAGAGGTACTCAGCCACGCACCCCTCCCCACGCATTTTTCAGTCATATACAAAGTTTATGTTTAAATGCTATTAATCCAGTGTTATCTCAACGCAAAGTCCATACACAACGAAGCTAAAGTTTCAGGTGTCTGCATTATAGAAAGGACAGTGGGAAAAGTAATTCAGAATAATCAAATGAAATGACTACTTACATGTTATATATCCATCAGCAGCCTCTGCTTCCATAGTCAAAGTGCAGTGCTGCAAGGCAGAAAAGTACACCCTCAAAGATGCCTGCCAGTATCAACCATTAAATGATTAAACTTACTTAAAGCCCTAAGTAGTTGCCCATTTTACTGCTGTTGCAACCATTGCCTAGAGAAACATGCAAGTGTACTGCATGTGCTCATTTGCAAAGCACTGAACTCTTCCTGCAAATTATGTGAGTAGAGAAATTCAGCTGCCTCCTGGGCAGGCAGCACTGGGATCATCTTCATCTGACTGTACCCCTGTCTCCCACTTGCATTTCTACCTGATCTGAGAGTTTTCTCCCTGACTTTCCGCTTGTTTTGTTCAAGCTGGGATGGCAATGATTTATCAATTACCAGCTCTCGCAGCCAGAACAGTCTTTGAGGAGATGGATACTATTAACAATTGCTCTTTTCACACGCACTCTAAGAGACTCCATCCTGATCTAAACAAAATAAAGCCCTCCCGTGTCTGTTCCCCTCTGAGAGTTACTACAATTCTTTGTCTCACACCACCATACACGGACGCACACACCTGTACACGCACCTGTTCACTCTAACCCTATTTATCTGCCACAGCATGGGACCAAACATCACACTTAATACTCCCAGATCATGCATTTTGTGGTGTGAAGCAATCTTAAAGTTTCTGGAAGCACTTTGCTGACACAGAACGAGCTATTACTTTCCAGAAACCCAAGTAACTGTATAGAATGACACCCCCTAGCTATCATTTGATATATATTGAGGGGGGAAAAAAAAAAAAAAAAAAAAGATAGATCAATAATCATAACTATGTTCTTTTAAGTGGAAAAGTTAAGAATCTGACATGACCAGAGGAGAATTTTATTTCCTCTCTCCCTCCACGGCCTCTTTTTTGCCTTTAGTTTCAAAACTCTCACTGCACCAGGCAGCTAAATTATTCACAATGAGCCATTTCTGTATTGATCGCCAAGTATATTTAGCCCTGGCTCCTGGAATTTCTCCATTACTTACTGGAAAACAGGCAGCTTCACTTCTTGTCTCCAAAACCACTTCCCTCCCCCTCCCTTAACCCGCTTTCCTCCCCCCCCCCCCCCCCCCCCCGCCGCCTTTCCCCCAATAAATAAATACTTTTCTCTGTGCTCTTCTTTGGTATAAAGCAGATCAAATTCCCAAGGCATTCAGCACATAACACTTAAATTTCAACCTGCCCAGCTGCTACCAAACTCTCTTCAATTACTGATTTTCACATGACTCTTAAAAAAAGAAATCTAAAAAAAAAAAAGTTTTCAAAACAGGTAAGCCGCTTCCTCAAGCCCTTCAAAATTACCTTATCTTCCCCCTAGTCCAGGTAGGCAGGCACACACTGAGAAAAAGAAAGAAACATCAGAAGCAACAGGGAAAGATCATCCCAGCCAATGAAGTGGAAGGAAAGAAAGGGGAGGAAGGGAGGAGGAAGAGAAAGAAAGACAAAAAGAACACAGAAACATCCATAACCGAAATTAAAACACGGTTTGACTTTTATTTTTTATTTCTTCAAGGGGGGGGGGGCGAGGAGGAGGAAGAGGAGGGGAAGAAAAAAGTTTGGTCACCATTTTTAGGCTGGTGATGGCAAATCCCAGCTGCTAAGCCTCTCTCTCCACAACGAATGGGGAGAGAGAGGGAGTTTTGCCCGGGCAGAAGACAGAGAAAGATGGGAAAAGTTAAAAAATATTTTTTAAAAGAAAGGGGGAGAGAGAAGGAGAAGGAGGGGTGGGGGGGAAAGGGGCGAGAAACCCGCCCCCGGCACTTACAGGTGGGGCATGCGGAGCCGGGGAGCCGGGCAGCCCCGGGGATGAGCCGGCAGGGGAACTCGCTCAGGAATGGCACATACTTTGAGGGAAGATGAAGAACAAAAAAAAAGAGGGAGAGGGAGAGGGAGGGAGGGAGGTCAGCCGGTGCTACAGCAATGCGATTAACCAGCGGGGAGAGAGAGAGAGAGAGAGGAGAGAGAGGAAAACTTGATCCACCGGTTCGTTACGAATCGGCACGAAAACGGGGGGAGAGGAGGGGATGTGGGGAGGGACGGGGTGAGGGGATGTGGGGAGGGATGGGGTGAGGTGGGGCCCGGCAGACGCACTCACACCCCGCGCAGGAAACCTAGGCCAACTTCCCCGGAGTGCCGCTCCGGCCCTGGGCGACACCGGGCTCCGCGCCTCATCCCTGCCTCTCCCCACCCATACCACAACCTGTCAAAGTCATGGAAGTCCTGCCTCGTTTTTCATTTTATTTTATTTTCCCCCTTTCCCTTGAACACACACGCGCACCGCTCCGCTCGCCACCGTCTTTCCCCCCTGCCGCCGCCGCGTCAGGCCGCAGCCCCCCGGGGGCCCGCAGGTGGCGGCGGGCGCTGAGGGAAATGGCAGTTGGGGCCGGCGCTGACTAACGGACCGGGCGAGCCCCGCCGCCCCCCGGCACACGCACGCCCACCCCCGCCGCCCCTCTCCGCCCGCTTGGGATGGATTGAAGGGGGGGGGGGGGGCTTTTTTTTTTTTTTTTTTTGTGGGGCTAACAGCAACAAGTCATCGGAGCCCACCGCCGTGCGGGAGATGCAGCACAACCGCACTTTAGTCGGGGACCCCTCCGCACAGCACGCAGAGCCCCGCCGTCCCCCCAGCCGCCTCGCAGACCGGACGGAGCTGTCCTCCCCGCCAGGGAAAGAAAGACCGGGGTGAGGGGGAAGAAAGAGGGGGGAGGGGGGGGGGGGAGAGAGGGAAGAAAAAAAAAAGAAAAAGAAAGAAAAAGAAGCCAGGCGCAGATTTACCTCAGCCGCGCAGGCAGTGAATCACTTCCATCACCCTTTTGTTTGTGTTTTTATTAGTGTCGGCTCTCTCTGCCTAGTGGAGGTGTGTTTGTGCACGGCAGTTGGCTATGGAAACTAAGGCAGTGGAGCTGTAGCTAAGGGTAATCCTGTTTTTACTTCCTCCATCTTCAGAGAGCAGGGTTAGCCTGGGACAGCTGGTCAAACCCCGAGAAACCGATCCGGCGGCGGCGGCAGCCGCCCGCCCGCACTCACACACACACACACACACACGGACACGGACACGCTCGCGCACAGACACACACACACACACACACACACACACAGACACACACACACGGACACGCGCGGCCGCCGGCGCCCCCGCGCGCGCAGCCCCGCGGGCGGGCGCGGGAGCGCGCGAGCGCGCGCGCCCGGGCCCCAACCGCCCCGCGGCGCCTTCCCGGGAGCGGCGGGGGGGGGCGGTGGCGGGGAGCGGGGGGGGCGCGGGGGGCGGGTGCCCGCGCCGGCAGGGCCGCTCAGCACGCTCGGCAATCGATTAGAGGACAAGTGCCGCCGCCGCCGCCGTGTGCGCTCCGCGCCTCACGCGGACGGACACACGCGCGCACACACACACGCCCGCGCGCGCGCGCCGCCCCCTGAGGGCACGGCCGCGTCCCCGTGCCCCCCTCCCCGCTCCGGGCACCGGGATACCCCGTGCGCGCGTGTCCCCTCGCACACACCCCCCCTCCCGCTCCTTCTCCCCTCCCCTCAGGGGCGGCGAGCGCCGGGCCGCCGCCGCCGGGCGGGTGAAGTTGCCGGCGGAGTCATGATTCAGCACTTCTATTTTTAACCGCCGGGCGGCCGCGGGTGCGCAGCGCCCGCCGCCCCTCGCCGCGGCCCGTCCCGCCTGCGCTGGCGTTGCTCTCGCTCCTGCCGCGGTGGCAGCCCGGGGGGCAGCCGGAGGACGGCGTAAAGCCGGAGGGGAAGGGTTCAGAGCTGCCGTGCTTGTTATCTAATTGAACATTCAGAGTAAATATGAGGTGATTTCTTTCCCTTCTTGTAAGTGTTACTCTTAGAGAGAAAGCCCGGGTAAAATAAAAGCTTTGCCGCGCTATTTTTCCCCTCTCCTGAGAAGCCGGCGTGGTGGGAAAGGGGGAAAACCCTCGCTCTGCTTCACAGCCGACGCTGAAGTAATAACACCTCCGAGTGCCACAGCCCCACCTTGGGGCCCCGACCCAAACCCACGGCAGCTGGTTGGCACGTCTGCAGCAGAGCAGCACCCCGCATCTGCGGGGCCGAGCGTGAAGGCTTGACGTGCTTTCTGACAGGAGCTTTCCTTGCCTTCGACGGGTCTTCGATCAGGTGCAACAGCATCATCCTTTTTTCTTCTTCGAGCATCTCTTCATCGCAGCTGCACTGCTGGGTGTTGGTGACTGTGGTAATGCCATTATTAGGCACCAGAGTTAACGGTCCATTAAGAAGCTGTGGTTGTGTATGTCATGTACTATACACACGGATACTAAATTTAAATTTGCAAAGTTAAGCACACAAACACTAGGAAGCACCGGAATTCAGGCTGCCCACACATCCTTGAGGCTTTTCACCCAACAGAGCAACCGACAGAAGTAGCAGGGAGTTATCCTTTATTTTCACTGGTACCAAAGGGGAATAGCACACACATTTTGCCAGCGAGTTTCAGACGTGCACTGATGAGTGCACCTTCATCGCTATATACCCATGTTCTTCGTGTATCAAAAGCCTGCAAAGGCTCCAGGTACCGTAAATTTTTTTGCTTTCGAGCAAAATCTTAACTACAGCCTTAACTCTTGCTCCAGCTACACGCGAGCGCAATACGGTGGTTAGGGACAGTAAAGTAAAACCCAGGTTTTATGAGCTCAGCCACTTCACATCAAATGACGTTCTGCTTTGTGGTGGCAGAGCCGCCCTATCCTGAGAGAGGGAGACAAACTCCACTTTTAAAAACACAGTAAATTATTCAGCCAGCCAAAGACACTGAAGTTAATAGACAGCTCTCTCCCTCCCCAGCACTACAAATTTTAGCCAATTAGTCATTACGCCACCCCTGTGAAGTGGGTTAATTTAAGTCTTCTCATTTTGCATAGGAAGGAGGCAGAAAGGTTAGGGGACTGGCCCAAGGCCACAAAGAGCACGCAGAGCTGAGCCTAGAAAGCAGACTTCTTGTTTCCCACGCCTACGTTTCAACAACTAGACTTGGCTTGCCTACATCAGAAAATAGGCTGGCATAGCTATAGCTGTGTAATTATATCGTAACAGTTTATGCCGGAATAACTCTCCTCGTGGACATTCTTCTCCAGATGGAAAGTGGCTTCCCGAAAGCTGTCCAGATGAATTCACTCAACAGCGCACACTTTGGGTTTTGCCTTTTTCCCTGCACCCCTCTTCATTTTGGGTGGTCAAAATTTCTGAGATGCGGGTCTTGGCAGCATTTTGAAGCCTTTGATCACTTTCACAGACCACTGAAAAGCCGGGACAAATGCAAAACATGTCATTGAAATGCTACAAGTCTAGTTGTCAAGATTTTTATGGTACTTTTCATCAAAAATGTTGAAAACTGAAAGCTTCCAGCTGGCTCTCTTTACAGGTAATAATTTAATAGCTAACAGCTTTTCTCCCAAAACTGCTGGAACCTGCTTGAACCATGGAAGCTGATGGGAAAAGCCAGACCCATCCTCTACAGTAATTATTTCTGATTTTTTTTTTAATCCTGCAGCTCCATAAGCTTTCAAAACCAAATGAATCTGTGAAAACAAGGAGGAGTGACCAAAGGAGAAGTAAGGGACAGGGAATAAAACAAAAAGGTTTGCCTTTAAAAATCAGCTTGTTCACTCCAAGGACTGCAGAGATGAGCGCATCTTCACTACAGCAACATGGGGGTGAGTCACTGGTTTCAATGCAAAACGCAGCTCGGGGGCTGCAGCGAGAGCTCGGCGGTGACTTAGATCCAGCACACACCTGCCCCCAAACGAGCCTCAGCAGAGCAGCTGGGATGAGCTTCAGGACCCAGCGACAGTTTGGGGATCAGGAGACATGGGTTCCCATCCGAGCACGCTCAGAGGTCCTCCGTGTAATTTCAGCCAAGTCGTTACTTCCCTGCGTTTCAGTTCTCCGTTTCTGAAACGTGGGGAATAATGCCATGAGAGGTTTTCTGCCGAGCAACTCTCCAAGAGCGATTCTCAGCTTTGCCATGGTCTTGTGCCGCATTGTAGAGGTCACTTCAGCACACCTCTGCAAGAGCCATTGCTGAAGCTCCTGTGGGGCTGGTGGGCAGCCCCTGCCCCTTCCATTTCCACCGGCAAGACGGAAGGAGCCTTCGCTGCCACACAAGCCCCACTGCCTGAGGATCACAGCCTGTGCTGACAGCCACCTACTCTTGAGACCCACGTTGTCCCTCCGGACATTCGCTCAGTCTCCCCCCGGGCCTGAGCTCTCCTGCTGTGTGCTGGAGACAGTAGAGCTCTCCCGTCTCACAGGGACTCTGGGAGGAGAATTTAATTCCTCATCGCTTGTCAGTAATGTGCTTTGATAAGTCAGGGATGGGCTCAGCCTATTTTCAGCAAAATATTCAAACATTTAACCCATATATACGTGTGTGCATGCACACGCACGTGTGTGAGAATTATTACTCAAACAACCATGATGCTTTAATGTAAATTCTGGCTTAAATTGTCTAATCCTCCTTTTTTATATGCCTGTATAAGGTCAAGGTATTCCAGGAGTTCACTCCCAAAACACTTCTATTAGGTATTCACATAAATAGTAGTTCATAGCGGCAAAAGGTCCAGCTTTATTTAGATTTATCGGACACACTGCTGTCTTGGACAGCTATGAACACCAAAGAGCGGCAGCCCCCTGCATCAGCTTTCTTGCCTTCAGACTGAACAGTCTCTTTTCTGCCCACAGAAGGGGCACTTTGAAGACAACCTGGATCAAATCCCAACATACTTTGGGGAGGACAAACGTAGACCTTTCTTTACTTAGCTCTGTGTTGGGCAATCTCAAAACCATATAAGCACTAATCTATTCGTTATTCCGTCTCCTCCTCTTTACTACAATAAAGCACTGTTTTATGCTTATATGCATCAATAAAGAGACCTATAAAGAAAATAATGAACACCCTTTAATATCCTCAGAGTATACCCTATTAATTTTAAAAGGGACACAACATACTGTATCCCTTGTATTTCACCAAGATAAAAGCCTATAGATTAATTCCTGTTAAAACAGTTGGTATTTTCAGGACATGCAGATGTAATTTATGGAGAGGCACAATACTCATAATAGCTCAAAGGCCACAGAAACTGTAGATCTGTGTCTGTTACTGTAGTTGTACAGGCATTCATTGTACAGAGAGCAGTTGAAAAGGCAGCGTATGTAATCTGAATACTAAATTTGTGAATAGTTTCTCACTTGGGCTGGTTAGGCTTTTCAAGAGCAGCGGATGCTTTGTGGGGGACTTTGTAAAACATTCTGCTAATATATCACACGGTTGCTGTATTTTCTTCTCTTATCTTTACTGTTAGAGCTTTATTCATGAAGACACAATATTTGATTCTTAAAAGGGCACCAGCACCTGAATTCAGTGTGTTCCATGAGAGACAATTTTCACAATAAATACTTCTTCCTTCTTCTGTAAAGTGGACAACTTTAGGTATATATAGCCCGAAAGTGTACAAGAAACAAAGATCCTTGTCCTCACCCCTGTGTATTCCAATTGCTATATCCAACTTACTTGGAAAATAGTATTATATTTTCTGGTTTATTATCAATAATAAAAGTGTACAGGCTTTCTCTTTTATTATGGAGATATAAATGTATATGGATATATCATTTGTGAGGAAGGGAAATTCTAAAGTGTCCTAACAAAATTTAATTATGACACAAGCTACTAACAGAGAAGCCTTCAGCCTGGGATCATTTTAATTCTTTGCTTGTACAGCACCTGGCACAATGAGGATTTATGCATGACCTAGCTTCTCAGTTAGTACTTCAACAAAATTAAGAATTAACTCTTGCTTTGCTTACGGCTGGAAGTCACAGTACCAACAGAATGATATACATCCAGCACGGAACAGTGAACAGCACAGACTTGTGAAGTTCATGAAGCAGCTGATACAAAAGTATGCTAGACCGATTTAAATTACTGGAGTTGCTGGAGGCATTTAGGCAGATAGACAGTTGTTACTTGAGCTGAAATTTGGCAGAATTATAGGTGTCAATCATGCTGAGTATTGCAGAGTGCCAGGAAACGTTCAGTGACAAGCGACCAGGCTCATGGCTTTGCAACATCTGAAAATTTGGCGGGAATGGCGTTCTTCCATTTCTCTATGACAGGATTAATGTGAAGGCTGAACCTCAAAATGCCAAAGGTTGCCACTTGGGTTTGAAGGGGCTTCTACAATACAGCAGACTTCTACCAAATTGGGCTGCAAACATCATGGGAGCAGGTCTCGTAAGGCTTCTGACACTGACATCTGGGTTCAGCCTGATACACTGCCGATGCATCCTGGGTGAAATACAGACTAGATAAGACCACCCTATGTATACATTTCTGAACGCTACAGCTCTTTAATGCTTGGCAAAGAATTAAGGAATAAGGACATTTTCTCTTTGAATCCAACCTACCTATAAGTGCACAGCATGAGCCAGTGGCTCCCTGGGGGCCAGGAGCCACAGGGGTGTCCCAGGCCAGCATGACAAGAACCTCACCAGTCAGGGTCTGTCCCACAGCCCTGGCCTGGTTTAACCCCAGCCAGCAACCAAGCCCCACCCAGCCACTCACCCACTCCCCCCACAGTGGGATGGGGAAGAGAATCAGAAGGGTAGAAGTGAGAAAACTCCTGGTTTGAGACAAAGACAGGTTAACAGGTAAAGCAAGAGCCACGCACACAAGCAAATCAAGGGATTCATTCACCCTTCCCGTGGGCAGGCGAGTGCTCAGCCATCCCCAGGACAGCCGGGCTCCATCACACGTAACGGTGACTTGGGAAGACAAACGCCATCACTCCAAACGTCCCCCCCTTCCTCCTTCTTCCCCCAGCTGTCTGTGCCGAGCATGACGCCACATGGTCTGGGATATCCCTGGGGTCGGTTGGGGTCAGCTGTCCCGGCTGTGTCCCCTCCTGACGTCTTGTGCAACCCCAGCCCCCTCGCTGGTGGGGTGAGGAGCAGAAAAGGCCTCAGCTCTGCGTGAGCACTGCTCAGCAACAACCAAAATGTCCCTGTGTTATCAACACTGTTTCCAGCACAAACCCAAAACACAGCCTCATACCAGCTACATGAAGAAAATTAACTCTATCCCAGCTAAAACCAGCACAAACCCTGAGCAGGGAGTAGGGCAGGCCAGAGATGAAGGCCAGGTCTAACCAAGACCCTGCAGGCAGGTCTGCAGGGATGAGGGAGGTCAGACATCGTGCCAAGAAACAAATCTGCAGGTCAGGATCAGCAAGGTCCATGCCTAGGCAGGGGCACAACCATGGCCAAACAAGAGACCAGCACTCCCCAAGCACATCCCAAACAAAGAGCAAAGCATGGTGCTGAGCTTAAACAGGGTCCTGGCCCAATGGCAGGAGTGTGGATTGAGGTCCCATCTGAGGCTGATCAGGGTCATTAGGGTATGTTAGTGCCTTCGGGGTCCTCACACTGCCAACCCAGCTTCGACTCTGGACAGCTATGGGTAGGAGTTTTCAAACAACGAAACAAATTGCTGACCTTATCATAAAGTTAGGTAGTCTAATTGACTGTGCATGTTCTTGCTTAGCAGGAGTATTTAGGCATCTCACTACTCCTTTGCTGAGGAGCTATGCTGTGCATGAGGGAAGTAGCTGTCATGTTTTAAGCTCACGTCTCACCTTACCTTGCAGGAGCTTGCAGATCTCCCTGGTCAGCAGGCTGTTTCCCCTGATTCTACCTGTGTGGTTGCATAGTTTCCCTCAGTGTCCCAGGGTCTTTCTTCAAAACATCTGAAGGATGTCCTGTTTATTCATTTCACTCTTCACTTGACACATTTCCAAAAACACCACCACCCCTGTTCAGTGTGCATTGCTACAAAGAAGTCAGCATGGATTTACTGGAATGTACTTTACCCTCGTTAGTCCTTGTCCCTCTTTCTTCACCTTCTTTCCAGCACCGTGCTGGTGCTTGTAGGGAGCCGGGAAGGGGTGGTGGGTCAAAAACCAGTTGCTGTAGTGGTCAGGGACTAAACAGCTAAAGCATCTTTGAGGCTGACAGCAGCTCCTGCAGGTGTGGGGCTCTGTAACACGACCTGAACCAGAGGGCAGGCATGGCTGTCCCAGGCCAGGGGAGCAGGGCAGGGGTTAGTCAGTCCCCTCTGTGCTGCTCCATGCAATGTGTGGACTCAAGTGTGAAGTGCCACCACCACAGTGAGTGCTGGAGGTGAAAAGCTACCATCCAAACCAGTCTTTTGGTCATTGCAGAAATGGCAAGTCATCAGAGTCTCATGAGTAATGAAGTCAGAATGTAAAATTGTCTTAGAAAACAAAAACACCAAGCTCTTCACGTCCAGAAGTGGCACAGCTGAGCCAAAGGCCGTCATCTCAGAGGTGAAGGACAGCCTGGGAACTAAGTCTAAATCCAGATTGTGGATGACTCGCTTTCCATGCCTTGCTTCGGAGGAGGATATACATTTCCACCCCCCATTTACAAGTGGTATTCTGCTATAGGACCCTTGTTTAGCCTCCTGTTCCTCAGCTGCTCCTGGAGTCCATGGAGAAGACTGATGAGTCCAGATTGCAACTCCAAGCACCAAAATTAGATTCCTGCTTGCAGTCATTCTCCAGAGGAGCATTTCTTTCTCCAGTGACTGCATAGGGACGCTGGAGATACCAGCCAGCTAAATCAGTTACTTACAGTGGGTGAATATCCCTGTTCATATTTCCATTCTTCATCTAGAAAATAAACCTGATAGTATTTATTCTCCTCTATCACTCTATCAACTGTGCTGAGAATCAGGAACACCTCAGCAAGAGGGGCAAGGACTTGGACACAGCTGCGATAGAGGCCGTGCGAGCGTGCAAGAGAGAGCCATTTAAAAAATAGGGGGGTTGTATGCCTCTTTTGTGTCCTTAAGCAAAGTGTCATCATAGGAGTGTCCTGTGGTTTGATTGTGAAAATACAGTCACCTTAAATTAACTGGCCACATAATCAGTTTTAAAGTGAAGCCAGGTTAACTTTGATTAACCACAAGCAACAATTTAGATCGTAAAAATAAAACATTAGCATCTTTTTACGCTCCTCTCAGTGTTACATGAAACAATGTTTGACCACAGCCTTTTAAAGCTGCATTGTTAATTTTTATTGCGAAGCATTCCTCTGTCTTGCTCCAGCAGCAGAGCTGATGGAGTGCTCCACAGACTTTTTTTAGGATACTGATTCATTTAGTTGTAGAGGTTTTCTTCATTTTTCAAAGTTTTATTTATTAGTCTTATTTTACTCCAGGAAAGGAATAACATTTCTCTACATCCAGACATTACCCACACATAACTGCGCAAGCAGAAAAAACATAACTTCATTCTTGTGGTTTGAAAATGCCTCCTTTTTCCTGTTTGTTTGTTTTTAAGAGGGAAGCGTTTCCAATTCTTAGTTCTCCTTTGGGGATTTAAATCAATGAAGACATCATTCAGTCTCTATATTAAAAAGACAATCTTTTGTTCCCAGCTACTGCCAATACACTGTCATTTTTTTCTGAGATCTGGAAGAACAAATGTTAGTTTCTGTTTATTAGCCACATGAGGGAATCTTCTAATTAAGATTTTGGGTGGTGGAACGAGATCAGTTATCTCTTCTTCACTGCGCAGACCTGGGCTTATACTCTCCTACTGATTTCAGCTGAAAACACCCCATCTAAAATCTACAAAAGTGGAAAAAAAAAATCATTTTTTACAGCATTATGAACAAGGACATAAATAGAAAAAAACCTGCAGATATTACCATCGTCTTTTCCTTAAAAATCCTTCTCTGAATTGCTTTTACCAGTTTATTGCATCAGTACACTGCTAAAGAGTGTTCTTCTCATAACAAAACTTTCCTCATTCAAAACACAGAATTTATTATGACGCCCTAAAGTAGGTATAGACCTACCAGGTCTCAGCTTACTCATTGCATTAGAAAGGCAAATGCTTTTCGTAGTGGCTTGCTGCTGGTTTGGTTTTGTTGGGATGGTTTTTAATTCAACAAGGGTGTAATTTTACATTCAACTCTGAAGTCTGGTTAAAAATAACAATTGAAAACGATCCTTAAAATCTGAAGATGTTTTCCATGGAAATTACATCCAAAGCAGCTAAAGGTCTTTAGCACTGACTTGATCCTAAAGTGATTTCCACACTATATTGAGTTGTCTTAATGGCTGACAGCAAAATCATGACCCTCCAGTGAGGTTATCCTAGATGACTCATACAAGATCTTTGCACATTTGCACATATGACTCTTTGAAATAAAGTGTTGTCTGACTGTAGATGGTGGCTTCATCTTTCGTAAGACAAAGAGCTCTGTTGTAAACCTTCGCTTGTCATCGCCCTAAAATCAGACATACTGAAAGAGGAAAAACTAAGACAACGACTTCTCTAAGAATTACTATCTGTGACTGCTCTTAAAGTAGAGCTATGAAAAAACCATAATGCCAAACTACGGGGCTGACCTCACATTTCTGCATGGGATTGTTTTTTTCCACGGCCTCCTTTAAGAGGTAGTTTCTTACTTTAGATAAGGGAAGCTCCATCAGCTGCTTCATAGAGCAAAACTGACACCCACTGGCCACCCCCAGTACTTGACACGCTTTGAGCTGTTGAGCAAATCCTGGCTTCAGGGCAGAGCAGGAGAAAGGAGAGGTGGATCACCCTTCTAGCTTATCTCAGTCCTTCTTCTTTACAGTCCATGACTTCAACTTTGCCAGTGGTAGTCCCAAAACCCTGCTGCCATGGAGTGAGATGGTGCATGATGTAACACCCGGGCTCCCTTTCACTCCTTAGGGAATCAGTTGTATAAAGTCCTTTTACATGACAAATGGCAGGGCTCCTACCCCTTTCTGTAGGAATATAGAGCAGCTTTACTGACCATTTTTGACTGAAACTCAAGAAGACATTTCATTTGATCAATCTCGGGCTTGCTGTGCCCATGGTCCACCACACTTGCCTGCATCAGCTATTTGGAGGCAGCCATCCATGTGCTGGTTGCCACTCAGCCAGACTTACTCAATTCTGCTCCAGTGGATGTCTGTATCTTCCGCATCCCACACTTCTCTGCGGGATCCTCGTTCCTCGTCACGCTGTCACCTCTGATCGCTGGAGCTTTATTATCAAGGCTCCCAAAGATAATGTTTCCTACCAGGTACTGTTGCCTATGTGTTGTGAGAAGAAGTGTCCCCTTCTGCCTCCCTGTCACAGCACAGGCCAGAATTACATTGGCATTTATACATTTATTTTTCAATTGCATTGCTTGCTCATATCTGATTTGCTATCCACTTAGGCACTTCCAACATGATTGACTTGTAAGTAGCTCCTTCCTACCAAATATCTTTGTTTTAGATTATATTTATCTCCTCATGGAGAACTTCAATCTTCCCCAAGATTCAATCTAATTCTTTTATTTCCTCCACATGTCGTATATCATCATGTGCTACCCTCTGGTATTATTCTTTGCTCCCGTCTGGTCTTTGAAACTCTTCTCCACTCTCTTATATGTTACCGATTTCATAGAATACATTATATTCTACATGGAACATGTCACTTTGCTGAAAGGTACATTATTACATTTTATGTAACCAGCATGCCCTTTTATGCCTGCGTGATCAGTTTGCACTTTAGCTATTTTAAACATCCTGGTAGTACATTATTCAAAATCTAGAGCATGGTGTCTATAAAGCACTGTCCTGTTTCTTATCACAGTTTCCAGGCAGTGTAGAGTAACTTATGTTGTTAAATGGGAAAGAATGTTTTTTGACACTGAGCAGCTTCATCCACGCACACTGTCCCTGCCTGTGCCCCTGCCTGAGCTGGCTCAGCCTCAAGCGAAAAAGGAAATGGGGGTAAACTGTGCTCTCCCTTTCTGAACACTCATACATTCAGATCATCTCACAAGGGTTTTCAAGAATAGGCAAGCTACTCTGGTATTTTAAATAATTATTTTTTAAGACCACCAACAGAAATGAATACTCTGACTTCATTTTACAGTTCTTTTAGGTTTTAACTTCTCCAGATGAGCAAAGCATCACCTTGTGTTGCTTTAGAGGAACCTGATGAAGTTACAAGATTATTTGTTGATTTTCAATAGCTGCTTAATTAATAAATTGAAGGCAACATGTGACACACAGCCTCTCTAAGATGAACAGAGGCCACAGTGTTTCTCTGTATTTCCCTAATGCTATTTATATCCACTTCAGCCTCAACAAATTCCTCTTGCCCATAGCCTGACTTCACAACAGGCTGCATTGCAGGCTGCCGGGTCCTTGGGGAACACAAGCACAAATACCTCTGGCAGTGCCATCGGGGGAACTGACCAAAGATATTAGGACCGCTCATTGCCACATACCCGGCATCAACATTACAAGGGAGGAAGATCCCACCTTGACTTCCCAAGTCCAGGGTCCAGCTGCTTTGGCTTAGCCTGGTTGTTAGTCCAGCCCCAGCTGTGAATCGTGATGCTTTCACAGGTGTCAGCGGGGGACAAGCTGTGGGTCTGGGTTAACAAGACAAAACTACTTGGCCCACGGCTGTACAATGTTATTTGTGAGCATGCAGAGATGCCATGTCTGCCCAGGCATTTGGGAGCAGCGGGGAAGGAGCTGGAGGGGAAGTCCCATCCGAACACAGACATACCAGGAAAGGATGCCAGCTTCAGCAGAGTGATTACAGAAGGAGCCAACCAGGAACCTGTCCCTTGCAGTACAAATTTTCTTTATTGCATCTCACTTTGGTTCCTAGTCTTGCCTGAATTACAATTTCTCCCAAGCTACAGTGTGCAGCCTCATGGCCAGAGGATGAGGAGTTTACTTGGAGAATATGGAGCCTGTTCGTCCCCAGATGTCACCACGTCCCAGAGGCAGTGGTGCTGGTAGGATAGTGGGGACACCCTGCTGCCTCACTGGGGGGACTGGGCTCCCTGAGCTCCCTCTGCAGAGAGGGGGGCTTATGCTGAATGCTGAACTGAAGCAGCAGATACTGCTCCTCTGCTTTCCTTCTACAGTGATAACATTATTTAAATAATACTAACCTGCCATACACATGGCTGACGGCTACACATCATTTATTGATTTTTCTTGCTTAAAGCTTAGCCATGATCTCAGGCATGCAAAAACCCGTTACATCAGAATGATTTGTCAGTGAATTGCTTTTTATGTTAAAAAGGGGAGGAAAAAAAGATGTTCAATAAAGAATCCTGAGATTTTCAGGCTATGTCTTTGGTAATGGTGGAGTTATGAAAATACAGGTAAATCCCCACCTTGTTTCATGCCCACACAAATTATACACTTTATCTGTGGGCTTTCATTTGAATATTCTTTTCCATATTCAGATTAGATTTGTCTCTATATAGTGGGATTCCTGGGGGAGAGAATTGTTTATATAGACAAACCTCAGATTGTTTAGCTTTCAAATTTCATTTTTCAAAGCAATTTCTGAAAAACGACCCACCCCATTGCCCTCCTATGTATTTGCTTTCTCAAGGTCTGCAAAGAGGGATAATTTGCTGCAGCTGTCTGCGTGGCGGCACAAGAAGGGGCTGTATATTTGCAGTGGCAAAGGACTTGTTTTGGTTGTGCAATTTTGTGGAAGTGTTTGAACACAGAGTCCCTGTGCTCTCCCATGCTATCAGGTCATCGTTCTGAAAGCCCAGTCCTGTTTGGGTGCAAGTTATAGCAGCGTGTCTCTTCTGTGCAGTTTCCCAAGTCCATATTAAGTATGGCGTTGATGTACAACCCTGATCTTATTACTGTTTGACTTCTTAAAACTAGATATCACATCCACTCTACTGCATCCTGTTGAGACCCCTCTTCACTGTGCCATATACTGCGAGGTTAATATCTTACTATCCATGTTTCTGCCTCCTCATATTAATGCCGAGCGATATATCTGCAGCAATGGACACAGTAGTCTTTCCTACATAGCAACAAATGATTCAAAGACACTTCTGAAACATGTGCAGGAGCCCTTTGCAAACTGACACAGACACATTTGAAGGTTTGGATGCTGAGAAATCCCTCAGAGACAGATAGCATGGAAACCACTTGAAGTCATCTATGCATATATTTTGCTGTGATCATACACAGGTGGAAACACCGCCTGGCAAGTTTGTGCTGCTGGGTAAAGACTAATCACATACGCCGTGTTTATATGTGCTTATTTGTCAGCTGAGGGTTTCATATGACGTGAGAGGAACTTCAAGACACTGAAACCTTGACAAAAATAAAGGGCTAACAGCCTTCTGATTTGCCATACTTTCACTGAGATGTATCAAAATCTATACAGAGATCCAGTATAAACATGCAATCCAGACACTTTCTATAAGTGATGTGAATTCAGGGAGGAAATCCCAAGAGCTGGTTTTAACAGTGTTTTGAGTGCAAACTTGTTTATAGACTCAAAACGAGTATTTCCATGATTTTACCAGCTATGTTTCTGTTGTGAGACTACTGCTTTTTTACTTTGATAACTGCAGATGTGGTTGGATTTTTTTCCTGGTCTTTTAGCCTTCCTCTCAGCTGCTTGAAACATGCAGACTTTTTCCTTTCAATTTTCAGGTTTAGGTCTCAATCCAACAAAACACTTAAACCAATATCTTCATTTGAAGTTAGCCCTGTTAGCCCTTTTTTTTTTTTTTTTAATCGGGAAGATGAATTAGATGAGCTCCGCTGGTGTCCTTTCCAACCTAAATTACGACCACCACCCCCCACATTAATAGTCATAGTACTTAATATTTTCTGTAAGATTCTCTCACGGTCATTACAGAACAAAAAGACTCAAAGATGTTATAATCCACATATACAAGAATCAAGGACAGAGAAAGAAAGGGCACTATAAGATGCAGAAAGAGAGTTGGTTTCCAATGGTCTAATAATTTTTTGCAGTATCATGGATATGAGGTGGAGGTTTTTCATCCCAATTTTTTTGCCCTTCATGCTTGTTTAAAATCCATAGCCAATTTCCAGCCTTTGACTCTTCTCTTTTGGGTTTTTTAACACTATTTTTAAAGGTATTTGAGAAATAAATACACTGATCAAAGGGTTTTCTGGAATTGTAGCTTGCTTTCTACCTTTTCATAAATAATGGCAATACACAGCCAAGGCGTAGTAAGCATGTGGCTGTAATATTTATTGCTTTCCTCTGGGGAGCCATTTATCTTACAACTACTACAGTTTAGTTTCGGAAACATGTCTGATTGTAACACTTGCAAATGCATATTTCGAAAGCTGGCTCTGATAATTTATGCACTCACGCTTCCAGATCACACATTATTTTTAAAGCTTCCCTTTTCATGATGTTCCCCATTTTCACTAAAACAAAGGGGAAGAAGAAAAGCCCACCTGTGATATACCTAAAGGAAAACCTATGTAGATGAAGAATAAAATTTCCATCATGTTGCTTTCTATATCACGTTAGTCCTTTTGGGCCACAACATACACCATGTATGCTAAGATCAAAAAAATAGGGGAAAGCTAGAATTTAGCACAAATTACTATGAATTTGTCAAGATCATTAGTTCAGAATAGGAGAAAAAAAAAAAAAAAAAAGCTGTGCAAGTTTACTGTACCTGCAGACTTGTCCCCTACAATTTACCTTAACAGATAGAAAAATGTGCAATTTGGTGAAATGCTTTCCATCAAAACCCCAAACTGTTGGGTTTTTTCCTCCATTTCATTTCTGCCAGTCAAAGTTCAAAAATGTCCACCCTCAATTTAAGTTTTCTACTTTTGAAAACATTTTTATGAATTTGGGGTCTTCAGTTTTCTCAAGAAAAAAACAGCACATGAATGGAAATTATTTCACTCTCAATTTTTTTAAGTTAAAATTTTCTGTTAAAAACCTTTTGATTAAAATATTTCAGCTAGTTTTAATCTTGATTCTTGCTTGTCAACCATAGCTGCAGGCATGGCAACAGACTGAAGAGAGGACAGAAACAAGAAGTCCCCAGCAAAAATTCTGTGAAAGGAAAACACATGAAGAATAAGGAAGGAATAATATTATTTGCCTTATTCTGATCAAGTTTCCAATATTTGGTGATTTCTTGCCACTATATTTAACAAGTGAAATGAAGGCCAGAGTCACAAATATCAGGGTGTTCCAGATAATTATTTTGCTGTGTATTTTACCCTCCACACAAACCGAGGATTATGTTGCCGAGAGTGAGCGGTTCCCAACAAACAGCCCTTACACAAAAGGAACTGTAATATTTCCAGCCATTTTTATGATTGCCAGTAAGAAAAACAAAGTGATATATAATGTCCTACCCCTATATATACCTTTTTGTTTTAGGGCACTATAAGCCAATTTTGTCATGGGAAAGGCCATATTATCATATTTTGTCTAATATCAGCTATTTTTCAGTGAGTGAATATATTTTATCGTTTACAGTAGTCTGGCTACCTAAGGTTAATGACAGATATTTTTAGGTGTGCATTTTTGAAGCACTGAGAGCAGATGAATAAACATTGCACCTCAGAGTTTGCCTTTGGAGTTGCAGGCATTTGCAGGGAATCTCTCTGAACGTCCCTGCCAGAGCAAAACACGTGCTGTGTCTTTCCGCTAACTTAGCTCCTAGTGCTCTCCAGATCCATCTGTGTAGGGTGTTATAAATCCCCCATCCCTGTCCTTCCCAAACTCTTCACCACCCTCATGAGTATATTCTGATAAAATCCCCGTGCAAGAGGAAAGCAGGGTCACAAGCGCCTTTTGCATAAACAGAATTAGGGAGCGTGTGGGCTGCTTGCTGTCTTCTCCAGCCTGAAAACTTTCCCTGGTGAAAGGTTTTAGAGCAAGAAAGCAAGGGGTAATTTACAATACAACCCCCAAAACTTTCCACTACACATAAACTTTTTTTTTTTTTTTTTCCTGTGGTAAAAGGCAGAGGAGTTTGATGTTTATTATCAGTTTTTCCTATTGTCATTGTGCAGAGTTAATGTAACTGCCATGCTATAGCAATATACATCTGCACTTTGAAATGCACTGGTGAATGTCAGTTAGGCGGTATTTATGCTTTTCATGGTGTCAGAGTAATTAACATCCCCTTCGTTTTAAGTATGCCATGAAACAGTACATTAAAAGTCCCCGCAGAACATACCAGAAAGGGTTTAAACGGTAGAGAGAAAAATATAATCATAAAGATCAGGGCTGCTTTTCAGCACCTCACTTTGGGTATGGTAAAGTTTAAACTCAGGGCAAAATCCTACTAATGGGAATTAAGCAAGAGGCACCTGGGCTACACACTGGCATGGAGATGAGGGTGGAGGAGTGTCATTTGCGAGGTTCTGGACTAGAGACACCTGAGCTGCTTGGATTCCCTTTTGTTCTCCATTTGTCCACCCTAAAGCCTCTTTCTCTCTTTTTTTTATTCATACAGCATTGAGTTTCATTAAATGTTTATGACCCTATTACAGGATACAGTTTTAGATTACTATAATAAAAGGGAGTTGATAAAACTTCATTATCTGTGGTGGCAGAGGAAGAATAAAATCTTACACCTTCAAGTTTGTCCATAACATTCGTTGTAATAACTTTTTTAAAAGCCAAAGCACATACATACACACACACACACGAAAAATACCCACCCTGAAAAGCCAAATTCACTGTTCCTGGATTCAATGTCACAATGTCACTGTTGGAAATTAGTAAATCAAGCATATCAGGAGAACTTTACTAAAGCCACAATTTCTTTGTCACTGCATATATTATTTCAGGGCAACATATTTTTGTTCCCTGTGTTACAGGGTGGGAAGTATACAATGCTTAAAGTACAGGAGTATCACCTCAGCAAGGACAAATTTATACCTGAGGCAGGGTGTGGAGCTCGGAAATTCCTGTGATCTCTTCCTTTAAAAAATAAATTGCTGGTACTTTAATCATTTATCAGAAGGAAGAGAGTGTTTGTTTCAAAGGCACAGAATGAGGGCTTTAAAATTAAACTCTGCTCATCTTTGGCTTTTGAGTGAATGCAGGAGTAATAAGGATTTTAAGATCTGCAGAGATGTTTTAATTCCTTTACATTCTGCAGGTAAAATAACCCACCTCTTTTCCTCCCTCTTACTAGGTGTGCAAGAAGAGACATTTTGATAAAATCCAGTTCTCAGTTTTGAGTTTTATGAAATGAGAAAAAAATGTTACCAACGCAAAAATGCCTCACTAACAGCCCCCGCAAAATACTTGCCTCTTCCCCTCCCGTGGCATTTTAAGACAAATTGTGTTTAGAATATGAATTCGGCTGGGCCACGCAGAGGTGATGCTCAGTAACCTGCTGCTGGGTGAAACACAAACAGCCCTGAGAGGTACCACATGTCCCGTGGTCTGGGGGAGCCCATGGAGCGGTCCAAGATGCACAGCCTGAAATGCCTGCGGGGGTTGGGCTCTGACACCCCTGAGGGGGGATCAAGAGCTGCAGCATCAAAGGGGCATGACTGAGGGTGGGCAGGCAGAAGGAATTAATTGTGCCATCGAGGTTTGGGAAACGTTTCTGCAGGGGAACCTGTTGTCCAGGTTCCTGCAGATCTGCCCAAGAATGGTCTCAGAGGAGCATGTTGGGTACAGTGTGAAAAGCTGGTCTCAAAGGGTCCTTCAAAAGCAGAGGGCTGGGCAAGCTACCTGAGCTGGGGAGCAGCCAGCCTGACTGCAAAGTGTTGAAAAGAAACAGGAGGTAGTTAGCTTCCCCAGCTGCCCGGCTCTAGCTCCACTGCCCCAGCATCAACCCCCACAAGCCTCCATGTATTTCTGGTGCTTTCTCCGTTTCTCACCCTTTCTTCAAACAAAGTTCATCTGAATGGAAGAGCTACCACCATTTGATGGCAGGGCAAGCGGCAGCCCTGTTTGCCAGCTGTGGGCTCCAGATGTGCTGGCAGAGAGCAGGCACCCACCTGGGTGTCTCTGCTCTCCTCACCTGCTCCCAGCCACAAAAACTGAGTGTGCTGCTTGTTCTGACCTTCCATCAAACCTGGCTGAAATGCCTCCAGGGGCAGCCAGAGGGCTGGGAGCCTGTGGAGAGAGGGAAGGGGAGGTGCCGCACAGTTGGGGTGTCCCCTGGGCCCCAGCACTGCGCTGCGGGCATCTCCCCGCAGGCAGAGGAAGGAAGCCCACCAACAAAAGACAAAGGCAGGTGTGCAGGGGGAAGGGTGAGGAGATGAGAGAGAGATATGGGGCAGGGTGAGGCCCTGGATGGGAAAAGCTGCATTTAAGGAACCGTTTTCATATCTGAGACTGTCAGAAAGAGCACACAGCCCCTTCCATATTGACGGCACCATGGCCTGTGGGCTGGTATGGCCTCTGCTTGGGAAGCCTTGGTCACGTCTTCAGTGTGCCAGCAGGGATGAGATGACCTCTACCCAATATAGTTGTCCTATATTCAGTGCTGGTTTGATTGCATTTGGACTAGCAGCGGTCTGCATCACCAGGGCTGAGGAGAGATGGTTTTCCCTTTACCCACCTGAAAATGCATCTGCAGTTTGTGGTCCCAGTCCTTGCTACCACTCCATTTTTGGGCTTTCAGCACTCACAAAGGTTACACACTCGGCCTTACACCTGGAAGCACGAGGGCTAGAAACAGCTCTCATTTAAAACCCTCTTCATATATAAGCAGAAATGCTGTAAGATTTGGCAAAATCAGGAGCTTCTTGGCTGCCCCATATTTTGTAGAAGTTAAAAGTGAAATGGAGCATTCCTGATTCTGAAAGGCCCAATAAACAACTTCTTGTACTAAAAATTCTCTGTTGCACACATGGGATCATAAATGTGTAAAGTTTAGATGCAGGATCACATGTGTGTGTGCTAGGGCCAACAGCTCAGTACTGAAAAACTCAAGCAGGTCCAGACTCTGGCTCGCCAAACTGGCACATGTGCAGACGTCCCACTGGGGCATCTGGTGCTAGAAATGCAGCAAGTCAGCAAACAAACTTTCATTCCTACCTGTGAAAAAGATCAGGAGGTGGAAGGAGAAGGTTGGGGGAAGAAGGGAGATGCTTAAATGGTCTTTGAGTAAGATCTGCTTTCCAAAAGTGGAAGCAATCATCTCATGGTTGCTTCTCGATGGTTGGAAGCAACCATCTTCTGCCCTGTAAGAAACTAACCTCAGGTACACTTCATACGTCAAAATAAAATTTTATTTCAATGTCTTGGATGGAAACCGCTTGACATGAAAGAGGCAGTTTCATATAGATGTCATTAAGATTCGGGGTTTCTGCCCACATGCAAGAGAGTGGAAAGCTGCTTTTAAGACATTGTTGGAGCAGCCCCATTTGTTACTTCGGTTTGTGGGACGGACTATGCTTCCGAGGGTTTAACTAAGGTTTTAACTTGCTGAGGCTTGAGCCCTGGGGGAAAGAGGGGGTTCAGTGAGTATGTGCCAAAGCTCCTCAAAGGTAAAATTTAAGTTGGTGCCTATTAGTCAGAAACCACCACAAAGCTGCAGAGCCGCAGGATGCTGAAGCCCTGGGTGTGCTATTTAACACCTGCCAGCTTTCAGCACAACTGTATCCTATGAGGCTGTTTCCACTTGCATTTGTGGTTAGCAAAACCAAACCCCAAATCTTTAGCAATTAACACTTTTTTTCTCTAAAGTTTCTGCTGAAATGGACCGTTGCTGCATGTCTGAATCTCAGTGAGGAAAGCCCAGGTTGACTACTTGAACTGTATTTTTTATGGAGGCTTTGGTTTCAGGAAAGGCAGATGTGGCTCAGCAATAGGGAGAAAGGGATCAGGAGATGAAAAGACAGCAAAAGAAAAGGAGACCGCTGAGAGCACACGGCCTCTGCAGAGTAAAAATCTTTCTGGATACTTAAATTCCTTTGAAAATCCAAAGCCATAGGGATAAAGCAGCGAAGTGCCTGCTTTTTAGCTTCCTTTAAAATACCCTCCAGCCTGTGACCATTTAAACAAGGGTTAAAGAGGGGGATTAATTCACACCCCCCTAAAGCAGCCTGCTGCCTGAAGCCCTGCCTGCTCCATCCTGTTTCAGGTCCCGCAGCCCAGTTGGTAGGCACGCAAAGAGCTGTAGCCTGCGCTCTGGCCTTCTGCTCACCCTTGCTGGGGCAGCGTGGCCTGGAAATACGCTCACAGCTCCAGAGATGCGATTTCACTGCGCTCCTCCATGAATTTTTGCTGCCCTGAGGATGAGGTGAGTCTGCTCCCAAAGCTGGGGGGAAAACCTTACAGACCTCGACTTGCTGCCAGGTCCAGGTGAAGGGAGGAGAAGAAAGCAGGTAACAACTTTTTGGAGGGAAGAGGGAGGAGGGGTATGCTCTTTGGAGGGATTGAGAGGGCTGTTGAAGAGCTGCTTCTGCACGACAGGTCCCTTCTGGCCCCTCTCCCTGCCCTCGAGCAATACACACTGTGTGGACATAAGGTCCTTAAAAAGCTTTGGAAACAGGAACAGTTTTAAACTTGAGTGTCCCGTGGGTATTCGTCTTTAACGAAAGAACTAGAGGAATCAGCCACTTGGGAGCAGAAGCAAATATTTATGTATGAGCTGCATTTATTAAATTCCCTTTCATGGTTGACCTCTTTTTTTTTTTTCTTTTTCTTTTTTTTTTTTCCTTTTAAGGGGTAAACCAGCTTAAAAACGACCCTCTTTGGATCAGCGTCTCAGGCTGCTCTAGATCAGGCGTCTCCAGTAATCCTGCTGTTTTAACTGCAATCACAGCTTGTTGCAGACATGCTCCCCACCAAACATCTCAAACTTCCTAAGCGGGAAGACCTGGCTTCGCCTTCCTGTTAAATCGACAGAATAAAATGGGAGGAGAGACGACACTACCCAGCAGTGTCAGCCTCAGAGCTGCGGGCCGTTCAGGAACAGCATAGCCCTCCTCGGTCATTAGAATGTAGCAGAGGTGGGAAGGGAGAGGATGAGTAACAACATGGGGGAAAAAAAGAAGGAAAAAAAAAATCTATGCACAGCATTTGCAGCAGCTGAGTCTGTCCCTTTCTCCCCTCTGAAAATAGTAGGGCTTGGACGAGACACCTGCATGCTCGGGAAGAGGTGGCAGTAAATAAAACACATTAGTTAAGCAAAAAAGCAAATGCAAGCTCACACAGATTTAGGATATTCAAGGACTGGTGTGTTGCAAGTGATGTGATGGTCTAAACTGAGTCTCTGGCGTGATTCTGTGCTGCCTGAACTAAACTGGCGCTTCCCCTTGGCTGCTGTGGGATACAGCCGTGCCGTAGGTCAGTGGGTACATGGCTGGTATCTATCTATACATTATTGGTGTGAACAGTCATATATATTTACATAAGGCCTTCCAGCTGGAATGAACCATTGGGGAAACGAAACCAAAACACTGGGTGAAAGCAGTGATGAACAGATTCAGATACTTTAGGCCTGCTTTGACTTCTGAGAGCAATTGGTGGTCCCTAAGGTATTTTGATGGTGGCATCTGACCTTCATCAGCTGCACCTCGCTGGCTGAGCAGGCTGGGGCTTACATACACGTCCATGTGGGTGCCTATGTAATAATGTTTTGATGTGATCTGGGATTATCCCACGGCACTTCATGCTATCCTGTAACCGTGGAGGTGACTCCAGTGCTATACTGGGAAAGCTTTTCCAGAAAGCCTCCCTGCTCTGCTTTTGTTATCCCAGCAGTGTGCGGGTGCCATACCTAGACATGACATGCGCACAAGAAATAAGTCCTGTAATACTCTTGCACAACTAACATGGTAAGTTAGACTGCATTCCTGTCTTTCAGTTGTCAGGAGAGTGTGGAAAGAAGATATTTATCGCATTAGCCCTGCATGATCAAGGAGAAGCCTGGCTGTTTAAGGATGCTTTATTAATGAATGCTAGAGGACATCTACCCCTCCTAACGTACAAGTGGCTTGTTACTGAAAAATGCAGGGAGATAAACAGCCAAGTCCTCTGTCTTCTGTGGCTGTTCAGTAGGTGTGTTACACTTGACATGGGTTATTTATGAGTCTCAGATAGTGCCCAAGGCTAAACCTACCATTGCCATTAAAAAATAAAAGCAGATGTAACTGACAGTGTTCTTCTGCTGCTGTTTTAATAACATGAATGTCTTTCACATGACTTAAAAGGCCCAATCCAAAGTGTATCAAAGTCGAGGATAATTTTTCTATTGACTTCAAAGGGTTTGGGATCAGGCTTAATAATGCAGCTGGTACCTCACCCCCCTCTCTCCTGCCCTCCTCCCACTGCGCCTGCTCTGGCTGGAGGCATATCAATACCTCAGACAAAACCAGCGCTGTGTGTGCAACTGCTGCTGCTTACCTGCTCCATGCAAAATGTGTGCTTAACCGCTGCTGGAGCACTCCCCCAGATCACCCCATCCTTCCAGCGAGGCTCCGGAGCCCCACGGGGGTGCTGATGGGAGAGCAGGGAGACAGGGTCACCTTCTTCCCTGGCTGACTCTTTCTTAGCAGCGCATTGACAGCTCGTGTGAAGCTTAGAGAGGGTCATCTGACCCACCCTGGGTGTTGGAAACGTGTCCCTCTCCAAAATGTAAACATGAAGGTGTGCTGCTATAAGGGAAACTCTTCCCCAGGTCTTCACCTACCTGCTTTTCTCCCTCTCCCCCAAATCTGCACACACCTACTAAATTCAACCCACAAATAGTAGGGGAGAAAAAACCTACAACTCTCCAGTAAATCACACTTCATGTTAAATAATGAGATGCTTGTTCAATCCTGCTACAACTGGACAAAGGTCAGTCTTGTCATTAGAAGACATATAGCAACCCTATAGCCATTGTATACCATCCTGTAGCAACCTTTTCCACTCCAGCAAAGGGGAGCAGAGCAGGCAGGGTTTGTAGGCAGTATAGTTTCCATTCCTTACCATCATGCTGCTCACACCCTCCTGTGCCAAGTGCCTGAGTTTTTACCGGCCAATCTTTATTTCCGTAGCAAACCACAATGTGGAGGCCCTTGTAACCACATGGCTCTGTGAGCTGGACAGTTAAGTCTTTTAATTAAAACTGAAGGAGCTGATGGCTCCAAGTGTCTCATAATGCCTGCTGGCAGCCTGGCTGTGGGAGGGGGCTCTGCTGTCCCCCATGACCTGCACAGCTCTGCAAAGGCTTGGGAAGGCACCCAAAAACGCCCTGGCTGGTGGGGATGAGGATGCTGCAAGAAGCCAGGCACACGATTAGCCTCACTGGAGACTGCAAAACCAGTAACACCAGGTACACACGCAAACACATGGCTGGAGTGGAGCCTTTTAAAACACAAAGTTAATGAAACTCCATCTGACGAACTGTTAGTATTTTAACCCTCCTAACATGAAGGAAGGTATAAGTGCACTGATGCATGAAGAGTTGTACCCAAACCAGAGGGACTGAGGTGCTGGTGGCAAATGCCCTGGTTGCAGCGAGCTTACTGAGGTGGGGAGCTGCAGTGGGGGCGAGGGGCATCTCAAAGAGCATAGGGCACCCAACGGCAGTGGCTTCATCACAAAACTGCTTTTAAAATGAAATGACTGAAAGAGCTTCCCCCTCCCTCCCAGCGTGTGCTCGCTGCCAACACATTGCAAGCGCTCTGGAAAATGCTGCTCACTTGCTCTGCGGTTGCTCATGACAGCTTGATTTGGATGAGAAGAGAGAATTAAAACAGTCTTCTGAAGAAGATGAACGACCTGCATCCAGTGCTACCTTTTTTTCTTTTTTTTCTTTCTCATTTTTTCATTCAAAGCAGTGCTGTCCTTCCAAGGGCCAAGTCCTCAGGACACTGTAAGCACCGTAAGTGCATTTTCAGGAAGGCAGTTGCTGCTCCTTAGCTCCCCTTTCATTGCACACACTGCACACAGGCAACAGAACACCAAAATAAATTTACCTATGACTTCTACCAGCTCCAGACCCTGTGGGCACATCACCCCCTTATGAACGCCTCCCTGCAGAAAGGATAAATTTGCCCTCCAGCAAGCAGTGCCAGCAGCACCGCACTTGGGTGAACCGCACCAGATTTATCCTGCTGTGCGGGACTGATCGTGCTGTGCTGGATTGATCCCGCCATGCCGGGTACCAGCCCAGGGACGGGTTAAACCAAGGCCTTCCTCAAAACAGGAGAGCGCCTTGCTCCCAAGAACAAAACTCCTGCGGCACACAGAGACACTCATTTTAATGACTATACTTTGTTGTAATGTTACCAGATATTTTAAAGAGCATATCACTCTAGCAGAAGCCACTGCCATCTGTGCTTCCCCAATTAGGAATGCAAGCAAATATGTATTTTACAGTAACATCAATAAAATGTAATGCACAAGTGATGTATCTTTGGTTTTGTTTTTTTTAAAGACACAAATTAGGGAACCAGTCAGTCTTGAAACTGCGGAATTCCCTTGCAGAAAGAATGGGGGTTTTGTAACCAAAAGAACAATCCAGGCAGGGCCTCTGTTGCATGGATTTTAGTTTTCAAAGCAGAATAAATGGGCTTTAATATATATATATTTTTTTTTTTTTAAACGTATCATCACTTTGAGAACATATCCTACACTTTTTTTAAAAAAAAAAAAACCAAACCCTGCTTGCCAGGCTATTCATTAGTGAGCATCCCATACGATATGCCTGAAACCTGCCTCCTGTCAGAAGACAGGTGTTGAACGTTTTCAAAAATCTTGGCTCTTTTTTTTTTTCCACTGCTGGCTCAGATCGGTCACCTGCACTGTAAAGCAGCAATTCAGGGAGGAAAATGCTCTCTTTTCCCCATTACTTGCAACAATGAGATCTAGATTCTCTGCAAGTATTTTTGGTTATACCCAGAAGGTCCTTTCCCTAACAGAGCTGGGCCATTGCCCTGTCCATCACCCCACAGTACCCAGCTCTCTGGGAAAAGAAAGAAAAGCTTTCAGAGGGCAGAAGAAAATACCAGGGGAGAAAAAATACATTGCAGAGAATAGAGAGGGTGGAGATCCCTGGTGCAGGGCTGGAGAGCCTGGATCCTTGGGGGGAAGAGGAGATGGCCATGGGGTGAGGCTGGGTACCACGGGGGATGCTGGGTACTCCAGGGGATTGCCAGGTAGTGCGGGGGTATGCTGGGTACCGCGGGGTCTCTCACTGGTGATGCTTATCAGGCTGCAAAGTTACACAGCAAGGGCTCACTGCAGGCTGGGGAGGTGTTTGAAGTAAGAGGGGAGCCGTTAGAAACCTCCAGCCTGCCGAAACAGCGCTCTGCACTGCGGTCACTTGCCTCTTTCTGCCTTTCTTCTTTTTTTTTTTTTTTTTTCCATCCAACTGTGTCTTAAACTGTTTCTCTAGAGCATGCAGTCCCCAAAGGGGAGGGGGGACCAACCCAAACAAAGTAAAAAAGCAGCATATTGTCTTCGACTGCCAGAAAGGCATCCCCTCCCTATCTTGTGCTTAATGTGATAATGATCTTCCCGTAGGAGCTTTTGTGGTTTAGGTCTTACTGAATAATAATGTAACACAGAATACACGCAAAGCCACATTTCTCTCTCTCCTCCTCTTTTTTTTTTTTTTTTTTTTTTTCCAAAATACACATCTGATCAAAAGCCAGGCTGCAATTAAAACATAGCATAGTTTGAGGTTTTGGTTGTTTTTCTTTTTTTTAATGCCACTAGATGGTATTTCATCAGCAAACGAAAGCTAAGACAGCATAAATATTTTCTCCACAATGGTAATGATAAAGGTTATATTTCGTAACTCCGCTTTGTGCTTTAGCACTTAGCCCTTTTAAAAATATTTTAAGTTTAGCACGGAAATAACTAAGAATTGTGCTTCATGACAAAGGGAGACAAGCACAGGACTTGCTTTGCTCTGCGCAAATTTCCCATTTCAGCATTCCCTGACCCCATCTGTAACTGTGTTGCACTCACCTGTGCGTCTCCTCCACCAGTTTAACCATGAATAAGTTTTGTCTGACAAAGAGCTCGGAGCATCCCTACGTGATGCTGCAGAGACCCAGAAACAATGTTTTTAACTGTGGGGAAAGCCATCTTTGTCCAAGTTTTTCAGCAACTTAATGGCAGAGATAAGGAAGAGAATCAAGTGTTCCCGTTGCCTCTTCTACTCCCTATGCTGTAATTTGCTCTCTGTGTGTATATTATTGTACTTGAGAGACATCTTGACATGCCTGGAGACTTCACACCACCTAAAGGAGCAGATATTGGGTAATAAACCCCAACTAATCAAAGTGAGGGGAACATAACAGTGGGATGTGAGGACCTCACAGGTGTTCACCATGGAGTAGATGGTGTCAGTCATGGCATTTGAGAAAATACTTGCAGGACCAGAGCATTAATTCTGTTTCCAGACTCTTTTTGTGTAAATACAAGTGTAAAACATTAAGCTCCATATCGATGTGCAGAGATCCCTTCTTCAGTCCATAGGTGAAGAAGAATGTTCTCAAGAGGATCTTCTTTATCAGCTTGAAAATTTTCAAACAGGAAAGGAAAACAGGTCACCAAATCTTCCCTCTCCATATACCTACACTAAAAGTTATGGTCTTCCTTGTAGGATACAGATGCAATATCTTACTTGAAACCCTGATAGGAGTCACTCATATGCACAATCAAAATTAATTACCTATCTGTAGAAATGTCCCTGAGCCTTGCTACTAAAGAAATAATTCAATTTGACGGTCATCTTCATTTCTATCTTAACCACAGCATGTAAGATTGGAAATACATGTGTTTCATTTCAGTTAAGTACCCTGGGCACGCACACAAATACATGTGCTCCACAATTAATTACTCAGAGCTCAGTGAACTTTGCAGGCACTCCACCACATTCAACAAAGACCTTTTCTCCTCAGTTTGGCCCTTGATTTCCCTGTGCCTCTCTGGAAGCCTACTCCAGGGAGAGGTGGGCATGGGATTTTTTGGTGCTCCAGGAGCCACAGCTAGGATGTACGGCCGGTAAGGAGGTTAGGTGAGGGAAAGTGCTTGCCTTCCCTCCTCACAGCCACCTCTGATCTCAAAGACAAAATACCAGGCGAGAGGGAGCTCGGGTCTGGCCAAGTGCAGCTGCTCTTATCTCCTTGGGTAGGAGAAGAAAGTCTTGGCACCGGTGAGCCGCTTGAATCAAAGCCTCTTAAGTTCCTCCAGAAAACATTTTGCGTGGGAGCCAGCCCTAGAGAAATGCCTGTGCTGCCTCTCTGGGCTGCCCTCGGCTCCTGCCCTCCAGAAACAACCTCATTTAGCCAGGACAGTTTTATATACGGTGAGAATGATGTTTGCATGATTTTCTATGGCTATTTCTCTGTCATGTACAGCCTGCCAGATCTCCTGGGGAGAGCTGCCTCCTGCCCTGGGCTTGCTCCATGCAGGACAGAGCAAGCAGGAGGTACCACCTGCAGCAAAGATGAGCTAGGAAAGGCATTAAAGAAAAACTTTCTAGTGGCAGGGGGACATGGGCATGGGAGTAGATGAATTGCCCATGGAGGCTGTGGTGTCTTTGTTATTAGTGTTTTCTAAGGTTGAAGAAAGTTCTCAGGGGTGACCTAAGCAGTATCTGCAAGTCTCAGGACAGATGCAGTCATCTTTGGAGTCTCTTCTGGCCAAGCTTCCTGCAATTTCCAGGGGCCTTGTACCTCACTGGGACTTGGACACCCCCCTGCAGTTCCAATAACCAGTACAAGAATTTCTGACCCATTCAGGAATTTATTTTACATGCTGATGAAATTTGAGTTGCAATTAAGTCCCCGTTGATCAGGACATTACTATATCCACGATGGAAATTTGGCAGATCCCATTCAGAAGACGATAGCTGCTGCATTATGTTTATTTTGAATTTAGAGGCTTGTGCTTAGCGACAGGTTGCCAGTGTCCATCTGTAGCTTGTTTTTTGTTTTCATCCGTGCTGCACATTTGTGTGACAAGACGTGGGCATGTTCAGCGTGGAACAAACCTGCTTGTTTTTCACCTCCAGTCTACCCACAGGGAAGGCTTGGCAGATCCCAAGCCTGGCAGCTTTTTCCCCCAAAGGCACCTTTAGAAGCTCAGCCATCCCATCCACTGCCCCAGGCATGCCAGGGTCAGACAGGAACAGGCTCTGTCCTGTGCAGGAGGCCTCTTCTGGCCAGGAGCAGAAAATCCTCTAAACCTTGATGCTCTAAAAGCGTTGGAATGGCTTCTTCCTAGCATTTCAGCTATAAAAGAAGTTAGTCCTACACTTCTCTTAACCTCAGCAATGCAGCAGAGGATAACCACCACTGTTATTTAACAGCTGGATCCACAGGCCAGGGATGTTTGGGCATCAGACCCAATCAGTCTCCCCCAAGCTTGCAAAATCCCTTAACCAGGGCTTTACATCCAACATGCATCCTCATCCCAGCACCCATTCAGCAGGCAAAGCGTCTGCCAATCCTCACATGGCTTTTCCCATTGACTCTGGTACCCTCCCTTCAGGCCTGAAGCTGACCATGTATTAATTATCTTGGTCAGTTAATTAAGCTCCTTTCCCCCCCCCCCCCCCCCCCCCCCCCCCCCCCACTAAGGCCTTTCCTAGCATTTAGGAAAAGCATTTAAATGTGCTAATGGCCCATTCCCGAGTGCCCCCAGCTATTTAAACTACTGGCTGCCACGAGCAGCCCACAGGAGAGAGGATGGGGAGACCAGGCTGCCTTTTGTAGGAGATTTGGGGATTATCATAGCTCTCTGAGCAAATTCAGAAGTACACACGCAATTAACCAACGAGTATGTTTCAGTAACAGCAGAGCCTCCTTTTGCCATTAGTTGAAAGAAAAGAAGTTGATGATTTTTAAAGCAACTTCTATAAGGAAGGAAGTGAATGATGCATGTTATGCAATTGCAATGATAAATAAGGATGGAGTTCTGCTTGGTCTCAGAAATAAGCAAGAGGTAAAACGATGCTGAAATCCCCCCTAAGTCACTGAAATCAAGCTAGCTAATGCACAGTACATCTTGCAAAAGCCTGAATTTAGGTTTTCCTTTTTCTGCTCTCCCCTCTGCAGAGAGGAGCTCCCTGTTAGGGCGCTGAGGGAAAAAGTCCCCAGAAGGAAATCACGCACACATGAACCCAGGGCTGGCTGCATGCTACCCCAGCCCTAACACAGGGCAGAGACTTCACCGTTCCTCTCTAAAAGCTGCGCCTGAACCACCCTTCTGCGGGTGCCAACCATCGTGCAAGGCACGCGCTGCAGTCAGATGGCAACGTAGGAGATCCAGAAGTTGTGCCAAGGCTCTGGCTGGGGCGGGGGAAAGAGAAAAGAAAAGAAAAGAAAATAGTCACCCACGCAGAGCAGCCTTTCTTTGCAGGCTCGCCGGCAATGGAAAACTCATTGGTGTGCCCTGAAAGAGCACCTGAGAATCCCAAAAACGGAGAAGAGAGGAGCCAAGCAGGCGTTTGCACAGGTTCTCCTTCTGCAACATGCACTTTTTTGGAAAACCTTAAAAGCAGCAGGAATCTCACTCCCTGAGCACAGAAGCCAAGACTTTTGAGGCTCATCTCTTACTAGATTTAAATTTTCACAATAATTCAGCTAAGGGAAAACAAAGAAAACCCCAACAGCAGCAGACTGGTGTGCAAGACTTTGGCAAAGCCCTTTCAGGCAGCACAGCTGGCGGAGGTTGCAGCCTGCACTCCCCAGGAAGGCGGCAGGAGGAGAGCAGGGGAAGCAGACAACACACAAGGTGGGTTTGGCAGGATGAGGCAAACGTTAGAGGAAGCCTGGCCCACATGCACAAGCGCTACAGCTCCGCTATTTTCAAGAGAAATCCCCTGGGAAACAGACAAGTGAGCAGGAATAGGTGAAAAGAAAAACTGTTGATTATTGTTACAAGCTTTCCCTCCCCTGCGTGAGCAATACGGGAGCTGATGGCCTGCTCCTATTGCAGTAACTATGTGCAGGCTCTGCTAGGAGAACAACTGGCAAAGCCCATGTCTATCCTTAGCTCTGCCCTAAGCTGTCATGTAACCTGGAGCAATTCCCTTCCTCCCCATGTAACCCAGTTTAAGCAGTAAGATCTTCAAGGCAGAGACCTTTCGTGTGTATAGCACCTGGGGGAACAAGGTCAGGGGGATATAATCTCAGATATGATATTTTCCATCAACATAATAATAATAATGCCTGGCTGTCACCCACCCTGCATTCAGTCACAGGCTCTGACAGTTTGGCCAGAAATCCAATTTATTTGTTGATGTCCTGATAGCTCCTGCCTTTATCACAGAGAGCTGCTCCCTTTGATCTACACACAGTGGGAGACTCCGGCAATTTCAGAGGCTCCAGGCAAACTCCTTGGAAGGGCAATCAGCCCAGTGTGGGACTGGAGAAGATTTATGACCTTGTTAATACAAGTGAGACTTTTCTACCCAGACTATGTCTGGGCTGAGACCGGGCTCTGCAAGAGCTCTGCTGCAGAAAGCTGGACACGCAGGTCATCTTATCTCTTTATAAGCAAGCAGCTAAGAGAAAAAAGCCAAACTAGAACAAACAAGGAATATTATTGACCTTATTTATGCTCTGCTCACTCTTGAAGGAACGAGTTAGGACTCAGGCTGCATCATAAGAAACACACCCCATGGTGCTGCGGGCAGCAGCCACCAGCTACACCCAGGACTGTACTTACAAAACCATTGCAGGCACAGAGGGCCAGCTGGAGAACAGACCTCCAAATTCCCAAAAGGACAAATACAACAGAACTGACTGAGCAGCTTCACAAGCACACACGACCAAAAGCTCCAACTCCTCCCTCCTTCACTCAGGGCTCTCTTAAGTAGAGTGCAAGGGACTTTCAAACCAAAAATACTCCTCCCTTAACAAGCTCCAGACCTCAGGCTGTAGCTGATAGTAATTGAAAGCTGGTAATGTGACCGCTTCCAGCTGTGGCTAAATCCCAAAGATGCTCCTTGCCAGACTTTCTGTCAGTACCCCAAGTGACTTCATAGTGTTTTAGAGGCAAATGTGTAGCTCTCATGGTTATGGAAAACCCTTGTTCAGAGACACTTAATGGGCTCAGAAACCCAGAAAGAAAATAAACAGATCAATGAAAAATCCTGGTTTGGGGTGCTTTTCTTTAAAACCACTTAGTTTATGCAGGATTTGGCTGATAATTTTTGAATACAGGGGAAAAGCCAAATACTGAGAGTTCTGGAATCCAAATGGGCAAGGTGTTGGCAGCACCCCTCAACCTCAGGTGCTTTACCAGTCCTGTGTCCCTTCTTGTGCCCCCTGAGCTCCTTCAAGCTATGGCTGTGCTGCGGGGCTGCAGTCATTACTCCCACTGCAGGAACTGGAATAGCCAGTGGGACTCAGGTAGGCTTGCTATTCATGACCCGTATGAACTAGAGGATTTTCTTTTGAGGGTTTGTGCCCTTTTTTGTGTCTCATAATGATGAGGGAGATACAAATATAAATATGTTGGGTGTTCTTGTAATGGTCTGTTTTGTTTTGTCCCTGTTCTGTTCAATGTATTAGCACTGCTTGTGTTTGTGACTTCAGCCTGTCTTGGGACATCACCTGGTTTTCTAGATGTCACATTGGAGTTATAAATCTTTTTTGTGAGTAAAAGCCCATGGTAGTGGTGGTGGTAGAAAAAAGTGAAAGCTGAGCACCTTCAGCTGGCAAAAAGTGAGAATGTGAGCCCTAAATGCTGAAACATTGTCAAAAAGAGAGGCAGGGATTATGATGGACTGTAATGCCTTTTTCTGTTTTTGATTCTCTTGCTGCTTGGTCAGTTATACTTTGGCTTTGTTGTGGGGTTTTGGTGGGGTTTTTTTAACACGTGGGCTTGACTGCATGCATTGGTTTGCTGTTCTTGGTAGAGGATGGGACAAAATATGCTACTTGTTTTGCTTCTGTGCACAGTCTGACACTGGCTATAGCCTGAACCACTCAGCAAATAGCAGCCCTACCAACAGAATGTTTTATTGCCTACAAACAGGCAGGACTCCCCACTTCAGTACTGATTTAGAAGGAACAGCCGTCACTCATGCATTTCTCCTCTTGATTTTGATATAGGGACCACCAAGTAGCTTGAGATTTTGGAAGCAGCACTCAGGAGGCTGCAGAGCCTTACTTCATGGCCTTGCTCTGACAAAGGAAATCCTGAATTAATTCTTAAAGATTTTGGGGTTTGGTTTTTTTGTTTTGTTTTTTTTTCCCCTTAAGTATTGTAGACTGAACTCCGAGTTTTAAGAAGTTTCAAACAACATTAACCTTTATTTGCAAATGGTATGAGCTGAGGGAGACATGCTTCAGGCATTGGGTTTCCATTCCCGCAGGCTCAGAGCCTTTCCTGGTTGGTTTATGGTGCAGGGACGGATGGACTTTTTAAAGGCTTTCAGCACTAACTTTTTATCATCCCCCCAAATTCACATTCAAACGTAATGAGTTGGCTATTAGAAAAAGACATACAAACAATATGTTTGTTAAATCTGCCATTCTGCTCGTGGGAGAAACCCATGCAAGGATGCATCTCGCACTGACAGGCATCCATGCTGTCCTGGGCATCTTTTTCAGTCCTAGGAAACAAAAAATATTTTTAAAAATCACAAATTGTGCTTTAGAAATGCCATGCTCAGGCTGCAGGGACACAGCAGAGTTTGTGTGTTAGCAGTGTCCTTGTGTACTACTAAGCAGCTGTGGTGGGACTGCTGGAGCACCACACCAAGGACTGGGGTACATGCAAAACAACCCTGGTGATTTTAATTTTCTGTGAAGTGCAGGGTTTCTCGAGCTCTGCAAGGTTGGGGAATCATGCCCAGCAGAGTCCAGCTCACTGCTGAAATGGGTTCTGTTCACTCCTTCCCATGAAAAGGGGGTAGTGAACACTAGCCCGTGATAACCCTCTTGTTCATTGAGCATCATTTGACAGCAGCTGCATTCTGGCATGTTTCAGTTATACTGCGCCCATTACGGTGTCCAGCAGTTTGATTACTACAGTTAACTGTTATTTGAAAAATCTGAAGAGATGTGAACAGGTCTCCTGGTTAACATTGATATGATAATTTGGCAAAAAAAAAAAAAAAAAATTCCCTTCCCACCTTTCACCTAACCTGTTCCACTTGTCAGGATGCTCTCCCCACTCATCCCATGCCCAACCCACTATTCTTCAGTTCACACTTCAAAGGCTGCTCTTTCTGAGCCTACTCCCAGCATTATACATTCTTTGAAGTACCTGGGCCTCATCTTCATCCCCAAAAAGGTGGTTATAAATGGAGCCTGAGGAGAGAAAACTGCTTCGTTGGCAGTTCTGCCTCCAGAACCACTGCCCTTGCCCCGTTTTCTTGCCACACCTTGTTAAATACCTGCAGGAAATTGCTTGCTTCCCTGGGGTCCAGTCTCCTGTGCCTTACACAAGTGCAGAACAAGGATTAAAAAGTTATTAGTCTAACCTGGCTGTGTTTTCCACGTGCCTGCTCTGGTATAAGGGACTGCAGGAGGTGTAGGGCAACAGACCCAAGGTACAGCTCACTTCACGTGGTTTCAATCAATGAGAGGCAGAAACCTCTTAAAGGTAACCCTGGCTGAGGCCCTGAGCAAAACCCCACTGAAATAGGCATTAAGATTCATTACTGACCTCTGACATTGCTCATGTGGCAATGCTGAATGACAGAGAAATGTTTTATAGGTAGTAATTTTGCAAACATTTTTTCTTCTGCCTACAGAAGTAGCACATCCCTCATCCTCCCGCACAATCCAATGGCTGGTGTAATTAAAATGAAGCCAGACTCAACTAATTTGACACTCAAGCAGTTCAGATTTAAAATATTCTCTTGAAAAAATGCACTTTGCTGTTAAGAAGCAGCACATATGTTTATGTATGGATAATGAGCCTTGCTGGCAAGGACAATTAAGTCTCCTGTAAGCATCTGTGGTCATTCTCCACCCGCATTTCAGAGGGAGGCTGCCTGTAAAATATTTGCCATTCTCTAAGGTAATTGTACCATCCCTTGTACTTGGCTCTCATGGCTGCTACAGTGATTCTACAGAAGACTATTCCTTGCCATTTTCCTGATGCGTCTTCCTAATCTCGAAGGAAGACTGCACTCATTGCCTAAAGTTAGGTGTATTTTATGTTTATTCCTTTTTTACATTGTTTTTCTGCCTTGGACTTGGTCTTGTATTTAATTATAAAATAAGCACAACTGAAAAGATTGGGTTGCCAAGTACAATGACAATATATCTAGCAGCAATTTCTTTCACCCAGGTTTTTCCAGTTTAGGCTTTGGCCCTATCACATGTCCCAGCTGCTAGTGAGGTAGCTCATGGGGTTTTGTGGGCGTGGAAATTCAGAGAGAGCCTTATGGGAGCTTTTTCCATGCCAAGAGGGGGTGGATGGGGCCAGATCTGCTCAGGGACAAGGCAAGAGGTCCAAAGCAGATCAGGTGATATCATCCATCTTCGCTGCCAAAAATGACCATATTTCTGGGTATTTATGAGATTTTTCAGCCCCCCCCCCCAAGGAAGGAAGCTCTTTTCCCTACTCCTGGAAAAGAGTTATATCATACTTGTTTCCAGAATGCAATTTAGAAGCAGCCCAAGTGTGATGTTTTTTGCTGGCTCCATGCCAGGTGGGCCAGGCTTCTCACATGCAGCGTGCAGGGCATCACAGGCACAGCAGGACAGGCAAGGACAGGGCTTCCCCTGTCCCTGCAGCCACATGCAGCATGTGCAGGAGAAGGGGGACACTGTGCCCAGTTTCCCTACTACTCCTCCCAGGGGAGGATAGAAGCGTTATTGCATTTAGGCCCACAGGATGCATTAGCTGCTTCTGACTTCTTAAATACAACTTTCCCTGCAGCTAGATGGAGTCAGGGCAGTATGAGTGCGCACCGGGGCTTTGCTCAGGCCGGAGCTATTTCTGGCACCTTTCTCCATGCAGGGAGTTTGCTGAGCTCTTTGCCTTCCTAGTAATTCACCCTTGCTCTAACACTAGGGATGCCACAGGACTACACTGAAATAATTCATGTTGCAAAGATGGTGCACAAGTAGAAAGTTTTATACTGGTTTATGTTCTTGTGACAGGAGCCCACAGGGGAAGGTATTATCTTAGGAGCCAGCCCTATCTTTGCAGGGCTAGCAGTCCTGAGTTATCAAGCTATAACCATACCTTACCTGATCACTTAAAGAACAGCTGAACAGGGGAGTAGCACAGATAGCCTTGTGCATATCAACTCTCCTGCTTTTTAAAATTTATATACATGCACATGCTTTTGGGGCAAAGAATAATCCAGTGTGGTCCTGAGGAGTCCCCTTCTGAAAGTGCCTCTTCCCCACTCACAGCTATTTCACAGTAATACACTTTTGGTGTTAAATACAGGGTGGTTTTTCAAAGAAGCACACTTGGGAACAATTACTTAGCTCTGGACCCATCCATCTACTTACACTCATCTCCGCCCCTTTCCCTCTGTTATATTTTTGGCATCTCTAATATGTGTCAAAGTCTCAACAGAAGAATAATAGTCCTGAATGAGAGGCCTGGGAACAGCAAGCAGAGCATGTTATTAAAGGACCAACTCTGCAGCGTTGCACAATAAGGAGCTGCAGTCATGGAACAGGGCTGTTTGGGGCATTAATACCAAGCAGTGCATTTGTCTCCCTTTTTTCTTAAATTCCTTCTTTTATAAAAAAGATTCTATTATTTATTCACATTAGGAAAGTTGAGGCTACCCTAAGCTCAGGTGAAAGCAAAAGGCAGCACTAAAATATCATTAAAAATGATAGAAGGTTCCAGGTCAAGTTGGCTATTGCAGATAAAGCTACTATCATCTCCCGTTAGTGACTGGGACTGAGCGCCAAGTGTTTTCATTACACACCAAGTAAGAAGTACTTTATAAATCACAATAACTCCTGACACGCAATAACATCCAGTCTTATTAATATAAACTGCAGGGATTTTTTTTTTTAAAGTCTGCTGGCAGTAAAACCACCCCTTCCATAAAACACTGGCATTCACACATGCCCTCCAGCTCCTCACAGCACCTTTAAGCATTAAAGATGTTCATTACCTCATACGCTGAAAAAATAGAGTGGGATTATATTATTGCTTCAAAATACTTTCCCCCACCTCTCCCTAAGTTGGAAGGTGCCAGTTGTAGGCACACCAAAAACCTTTGGAGGTACCTGACTTGGAGCAGCCAGCCCTGCTCCAGCACCACGTTGTCTCTGCTCTGCTGATGCGCCGCTGGATTTAGCACCCTGGCATGCAGGTAGGGCTGAATGCTCTGAATTAGGGCAGAAGAGCATTGCACTCAATGCTTTCTTCTTCTTTCCATTCAGAGACAGCTAGGTTTTATTATTGTGTTGGAAAGCACTGCATCTCCCTCAAAGCAGCTTGTCCACATAGGCCATAGTCTCCCCTGATTTAGGGGTTGCAGGTGGGACCTCCCGTGCTGCAGGGAAAGGGCTGGAGGTTCCTGGAAACTGTCCAGACCCCTTCTTTCTCCAAGGAGCTTCAGACAAAATGACAGTGTGTTAGCTCAGATCCTCAGTGCTGTGGCAGGGGGGTCTGTAGTCACCAGGATCCCACAGACTCCTGGCCCCCACCTTGCTGGCTCCTGCAGCCCTTCCTCCTCCTCTTGCCTCCCTGCCACTTCCCTGGGAGCTCTTCTGTGCTCAGTGCCCACAGCACAAAGTTCTCTTCCCTACTGAGGGTCTACAAATGTTTCCCTAACACAAATAAGCATCATCACAGGAGACACTGCATTATTGTGCAGGAGGGAGATGTGAGCTCCTGCAAGGAGAAAATCAGAACTAACCACCAAGAGACAACTAGGATAGAGGCAGCACCATGACTTTGCTGGTCTTCCTGCATCCATCCACTAAATAAGTAACTCTTTCTACCTGTGTACAGCAAACATGTTGCAAGAGGAAGACATTGCAATATAAATACTAGGATAGAGAACAGCTCAGTAAGATGATACCTTTTTTCTATCTAGCAAAAAGGCCACTTTTTCTGAGATACTCCTCTTTCTGATTCAGGAGAACACATTTTGTTGAAGCAGGGAGAAAAGATGCTGCTCCTCCAGATTAGCCAACCCCAAAGGAAGCAGCAAAGAGATCTGAGCCCAAATTGAGCAACAGAGAGACTTGACTCAAGCTCTCCAGCATACCAGAGAGCCCCACCATTACCAACCTGTCTGGGAAGTTTTTTCTTCTTGATGAAGTCTTTCATCAGACAATTTCTGACCAGCCCAGCTGCTGCCTTCCTCCCTAGAGCCTCACCAAAACCATCATTCCAACTTAAATACATCTTGTATTATAGTTAAAATGCTCATCAGGTGTTGGTCTTACATAGTTTCATGCCAATGCACCACAGCAGGGCCTCATACATACCAGCTCTGAATATTGATACGAATGCAAGAGGACAGACAAGCCCCAAGTTTCTGTTATTTTCTAGTGACTTTTGATGAGATATATCAGAAATATCAGGATCATTTCAGAAGTTGGTTGTACTTTGCACCAATAGCTGCATTTTGTGCATAATGTGTCAAAGAGTTGATAGCGGGAATGGCTGGAGTACCAGTTTATAAATAAATTAATTGCTTATAATTGGGAATGCTCCAGTAAGGGCAATTTTGAAAATACGTAATTAGGAATAACTCATCTTACAATAAACTTTTGCAACTTATTGACACACAAGTGAAAGCCACTTTGCCTGCTTTCCTGTGTGTGGAAGCGGTGGATGCTGCTAATGTATGCACAGCCATACAGAGTTTTTCTGTTTCTATTAATTGTCGGTGCCTCTCGGTACTGCATTTGGTTTGTGGCTTCAAGGTTTATTCCTCCCCCCGCTGATGGTTCCTATAACGTACACAACAAGGGGCTCCTGAATGTCACTTAAATGTTACTAGAGATGCAGCATTGAAACGCTGCAGCAGAGGCACAAACACTGTTATAAGCTTCATTTGTAATCTTTAAGGCTTTTTTTTTTTTTTTTGGCAGTTTATTCTTTCTTGCTGCAGGAAATAAAACATGTTTCCTAGCTGCACCGTGATGAAAAAGAGAAGATTTTAGTACTAATTGGATGAAAGGAACAGTGTAAAACTTAATAGAGAAAATAAATCTAGAAGGGGGAGAGAATTAATGCGTAAAAGTCCTGTGGGTTTCCTAAAGAAAGGAAATGTTTACCTGCCCTGAGTATGTGTATTTTGAAGGTACCTTGGCACAGTAACAAAACCGAGATCAGTGCAATACACCCTTCTATCAATATTTGCGCTTCAGCTCGTTCTCTGGGGTTGTAACATCATGACCATGAATTCCATTTCCTTGCTTTCTTGGTATGTGTGCTTGCCCTCAGCTAGACTCGGTATTTAAGGCACCTGGCCCAGAGAGAAGCCATCTGAGGGCAGCTGGTGGGAGGCGATTCCGGGCTGCCGACAGCAGATGTCAGCATTGCCATTTTCCTGAGGGGAGCAGGCCCACCCAGCGGCCCCCCCGGCTGCCTCCGCCAGGAAATTTTCATTGGAGGAGAAATTAGTAAAATAGTCACATCGAGAAAATATTAAACTAATAGGCAAGAGCATTTATTTTTGCTCTTCTGCACATTTTTAGGCGTTTAAAAAATATTAATGTTATTTAATGTCTTAGGATGGATAAAAAAGACAGCACTAAGTCTTTTTCCATCAGTTTAACGCTCTGTTGGATACTCTTTTAGGGTTTCTCTTTAACGATTTTTCACATCATGTGACTGTGAGAAAGAGCATATAACAAATTATTATTCCTTTGTTTGACCACTCAGGGTCTGACAAGGGCAAGTGGCCTCTCTTAGCCCTACTCTCCAACAGCAAGGGCCGCACCTATAGCGCTGTGCATCTGTTTCACCGGCCTGGGATGGCTTTCCGATAAACTCCCGTGCCTTGCAGGAGGCTGATTGCTCCTATTCTTGAATCTCTGAATATCAGCGGCTAAAGCATCCCCCAGGTCCATGCCCCCAGCTCGGTTCTGTGACAGGATCTGCACATATACCTCAGGGCTGCATGGCGGGGTGCAGGGACTGGGCAGAAGGCTCTCTGCCTGTGCAGATATATTCTTTGCTTTGCATTAGGGTGGCAGCATTGGCCGCGCAATGGGGACTTGCTGCATCCCTGGCTGTGCTGGCAGGAGCTGTGCACCCTGCACGAGCTATAGGTGCTAAGCTGTACAGGCTGTGCAAGCAGGGGAGCGCAGGGCCAGCTGTGTGTGAGGACACAAAGCAGTCCAGTAGCATATGCACCACCAAGCCCTGAAAAACTCCCCCAGAGTCAAGGTTTCACCCATCTGAAATTAGAAGCATTACTTTCTTGACAGTTCTGGGGTATTTTGTGGCATGAAGTAGCCCCAGGCAGCCCATTCATGGCCAGCTGGTATTCAGCGAGCTGAATCTGAGCATGGTATTTGACATAGAGAGGACACATGTGAGCAACCAGCCCTTCTTGTCCCTGCTGCCCCCTCCTGCTTTCAGCATTTTGGAAAGGGAGACGGATGGAGTTTGGGGACAGAAATTTCCCGCTGGGGTGGAGGGCGGTGATGCTAACGAAAGGGACTTCATCTGGAGGACACTTGAGTGAGAGCAAAAGAGACCGATTGTCTGCCAACACCACATCCCCATAAGCATCCCTGTGCCTTCCAGGTGTGGTGGGAAAAAGGGGATGTCTGGCAGGAGGAGGGGAGCCAGGGAAATGGAGGAGAATCAGAGAGAGGAGATAGTGGTGCATTTATTTACATGGGAGGTTTTAAAATGATGATGGAGTGCAATCGCTGGTAAAGATGAGAAAGGATCATTCACCTTGTAAAATTTCTCCCCTCCCAACTTCTACCACAGCCCCATTCGCAGCAAATGTGTTTTCAGGAAGACATTCCTCTGCTTGTGGGATTTCAGGCTTTTGGATATCTAAAATTAATGCTATATTGGAGAGACTGACACATCCAAAGTCTTGCAATCTTGCTCCACCAGTCCTCTGGGATCCTGAAGCGGCATGAACTATTCTGCCAGAGCTGTGCAGTGCTGTAACATACTTAAAATTTCATTTTAATTTTCACAGGGCTTTGAAGGCCTGTAGCAGCACCATTTATGAGCAATGTAGTCTCCTTTCTCTTGCCCTGCAGTGTTTCACTGGTGGGAAATACCATTTGAAGATTGTCATCATCACCTTAAAAATAGACTCACTGGCTACAGTTTTTGGAGCAGCTGACACTTTCATTTTGCTCTTTTTGAACTTCAAACTCACAGAAACCAGAAGCCTTTGAATGATGTGAGTCTTCAGATGGTGCATGTGGTATGAAAACCACAGCAAGATCAGAATTTCCCATTATAATTACACACAATTGTTTGGACTGATCACAGCATCCTTCATTTCTGTGGTAATTACACTGGCCTTGAACACCGTGTACTGACATCCCGATGTCTTCCTGATATTCAGTAACTGCTTCTGATCAATGCTGATGTGAGCGAATTAAAGTTAATAATATTGCCTCCTACTAGGGCAATGGTTGCTGGGCTCTAATTCAATCCTGCTAGCTGGGAGCCAGCCTGAGCAGGTGCTTTCACTTTGGATGTGAAAAGAGACATGATTTAAGGGCCTGGTGAGGAGGCTGAGATGTTTTTTCTCCTGGAAAGGAGGGAGAAGAGGTAGGTAGAGATTGCATATTGGAGAAACACTTTATTAAATGTGTTTTTTAATATATGTTTTAGGCCTTTTTATTAGTATGATAAATATTAAAGAAAGGATTTTAAGACTGAAAGGTTTCACTTGGTTTTGCTTTTCTGTAATAGAAAGAGAAAAAAAATGCTTATTTTAATTTTCTTCTATGTTATAAATAGGCCATGTTAGGATAGGTAGCTTTATAACAAAAAATATATTTGTATGGTGCATGAACCAGCACCAGAATGTTTTTAAACTCATATATATATATATATATATTTATATTATTCTTGAAGTTTGGGGCCTGAGTTTACTGTTGTCCTGAACTTTGTTCACCTCATTACAAAGCAGATGCAAAATCTAATTTGTCTTTGCTCTAGATGGCTGAAATTAAAAGCCAAGGTACTAGTGGAAATGACAGCACAAGACAGCTGGCAATGGCTCCCATTTCTTGCTAGTACTTTCCTTTTAGTTGGGTCCCCTTGCAAACTGACAAAAGATATATCTTTGCAAATCATTTTCTAGCCTGCACATGTGTTTAATTAGTCTCTAGTCTTCATAAGGAACTGCAAGGAGGAAGATAATTATGCAGGCTTCATGCTGTTTTGAGCTCTTGTGCTTTGCAATTTCTTTTTCACTGTTCAATTAAAAGTTAAGCACTTTTTGAGGCTATCCAAGTAGACAGCTATTGATTCTTCACTTGGTAGCAGAAGCTCTTCTTATAGTTTGTCAATTTGTAAAGTTGCTGGTTGGGAGAGAAGCTGGGTAGCACAACATCCTTGGGGACATACCACAATGAATTCAAGGAGTGAGCTACAAGATGGTCTCACACTTAAAGCCCAAATATCTGATAATTTAGAAGTGCCTTGCTTTTTTTAAACTTTAGAAAATATATTTCTTGTTAAATAAAAGGATAGTTGGTGATGTGTGGACAAGTTTTGAAAAGATCTTACTATGTGAGCCAGTGCACTGAAAGCTGAGGAATTTTTAGGTGTGTCTATGCTTGGAAAAGAGGATCCGTGGGCTGTTCAGAAAAAACTAGTTCAAGACCCTTTACCTATATTGACGAGACACTGGTAAGGTAGTGCTTTGTATAGTTATAAGGTAATCACCCTGACAGCTCTCTGGGACAGACAAGAAACAGGAGTAAAAGCAGTGCTTGGACTGTGGTTCTGCTTGGTGGGGTTCCTGGATCTGCCAGTGATGTGTGTTTTTCTGTACAGGATGAAGTGCCGCAGGGAGGAGGGGGTACTCTGTGCTTTAATGCACAATTTAACTACCATGTACATCTTTGCTGTATGCACTGCTTATCTGCTTTGGAGAAAAGAAACATGTTGTTAAAGATTTACTGTCTCTCCTTCACTTGTGGACAATATACACATGTCCTCAGTGGCTATAGTTTATTATTGCCACAGGGGATGAGTTGATGTGACAACACTGGAGGTGAGAAGGGAAGAAAATAGAAAATGTTTGAATTTTTTGCTATTAATGGGTTGCCTTGGTAATGTTTGGTCTGTGGAAATTTACTCATTTTTTTCATGAGTAAAGTTTCCACAAGTACCTAATGCAAAGAACATTCACCCCCATGGGATCTTTTCCTTTATTTTAAGAGATTTTGAATGTTACCTCTAATAAAGCAACAGCCAATACACTATTAGAGGAACTGACACAGCTAAAATAGAAATTCCCCATGCAGAAGTAAAGATCTTTATGCAGTAATGGCTAAGGAGTAAAGAGGATGGTTCAGATGAAGATTATAAATATCCCCATTAAGGGCCCTCATTTTTACTGATATAATTACAGAAAAAGCAGGGAAATTTTATGGGCAAAGCTGACAGTCCTCATACAGGCTTTCAGCATTTATAATGGCACATAGCTTAATGGTGACTAAGTCAAACAGTGCCTTCTGTAAGTGTTCAGTTGTGAAGATCCTCTGCTCTACCACTTTTTCACATCTGATCTACTGGATATGGGCTGTGCTTCACGGCCGCTGGGTACAAGCTTTGGTGTTGAAAACACCTGAGCCTGGTCCAAGTTTTGCTTAGTCTTTTCTCCTAGGCAGCTTTAAATGGTGGCTATGGCTGGGAGAGCAGGGAGGCTGCAAATGGAGGGTCCTACTTCTTCAGGAGATTCCTCTCACCCTCATGTGTTGGGGATCATGGGCAGGAGAGGGCTATGAGCTGCTTACAACAACAACATTTTAGATCTACAATAGTATAGCTCACTCGGTCCTAATTAGCTGTGACCAGTGGAAACATAAAGCTGACGCAGTACTGTGAAAGAAACGTAACTGAAAATGTGCCTAGGAGGAAGGCTGTTATAGAAATACTACAGTAGGAGATGAGTCTTTCTTTAATTAACAGATTTATGGTACAGTGAGTGTGTGATGAATTGAGATGGTATGGTTAACTGTGGTGAACAAAGCTGTATCCTAACAACCAGTGGCTCTATAAAACTACATTTGCAATGAAATGTCATCACGCTTGATAACTCCAGGGCAGACTAAGCTGCAAAGCTGAGACATGTGTGCAAGAAAAAATGTTCAGGCATGGAGACTTTGGCTGGCTTTACAAAGTCCTTCTGTGAAACCTGAACCCAGAGCTGGTTTCCAGGTTTTCATGCCAGTTCAGACTGGATTTTCAGAAGGAAGCTTTCGCTCTGTATGTATTGGTACTGTTGTTGTACCCAGACGTAGCCACCAATTTCATCAACATTTTCTCAATGTTGAAAATCTGTTACTTGTTAATATTAATTTGCACTAATTGTAGTGTTAATTAAATGCCAATTAAAACATGGTGTTCTGTGTAATAATGAAACGGGCAAAGTGCTTTAATAGTCACAATTTTTTTTTCATGTAGGGACTGCACTCTTCACTGGAGGGTATTGGGGGACGGCTGAAGTTGGCTAGAAGGCACTCATCTCCCTTGTACAGGTGGAGAGTGAGACCACTGGCAGGACTGTAGCTGGAGATGCCTGAGGTTTTTTTTCAGGTGCCATCATGCTATGAGCCCAATTTCATACAGGGTGTCTTGTGGTGGATCCTGGAAACTGAGACAAGTGAGATGTCAGGTCTGCAAATAGTCAATTAAACATCTTGGAGTTGTACAGAAAACCAGTGCTCTGTTAGGCTGCTTGTCATAAAGCCAAAATCTATAGGGCTATTTTGCCTGCTATATAATTTAGTGTGCAAAGTTTTGAGGTTATTTCTGCATTCCTCCTGTGTTTAAAACTGCTGTTCATTAGGCACAGTTTGGGAGGAATGATAATATTTTTGAGTTAGACTAGTTAGGAAAAAAATGGATTGTGTTTGGTCCTACCTGTCTTCCTTCAGATATAAAAGGATTTGGGTTAAACATCACATTTACACTGATCTTGCTGGCCATTTAGTATGAAAAAGAGATTGGGGGGGGGAAGTTATGTTTTTACACTTCTTCATCAGAATTGCTATTTAATACAAATTATCTTTTTCCTGTGCAATTTAATTGCCAAAACTTCAGCCATTTCATTTGCACAAAGTAAGGTAACCCATGGGATATTATACAGATGTAAGAAATAGGTTCTCTGCACTGTCTTAATATATTTATAATAGAGATTCATGCACAAATTAGGTGAAAACAGACTTAACCACGTGTTTATGAAGTATGGCAAATCTAATTTAGAAAATGCGAGGATGAGGAAAACATTGCTGACATCAACTTTACCTTCCTCAGCCTTAGATTTGCTGGGCAACAGCATATTGTAGCTATTTCTATTTTTATAAGCTTTGTGCAAATTAATGTGCCCTGTGGCTCTTGAAAAGGAAATAACAAGTAGTTTCCAAAAAGCTGGTGATTTAACTTGTGATGATGAGAGCCTATGAGTGATGACATGATGGGTTCAGTTCATTAGCTCCGGTCTTAAGTTGATTGGAAAACCTCATCTGATTTCACTGAGGCTGGGCCAACAGGTTGTTTTTTGCCTTTAGCCGCAAGTAAAATCACTGTGTGATGTCTGCATGCATGGTATACACAGTGATTTTTAAATTGTTAATTCTGTAGTCAACATGTCTCACTAGGTTCAGTGGGTGCTTGTTGGAGACAGAGACTTGAATTGGAAAAATGGACCGTGAAGGTGATTATTTCTTTCTGAATTATTCATTGGGGGATCTTCTGCTTGTAAATGAGATAAAGGTCTTTGACACAGAACCTGACCACATGCCAGTCTGAGTAATTGCTGGCTCACTGTGAAATCACCTGGCGAGGGCTAAGCAGGGTGAAGACATGGCAAGAGGCTCTGCCTTGCCAATTGGAGTGCAAAAGGCAGGCTGTCCAGGTTTAGAAGTGTTCCAGCTGATAGGACAAAAGGTGTCTGACATTGTGTGATGTCTGCCAGGACAGCTGAAGGCAGGCATACACTTTGCATTGTGCCACACATGCACACTCCCTCCTGAACAGAGAGAGAGGGAGGAGGAACTCGGGTCTGGACAGCTATGTATGCCTGCAACAACTCTAGCTTGCTCAGAACCTGATTTCATCTGTAAAGATGTTTTTTGTCCACAAAGTTGTTTTTTTAAAGCAAGTGATCTTGCCTTCTGTAAGAGTGGGAATTACAACTGCAGTCACTTGTCATATGTTCAACAATACTGATTTGTAGTCCCTAGCTTGTGAAAACCAATGTTTCCTTCTGCTTTAAAAACACTTTTTATAAAGTGTACAAAGTGAAAATTGCACATCTGTGATGGAAACATCAAAAGTGATCTGTATGTGCTACTTGGCCTACTTTCTTTTTCCTTTCCACACTTTGTTTCACATTTCCCACTATTATATGGAACAGACTATAGAGAGCTATGCACTGATGTGGGGTTTGAATTGATTCTGGCCCTGGGAAAGGGCAGTGGATATGGAACTGCACATTGCTGAGCTGGTACTGGACAGAACCATCACCAAGCGCAGCAAGGTGAGTTGTGGATCTGTAAGGGAGAAGATGGGCAGACAGATGGTCACACTGGCATGTGATGATACTTGTATTATGTCCCAGAAAAACACAAATATGTGTTCAGAAGTTGAAGTGAATTTAGGTGAGGGAATTTTGATCCTTCTGACCCAGCTGACTATTTTGAAGGGTCAGAAATGCCTTTACAGGGGGTTATCTGTTTAAAAAAAAAAAAAATCTGGTTAATTCAAACAGATAAATTTGTAGTCCTTAAACAACTGTATCATCTTAACTTCCACTGCAGTAAACTGCTATTAAAAGTAAGGCTACATTTCTCTCTGTTCCTAATCAGTGGAGAGGAATCAGCAGCCCTCAGACTGCCTTGTATATGCATGTTTTAGACAGCTGGCTGCCTCAGGATGGTAGCATAGTAATCAACACCCAGAGTATGGAACTGTCTCATCTGGTCAAAATAGCACTGAGAAGAGTTGGATTTGAAATGACATCCTTCTGGAGGGTTTGGGTACCTCACCCCTGACTTCAGGGAGTGGACTGAGGGAGGGTGGGGGCCCATATACAGCAAGGCTCTCTGGATGCTGGCACTGCAATTGCTCTTTTCAGAAAGGGGACAAAGCTGGCAGAGTCAATTTTAAGGATTCGCAGTCAGTGAAATCCTGGAGGATTGTCCTCTTGGTTTCAGGTGCCTGGATCCCTTTAGGCCTCTAGATTCTCAGCTTATTGTAGGGATTTGGCTTTAAATTATCAGGAACATATCTGAAGTATAAAGTAGCATGAAATATAGTAAGTGTTTATATTAAGTTAAGCTTCTGGTGTATGAGCCTAGCACATTTTAAACCAATTTGGGCATCTTCAAATGCAATGCCGGGTGCTCAAGATTTAGGTGTAGTTTGAGAAGCTGAATTTCCAATATTTGCTCATTCTATTCTATACCAAAAGGATCAAATGGCTTGATAGCAGAAGTTATGGCTATGCTGTAAGCAATATGAAGGTAAAAGCAAAGAACTTAAACATAGCATTTTCAGACTTCAATTTTGTGGCACTTCAATATTTAAACAAAATATTACAAAAACCACAAAGCAAAGCATTGACATTTAAGTATAGGGTGTCAGTATTGTACTATTGCTTTCATCAGACATACATGAAAATGAAAACTATAAAATGCTTCATTCACACCACAAGCTGCATTCAGTATTGTATATAAAAGACTTTTTTTAAAAAAAGTCATCATTTAGCCAAAATGTTGGATATTTACAGAATTGTTGCCTGAAGTCCTATATCTCTGTTAATAATAACAAACCAAAAAGATGGACATAAAGACTGTGCAGTCTCCATTATATATTTCTACACAGAAACTAGTGTACCCTGCCATCCTCAGCTGAGTTAAGACAGGTTAGAGGTAGATGACTTCTAATTATTTATACCTTCACATTCTGTATGTAAGAAAACGATGCTGCACTAAGAAGCAAAATAATAGAGAGGAAATTAAAATTCCATGCTTGGTCTTGATCATTGTGACTGGCTTTAAGCAGTTAGTGAAATGTTTGGCCAAATACTCTGAGAGCAAACATTGCTTTTGGCTACAAATACCCTGCCTGTTCTTGTCCATCTTGCATGAAATTCTGTGACATCTCAGACCAATTATTTTTTAAAAAATTTCCTGGCTGTTTTCTTGGAACAGGAACACGAAACATCTTCTAGGTGTATCTCTGAAAGTATATGTGTTGAATACCCAAGGATTGTCAAACTTCTAAAAGCACAAATGGAAATCGTCAGATTTCAAAGGAGATTGGTCAGAACAGGGAAAACCCAAAGCAAAAAGAAAGCAATGAGTCCAAGTAAGGAAAGCAGCAAAGAGAAGGCGAACATGTTTTGGCGCAAGAAGGGTGAAAAGAAGTGAAGTCATATGCGCTCTGTCTGATTAAGATACAGATAACTGGGAGAGGATTGGGTGCAGGGAGTAAATTTAATTTTGGTGAAGCACCCAACAGTCTTTAAATCACTTATGTTTTTGCTAGATATATTCCTTTATACTTTTAATCAGACTTTGACAGAGAAAATTTGGTTATGTCAGATCTTAATGTGTGCATATATATATACTCAAAAAAAAAAAAAAGAGCAGGAAATGAGCTAAAATGATTCTGGCATGTGTTAATTAACATGAGACTCAGACTTCCAATGGGAAGATGCATTACCTGAGTAACAAGCAGTAGATTACTTGGAAGCATGATAAAATAAACAAAAGTAGTAATTCCTGCTAGCTTTTCTGTTGTTTGTCACTGAGTTTTGTGTGTTTTCTGACATGATGGCATCTTAATTCTTGCCTGTATTACTAAGCACAGATTACAGTAATACTGCACTTTTTTCTCTGGTCTTTTGTTTTTAAGGATGGTGGCTTTCCTTTTTAAAACTGCCACAAACATTTTTTTAGCTTATAGCAAGAGTGTATTAGCTGCTTTGTGGTCAGTTACCTAAATTTGAAAAGCACATTAAGTAAACTCAATTTCAAAGAGGAGAAGAGCATATGAAATGAAAAGCCTCTAATTATCAGGAACAGATGATCAGTAGTTCCTGTAAACTGCATAAATAACTTTGTGTTCATAAAGCTGTAGTTTAGAGAGGACGTGGATCACAGTTCTAAAATAAAAAAATACTGTATGTCACCTGTCTTCTCTCTCTTAGCAGAATTTATTCTTGTCTGTGATGCAGAAATACTCCCAAATTTAGTACATGGAGAGCCAAAAGTTACCATCTGTCCAATGCTCCTGAGAATTTTCAAAGGCAACAACAGCAGAAGACGTGGAGGCTGTAGTTCTTGAACAGCAGCATCTGTGTGATAGAATAACTCTTTTATTATACATTACAGTGTACAGGCTAGACTGTATACAATTACAGTTCCAGTATCTGCAGTGGAAAACCTGCACTTCACAGTACTGTGCCCTGTGCAACCTGTGCTGTGGGATCACACTGTACCAACATCGATCTGCATTATCAACAAAACACTTGACAATTCACTCCCAAATTCTTCTGTAAGGGCAGTCAAACCTTTTCATACTTCTGTTTGCACTCATATTGTTGGGTTTTGATCAGAGCATTGTCTCATTCTTTCCTGAGAAAGAGCTGTGCAAAATTGAGGCCAGACTAAATTTTAGAAACTTATCAAAGAAAAACAGCTTATGGATTAGGTGATTAAATAGTATGACTAGTATTTCAGCTAATGTTAGTTATGCTTTTAATAAAATCCTTAGGAGAACGAACAGCAGCTGTAGTGCTGGACTATTGAGAAACTGACGTTCTTGTTTTCATACAATCTCAGCTCAAACCCTTCTTTTTGGAAACTTAGTATATTCTAGATCTAGTTTATGGAAATATCTGGAAATTTAGTAGAAGCTTATACACTGAATGTTTTTCTGTGGAGACGAAGTAGTACTACATTTAATAACTTCAGCTTACCTCTGAATGCCAAACCTCTAGTTTTTTAGTATTGCTTTTTGTAGCATGCAAAAAAATCCCAAACTAAGACTTTTTTTTTTTTTTTTTTTTTTTTCCCTCCTGGATTAGCTTTTTTAAGGTTTAAAATACTTGAGGATCATATGAACACCAAAACAGGAGTGAGGAAAGAGGCAGGAATGTGCAGCAGGAGGCAGAGTAGAAACTTTATTGATTTAAGCTGTCACAGGATCATATTTACTGAAAATCCTACTCCATTTTTTAAAGCACCCCATTCTGTTATGTTTAAAGCCCTGCGAGGTTACTATGGCCCCTCAGCTTTGCAAATATGCCCTTTATAAATATGAAGACCTTGGCATTACAGCTACTACACTGTACTTCATACTGTAGTCACACTGCATTTGGCAATCATTACATCTTTACATTTTTGTTCAAGTACCATCTTTTTGAGACTGTTGTTTGTACTAATCAATTACTTTGTTTCCTTTATCAAAACTACCTTTGGCATACATTGTTACAGGAAAAAAAAAAAAATCCTGCTCCTCTAATTTTGGAAAAGTGAGTGTATTTCCCTAGCATGGTAAAAACGTTGATACTTTCCAAGAACAAACGTTTCATTGGATACAATGTTCACATCCTTTGGAAACCTGTATGTGCCACCTCCTTAGAAACTTCTATGGGAAGTCTGTAAAATAAATACATGCAAAACATAGGGAAGTATAACTTCGCACTCCCTTTTCCCTACCTTCAACACACTGCATGTAATGCCATCAGTTAAAGAAACTTCCCCTGTAAGATTTTTTTTTTTTTCGTTTCGGAGTCTGTTGCAAATATCCTTGATGTGATTCTTAGGATAACTGTTAGCCAAATTCTGTGTGTTACTCTGTTGTTGTACAAGCAGCTGCCAGATGGTAATGTGGAGAAAATACATTTAACGTCAGTCACCTAACTGGAAGCCAGATGGCACGGCAGAAGTTGGAACAAGATGTCTGCCAACTCAGTCTGGCTTCCAGCTGTGGTCCCATGCTCCACCATGACCATGTGGACAATGGCCTCGGCTCACCATGACACTGCCTTTCTAGTGCTTCTGGCCATGCTATGTGCTCATTCAAACAGCTGAGTTGATGGCATTCCCTCGTCCTTTCTCCCCAAAAGCTGCACTGAAGAACAATCAGAAATGGGTGTATAAAAGTCAGTGGGGCAGATAATTCTTTGCTGGCTGCTTGTCTGTCGTGATGAAGTGCATAAACTGGACTTTTTGGATGTTTTCCTGCAGGGGAGGGAAAGTCACTGAAAGTAGCTTGCATGGATGTTCTGGATTTTTAACTCAACTTGTCAGGATTGTAGTCAGTTTGCTTGTTTGAATTGAGTAGGAGGGGATATTTTGCTCTGAATGAGAGGATAGTCTCACAGCCCTTCAGTTGGTGGCGTAAAGCTGGAAGAGTATCTGGCCCTTAGGGCTTGGGAGCATATGCAACACTTCTGGAGCATTCCAGTTTACCCAGTTCTCATGAATGATCTTTTTCAAATACTGTGACTTGTGTGGCTAAGGTGCATGGCTTAGTCTTTGCTGTGTGAGAAAAGTAAACAGTCTGTCTAATGAAATGCTCAAGCTACAGCGGATGCCGCTTCTGTGTCTTTCCCACGAGAAGTTATGGGATATAGTAACAACACTGCTTATTGCCATTTGGGAGACGATAATAATTTATAACTCAGACTGTTATGAGGCTATAAAGCAGGGTGAATTGGCTGTTTGGAATTCAGCTTAGCAATAACCAAATATAATGTGTTTATGGTAGGTGGCTTTCAACAAGGTAGAGAGAAACACGTTGGCTGATTATGCCTTCTGAAGGAAAATTATTCTATCAGGTCACTTATATAGTCATGATGGGATGACATAAACAGTTTAGAAGTTGCCAGTGAAACACTTTCCAAAAGCTTTACACCTTTGGAAAATAACAATCAGTGACCAGCCAATTCTTCTTTAAAAGCAAATAAATAACGGGTCCATTAGGATAATGACAAATCACCATATAGGGTAGAACTGGTTATCTTTTCAACTGTTTTTCATAGTAAGTACCATTGCAATGACCATATCTGACTTTGAAAATGCAAGCCACAGGACATCCTGAACTACCTGGTGTCTGAATGTAGAATGTAACTTTTATGAGGAACTCTGTCATTGCTAAAACCCTCCAGGAACAGTTTCCATTATACTTGGAAATGGGCCAAATAATTACTTGTTAAAAATGCGCTATTTGGTTTTAGTTGTAATTTATTATTATATAATTCTTGACATGGTTGGGTATGTTTGTATCTTTGCGTAGCCTTTTTTCTCAAATCTATTAACCATGCACTTCGATCAAGCTGTTTAAATATTCCTTTAATAAACCAAGAAGACTGGGATCCTTTTGTCCTTTGCTATTAATAGTTGTCCAGTCTTAATCTTCTCTGAGCCCTTTTTAAGCTTTCATCATCCGCCTTCAGTTGTGAATACCATACATTTCCATATTTTAGTGAGATAGACAAGTCCTGTGAAAGAATTGTAGGGAGAAGTTAGGCCTGTAGAGACAGAGAAAACTCACAGAAATGGTATAGGGTACTGCTTAGCATTTTATTTGTTCAACTCTGTAAAGGCTAACAGCAAGCCTGTTGCTGAGAAAACTGAAAGGTATTAACTTTTGGATATTAATCATCTGTGCTTGCCTGTGTGACCTAAGTACAGCTATGCTTACCCTGTGATTTGTGGTGGAATTAAGAACTTCCCTAAGAGAATGAGACCTTTATTTGAAGCCATCCCAACTGCATTATGACTTTTTTTAATCCCTCAGTTTTGGAAGTACTGACTCATGGATGTGCTTTATGATGCCTCTTCTGCTTACTTGTTAGTTTTTTGAGATGCTTTGCTGGAGTTCAGGATTGGTCTTTTGGGTTGGATATAGACAAAAAAACATTGTTCTGATCACATCACTGTCCTCTGAAGAAGACAACCTTACAAGATAAAAAGAAAACTATGTGAGCATTTGCCCTCCATCTCTTGAACCCAGATGAGTTCAAGCCTTGATATTTATCAAACTCAATACAGTGGTGAAGCTGACAATCGAGAATTTATGAAGGAATACAACAGTTCTTTTCATCTTAGCAGAGCTGTGACGATCTTGTGAGAAAACACTGGGTTTTTATTACAATTTGGAGACTTTGACAGTGCCAAAGTACTCATCATTTCTCAAGAATATGTCTAAAATGGGAGAGGAATGGCAATCCTGTGTGACAATCTCTGGAAAGAAAATGTTAAAATAGTAGTTTTGCAGTTAACAGACCCACTTGCACGACTGCATCTTGTTTTTTTCAGGCTAAAGACTGAATTGAATGATATAATTCAATTTCACCCGCTTCCATCTTCTCTGATCTTCAAACTATAATTCAATTGTTAGATATTTTTTTTTCTCCCAAAGCTTCAAGTGAAACTGGTGCCTCTCTTTTAGGCCAGCTACTATCACTTCTTGTTTGATCCCTCCCCTGAGACTTTGGTCATTTATTTTCAGTTACTTTACATGAATTCAAGCAGTGATTCTGTATTCCTCCTGCATGTAAAGCCCATTAATTCAAGGGAAATTTAGGACTGGGACCTCTAAGCTTATTAAAAAAAAAAACCAAAAACCAAAACAAAACCAAAAACAACAACAACAACAACAAAAAAAAAAAACCACAACAAAAAACCACAAACCAAACCCAGAAAATTTTGTGTTGACTCCTGCAACCTATCGCAAACTCCTAGGAGTCATAACACATATTCTCCACAAATATACAGAACATGGTATGCATCTTTCTCAAACTTTTGCCTGGGAAAACTCCTGTTTTTAATTAAACTAGAACATACTGCAGGAGCTTAATTAAGCAATCAGTCCCAGAGGACTGAGCTCAGGTGAACCAGCAAACACCTGTTTCAGCTACAAAAATGTTTTTGCTGAAGAATAAATTAGCCCCTTCTTACGAGATTGAAGTTCTTTCCTCCCTTCTCCTGTTGTTTTCTTTCCATTTAAGAAAATGAGCATTTCCTAGCCAGAAAAGTCGCAGAAGCTGCGGGCAGGGGACACGGCGGCCCGCTCCGGCATCGCCCGCCACCACCCTGGCCGCCTCCACGGCTCTCCTCACCGTCCCCGCCGGGGCCGCTCCCTCGCTAGTAAAGTGCGTGAGAAGCTTCGTCTCGACTTAAAGGCAGGACCCTTTGCTACCTCTGGGGGCGAGAAAGTGAAGTGTGAGTAATGCTAAATTAAATTAATTAATTCCAATCGCCGCCCGCCGGCGCCCCTTCGCGGGAGGCGGCGGCGGGCGCTTCCTCTCGCGAGAGGCCGCCTCTGGCAACAGCACGACGCGACGGCGGGGAGGCAACGGCCATGGAGGAGGGGGCGGCGGCGGCCGGGGGCTCTGAGGCGGCCTTCTGCCTGCAGAGTATCCTTCCTCATCCTCCTCCTCGTCTGAGGCGGGCGGCTGGGGGTGCGGGCACCGCGGGGTCCCGCCGGTTCCCCGCCTCAGGTGGCGAGCGGCGCGGGCGGGCCCGTCTCCTCAGCGCTCCCGCTCTCCGGGCTTGTCCGGCCCGGGCCGGGGGACCCCGGGGGGGCAGCGTGCGGCCCTGCCAGTGCTCGCTGCGACCCCCCCCAGCAGGAGACCCGTGGGCTGCTAAGTTGCTTCAGAGGAAGGGGGGGGGCCCGAAAGCCCCCAGAACCCACCATATTGCTTGGTTTTGTAGGTTATTGCCCCTGAAACAGGGACAGTATGCGCAGTTGGATTTCTGTGTTTTTTCTTCCCTTTTAAGACAGTAAGGTCTTGCTCACTTTTTTTTTTTTTTTTTTCATTGCTGCTGGTAAGATCCCTTGAGTGACCCACAGGAAAAGCAGGGTAATTCTCTGCTGGTGGGGCAGTCTAAGCAAGAGTTAAAATTCTGAAGTGGAAGACTTATCGCCTTTCTTGTGCTAGGTGCTGATCAGTAAATGTAAAATATCTACGGAGGAGTGACAAGACTTGTTACTAAGACTCACAGTCCCACAATATGCGGCTGTAAAAGGAGATCCTTTAATTTCCCAGTGCCTGCCACACTAACTGGCTAGGTATTTGTGGTTTTGTTTAGTACTTTGTATGAACAGCTTATAAAGATTATGATACAATAACCTAGACATAATTTTATTTGCTGTGGCTTTTAGAGGAAAAAAAAAAATCAGTTTGAATTATTTTCACAATTGAGTTGTAGGAAATTATGTTATGGCTTTTAAATGTGTAATTTTTGGTCATGTGACCCAAATTCTAGTTTTCTCACTAAGTCAGATTAGCTCTATCTTTTTGATAGTTGTGAGCTGCTAAATCAAGATCTTTCAGGCTTTATTTTAGAGGCTAAACAATCAGAGCTTAAGTGTTAGGCTACCAGTACCTTAGTTTTTCCTGCCTTGCTAGCATTAAGCTATAAGCCTTTTAAAGCAATTAAAAAAAAAAAAAAAAAAAAAAAGTGAAAGGTTGTCCTTTGCGAGCTTGTGCCTCAGTTTCTACCTTCCTGAAACTGCACAGCTGTTTTTACACTACAAGATGTGCTTAAAAAATCAGTGCAACAGGATGCGTTAAAAAAATTTTTGACAGTGTTTGTTGGGAAAATACAGTTGTTCTAAAAAATAATTGACATGTTTTATTGTTCACCTGGCTATGATTTTTGAAAAAAAAAAAAGAGGAAAAAAAAAAATCAGTATTTTTAATATTTTAGTTTGCGCACAGTGTTTGCAATGACTCATAAATTTGGACCGTAGTGGATCACAAGGACAGTCAGGTCAGTAGAAAATTCAGGAAAAAAACCCCTGTGTTTGAAAGTGTTTCACTTATCAAGGGTATACTGCGGTGATGTTTCTGTCTGCATTGAAAGATGTGATAAATGCAGAAAGTAGTTGAGATGGGGGGGAGGATCATTCAAAAGATAGCTTCAGAAAAAATAGTCTCTGGTCAGATCACTAACTGTGGTGTGAAAAAATGCAGAGTACAGTATTTTATTTAAATGTACTTTATTTAAATTTTAAGTTGATAGATACTGTGCTATAAAGCAATGAAGAGGCTTAGGGGTTTCAGAGAAGCATGCAGATACTTAGTTTGTACATAGAATTACTACATATATGTGGAAATTGTGCCCTGCTTCATACCAAAAATGTACCTGGATATTCACGCCAGATAAACACTTTTAAAAGTCTCATTCTTTAAAGAGAATGTGTCGTCAGCTAGCTAGTGCTAGGATATCTTAATCTAATTTTAAAAAAGGGGCTTTTTAGAACATGACCCTAACTTCAGTATTACTGTGTCTTTTATCTTGGCTTGCCTGCTGAAAGCGTCCTAGCTTTTTTGAACAAACAAGGCATCCTATTCCTCCTGCTTTGCGCTTGCACCTTACTGCTGTTCTCTTTTTCTGGTGTAGTCAGCAGTTCAGATGAACTTTTCTCCCTCTGAGCTGAAGGAACAACGCCCAGGAATCAGGAGATGTTTCATTAGGACGTGGTCAGACACCAATGCAAGGACCAAAGCGTTCCTGTCACAGAATCGTAGAATCATCTAGGTTGGAAAGACCTTGTCGTACTAGGGAGCAGGCAGGCAATTGAAAGCTAGCCCAATGCTGAGTCTCTGGTCACTCTCAAGTCTCTTGAGTCAGCTCTCAAAAGTCATGTCTCAGCGCAAACTATTTTCATCTGGGTTCTCTTCACTTACCTTGGTGAACCCACATATGATCCTGGAGTACTGTGCTGAGAAAAGATGGATGTTGAACTGCACAATTTCTTTGCCCTCCCGTTAAAGTCAGAAGAGTTGATCCAGATTTTTTTCTGGTCTGATAGAGAACAGACTTAAGCCTGACAAATCTAATAGTTTGGGGGTTCCTTCCTTTTTTTTTTTTTTTTTGGGTTTTTGTTTTTGTTTTTTTTTGTTTTTGTTTTCACACTTGTGAAAGAAAGGACAGTAAACATTTTTTGGAGATGAGTTTCTGCATAGTTCAGATTTTAGAATGAACCATTCCAGAATCAGTCAAGTTAGAAAATTAGGCTTTTGCAAAGAGCAAAATTTGAGCTGCAGAAAGGAGGTGACTTGAATTCAAGTCCTGTGTTCAACATCTTCAGTCTGTGATGCGGTAACTGGGGGAGTAAATTTGGGGGCACATGTATTACAGGCATTTGTTTTTATGTACTAAGCCTAGATAGGAGATTCTTAAGAAGCGTTCATACCAGTTTACTCTTTATGTATACAATTTTTATAGTAAGCACGTAGTGTTGTCATGCAGTTGGAGGTACACAGATGTGCTTCAACTTGATTACCGAAAATTATGCCTTTATACATTCAATCTTTTGTTGTTGTTTACAAGAGAAAATGATCTCTCAATTTTTTATCTCAAATTTCTAGAAAGTGGTGGTTATCCTGTTTTGGGATGTGATCTTCAGCTGTTAGCCTTCCAGATGGTTACAATTTAACTGATAGTTTTGCTGATGCTGTGATGCTGGGGTCTTGAATGCAATGATGCTTTTACATATATATTGTACTGTGAGAACTGTAGCAAAAGGCCTGTTATTTAGGAGAATAATTCAGATTAGGGAAACTTGATGTAAAGCTAGAAAAGCATGTTTGTTTGGTTTGTTTTGTTTTTTTTTTTTAACCACCCTCTGTGTGTGAAGTACTGAATTGCTGGATTTTCTTTGAAAGTTAATTTCTGATTTATTTACGTGGGTCATTTGTAGGCTTACCAATTTCCTAGGCAAACTGTCAACAGAGCTAAAAACATTCATTCTTGTTGTATTTTCATGGGCTGTGAGGCTAGTGGATGAAAAAATGTTTACTTGGGTTTCATTTTACACCATTTGTACTTATTTTTAATGAAAACTTACTCTAAAGTGTTTGGAGGAACTGTAGATAATTTCCAATTTTTTTTACATTTTGAAAGTTCTTTATCTTTTTATTGTATTTGTGTTGTAATTATTAAGGCATTTGTATTAGCTTCAGTAAATGGTCTTCTAGTATTCAGTGTGTAATCTCAGATGTTCATGTTTGAACTCATACATCTGAATGTTATAAAAATGCCATTCTCTGGGAGTGTGAAGCTAGTTATGCTTGGAAGCATAAAGTCTGTGGAAGTCTTAGAGCAGTAAGACCCCTATGAAAACTGATGATTGGGTAAGTGAGAGCAGAATTTAGCTAGTATTTAATTCAGAACAGTGCTTGATTTCTAACTTTGATAGATCTGCTGAGACAAATTTTAATGGTGTTTAAACCTGCTATAAAAACTTTGTAAATTCTGTTTCTGTGCACATAGTTTTTGCTGAAGCTGGGCTTGTTCATCTAAAGGGTGAGAGAAGCCTTGAGAGTGTAAAGTCTTGTGTCAAAAAGAACAAGGGTGAAGGTGGTGGTAACAGATTTATAAATGGTTGTTTTAAGTTGGAACTCATCACAGATATCAGCTGTTTCATACTTAACAAAATCTGCAGAATTTACCATAACAGATGACTCTGAAGATGATTATCAGTATGAAGAGGTAATTTACTAAACTGATAATCTACTGATGATCAGTATTCGTGTTTCATTCTTTTGGTTTATTTCATCAATCATAAAAGCATCCTAGGACGAATGACATGAATCTCTTTAGTGTGCTGATGCTAGGCATATCTTTATTTTTCAAGGGAAGATTTAGTGTCAGTTGATTTGTTATGTTTTACTTTTATTTGAACATTAAATACATTTTAAAGATACAGGTATTTCTATTTAGACATTTCAGCTTATTTATAATGAATATTTCAGTAATGTGAATTCTAATTAAATATGGCAAGTATTCTTTTAACAAGAATTATATTCTTTTCAGTAGTCGTACTGGGAGTGGAAATTGTATTCTGAAAGAAAGATGCATAAAATATGTTGATACCTAACTTTAAATCATTTAATTTAGGTTCCAACAGATGATGAATTTAGTCTTCAGGAAGATGATGAGGATCTGTCAAAGGCTTTGCAGACTATTCAAGAGCAGGCTGAAGATGCCCAAATTTTAGTAAGAACTTCCTAAGCATTCCAAGAGTCTATCCGTAATTCAGTTGGCATTAGTGGCTGAAAATTTACACATCATAATTTATTTTAGTTATGAAATATTTGTGTGGAAAAGATTGTCTCTTATTTTTCAGAAGTTTCTAGGAGTAAATATATGCCACAGTGAAAAAGGCAACTTATGTTTTCCGGGTTTCATCTTCCTTTAACTTTTGTTCATGTTCCGTAAACAACCTGATATAGCAAATACATGTAACAAATATATAGATAGATTATTTAAAATACATTAATGTTATTACAGTGTATCAGTATTTTAGGGTTTGTTTCTTTATCTGGGTAGATTTAATGAGAGTGTGATCCCTGACACAGTAAAACTTCATGCCACAGAAACTGGTGTTTGATTACTTTGCTAAAAAAGATTATTTATATATTGGAAATAAAGAATGGGCTGTTACACTATGTTAAATCAAAATAGTAATGAAATTATCAATCATTTCACACCATTAGTTTTTGACGTTTTTTACATTTACAGTTTGATTTCAAGCCAGTCATGTAATAGTTCAGAGTTACGCAATGGGATTGTTATATTGCATTTTCCAAAACATGATTTACCTGAATTTACTTGTTTATAGCAATCTAACGTGAAAGTGCTTTTCCTTGCTGTGTTTCTAATATCACCACTGTCTTACAGCCTCATCAGTAAGCTGTCATCATAGTGTTTGTTTTGCAAAAGCGAATGATTAATAATGAAAAGATAAAATTATGTGAATGAGTCTTAATATCAAAATGAAGAAAAGATGTGCATTTTCTTCTGTACTAGTGCATATCAATGGATCAGTTTTTTATTTTAGATCAAACTTCAAATGAAAAATGATAATACTGGAATTTTATGTGTTTTGAAACTGAATATGCCTGAAAATTAAGGGAAAGATGGCAGAAGGTTTTAAGATTGAAGATGCTTAATGTTAGCCAAGTAGCAGAAATTCTTGATGTTCTTTAGGGATAACTGAAGTTATGTCTGGTTTACTGTGTGAGTTGACATTCAAATAAAAAGTGAGACAAGGATGAATATTTTTTATCTATTGATCTTCTGACAGTGCTATATTTTAATATTTTACCATTTTATTGATTTGTTGAACTTTGGTAGGAAACAATATGCTAATATCTATCCCATTTAATCAAACTGAAGAAAGTGTTACCTTAAAACAAAAGAAGAACGTGTGTGCTTAAACTAAAATTCTCTTTGATTTTGTGCTTATGCTAATAGATGTCTGCCTTCTTGCTTCTTCACTCGTTATTTGGGGGCCTCATTTTTTCCATAACTTTGAAACTGAAATAATATTTTCATCCTTTAGACAGAAAGACATGAATAGAAAAATGTTTTAATACACTTGCTAGTTCCTTGACAGCTTTCATAACGTCTTGCTGTACGTTTTGTGAGGCTCAGTGACTAGATTGTTTGATGCTAATTCACTGGAAAAAAACAAGCGCTGCAGCAAATGCTTTTGGTGGCCGAAGTTAGAAGCACTGTTTTCTGTGAATTAATATTGATTCAATATCCAAAATCTGAGCTAAGAAGCACTTCTACAACAGTAGAAGGCTGTTGTCTTCATGTGATAAATAATGGATACACTTTTTCAATTATTAGCTTCTAATCATGGCTAAACCGGCTTAAATTAGGTAACAGCCATATCCTGGAATAGCTACTCTGTGATGAAGTTTTAAGTGATTGTGTATATTTGCTGTTCATAGTATTTGTATACCTAATCCCATGTTAAAGGTTGCGTTTCAATACTAGATGCAATCTTTTTCTGAAAGAAATTATATAGAGAAAGCACAGATCAAGTGAGCATCCAAAAATACCGAAGTGATTTGCCAAATGCAGATATTATAAATATCCATAGTTTCTAAATTGAGTAACTACGTTTTCTTTTACACTCTGTTAAAAAGGTCAAGTGTAACCAGGAAAATCTAAGAAAAATGCTTATTTCCAAACTTCCTTCCAAAGTAATTAACACTAATTACTAAATGAAGAAGAGCAAACATAAGCAAATGAGAGATGGTGCTAGAGATGGTGTAGGAATTAAAGCTATGTTTCTACGAGGGATATTGAGAGATGTTTTCCTTCCTTCTGGATGTCTGCATGCATGCAGTGAAACTACTGCTCTTTAAAGAGTATGTTGAGGCTCCCTCACAGTTCATGTTTTTGTTTGGATCCCAACAGGGAAATGAGGGTGATGGAGCTCTAATCTGTAAATATTGTTTCCCCCTAGTCTGGTGGTGAAATGGCAGTTGATTCAAAATACAGCTGTGCTGGGCAGCACATGCTCTGGATGGCAGTGATTCTGCCTGCTGTTCGTGTTCTAGTCATCATTTGTCCTTTTCAGTCACAACTCTTTTTTTTTTTTTTTTTTTTTTTTTTCCTTCCCCTGGTTGTCCTTGTTTTGAGACATTGTAAATTAATATAAATTATTTTTAAACACAAGTAACAGAATATTTTGCATATGAAAGAAAATTTTCAGCTGATAGGGATCCTAGGAAAAGGATAAAGAGTTTCTGGAAAACCACTCACACAAAGCTTGCTGAAATACTTTCATCAGTAGTTACAGCTGTTACACTTCAGTGCCAGGATCTTTATTTTCTTAATATCCCAAATGATACTCTGAAGTCACGTTACCCTTCATTGACCATATATTTTATGTAGGTTTGATTTATAATTTGTTTGACCGTTCTAAAAATCTTTGAATTCTCTTTTTTATTCTTTTTTAGTTTAGTAAGCTTTGCAAGAGCATCTAATTTTATTTTCCAGAGGAATTATTAATTTATTTGGTGTTAATCTTTCTTCACTGGACAGAATTTTTTGCTAGTATTATGGAAGTCCTTAAGGTTAAGCTTTTAGCAATTATTTTACTGGTTAAGCTTTTAGCAATTATTTTACTGGCCATATTTGCAATCTTTACAGTCAAAATGTTTTAAAGATTTTAATTCAAAAGTAAATATTTATCTAAGAAATATTTAACAAAGCAAATATTTATTTTGTTTATTTTGATTTTAGTGGTCAGAATCCTTTAAGTTGTTTTAGTGTATGTAGCTTCTATAGGGTGTATTTGCACCACATTAATAGACTGTATTTTCCTTATTTCTAAATAGGTAAATATATACAAAAAATTAGTTGTGCCATTCTGTGGGTAATCACCCAAGGTTAATCTTAAAGAAGTCATTAGCCTAATATCACTCACAAAATCTGCAGAAGAGCCAGGAATTTAATTCTGGTTTCCTGAGGCCCTGTTCCAATACTGTGCCTGTTAGACTGCATTCATCTTCCTCTATATTGTTCCCTGCTCGAGCTTTGGTTCCTGAAATGATTCTCAGTGCTAGTATCTAGCTAATAAATTCTCTTCTGCACAGATGAAATGAATTCCTATCATATTTCCCTTTATTAAGGGAATCAAGCTGTGTCATTTCTTCCACAGACCGGCTTTATAGATGTGTTTGGGAAACTACAAGCAACAATATTAGACATTTGCCTCACTTAGAATAAAGAAAGAAAAGAAGGAAGAAAAGGGATGCAGCTGCATGTCTGCAGATGTACTCTCTTTGGTTCTTGTATTACCACAATTAGAAAATAGACCTGTCTGATGTACTGTATCTCTAGTAATAAAATATGCTAAATATTACATTGCACTTGGCATGTTGTATTAGTCATAATACAGTGGTACATGGCCATGATGGTACATGTACAATTCTTTCTGTTTATATTAGATAGTTTGCTTGCATTAAACACAACATTTTCTGTATTATACAAAATGGCTATGAGATTTTTCCAGTGTTTTTATTTTATCAAGAGAAATGCCTTTATCTCCAGGTAATTTATGCAGTCATCTTGATAGAGCTCCCACTAAGGACATGAATAAGCCATAAATGAATGGAGTTATCAAAAATCCCTGGCCTGTAGATTCGTTTTTAAATGGATGGAGGAAATAATTTGTAGTCACAGCCTTTAGTATGTCTTGATGAATATCTCCCTGGAATTTTTTTCTGTTTTCTTAGCATTGAAATGAAGGAAAGAAGGTAGGCATGTGTGGAAGCTGTTTCTGCTTCTCATCTCTACAGTGTTTGTTTTGTTTTGTTTTTAAGTGATATGTAACACGTGTTATCATAGAATCTGAGTTTTCTTCAAGTTATAGTTGTCACGCCCAGGTTTGTTCTGTCGTCCTCTCACCAGGAGGCAGGCACGTGCAGTGTAGTATCTTGTTTTAGACAGTAGATTGCATTGTTGAGCAAGTTCCTTGTAGCGTTATTCCCATGAGGAGTTCCCAAATGCTGATACCCTCATATTTAGGTATATCAAGTCACTGTAATCTATTTGAAGTCTGAATGAATTAAAGCCACATCTTTGGCTGCCAATTTGTGTCAGTCTCTCTTATCTGGTTTTCTTTAAATATATTTTGTGGGGGAGCAGGCTCAGACTGGGTCATATTTTACTTTTTCCATACCTCCTTGCATCATGAAATCCCTCTAAGAGAGTTTAATATTAAGCTATACACTGAGTGGGCTGAATGAGGTTGGGTGGAGGAAAAAAATTTGCATTGCAACAGAAAGCTGTGGAAGGGATTTCTTTCTTTTTTTTTTTTTTTTTTTTTTTTTTTTTTTTTTTGTCTATTCTGTAGTAGGATTGCTCTGTTTTGTTTTGATTCTGCTTTTGGCAACTGTGCTTGACCCATGAGCTGATCTTATCTGAGTAGCTGTCTATCTTGGTGGCACTGGAGGAGCTGCCTATGAAGCCTTGGTGTACCATCTGCATTCTGCTAGCACTTGTAACAATGTTGTCTGGCAGCTTTGCTCAGTGCTTGCATATGGATGTTGAGAAGAAAAGGAAGAATTGATCTTCGTGAGACTTCCTGATGATTGAGTTGCAGTTCTTTCAGTCTCTGTATTGCATGCATCATTACAAAAATAATAAGCCATTTTACTACCACCTTGGACTTCTGCATTTTTTATTAGATGAAGTACTGATTTTTCTCATCAGTAGTTTTTAAGGTTGCTGAAGGGTGCAGGAGTATGAGAACTAACGTTTTCTCTTTGGCCAGTGACAGAAGATCATCCATCAGTTTAAACAGTTTTGAGTCCATATCAGATTATGTCAGGTTCAGAATACTTGGTTAAATTGGGTGATTTTTGAGTTATTTCTCTATAACCTTTCACAGACCTTGACATTAGAAGGATCAGTGATTACAGATCTGATCAATAAAGACAAGGGTAACATTCATCTGTACTCCAGTAGATCTGTGACTTCAGATAAGTTCAGAAATAGAAGGTATGATAATTACATTTATCTTGTAGGTTAATAACAATTATCAAATTTTAATTTCAGGCTTTGCAATCAGTTCTGACTTCAGAAAAATCAGTGTCTGAAATACCTGAAGCAATGGATGACTTCTTCTGCAATTTTCTGGTCAGACTGGGAATGTCCAGAACCCTTGACTGCTTCCAAACAGAATGGTAAATGATTTTAAGTGACCATGTTACTCTGAGAATTAGGTAGTAGATGCTCAGGATTCAAATATTTTTAGTATTTCAGGTTGTATTTTCAGTGAACTCTTCTGAGGACAAGTTGTTCTTAAATATGTAGTGTTTTACCAAATAAATATATTCATGTTGAGAATGAGGATGCGGACAAGGACAGACTTTCAGGAAAGCTGACTCCAGGTACCTTTGAAGGAACTAACATTTACAAGCCTGAACTGATCACCTGAGGCCTCTTTTGTGACCAGTGAAGATAAATACTCTTTTTCAGGATGCAAATTATCTGAGTTAAGCCATCTCCTTTAAGATGAAATGAATTCAATTATATTTTTTCAAGTGTATTCTGCTCTTCACTGACTACCAGTGAAAATTAAATCCAGCTACAGTGTTGGAGTTGTCATGGGATCAAATTAGTCCAGTTCAAAATGACCAGCATTTCACTTCAGCAGTGCTGAGAAATCATGTGGTTTTGTTATGTTTTTGTCTTCCAGAACATGGGTGTCTGCTTAAAAACTGAATATTTTGTAGTGTGCTATAGTATTTGCACCTTAATTGTTTGGGTGGGTTTGGATATTCATGATAGCTACCTTGTATTTTACGTAGAATGATACTTGGTAATTTTTTGTACATCAATGGAAATTGTTTGGTTTTTTTTTTTTTTTTTTTAAATGTAATTCATCTGGTAATCAGAATAGTGAACTCTTGAGCTGTTACTATCTTATTTTTCCCAGCTTTTATAGATTGCAGGGATTTTGTCCATACTTTGTGCAGAAGTTTAAATGTGCAGCTGTGTCAAAATACTCCCGCTTCCTCCACCTCTCTTCATTTACGAAATCCCACAGGGTGTATAGCTTTTAAAATATTGATTAAGCATGATGTGCCAGGAATGCTGCAAAGCTGGAGAGGAGAGCTGAATTGTTTGGAGCAAAAGATAACACTTTGTAATAGTTCCAGTTACAAGCTTGCTTTGAAGCTGCAAGTTACATTGGACGGATTCTGAGAAGTGGAAACACCTCTTTGAATTATCTTCTAGGCAGTCTTTAAACATGAGAGGTTCAGGTATTTTTTAATAAGGTCTTCTGAAATAGTTTATTTTGAAAATTAGTAAAATTGAAAAGTTAGAAACATCTTATTTTTTCCTGCAAAAGCCTTGAAGTTTTTAAATTTTCTTAGAAATATTCTCTAATGGGGAATCATATTGCTGTCATTTGCACGGCTCTGGTCTTATTAGTGTAGAGCTCACCAATCAGGTGTTGCCTTTGGAATTAATAATGATCCACTTTCTGATAGCATAACAATGCGACTTAAATGATTCTTTAGAGAAGGGGCACTATAGTTCTGTATTCTTTTTCAACAAAAGAACCAATATGAATAGCATTAAGTTTGAAGTTTAACAGTTTTTATACTAAAAGAGAATTAATACTAGACAGGTATAAATAGTGACCTTTTTATGGAACTACAGCTTTCTTTGAAGCACTTAGAGTCTGAATTCATATCAATGGCAAAATTCAAATTGCTTTTTTAACAGAGCAATTGCAGGTCTTAGCAGGCCCTATCTTGTAAATCCTTAGCTATACATATATTTTTTTCCTCTATAAGTAATAATTTTAATTTCAGTAGCATTACAGTTGAGGATCTAATCTTACTGTATTGAGACTTTTGCGGAATTAATACCTTATTTCAAAATGTTTCAGGTTGGTTTGAAATAGATAATTTACAATATTAATGAAAGTGAGAACAGATTAGTGTACTTGGGTTCCTCATTATGTATTGGGATGACACACTTGCTCTCATGCTGTGGTGATCAAGTACTAATGGAATTTAAAATGAGAAATTAATTAACGTAGAGAAAATTTATCAAAAGGCTTGCTTTGAAATAATTGTCTGCCTGAGATCTAAAGGTCACTTAAATTGGACCAAATTATCTGTGTTTATTACAGAGTTTGAGGAAAACATTCTGTTATTCTATCCAGCTGTATAACATGTCATGATTTGATTATGTTTTAAGCCAAACCCACTATTTTTCTATGATGTAATGAATAACTTTAGTAACTTGTAGTGATTTTTTTTCTTACTTATGTAGTTTTTTGCACATACGCTTTTTTTTCCCTTCCAGTTATACTTTAAGGGACTTAAAATTAGACTTCAATATTTTTTAGAATATTTAATTTACCATTAAATTTTCTATTCCTTTGATATACAAGACTTTAGTGCTTTTGTTGCTTATTAAAAATACTGGATTGACAGCTTTGGAATATGAAGTGCAAGAGCTGATCAACTGTAAATTCATGCATCTGACAGTCTATACCTCCGAATCCCAAAGAACTCACTGCTGCTGGCAGCATGTTGCGAGTCTGATGAGCAGATGAATCATTTGCTGTTCTCACATATGCATGGAGCTATCGCTGTGATTAGTTAGTACACTCATCAGACTGGTAATCTCTGACTAAGTGTTCCTAGAGACCTGGCAGTGTTTCAGCTTGTGAGTAAAAGAAGAGCTGCAGACTAATTACGGAAACACAATTTGAAAATTCTTTTCTGTTTGGTGTGGTTAAAATTATGAATAAAGTTGCATCACCAAGCAAGGGTAAAAGCTATGTCTCTTGTTTGCCTTGCAAAGATTCCCTGGGCTGTGTGTTAACGGAGCAAATGCAACAAAGCTACTATATCTTCTCTGAGCATAAAGGTAGACTCCTTACAAAACAATTCCTTTTTGCAGAATGAAGAAAATGGATATAAGTTTTGATCCTCCATGTCACAATTCCCTGAAGACAGTCAGGGAATCAGTCTACTTATTTCAGGCAGACCTAAGTTTCCTCTGCTCTGTGTCCTATTTGACCTGGAAATCATACGGTCACATTAATGTGCATTGTGCTCTGAGTTCATAAATCTGGAGAGAAACAAACGTCATCAGTACCAGGACAGCTTCACACTAAAACAGATACTGGTTTTGGATTAGAACTGGCTCAGAACGCAAGTGAAGTAACCTCAGGTTTGATTTGCAAAAAGTCATGTGGACATATCTACTTTCTTGCCTACATAAGAAGCATAACATGATAATATAAATGTTCTACTTATATGCCATAATAGATTGGGGGAGTGTACCAGGGCAAAAAGGTCCTTTATTTTTCTGTGCTCATGTCTTTCTTAGCCTTCTATTGAAACTGTTTAAGAGTTATCAGCTGGAATGATAGTTTTCTGTAAGAAGTTCTTGTAAAAGCTAAAATTTGGAATTTTGATCACTGAATACATCTCTAGGTGAGTTATCCCTTGGTAAAGGATTATCCTGAGCTACATATCAGTTTATTGCAGGGCCTGTAACTGTTGCCTCTCTGCAACCTGATTTCTTTAGAACTCTTAGAAACTTGGATTCCATGTCATGTATATAGTGATAACGTATTATTCTTAGTCAGTCTGCACTGGTCTTTGATCCTAAAATCATAGCTGACCATCTGTTCCTTAGGTTTCCAGATTCTTGGCTAATTTTAAATAGCAATTCAAGAATAATAACAACTCAGTTTTTCTGAAAAGCTTAGAAAAATACCCGTGTGTGCATGGAACTAACTAATTTAATTTGGATCATAGTTCCCCCTATAAAAGTGAGAACAATAGCTATTTGTCAGTTGGCTAGGTTAGTAGGAGTTCTGTAAGTTTTACAGGACTAAGTTGATGAAAGATAATGAGATTTCACAATGCAATGTTGTTGTGTGGTTTCCATTTCTGCTACATGCGCACAAACCTTCATTTTTAGTAGTGTTCTTAGACAAGGGTGTAGCGAATTTATTGGCATTAATTGTATTTCATTAAAATTATCTTTCAGCGTTCTTAGCTCTGCTGGAGGCTAAGTTCATCAATTATCCATCGCGGATGTGTCTGTGCAGAAATTTGATGGTTTTCATGAGGTACAGTTAGGGCATTCAGTGGATAAATTTTTCTGGCAAATAAAGGAGCGTGTGGAGTTGTGATCACCTGCAATGAGAAGTGCCCTTATTTGCTGTATTTTCAATAGGAATTGTAACCTGCTCATCAGTCAGTGTTTGAGTTTGGGTGTTTTTTCAAATAAAAGACTAAGGTTCTTAGTATTAAAGTCTGTTGCTACTCTAATTTACTTAAGAAAACGAAGTGATGATAGAATTAATTTTGCTTTGGAGATGTTCTGTTTAACTTTTCAAAGACCTTTCATCTACTGATGGTGAATGTGGGTGACAGCTTAATTCATAGGGGTGAGCATTCCTCGAAGTATCCACAGAATGCCGATAAGTGGCTGACTGTAGGAAGTCATTTGGACATAAGAGTTTCTAACATTCCCCTTAATTTTTTTGAGTAAGTTAAGTAAAAGTTGCTTGTCAAGTAAGAATCCCTTATTCTACATACACTTTTTGTTTCTGCAACATGTTTTATTGATCTATGAATGCTGTGCTTCTGTCTTCAAGCTTCAAATCTGCTGTTTATGCCCAAGTCCAGGAGAGAGCATTTAGTGTAATCTTCATCTCTAGTTGCTGGTGTTCTTTTTAGATTTCCTTATTACTTGGAAAAAAAAAATAATGCATGGATTCAATAAATTTTTTACCTGAAAAGACAAATAATGATCATATTACTCCTTCTAGTGAGTTCCCACCCAAAACATCTTCCAGCAAAGTGGGAAGATTATGGGGCTATAGTCTTTATCTAATATAAATAATTTATGGCTCCATTGAACCTATGCTGAACAGGTATCATGGCTGCAGCGGTGCACAACGTCTTTGTCTTCGGTGGGTCTATAAAAATTTGTACCAACCGAAGGTCTTGCTCTTCTGTCTTCCAGGGCAGAAGTAGATAAAGAAATAGATGTTTTATACATACATGTACTGCATTCTGGAATCACCTCTGCAATGTCTGCTTGTACAGAAGCATCTTATGCTTGTATATGTAGACTTGAATCTTGCAGTCATTTGAAATACTTTATAAATACTGATAGCTTATAATCATTCCTTGAACAAGCATGATTCTGCAGAAGCATTTATTTTGTGTAGTGGCAGTCACATTTTTTGAATCAAATTTAGCTTTTCTGAATCCTTTCTAATATCGACACTCTCTCTTTTTGTGTAGAAGATACTTAGGTACTTTCAGTTGCTCTATATTGAAATGCCTTTAAATTAAGCCTAAAATGAATGGTGTCAATGCCTACATCCTTTTTACTGCCTGTTAAGGGTATTCTCAGCTTTCATTGACATCCTACCAAAAGATGTAGACCTGAGACTGACTGAGCAGACTTTGCTGCCAGGGACTATAGAGATTTCTAGTTTGCTACAGAGTATTACACGCTGCTCCAGACACTCTTCTCAAAATGCAAGTGCTGCTCCAGACTCTCTTTACTTCTCAAAATGCAAGTTAGTCTGTATAAGTAACTAAAGCAGCCTTCAGGCTTCTGCATCACAGAATCATGTTTTCTTTGGGGCTGGTAAATAGTGGTAAATATAATCAAATAAGGAGAGGGCAACATAAGTAAACAGGAAGGAATGAAGGAATTTCCGTAGGTGAGCTCTGTATTCCATGTTGAAGATAACCTGGACGAATTATTCTATAAGCTATCTGCAGCTTTGTCATCTTATTTGAGTCCTCAAAAAAAAAAAAAATCTTGCATATATTTGAGTGTATGAGATAAAAAGGACTGTGAGTTTTTTACAAATGTTATTTGAACAAGAAATATTTTCTCTCTTGTATTTAAGCTATTTGGAAGAAAGGAAGGGAAAGAATTGTTTAAATGGAAGTACTCTATTGTACAGGGTATGTCTTTTGACTGTTGTGAACAATAATACATTTTAGAATGAAAAGCAGTAAAACAGGAACACAGTGTGGTGGGATAGTACTGTTACTAACTGTTTATGATCATAAAAGGTAAATGCTTTGAGATTATATTTGTGATTCTAGTTTAGGTAAATGCTAGCATAAGAAGGGAGAAGTCAGTGAAGTGAGAAAAAGGAAACAGAATAAATACCTCTTCATTTCTCCTCTACTAGGTATGAACTCATAGAGAGAGGTGTGTTCACAGCTGAAGATACTGGATTGGTTCCAACTGCCTATACCCGCAACCAGCAACTTGAGGCTGAGAATATGCATTTGAGGAAAGATTTGGAAAACTATAAACTTGCTGCAAAGTATGTTATTTGGTCTTCATGAAACTTTGATATATAGTGGTAAATGGCCAGATAAAGTAAACCCAAGTACTTAATGGAAATAATAAGTTCCTGTTTGCTATGCTGGCTGCGCATATTTTTACATCTAAGTGACATTTATGATTAAAGATCAAGTTTCTATTAGAAACCTAAATGTTAATTTCTTTTATTTGTATTTACTGGGCTATAGAAAATAATTTTCAATATCCAGTAATCACAACAAATTACTACAAGGAGTCATGAGAGTATAATATGTAGAACTTAAATGGTTATGTGCATTTTGTATTAAAATACAGTACTATAAATTACATCTACCACAAAACATTGACATAGGAAAAAATCACTATACATTTTTATTTTTTTTTTAATTATCACTCTGGCCCTAGTGGTAAATGGTTGTCAGTGTAAATAACCATTGCTAAATATACTTCTGTGTACAGTGTAGTAGGTGATTTTACAAGTCAGTTTAACTTCTGTCATAAGAGAGTTAAAATATTTAGCCTATAATGGAGAGATGCAATAATGAACGTACATGTAACAGCCTTTTCTGAAGAATGGTATCTCTGCACATATATGTGCTTACTGAGAATTTACCCTGGGACCTAATAATGTACTCACTTCAATTTTGCCAGCGCATATTTTTAAAATACGGAGCTGTAAAAAATGTTAACTCTATATCTTTGATTTTCCTCAAGATTGCTCAAGCAAGATTTTCCTTTGTATGAAAAATAGCTACTCGGATCTTAAATAATCATTGCTGCAGATAGTAATGATAATCAGATTATTTTCCAATTGTAATGATTTGTTACATTTTAAATTAATAAACTAATTGGCAGTAGTCTAATAATTTAAATAAATAGCTTTAATAATCAAGTCAAATATTGTGTAGTCTAAATTTTTTATAGCAGAAGTCTAGTTAAAAGGCTAGAAGATGACATGATAATGTGCAACAGAAAGAAAGCAGGGGAGGGAAAAAACGTTACCAATATGCTAGGTTCCTATGGGCTATCTGTTAAATAAAACTCCCAACACTCACTTCAGTGAACTGTACTAAAAAAAATAAAATCCATGAACTGAAACTGTGCCCTCCTTTTTCACATTTTATTGTTTGACGAAACCTAAACCAGCAGTGCTGTGATGGTAAACAAATGGGTCATGTCACCCATTTGGTATTCCAGAGAGGGCAGTGAGAGATAGGGCAATTCTATATGACACAAATTTGAAGTCTTCATTGGCATTTACCATTGAATACTGCACTTATTCTGCATGTACCTTGTTAAAACACTATTAAAATTAGTCCTCCTTTCTCCTCTTGCAGGAAGAGCTTTATTTTCATAGTCTTTCTGCTAACGTTAGAATGGAGTATATGTAGATGTGAAATGTTTTGTGCTAATGGTCACTCCATTTTTCAACCTCTTTATTTCAACTAACTTTCAAGTTTTTGTTGTTACTAATGTTAAAAGTTCAGCAATTCTGTGACATTCATTTCACTTTGTTTTGAATAATTTATTAATTAAAACAGTACTGTATCTGGAATAATGGGTGAAATTGTGTTTCTGCTGTATATACCATGAGTTTGTGTTCCTTTGTGTCTTTTGGATAAATACTGATCATAATAATCTATACTAAATCCATTTACAGTAGTGACTGTTAACAGCATTTTTTCTTGTTCATACATTCAATAACTGGAGTCAGTACCTTTGCTATGATAAAGCAAATATTCCAGCAGGAGCCATAATCATCTGGAGGACAATTTGAGTTTTCAAGTATTGAGAGAGAATTCACCAGCTTACACTGAAAAACAGAATGCGTAAGAGCACTGAAGAAATGCTGATTTGACTGGTTAGAAGCCAAGCATTTGTGTGAGCAAAGAAAGCCAAGTATTTTGCTCTGTGGATTAGTCAGAAAACTTTCATTGTGAGATACAGTGCTGTGAAGTGTATTTAAAGAAAGCTTTTAATTACATTTCATATTTTTCAGCTTGGTATTCTTGACAGCCATCCTGCAGAAAAGAGATGCTATTTGGGATTTAGGCAGTATGGGGGCCCAGGATAAATGACTGTAAACCAATTACCTCCTGCTTTAATATTGTTTAGCAATTGGTGGAAGAGATTACATGTCTAGAAGCTAGCTGCAATTGTATTTTGGGTATTTTAATATACTGTTTACAGGATTGCGTGGCAAGCAGGTGGGCTCTTGGTTACATTTCACTGGGGCATTTCATTATTTAAAGAGAAAAATCACAATCAGCTTCACCTCCTGTATATGATGAGTATGTATTTTTAGTAGGCTCTCCAATGTCTGAAGGCATCTTGAGACATAACAAAATCCCTGAATGCATACATTAAAAGAAATAAATATTAGCATAATTCTTTTGGTCTGAAGCTATTAATAGTTATTACCTTAAGGTGTAGGTACAGTACTGGTCTTCTAAAACCAGACATTGTGTTGTGATAGAAATCAAAACTAATTTTATGTTGATTTGCCACATGACAGTAGTTAAAGTACACCTTAAGTGTCCTCTTTCTCTTTCTTTTATCTTGAAGGCTACAGTTGTGCCCTGATTGATTTACTGCTAAGGGATGATGTTATCTGCTGCAGTATTTCTCTAATGCAAGCATAGGTGTTCTTTCCAATATGCAAAAAAAATTTGAAACCAACATCTCTGAAAATGGTTAACTCTTACAGGAGACTAGTTAATTTTAATTCATTGTCTTCAGTGATGATTTTTCATTGAAGCATTTAATATTCTAGTAATAGTTGCTTGAGTTGAAGAATAGATTGTAACTTCATGGCAACATTGAACTCTGCCTATCTGATGATTTAAAATAACTTGAATCCTATCTATTTTGGTGTTTTCCTATGGCCTGACCCTTTGCATTACTTTTGTATTTAAACATGTAGGTAGACAACATAATGGTATATCAGCTTTAAGATTGTGTTAATCACAGGGACTGCTAACTGTCATATTTGTAAGTTCTTTAAACATTTAGGAGTTTATTAGGGAGAAGGAATTAAGGTTGTGTACAGCTTTTTCCTGAGGTTTGTAATGGAGTTCTTAAACATCATTTAGAAAGTTTGAATGTTTGCAGGTATATTCCTGTCCTGATTTTTGGAAGCATTCACACAAATACATGCCCAGTTGACAGCTACAGTAACTGTCAAAATATAAAGCAATCCAGGGAATTATATTTATTATTACTGTTAGTGCTATCACCAGCAATAAAATCCTCAGCTGATCTCCCATTTCTGTGCTAAAATCTAACCATTCCTGTGCATATTTCTCCACTTATACCATGATAACAATAATGTGCACACTTTCTGTATTGTGCAACATATTTAAATGCATCTGTTTAATTATGTGGTACATTTAGCATCCTTGCTGCTAAATGCTATATAAACTAGATACAGTAAAAGCATGAGACAATATGTTTTCTAAAACTGTCTTTATTTCAGTTAAAATTTTAGAGCTACATCTTACAGCATCTTGGGGAATAAAGTCCCACCTATATTCAATGGGAACAGGGCACGCAACTCACATTTAAAAATCCCTGCTTGGATCTATTGAACTCTGTCCTCTTCTGCTGTTTGTATGAAACTACTTGCTTCAGAAAAGTTTAAATGGGGATACCTGCAGTCTTTGACATATATCTTAGCTAAAAGAAATAGATATTGGCTTTGCTATGGCTGTAACAACATCTTTTACTCTTAGAACAAGCCATCTGCTTAGCTCTGAAGGGGCAGGTTTTATATTCAAGATCTTATGGCAAGTCACATTTTGTAAGTGGTGTCATGATGGAGTTGTTTCACAGAACTATCGTGAGACCATTGATTGATTTACCTCTCAGATGTTTTGCTGTTCATAGGAACTGAAGCAGAATCATTAATCTGTACTTTGTATCCCATACCAATTTCCTAAGTTACTCAGTTTCACAACTTCTGGTATTTGTCCGCAGGCATACACAAAGCTATGTGCATCCCCACAGCTCCTTTGAGCTATTCATAGTGTTACTGTAGGGGCAGCCCTGCCTGCTTTTTCTCAGGTTTGACTGATACATAGTGGCATTAATTCACTGTGCTCTTCTTCAGGTCTTTCTAAGTGTTCCTGCTACAAGCAACCATTCATATATAAATGTATGCATATAAATATGGTAGTTTGTATAGGTAATAACTATAGTAAATGCATACATAGTAAACATAGATTATTTTTACAATTAAATAAAATGCACTGGTGGTTATGGGTCTTCTTCATGGACTTGTGATTTTACCATACTCCACTGTCATAGTGGTTTTCCTAACCTCAACTCTTTTTGGAGAGGAAACGAGCTTTATTTTTGCAAAGAGCAAATATCTAAATTCTATGCAAGGTAATTTCAAGCTTCCTTTCCAATTAAACAATCCATCTGCTAATCTTTCCTGCCAAACCCATATCAGTAAAGGCGAGGAGAAAATGTATGAAATATATACAGAGTATTTTCATTTATGTTTATGGAGTGGAGCATCTCAGGATGTCCCATGGCTGTGTGTAGAATGTGCTTAGAAAATAACAGGTTATCAGTATGTTTGTAATTAACTTTGAAATGGATTCCTTTTGCTTCCTGCTGTCACATACAGGGGACTCATGGGGACAGGCTACAAATATGATTGAATAGAGCCTAGAACTTTTTTAGCACTGTTTATTCCAGAAGGTCTCTAAATGCGTGTATTTGCAAGGCAACATACAGTTATTCTTCTGTGTGTGTCCTTCTAGCATGTAACAGATGTGATGTAGGTGTCAGAAAATCAGTATTGCAATACATGTTCATGTAGAATTTTAAACCCACGAGAGTTTTTTTCTTCTAATCACCTGTAATTTGAATATGTACCTCCACAAGACCCCCTGTGCTTAAAGTAAGGCTGACCACAACTCTGAGATTTATAATGCCAGGATCTTTATAGATCCTATCTAGAGGAACTGAGGGAAGGTGAAGAGTACCCACGTTTTTTTGTACATCAGCTGGCAGCAAAGACTTCAGAATTACATGTTCTTCACCACAGGGCATACTACCAGAAGTTTCCAACTTGGATACAGTAGGCATGTGCATATCTGCAAATTAATTCCATATGTTTTCAACGTACCTTGATGAGCAACTAATAGGAGACTTCTCTCTTTTGTCTTCTGTTTACATATAGCAAAGCAAAAGAGGCTTTCCTAAAAATGCAGAAAGAACGTGACTTCCATCGAATGCATCATAAGCGAGTGGTCCAGGAGAAAAGCAGGCTTATTAGTGACATTAAAAGGTAAAAAAAAATAAAAAATTAATTACTATACATGTATCACTGAAGATAATATCTTCAGTTATTGCTTGGTAATGAGATAACATCGTGGAATTTAAAGTGCTAAAGTAAAGCTGGCTGCGTTTAGTTAGCGTTCTGATAAATAGCAGTTCCATCTGAGCATTCTGCCATGTCTCTTAAACAATTTCTAATGATTTTGTGGTATATTTTCCATGGTCTGATGTGGCATTAATAAATGCATAGTATTTCTGGTAGTTGAAAATGTGAGATTTTCTTTTAACCAGACCTTTTTCCATAAATAAATAGTGATTTCAGTCTTTAGATCCTTTGTCCATTTTAAGGGTAATTGATATCACACTGAGTTCAGAATCTTGATTCTCTCAGCTGCTCTTTTTTGTCCTTTTAGATCTTGAACTTCCTACATGAAATTTGCTATGTTGCTTTGTTTGAAATAAGCCCAAACTAGTCCATTGATACTGAGTTACAATAATTTATTTTATAATATTTAATTCCATAACTTTGTCATTCTGGAATTCTGTGAGTTTTCTGTTAACTATTGTGCTACTTTGCCTCCATGAGTAGAACTTTTATATTATCTGAAGATCAGTGGGCCAGGTGAAAGAGTTGAGTTTAGAATCTTTTCTTTGCATGTGTTTATGCCAGCACTTGTTTTAAAATAACATTAGGGAGTGGCCTACATCTGCAGCTCCAAATAATTAACAAAATTTTGTTGATATTGTTATCAATCAATGCATGTAATAACAGCTACATGTTCTACATCTTCAACCTTGAAACACATATGTACTAATGCAAGAGAGCACTGTTCATTGACTTATCCACTGTGTATCAGCTTTTTGTAAAATGCAGTATTTTTGAAGCTGTTAGTATCATGTGTTTGTCTTGAGAGATTATATGTCTGACTTTTAGTTGGTCTGAAGAATTGAAGTGATTAAATATTCTAGATGTAATGTGCAGTGAAGAAATAAATAGTAATCATATTATGACTGTTTTGTCTAGATTAGGATCTTGGTTGGTAGTCAGATAATAGCTGTAATTCTCTTTCTTCCAATGAAATATCATCTATCTTCAAGAAAATGAGAATTATGAAAAACTCATGTGTAGCATTTGTATGAAGAATTAAGGACAGGTCAAAACTGGATGGATTGTTTTAAAAGATATGAATAACCAAACTATGAATCCCCTTATTGATCTGACTTTTTTTTCTTGCGGTGTTCCAGGTGGGTGGTTCCATACTAAATATCTTTGCTGCCGCCTCTGTGTTGACCTCTTGGCATTTTTATTATTTTATTTGGGGAGGGGGAAAGTTACACAGACATAAAATCTCTGATTTAATTAATCTTTGAGGAGTTATTTTCCTCTTCTTGTTCACAGGCTGAAGGCGCATTATGCTTCATATGAACCAGTGCTGAAGCAGCTGACGGAAAAATACCAGACTGCACTGAGACAGAAAATGTTAACTAGTTTGGAGAGAGACAGAGCAGTTGGGCAGGTAAAACTATGCTGAATACCACTTGCAAAGCTGCAAGGAATGCTTTTGGTTTTTACTTTGGTAAACACAGAATATTTCTGTTAAAGCAACTCACTTATGCAGTAGTTTGAAGCAGAATATTTGGGTGAGTTTCATGATATTTTTTGAAACTTACCACTTGTTACCATTTGTGCCTCAAAGTAGTTCTGAATCTGTACTTGTTCACTGCTGCTCTATACAAGTCAGCAGTATGCAGACCCTGTTATACTCTCAGTGTTGACAGCTTAAGGGAAGGTGTGATATTCCCACTGATTCACATGCTTCCATCTATGCCTTTAGAAATCTCTTATTTTAACTTTATTACTATCTATTTTTTTTTTCCTAAATATATCCAGGAATGACCTACTAGTTTAGGAAAAAATACATTAAGATATCAGAGACCATTTTTCTGTCTTGTGAGTGGAATAATAGAGTAGTATTTTGCTCCTATAATCTTATCTGATGTATAGGTTGGTATCCAAGATAGTCTGCCCTTTTAGCTGGAAGTGCTATAAGCACAGGTAGGATGATGAAGAACAGAAAATTATCTTGCATGTGCTTAACCAATAGGCTGTTCAGGAAAAAAAAAAAAAAAAAGAGGAGAAGGAAAAAAAGAAAGAAAAAACTCTCCAAATGCATTGCATTTCAGCAGTAGTATCAATTACTTAAGGGTAACATGAAAGAAAATTACCCTGCTTGCACTCTCTTTTAATAGTCTTCATCTCTCATTTCCTCCTTTCTTCTGCCTCCAATTTTTTCTCAGATCACTTGAGGGCTTACTTCTAAATGACTGAGGGTTATATGTTTGAAATTTCAATAAGTGAAAGAAAATGTCCTATAGAAAAGAAAGGTTACAGTCCCTATACAGTTATGCTGAATCAGGAGTACAAAACGCAGAACAGTTCCAATGCTGTGAAATTGTAACATATGAAACATATGTAAGATTTATCCAGTTATGAACTCTATACATTCTGGAGAGATGATTTTTGGTAACACACACCACACCCTATTTTGTGGCATTTTCTTATGACAAAGCTGTATGTCATACTGTGCTATTAAGTTAAAGATCAGTACAGTGATAGCAATGGCTAAAACTTGACGGTGCAGTAAGAGCCCTAGTATTCTATATGTGCATTGTTTTAATAGAGCTGTAAAAGTATTTTGAGAGATTCTGGATGACTTGTATTTTATCACATTGTTTCACTGTGCCTTTCCAAAATCTTGAATTAGGTGTAATGTTTATAACCTAGAGACAATAATCAGAAAAGTAAAAATTTATAGATGGAATTTATTACTTATGCAGACATAAATGCTGTGTGTTGTGAACAGTAGTTCAAAAGCAATGTTTTCACATCACCTCCTCTTGTTCTCTCCTCTTTTAAAACTAGGTTACAGGGTTGCAAGCTGCATTACAAAATTTAGAGTCTGGATGTGCTATTCAGATTCCTGTCACAAAAGGTAAAATATCCTCATCACCAAGCTCAGACTGGTTATGGGGTTTTTGTTGTTGTGATGCATTTCAAAATCTGGTGTAACAGTAAATCAAAAATTCTTGCTCTATAAACATTTTATCAGCTGTCCTCGTGACAGAGCAGCAGTTTTATCATTTGAATATTTATTCTAAAATGTATCCACTAAGGACAGTGAGACTGCTGATGGCAATATGGAATATGTGAGTAACTGTAGAAGGACTTTGTTCTAGAAATCTATTTTGTGACTGATTTTGTTATTTTATTCACTAATACTCTTTTTTTATTTTTTCTTTAATGCAAGTGTTCTTTTTTAGCTAACTCATAAGAAAATATATATGATGGCCTGGAAACATTTTGAAAATACTGGTGTTATGAAGTTCAACCTCTTATTTAGCATGTCTCATTTTTACAAGAGGTTGCTAAGGTTATATAATACCTGCTGGAATAATATCTTATCTGTATGGTACTACACTACTTCCCTGGTGTTTTGGATAAATGCAGAATTATTTAATTATTTATTTTTCTGACTCCATCAGAAAAAAACCTAGCACCTCTGGTTTCTTAAGTAAATGAAGCCCATGCTATGACATACTTTGTGAGCATCACTCCCACTAATAATTTTGAACCTATTTTCCAATTTCAGCTATATTTGACAGTGAAATAAGTCTCAAAGAGGACAGGTTTTTAAAAGACTCCTGAGAATAGATGAGATGATGAAAAAGGGAAACAGTGAGCTCTGCCTTCTTTGACAACAAAGTAGTCACATGAGAAGGGGATGTTGAACCTGTCTTAGTCATGATTGAAGTTTATTTGACATTAGAGAACCCCAAATTTCTCAGCCACATAGGTGACCAATGTAGCAAATATTATACAACTTTCAAGTGAAGCTGTTGCAGTTAGGACATTTTTTTTATATCTGTTTATTTTGTGGGTTTTTTCCAGTGTGTTAAAGACCTAAACTTCATTTTGCACTGGTAATATACCCCAGGTTAAAAGCCAGTGAGTTACCCCAGCCTTTGACAATCAAGCTTCATTAGTTCCTATATTCATGGAGTTACTTCCATTGTATAAAATTCCTGTAGAAAAGACAAGGCTGAGAAGAATAGTAAGCACATAAAATTTTTTTGTTTCTTTTTGGATTTGTAGCTGAGTGAAGAGGTTAGCAAGCATTTCCTTGACTATTAAAATGGCTCACTTACTATTAATGCAGGCATTTCATCCTGATCTTTGCCTCCCTATTATAAGCATAGCACATGCAGTTTGATTTTTTTCCTTTGAATCCTGTCTAATGTAGGTTGAAGAAGCTGGTCTCCGGAATTGTTGTGAATTGCTGTGACCATGGGACTGAGATCGAATTGCCTGAAAAATGCCCCTCATCCTAGCTCAGGTCTTGGTTTCCATGCAGCAGTGAGAGGCTTGTATTGCTGAGAGAGATCCTTGGAGCACACCCTACTCCTTTTCTAAATTATTGTTTAGTTAAGAGCGTAGCTACTTTCATTTCTGGCAAAACTTGAAAGGTTCTGTAGTCTTACCCAGCATAAATTAAACTATGATTTTATTTTGTATACAAGCAAATAGCTACTAAACTAATAACTTCTGTCAAGACAGACTTCAGGTGTGTTAACACAGTGGAATACTGAAATACTGGCAGAAAACCTCTTCAGTGTTCACAGTATGTTTCTGGTTTGGGATTCTAATGACACTTGTTGTATGTACCTCCTAAGCAAGGCACATTTCAGGCTTCCAAAATACCTTTCTGTGGCTGTATGTACTGGACACACTCTGCTGTAGTCTTTAAATCTTGTTATTACAACTAAAAGTGTAAGCCTCTGCCCCACTACAGAGCACTGTGCTCATTTTCATCCCACTTCAGATAGGGAGGTAGAGAACGGGCTTTTTATTTTGTGTTAGTTTAGGGCATATAGCATTCAGCTTTTCATTATACTCTGGCTTGAGGATATATAGTGTGGGTTCTTCCCCCATGCTAGTGTTTTACAGTATAGATGCCCCATCTGTCTCTCTTTCATATTACACATACTTTTATTTGTTGTTTGAGTGATTCTAAAAACCGCTCTCTGGCTGTTCACAGTACTTGTTTATTCTCCAAAACTCTTGAGAGCCCTTTATAATACCAAAAAGTGACAAGCAGGGGAGAACTTCAAAAAATAATATAAAGAAAAAAAAAAAAAAGTCACTTAGTCTCTGACAGAAATTATTTAGCTCATCAGCCACCCATGTGCTTGTACAAATCTTAATTTGCTTCATACCTCATGTATCATAAATTAAGCAGTATTTCAGTTCATTTCTTTCCAGTGCTTTGTCCTCTAGTACTATGTAATTTTTATTACCCTCTGTAGGTCATACTCATGTCTCAGTGGTGATAGTGTCTCTTAGTCAGATACTTTCTGCTGCCTCTTGAAGGATGGTCATGTTCTGTTGCCTCCTGAATTCTTATTCCTGAGACAGTATAAGTGCAACCTTAAGAAAAAAGCAGTGCATAGATACTGGAGAAATGTTTGCTGCATTTTTCTCTAAATTTAAATTCTTAGTTTGGAAGGAAGGAATGCTGTTGGACTTGCAGATCTCTGCTGTAAGGGGACCTACAGGTGCATTTTTTCAGTTGCCATCTCTTCGGGGCTGACTTTTATGCCTTAGTACTTTGGTATGTTTTAGTTAGAAGATAATAAACATTCAGACTGGCAAGGTAAGATGCCTTTTGCCAAGGTAAGATGCCTTTCCTGGCCAGCTGTCTGCTTTCATTGCAGTGCAGAGCATGAAGGAAGGAGAATGGCTCTGCCCGGCAGCAGGAGATTGTCAGTCACTGCTCCAGATGCTGCTGCTGTCCCACAACTGACTTGACTCTGCAACACCTGGAATGCTGGCTTTGGCTAGAGGGCACTGAGAGTGGCTTTTAAGTAATTTTGGATTTGCTGAATTGTTTGGTGTTTTGAATAGTGGCAACAAGGTCCTGCACATGGAATCCATTGTAGGTTTGGGGTTTTTTGTTTGTTTGCTTTTGGTGTTATTGTGGTGAAGGTTTTTGGTGTTTTTTTTTTCTGAGTCATGTGCATAATGAAGAACAAAGGGAAGCTTCGTAGCCTTCACAATGACTTTGTATTGTAAATTTGTATCTGATGGCTAGGTAGAAAAAAATTAACAGTAGTTAATTTTAGAACTATTCTGGATTTAGTACATAGGCATTTGATGTAGCAGCTTTCAGCCTTATTCAAACAATTGAAGAGGATACCATCTACAGTACAGAGCATGTAATTTATTTATTAGGGTTATTTTGCTGTCCCACTGCCAGACTGCTGTTCAGCTTTGCAAACAGCGCTTTGTACACAAATCCTTCAAGAGAAATTTTTCTTCAGGTGTCTTAAAAATTATTAGAAGGTTAAGATTTTATTTCCTATTTACTTACCTTGCTTGTTTAGTTGATACGAAGGACATTCAGTAGTTGGAGAGGAACTAGTTAACATTTAGGATTAGGACTCGGTGATATTGTAGACTGCTTCTCTGTCCCTGCTGTGCTCACTCAGAAGCCAGCTCTGAAAGAAAAGTTGTATTTTGAGTTCAGATTATTTTTTAAAATGATTGGATGTTTTGTATAAGAAGATCTACATTAAAAAACGGTTTTGTTTTAAATCTAGTCCTCCCTGATGTGATATCAAGATCATACATAGAGGGATCTAATTATCAAAGAGAAATAGGTAATTTCTTTTTTTTTTTTAGGTTATTGGTGTATATTAACAGAACACTCGCACCCTTACTTACGCATCAAGACACAGGGTTAAGTGGTGCTCTGAAAAAAGACCACTTTTGCCTGAAGGAATTTAACAGTGTTGATTGTGGCTTTCTTATAAACCTAAGTGAATGCTGCTATAACAGCTGGTTCTAAAAGCATGTTATAAAGCTGTTACTTGCTCAGTAAGTTTCTTGTATTTTCTAAAAACAACAGCTGCTTATTTATTACCCAATTATATTCAAAAGTTGAATTCAATGAGTTTCTTTACTCATGGTTGAATTAACTCATTGCTAAGCCTGTTAACTGTGCTTTTCCTTTCCTTGATCTAATGTAATTGCTGTTAGAAGGTCATGCAAAAAGAAATTTAAAATGCACCAGTTAAAGTACTTAAACCTTGTTGTCCCTGTTCCATCTACAATTGAATCAGAATAGAAAATCTGTAAACACAAGCTGTTGACATCTTAGTGCAATCCAACAGTTCTTTATAATTTGCTCAGGGTTTTTTTAATGGTTACTGACTTTTTAAGCACTTCAACTGTCATAACTCTGTTGGTTTATAAGTATGTGTATTTCAAAAGCACCAACAAACCAAATGCTCCATGAGGAACCTGCTAGTGGGTAGAAGTTAGTGAGTGTGTAGAAAGTGTTTGACATATAAACCAATCTTGCAGCATACAGTTCTTCAGAGAAAGGTATTATTCAGGCTATCTGTGACAGTAGCTTTAACTTTTAAAGTAGAGAGAATATAGATATTTTGTTAGAACAGGCATGGTTCTTTATCAGCTACAGTTTTAGTTGGATTGGGGGTTTTGTGTTTGCTTGATCCACTTTTTTTACCTCAAGAGTGGAGAGGGTGGTGGGGTTTTTTCCTTTTAAGTCAGAATGTTTGCATCTTGGTGTCAAGGTCTTAATAAAACTATTTTACAAGAGCAAGTATTTAGAAATTCATAGTGTCAAATACTTTCATTCAGTCTGGATTTTAGCTATATAATGTATTTTTCAATCTGATAATTTTTTTTTAATAACTGGAGGGGTGTAAGGGCCCAAATCCTGTTGGAATTCAGTATTCCAGTCTTCATCCTGTAGACCCACGTACATACTTCAACAAGGTGCAGGGGTCACCAGGGACTGTGTTCAGGTATGTGAGCTGCCAATACAAAGACTGTCAGAGAATAGTATTCTTTCTGCTGGATCGTGGCAGATGCGTTGTACTGTAGCCCACATGTGCTCTACTTTCCTTATATTCCTTTCAGCCTATTCTGATGATTTATAGCTATGCTACCTGCTTAGGATTTCTTTGCTGAGTTACCTATTCATAAGTAATCCTTGTTTGAAAGGTGGGTTGGGAGAAAGTGCAGGGAAGCAAAAGGGAATGCAGGCTGTAAATCAGAATAATGCATTGGTGGTAGATATTGGGTAGGATGCAAGGAGATGATGTTTCTTCTGGCTCTGAGGAAAAAGAAGAATTGCATCCATTTTACTGGGATGTAATGTACTGCAAGATTTACAATCTTTGCTGCATTTTGGGGGCAGAATTTAGGGTACCGTTAGGTAAGCTGAAATAGATCACATCAAAATGATTCGTGGAGCAGAGTTACATGTAGTCTTGGAATACTTCTTACCTTTTATAAAAGATATTAATATCTGAGTATCTTTTTGAAAAGTGGTGTTTCTTTTAGAATTTCACATGTCTAGCTAATATTAAGTAAAGAGATATCTTCCAGAAGACTAAGTAAAAAATGAATTCTGATTATATTTTTGTTGATTTTATTTTATAGCAGGCCATGATTGTCAAAGGAAGAAAGGGTTGGGTCCCACCCAGAAAGCTCTGCGGGAAGCTAGGCAGCAAAAATTCCTTGGTGCTGAAAGCTCTTCCTATGATCCCGTCAAAGATGCAGAGAAGAAGAAGATAGGCAAGACACTCAGAGGTATGCAGCAGGGGAGGTTCAAACTGGACATAAGGAAAAAATTTTTCACAGAAAGAGTGGTCAGGCAGTGGAATAGGCTGTCCAGGGAGAGGGTGGAGTCACCATCCCTGGATGTGTTTAAGGGTCGTTTGGATGAGATGTTGGGGGATATGGTGTAGGGGAGAACTTTGTAGAGTAGGGCTGAGGGTTGGACTCAATTCCAAGGGTCTTTTCCAACCTGAATGATGCTGTAATTCTTTCCAGTCACTCAGTATCTAATCCAAAGTACACTTTAAACTTTTACTAAGCTGTGGTGAAAGATACTTGTCCAACATGACTGAAAGAAGTCATACTTAGTAAAAGTAAATAGGACAGGTAGGTAACAAGCCTTTTCTTTTTAATATAAATTTTTATTGCAATTAATTTTTCAAGCAATAATAGGAACTCAGAGTAGTTGAAGCTAGCAACCTACTTTTCGAGTGTCTGATGTAATTACCCTGCAGAGGAAGAGCACTGGGTATAAATGCTTGTTGCTCAGTTAAGTTCCTTTTGTAACTGGAGAAATCCTGACCTATTCTGTAGTGCTTGCAAACTTTTCAAGCATTTCAACCTATCTGTTTCAGCTGGGTCTAAAAGGTGTAACATCTGGAAGACTAAGGGCAAAAACTTGGTGATTTCTTAATAATCAGTGAAAGTTTCTAAACCTGAGTATACCAAAGCTGTGTTGCTGTTTCAGTTTGGAAGCTGTGCAAAATCAAAATTAATTCCTTATTGATTTTTTTTATTGTTGAAAGGAATTTTTGTTTACTTACTGTATTCTACTTGGTGTATTTATTGCGGTTGCATTTTTGGGACTATATAACATTGCTTTTTATTTTTCAAAATTAAGGTAAAATTTTAATACCTGAAATGTCTTAATCTCTTAAAACTGTTATACTGGCCTCTTTTTATTTGAGAACCACAGAGTTTAAACTGTGCTTTTTGAGTAGAAAAAAAGCTTTAGTTTACAGTGATGTAGACAGAATTGGCTTCAGTCTTTTCTTTCCCTGTCTCCACAAGAATTTATCTATGGTGATTTATTTTTAATACGTTTCTATCTGGTTTTGCAAGGGCATTTCTTCTGTCTGACACTGGTAATGCACCTCTTCTCTGACAAACACCATTTTATTTCTGTTTTCATCACTTTTCATTCTCCTGAACCTCCAAATAAATTTAAAAAAACTATATATTCTATTGCTTTCTGAAATGCTTCTCATCACATATTGGAAATAATTCTCTGTACTGTCTCCCCACCTATTAGTACCTGAGTCATACTCAGGTACACACCTGCCAGTTAGTCCATCTCCACCTTCCCTGCTTTTCATTTGGTGGCTGGAAACTTTCATCTTAGACTCTTATTGATATCTTCTTTTCATTTTGACTTGTGAACAGATAAGTCTTGGATTATGAAATCTTATTTTTTGTTCCTGTTTCTACTGAAGTCATCAGGATTTTTATAGTAAACTTCAGCAGAGTTATGCTTTGCTCCTAGTATATATAAACCCTACACAGGTAGTATGCCCGTCTGGCTCTTTCTTGTGCTTTGAAATTCATGAGCACTGTTAGTTGACTAGTTCTGGCAAGCATCTGTGTTTCTGCAGATCTTATGTTTCCCAAATGAGTCCTACCAGAGGCCCTGATGTCTTTATTTAATCAATGGATTAGAAGACTGGAGTGGCTCCAGAAATAAGACATCAGAAAAATATGGGCCTGTTTGAATGTACTAGATTTTACCGTGGCTAAGCAATAATCTGAAACCCTAGGTGCACAACAAACATCTTTTCAAACACTAGAACAGTACCTTTTCTTCACATTTCCTGGATCTATTATTTCTAAATATTTCCTTTCCTCTAACAAAGGATACTACCTTAGATACCGCATATGAATTGTCTTACTTCTCAGGCTGTTAGAAATAAATGGCAGATGGAATGATGAGTTTGTAGAGGGTGAAGGGGTGAGTTAAAAGTTTTAAACAAAGATACTCACAGAACTCTGTCCTGTAGTGCACATTTATTGAACCTACAGTTTTAATCTAAGCTATTTTGTTAAAACAGTGCCTTCTTGCTCAACAGTTTAGTTGTCTGAGTAGTTGTTCCAGTCAAAAGGATTAGGTATAAAGGAGTGCCTTGCCTTCCTTAGATCATTTTACGTGATACTTGGAATCAAACTTGTGTGGTGCCTCATCTCCTTTGACCTATATCAAAAGAGATAATTTTAAATTCTGCTGTGTCTTGTATGTGTCTTTATTGAAGAGTGTACCATAAATAATAGTCTTGTTCTCATTTACAATAATGAAAATAAATCTTTAAATGTTTTGGGGGGAGGGTAAAATTGACTTACACTTATTCAGGTTACACTTCATTTAAATTATCTTTAATACCACGAAGGAAGTAAGAGTCAGGGCATAAATAGTTCAGTTCCATGGGGTTCAGGTGAGGAATATATAGAAGAAATAAATGCAATTAAAACCCCTGTATTCGAACACTTCATTTATGACAAAATAGAGTAAAAGAAAACAGAAAGTTATGGGAAATCTAGGTAAAATTTACCGTCGAATATTGTTTAGCTCTCTTCAGTAAATGTAACTGAACATTTAAAGTTTACGAAAGTTCAGAGTGAACAGTTTATCCAGTTTTAAAATTTAGGCATTTGGATTATATCACGTTCAGTAAAAAGCAAATACTTTGTCATGAAATTGTATCCTTGAGACAAAATTATAAAAGTTTGCATTAACTGTACTGTTACATAGGAGTGAACTATGAATTAAAATCTTTTCTGTGTCTTACAGCTAAATAGTGATCTAACAAATGTCTGTGCTTACTTTTAAGTAGATGCAAATATGACTCATAGCTGAGCTAGAACATTTACTTCAAGGACAGACATATATTGTGTTATTGTAATATCCTGTAAAAGCTGACGTGTAATTTAAAACCTAAGGTCCCTTTGATATGAAGTTTATCACTGAAACAGTGAAGAAGCAACTGGAATTTTTCTGAGGGAATGTATTCTGATTTTAAAGTCTTTGTTACAAGACTCAATTAAATTATACAGTAACAGGCTATTAGGCTAAACTGTTTACATATCTAGCCCTTAATAAGCCAGTATCAATAGCATAAATATTCTTAGATTAAGAATGTGCATAGAGTACTGCTTTAAACATTTAAATTAATTAAAATGCACTCACAGGTCATTAAAAGTGTAGAGAACCTTTGATAATGTGATTTTCATTATCCTGTTGAAATATACTTTTCCTATTTTTATATTTTTATTCTCCCAGATTCCTCACAGAGTACATTCTATGTTTGATTGCTTTCATTAGTTATTAGCAGGGCGATTGCAACTTCTTTATGTTCAGTAAATTCTATTTTCACATATAATGTATTACAATGCAATTTCATTTTCTGAAGTTTTATTTGGTGTACAACTTGATCAAAATGCACATTGGACATTTCTGGAGTTAACACGTCTGTTTCTGTGGAACAGATTTTGAAATTATGGCCAATCGTATGTTAAAAAATGCAGAAGTAAAATCCAATGATCATACAAACGTAGCTTTTGTAATTAACAAGACTTTCGGTTGAAATATCACATATATACATGTATAATACCCAAGTTTTTCCTCAGTTCTATGGAAGAAAACATACAAAATTTAGATCTGCTGTTTCTCTGCTCTCAAACAGAAGGGAAGGGTCATGTCCCACTCAGATGAGGGAGATAAGTGATTCAGATTTTCAAATTCCCAACAGTGGACAATGGTGGGTCTCAAAGTCCAAGCATTTATTAACTACCCACAATGTACTAACTGAACACACGATAACTGGCTAAGTGTATAGCGAGTTGTGGTAAGCAGTACAATATGCCTTGCATTTCTTAATGGTAGTGAAGGAAAAAGGAGGAAAAGGAAAGGGGGGGAGGTAGAGGGAATAGAGATCACCTGTCTGAGTTTCCTCATTGATCCTGCAGTGAGGGTTCCAGGAGGCATCTGTCTTTTTTGCTTGTATCTGTCTTCACTTCCCTACACACACCCCCCTCCTTGCCCCCTGCCTCGATTTATACCTGCTTTCCTTGGGTCCGCCCCCTAGGCTGACCTACATACCTATGTATCCCATGTGTGGGGAAGGGTAAGGTGTTTCATGGGATGATGCAATTAGCATGATCATGTTAGTCTTTGTTAGCATATTGAGGGGTGTCAACTTTAATATGCATTTCGTGGATAATGAAGCAAAGGTCATTCACTAGACAGATGGCCCTTGAAGTTTGACCAGGTGCACCAGAGCAGAACTGTCCTGTCTCCACAGGGTTCCACCCTCCAGCTGCATCCTGTTATTGGGGCAGCCTTATCAGCTTCCACCTCCACACTATCCACACTGTGACTATAGTTTCGTCTTGCGACTGTTTGAGGTGTTCCTTAGTTCAGAGGGCCTCAACTTTTATCTCTTTCTCAGGCTGTTTTTCTTAGTCAATGTTTCTTGCAGGCCTGTTTTTTCATCTTTAACAGGAAACTAAAACCAAATGATTGCTTAATCAGATTACTGATCTTGAATATAAATTAGCACAGCCATATAGGCACAGAACTGGAAAGATGAGGTCCCAAAATACAGTGAGGAAGGGTCATAAATGAAATAGGCAGTCATTTTGTGTTTGTAGTAAGGTTACTAAGAAAGCACTGATTTGATGTTCAGTAAGAAAGAAAAGGACTGACAGATAATACTAGGAATACTTATTTCTACAGTCCTTCGCTAGTACAGTAAAACTCCAGACAGATAGCTAAGAAATTAATACCAGTTACAAAGATAGAAGATTGCAGTCTAGAGAAGGGGAAAGAAAATACAATGTCTGTATTTCAGATGAGATAAAAAGTAAAATCTAATAAATTATAGATGAGACAGTGTAACTTCAATTCCCAAGGAAATTTGTAATGAATAAATGAAATTTTACTGAACATCTGGAAGAAACCAGGAACAGAAGTAACCATGAAAATGGATTTGCAAGGAAAAAGTGTTTCAATCCAGTCTAAATTAGATCCATAACAGGATAAGAGGTCTCATGGATAGAAGAGGAGCAGTAAATGTTGTCACTTTATCTTATTCTCAAAATATGAGTCTTATGTTTTTAATAAGGTTTTGGATAGTGTCTCACAGATCATTCTGATTAGCAGCTGTGGAAATCTGGCCTGACAGAATTTTCCTAAATTAATGGAAGACAGATTGGAAACATGCAAATATTGAATAGGCTTTTGCCGGGATATGTTGTTAATAATGATCTGGAAAATGAAACAGAAAATATGCTGACTAAACTTGCAGACCAAATGAACTGGGTTTGGTGGGGGTGGAACAGCAAGCACAATTGAAGACAGAAGTACAGTTCAAAACCTGACCTGCTGGAGAATTGATTTAATGAAATAACATGTAATGTAAGAAAAGGTACAAAGCTCTACCTTTAAAAAAATTATCAAATGTACAAATACAGAATAAGAAAACAAAGAGTCAATCAAATAGGGTTTTTTTTAGAATCGACTCTAGGGTTTGTTGTACAAAACAAGCTTAGCATGAGTCAACAATGACATAATATTGCAAAACAGCTGAACAGCATACTGCAGTGTAAACCAGGACTATTGTATGGAGGATATGGAATATTCGTCTTGCTCTGTTCAGTTGGCATGTACCTTTGGCTGGAGCATTGTGTTCAGTTTGATCACAGCTCTTCAGAAGACAAGTGGAGCATCTACAATAGAGCAATAAGTATGATTAGAAGTCTGTGAAACATAACTGTCAAAGCAAAGGTGAAAACTAAAATTGCGTAGCCTAGAGAAAAGAACACTAAGGGGAGGCAGGATACATCCTTAAAATCTAAAGGAAATATGTTAAAAAAACAAATCCAACAAAACAACCTCTTAGAACAAGAAAGAATAAAGTAGAAATCCAATAGGAATGATTCAGATCACATCGTGCACAATTTATGGTGGTAAATATAGTGAAGCCCTGGAATAGATTGCCTATGGAGTTTATGTTGTTATAATAGGACAGACAGATTTTTCTGAGGACTAACATAGGTGCAGTGTCCCCTTGGGAAAGGGGATTTTTTTTTAGATGTCTAGCTGTCATTATTAGTTTGATTTTCCCCCAGAAATGGTACTTAAGGGAAGAAGATTTCTGCCTTACCTTAAAATAGCAGGCCACTTCTAACTTTCTCTTAAAGAATAGCAACATCAAAATATGTTTTTATAATTCCCATTTGGCTTGATGGCTGGGGAAAGGGGAAAGACTCACCTTAGTGCCAGCAGATGGGAAAGCATTCAGAAGATATGCAAGCCAGCAAATGTGTATTTGTGAACTGATGAGCATGACTGTAGCTCTACAACATGTACAGCATGTGCAGCTTCTTGTCCAGTGGGACTGTCATCAGGTACACAGGGAGCTGGAGTTATTGTGGTGATAGTGGATATTAAGCACCAAAGAATATGTATCTTTAGAATGTGATGCCTCTTCTAGTTATGGAATTAATCTTCTAGTAATGGAAATATGACTCAAATTTTAAGAATATGATCCAAGATTAACTGGATGTAAGCTAAAAAAGTGTTCTTTGATTCTGCTGGAACTTAATTTAAAATAATTACATATTTTGTTAGGCAATACTTCAGTTTTTTGAAACCTCCTACTATAGACTTGAAAGTGGTAAAAAAACCCCACCTTTTTGGATTAAATCCATGCTTTTTTTTTAAATTTGTGTATGATATTCTGTATGTAATAGATGATGTGATGATGGCTTTGGTTTTAGGCTTTGCCTAAACGTGTCTTTAAATATGACAGGCCTACATGGAGAAAAAAAGAAAATGTTTAAGAATGTTAGCTACAAATAAAGCTGTATAGAATAAAGAAAATTCATGCATCTGCAAGAAAAATTTATGAAAGACAACATAGATAAAATTTTCCATCCATCATTGCAGCTTTGTTAAGACACCCAAAGCCATGCATTTCTAGAAATAGATTGTTTGATATTTGAAGCCATTGGTACTTGATAAAATTACCTTGCAGAGCATCCAAAGGGTTTCTTTATGCTAAAGAACATTGCTTATTTTGAGTCATTACATGCTGCTAAGAATAATAAAATAACAGGCCCACAAGACTGAAAACAAATACAGAAGAATGTTGGAAAGTAAGATGCATTTGATCCTAATTTTAATTGTAGATATGCTTTGCATATTCATATATTTCTTTCCATAGTTGAGTGTAAATAGTGACAGATTTTAGAATAATAGCCTGTCTTCTGTGAGACTCTGAATCTCACTCTTTCTGTAATTATTTGCAAAAACTGCTGATAATAAAATTGCTAATATTATATATGCAAATGGTTTGGTTTCCTGGAAAAGGGACCTCCTGAAATTGTATTTAATTTAAGAAAAAACCTTTGAATGTTACTGAAAAAAAATTTTAAACCCCATAATTATATAAATATAAAAAATACGAAGACTTTAAAATATTTATTTTTACTGATTACTGTTGTCGTTGCTACATTCCTCAGGACAGACAGCCTTGAAAAATGGAAAGAGCTGGGAATTGTGTTGTGCATAAGGGTTTCCTTTATCCCGCAGGAGTTCCTACAATGCTTTCCCTCATTCCCTTTGGGCTTCATGATAGGATTTGACTTTGCACGATTTAAGAGGGAGCTTGACAGCAGGATAAGAGCCTCCGCACAAAGCACACACAGCAGGTGGCAGAATGATGCTTGTACAACTCTCAGTAATGTCAGCATTGTTCGGCCTTTGAGACCATAATTGAGTAATTTCATTAACTCTGGAATAATGCTTTGTGTTCCCTTTTAATTAAAGTGTCAAGACCTTAACGTTTCTCTCGGAAATCGTTTGGGAATTTTGGAGGGGTCAAGGAGGAGAATGGTTTAGTTGTGCTTGTTCCTTCACTAACAGATGTACGGTGCTTACCGCACACTCTTTGAAACATGCTAGGTGAAATCCCACCGAATGGGATCCTGCCAGTACAACTTCTCTCTGTAACTGTGCAATTGTAGTGCTCTTCTGAATGTTTAACATTTGCCAGGGTCTCTGTTCTTTTAAAGAAAAGAGATATTGCTGTCATTAGAATGCACTACACAAGACATACAGCAGTGCACCCTTGGTTGGGTACCTTGGTTATGATGTTATTAATGCAAACTTCATTACACTTGAAAAATGTCAATTGTTTTTAAGAAGGGTTATTTTGTGTGAGAGGAAAAATATAAATTCCACAGAAGTCTATTTCCAATTACAATTCTTCCATTTTTTTATGGTCTGTTTCATAATAAAAATTTTATAATGCAAAAGGTGTGAAAAGTTTTGTAATAATTTTGGAACCCTATATACATAGTTTTAGCTTTCGATACAACAAAACTATGATCTGCTTTGGCATTTCTGGGTATTGATAAAATACATATAAAAATATTAATTAATTGTAATTGACATACAGTTGCAGGTCAAAATGTTCAGAATGGTAAATGTATTTGAACTGGGGGAATAATCACCACTATATTTTAAAAGAAATGTTTTCCCAGAAGAAACATTTGCAATATAAAATTCAGCAGTTAACTTATATTGGTGTTCAGAGATGTGGTTAAAAGGGACAATATGTGAACTACTGCAATATGTACTTACACAAAAAAAGTAGATTGAAAGAGGCCAAGGTTAACAATACTAATTGGTTTTTGTTTTTCTATTTTAATGTAGTTCAGCTTAAATTATTCATGCATAAAACTAGATCCCTTTCAAATTACTGAAATGTGATTGAAATATGAAATAAGCACTCAGACCCCAAAATCTGGAAGGAAGGGCTCAGGTGCTCACTAACTGTGGTATTTATATTTTAAATTAACTATTCTATACTAAGTTACGGATTTTGGTGTTTTGGTCTTATTTTCCAATATTTAAACAAAGCTTTTGCATATGTAAACATCACTTTAAGGAAAATGAAATTCAACATTAGCATTTCGTTTTCATGGTAACGAATCTCTCTAACATACCATAAGTACTCTAGCAGGAACGTGCACTGCTCATCCTGTTCAGGGTTGTTTGTCTTGTATATTCAAACAGCACTTCTGGGAGTAGAAAGTAAAGTCTTAATTGTTTTTGTCTGAATACAATTAAATGAAATAAAATGCTAAGGTTGTATTCCAAACAGTTTATGAATTAATAATCAGACAATTTCCTCCAGAAAATTTAATTATTTTTCATTTTAGTGTTGCATACTATGAAGATAATGTTAATGTGTCACAGGCCTTTTCATAATTGTATTTCCAGTTCAAATCTAGGCCTGACAGGTTCGATCATGATTAAAACTAGTTGTTGTATAATCATGCATTTGTTGATCTTACCTTTTCTTGGATGCAATAACCAAAGTGAAATCTCTGTCAGCAGGGAGATTGAGTTCTGGCAGAGTACTGAAAATTTATCATCTTGGTCTTCAGGAGGAAGCATCACTGGGACAGAGAGAAGCTATTATTGGCCTTTGTAGTCTGTGAAAGATCCATTGAGGTTGCTGCTCTTCACCCCCATTCAGAGTTTATTTGTCCTTAACACCAGCTCGTTTTATACAGATCACTGAACAATTGTCAAATGGTAACACCTTCCCTCCTATCAAGTAAAGGGTTTGATTTCTTTAGGAAAGGTTCCTTGGTGAAGGATTTCTGCTGGCCACTAACCTGTAATGATCTATATACGGGTGGGTTTTGTATGCCAGTGGAACAGAAATAATTTCAGAGTGATGTTTAGACAATAAAGGTGAATCAAATCTGCTGCTGCTAAATACAACCACTTGTGTAAAGCACAACTGCTAAACAGCATACATTCTGCAACAGGAAACAGTTTTGTGGACATGTTATGAATGTTTTCAGGCAAGTGCAGTCAGATGTCTTACTGTGGAGTTTGGCCATGATCTCTCAGAGCCTTGTCTTTGGGGGGAAAAAAGCACAGTGTATTCTTTTGTACTCAAGTGGTTTCAAATCTCATTTCAAAGAATGCTCTTTTATTCTGTTACAGTCCTCCTTTCTTCTCCCTAACAGCCACCCTCTTCTTTCCTACTTCTATTCTCTTTGTAAATACTTGAAATTCTTTCAACTGAGGTGCTGAATTGAAAAGTTATTTACATGAGTTTGAAAGTCTAGTGTAGAATTCTGTATGCAAAGCACAGGACAAAACATGCTAAAGTAGTAGCAGTAGTAGTATATACTCAGCCAATAGTTTCAGTTTACATCTCTTATATACTTTGTAACATTTTGCCATATTTGTGTTTACAAGTTTTTATCATCTTGTGTATATACAGTTCAGATAATGTGCTAAGTATTGTAAATCATCCAAAGCAGATTAGTCAATCAGACATTCAATTTACCACACATCTGAAACTGCTTTTATTTTTGCAGGAACGCTTCACTCATGGTAGAAGGCAAACCTATCCAATGTTTCTGTAGCACCTGTAGAGAAATTGTTCTCTTCAAGCAATACAGAAAAACTGACATCGTTTGCTGTGATTTAAATCTGTCAAGAGCAATTTCCACAACTTTTTACAGGTTAAAAAGTAAAAGAACGAATAAACAAGAAGAAAGTTTTTTAAAGATTGTCACATGTGCCAGTGGTATTTGTTAATGTGAGAATTCTTTATGTACATTATATTTCCACACTTCTGTTGTATACTGATTATTATTTTTAAAATTTTGTTTAGAATACTTAGATCTTGTAGCTAATTTGGGAACAATGCATATAGCTATAACATCTGTCTCAGCTGTTTGTATGTACATTTTTCATGCCCATTGCCTAAGGAAATGGCTATAAAAGGATATTCATAAGAGTAAAGAAATTCACGAGCCTCCTTCACACTTCATGTAAAAATGGTTGCAATGCTATATGGTGTACATGCCCTGGCTTGAACCCAGCAGATAAAATAATCAGAAAGAGCAGCACATATCCATGTTAACGTAATAGTTTGGGAGAATACCCCAATTATGTGTTTCAGATCACTGAGTTTGTTAACGTGATGATATTGTCCTTGCATTATTGCAAATAAGAAAAATAATAATGAAGATAGAGTTGAAATAGTCACTATTTTAACTCCTAAAGATTATCCTTTGGAAATAAAAAAATTCTTATTTTGAGGGTATTGTACTTGGAATTTTTGATATACATTCAGTTGTTAAATGATTGTTTTTGTCCAAACATAATAGTAATTTGAAAGAGATGTTCTCTTGATTTCCAGGATATAAGACTTTGGCAGCTTTTTTTTCTGCTGCTCCTGCTCTGTTGTTGACTAAACTTCCCTTGTTCTGATTTTGACTCTCCAGCTTCTCTTCTGTTTTGCAAACTAATAGTTCGTAGCCAACTTTTGCCTGCCACCAAAGCTTTGAACAAGCAGTGTATGTAGACTTGGTTTTGATCTCAAAAGTCCACCCAGGCTAAAATACTTTTGGAAATAACAATGAAGAGAAGCTGAAGGGGCTTTGTTGGCACCATTGTTTAATTATAGTTTTGTTTTATTTTAATGGAAGACAGCCTATTGGGAACTAGTTAAGTATTTTAGAAACTGTGTAAACATGAGAATGAGAGGGGAAGGCTGACAACACTCAGAACATGTTTAAGGTTAATTAGATATGTCCTGTGTCATATTCTGTAATTCCTGTATTCTTTCTAAAAACCACAACCAATCTAATATACTTGTGTATATTCTTAACCTTGGTGCTACTTTAACTGATTTCTGGTCTGAGAATCGTATCAAGGAGCTCTTTACAATCTGTGTGTAGTTTACTTCCATTTTTGTCAGGATACACACACAGTAAGCTTCTAGCCACCATCTGGTAAGCTGTACGAGTAGACAGGCTCAGTGGCAGTAAAACAGGCTGTATGTGCCAAAGCCGTGGCTAGGAGCTTAGTCAGAACATGCCAACACCTGTGCAGGATACTATTCTTATTCAGCTATAGCAGCTACTCAGCGATGCTTTAGGATTGTCTTAGTTTTTATACCTTTTGAAACAATCCTTTTCTGGTTTTTTTTTTGAATAAGAAGTTTGTTTTCTTAAATAATTTATGAATGTCAGGAAAGCTTTTAAATTGGAGATTTGGAACTATAAATATTGGTCCTAATATCACAAATCCTGTTTTTATTACTTCTAAAAATTTTTACTAATTGAATTAATTCATCATGAATTTCATGTCTGAAGTAAATTACTGTAATAAAAGTAATGAGAAGAAACAAGAAAAGGGTGACCTTTTTGATTCTCTTCCCAGCCAATTGTATTTGAATGTCATTTAGTATGTCATTGGATTGTTCTAGTCAATATATTAATGTCACAGCTGAGGTCTGATTTTATTAGTGCTGTCTTTTTGGTGAGTCTGCATCAACTCTAATTTGGATATTATTTTTAGCTACACAGGTATGTGCCTGTGTTTTATGAATTAGAGGTTGATCTACTTGTAGTTAATATCATCTTGATATACTTTAGCTGCACACCCAATACATGTAAACCAATGGGTTTTAAGGTTTTCAGTTTTTCTTCTCAAAATAGTGTCTATACATTTAACAGCAATTAGTATTTAAAGCTCTGCAAATGTGTTTAGGTTCCCTGTCATAGAAATTATTAGGAGTAGATGCTAGTGTGATTCCAGTAAATTTCTGAGTCTGATCTGGAAGCAGAGTATTATAGAATTTTTCATCAGTTAGGGGCTGGAAGTTGGAGACTTTATTAGGATTTCCTTCAGGGCAGATACTAAGGGAGTCCAAAAGTACAGCTGATGACTGAGACATTATAGGCCTTTTATCTAATCTGCAACAACGGCTGTGATCACATAGAAAACATCTTTAGCAACATATTAAATGCCTTTAGTAACTGCAGTTTCTTTGATTAAAAATTTTGTTGGGTTTTCTTCCAGTTTTACTGTGTGAAAGCTCTTGCCAAATATTGTCTTCAGTGCCTGCAGATTGAAGGCAGAAGCACAACAAAAAATGAAACGATTTAAGGTTTTGGTGTGACAGCTGAGGGTAGAAATGAAAGATAAAACAATGAAATGAAAGGTGTCAAAGACAAGGCAGTTCTATGAGGAAGATGACTGGATCTCTGGGGAGTTTGAAATAAAAAGGCAATTTACAGTGTAGTACAGAAATTAATGTAAGCATGGGGAAGCATAGAGGAAAACATGATTGTGAATTTTGTGTTGCCAGTGAAAAGTGAACTGTAGCAATTCTATGTTTGCTTGAATACCAACAAGTAGAAGTTTGCAATCAGCCACTCTAGATCAGTAGTGAGAAACTGAAGAAGACTTGCCAGCAGAAATAGATTTTATACCCAGATCCAAAAGGCATTTTCCACAAAGGCTATTTTTCTGAAACTACTGCTGTCCTTATGTTGTTTTCACTGTAAGAACACTGAAATACCTGCCAATTAGAGTAGGACTTAAAATGGGGAAGTGGAAGAATAATGTTCCATATCATTTTCTATATACCATGTAAGTACCTAGGAATAAATGGAAGCTAGAAAAAGAATAATAGATTGAAAGGTTGGTAAGAACATGGCAGATGACTATGAATTGCAAATAAACAAAGAGTAAAGCAATGATAAAAATTATACATGATAAAAAATAAGGGGATAACAGATTATTATGATTTAGAATTTCAGAGGACAAAAGTAGGACAGAAAAGCTACAGTTAAATTTGTGTGTAGAAAGGCCTAGAGGAATTTTTGTCTTGTGAAATCAACAGAGAATGAGGACATCTGATACAGACAGAATATTGGCAAAGGAAATCTAATTTGCCTACTCCTGTCCACTTGGCTTTACTGTAAAGAAGAATGGGTTATGGTGGCTTTCTCTCCTAAGCTTTTACTAAAGTCATAGAGAAAGATGCCAAGAAGATGAGGTAGAAGGTTGACATTTACAAAACCAAGTTATTTCATAATACAAGTGGGAGTGAAATTCAGATTTAGAACGGCTTACATTTTTGTGTGGGTTATTACTGTGGATAAGGGAGAGTCATACCTGCTCAGGCACATTCAAAGGGCATTTAGCCGTAATTTTATGACCAGTGAATCAGGGCTCAAGGGAGAGTCTGAATCTCTGCAGATTCTCAAGAACTGGGAAAGTTACAAGAAAAGTCCTTTGCTAGAGGAGTAGATGGAAGAAGCAAAGGCAATAGTATAAGGATAGTCAAAATAACTGGAGAGGTACTTTCCTAAAAAGCTGGGTGGTAAGCCTGTTTGCAGAATTTACTTATTTTTCTCTAATTTTGTATGCTTCTAGGTTCTGTGTGCCTTATGGCAGAATTCTTTGGAGCATCCACTTCTCAGCCTGTTTTTTCCCACTAGGGTCTTATATCCAGGCTGTCTTTTTAGCTTTTCTAAAACTTTTTTTTTTTTTTTTAATCCAGAGTTTATCTCTAGAAATGTCCTGTGAATTAAAACAAGCTGGTGCAACCTGCAATCAGATAAATTTTTTATTTTTCCTGGGTAGTCTTGGGTTTTATTGCTCTCTCTCCATTGTACATTTCTGGTACTGTTTCTTTAAGCATTAGGCTCAAAACTGTGGTTAGTGAAGTCTGTGGGGTTTTACCCACTCGTATCTCATAACTGGCCATAACGCTGCTCTCTGAGTCCACAGAGGTATATTGATATATAGCACTCTTAAAAATTAATAAAGCCAATGCCCATATTCTTCATACTCATTCTGTGCTGTAGCTACTGATTAATGAAATTTGACATCTCCAGTAAAAGCTTTGAAACTCTTAAGGCAGTGCCCAATGCCTAGATTTAGAATGAAATTGCAAATTATCTTGGTTCTGTCTGTGGATGAGCAGTTGTGGAGAACTGGTTTCAGATATTCCTTCTGATTTTGTCGAGTGGACAGAACAGAAAGCTGCTGCATATGAAAGGGTATTCTACAATTTGAAGAGGGAGACCAAGAAAGACAAATAGAATCTAGTTCGATTTCAGAATTGAGTTGGTTTTGAGGGGCTAATGGTAACAAAAAGCAATACAAAGTGTTACTTGCATTCTCACTAAGGGTATATGATTTTGAATATAAAAAAGCACAGGTCTATTGGGTAAACCATTGCTGTTTTTTAGATGAAAACTAATTTGGGGTCTCCATGCCATCTGTCCTAAACCACATAAACCAATTACTTTTCTGTTGAGAATACATAGACTAGGTTTCAAGAAGTGAATAAGATCTTGCAGTTTCTGATCTCCCCCATGAACGCTCAGTCTTTCAGTTTTGTAATTTAGGAGTCAGCTGGTAATTTCATTCCTTTATCTCCTCCTGTAGTAAGAAATTGTCTCTGTGAGATTGTGCCAGCAATCTATGGATACTTCCAGAACCATCTTTAAGGTGTAAAAAGTGACTCAGGAAATGGAGAACTAGAATACAGAGAACTAAAAAGTGTATATGATTAGTACTAATATTAATACAAATTATCCCATGATTGTAGAACATAGATTTATCCACAATTAGCAGTTGTACAAAATCACCATAAGTAATGTTACTAATGTGGTAAAATCTGACATGAAGCCTTAAATGGAGACTCACCAAATGTTTTCAGAGAGTTTTTTTAAATTTTTTTTCTGGTAAGCTGTTTAGCATTTTTATATGTGACTCAGAAAAAAAAGAATCTCAAAAATCTGACTGGGATTTGATTCAGAGCTACTGAGGTAGAACAGATGACACACTGCAGAGGTCTTATTTCATGAAGAGATAAGATAAATGAGGAGGGAAAAGTCTGGATCACTTGGTAAACGAAGTAGAAATAAAACTTTAGTGTCTGTTAAGGTTCAAAAAAATCACAGAGTAGTGTGGGTTGGAAGAGACCTTTAAAGGTTGTCTAGCCCAACCCCCCCCTGCAAGGAGCAGGGACATCTTCAACTAGATCAGGTTTAATTAAGGAGTTCTTCATCATTGACTGTGACAAAGGGAGCAAAATATTTTCTTAATAGGACTGTTTACTTAACAGACAAAAGTAGAATAGGATTTAGTAGATGCAAATTGAATCTTTTTCTAATCCAGAATGTTCTTAAACTGTTGGTTTTTAACAGGGAACTTAGACATTTCACAAATGTACTGGCAGTTACAGTAAATTCTTCAGTCTTGAAAAACCAGACAATTTTTAAATAATGGTTTTTAAGCTATGTGTAGCTCAAGTAGAAATTAATTCAAGTGCTATGTCCTGTGTTTTGTGTGGTCCAAAATCAATTACAGGTATTGTCTGGTCTGGCTTTATAATCTATGTCTTGATTAATTTAGAACAGCCTGATTTCCTTGCACCTTAAGGCAGTTTTTAGCAGGTTCAGTTTTACTGCTGGCATGTTTGTGAAGTCAATCTGGCAGTACCTCACGTATTTTGTAGTATCCACTTCCTGCAGTGCTGAAAATATTTATGCTGAGTTACAGTGATAGTTAATCAACATTATCACTATTTGATATAGTACTTATTGCTAACAACTATAGTAATCAATTAATTAGCGCTTTATTATAAAGAATCCATTACTCTCCAGTATTGGCAAGTTGAGTGCTTTGTATCTGCATGTCAAAGTACTCTTACAGCTTTGTTTTCAGTATTTATTGTTACGTGGAGCTTGGAATAATGGTTGCTACCTGTCCTGAAGCTGAACTGGTATGATTAAATGCAAAGGGGAGTAATATGGACAGCATCTGTAAAGGATAATTGCAAATAAATCAATAACTAATGGTCCCTGAATGTGTTTACTAGTTCATTGTAGTGAAATATGGGCCTCTGTAAACCCTATGTGCCTTATAACAGTTACTGAGATTAATATAATATGTACTTTAGTCATGTGAAAAATTAGTGTATACTGAGAATATAAATACAATTTTTGAGGTTCCTGACAGAAGTGGAGTATTAATCTGAAAAAAATGAAACTTGTTTGTTAATGTTTGGAAAGTTAATAAAAAAGTGGCAAAATTTAAAACTTATTTGAACCTCTAGCATCAATATTTGGATATTACTAATGGTAGGAGAAATTTTACAAGATATATTTTTTCACTTATTAGAAGTGCAAGATAGGATCACATCAAACTAAATAATCAAAAAAATGGTAGTGTTTTTCCAGAATTTTTTTACAGTGCATGTACTAGAAATAAAATTAATTCGGATGAAGTGTACTTTGGAACATCCGTAAATGAATGCATGATCTTGTACTAGCTTCTAAGGAATTTTGTCCTCCATTTCAGCAGTGCTGTTTTTGTGAAGTTTTCCACTTGAACCCATGTGATATTTTGGGGAGTTCTTACTGACACTTTTTCATCCTCTCGTTTTGCACAGAATTTGTAGTGACAGTCCTTACAGTTCTGGGACTAACCATGTGTACTTGCTGCTGCTTATTTTAAACAGACATTCTATGTAAAAAGTGTCTCTAAAATTGCCAGTAACCCTGGGAAAACTGCATGTGAAGTAGAATAATGTAGCAATTTTTGTTTGGATGGGGTCTGAGTTTCAAGGCAAATCTGTCTAATAGCTTATGTGCTAAGAAAATTGTTCTGATGAAGCTGTGACTATTATTTCAGAACTCATAGGCTTGCGATTTTGCCATCTTGATTAATGGGAAGATACATCTTACAAAAGACATGACACATGCTGGAGGAAGGAATTAGTCAAGAAATATTTGGCAGTATTTTGTGGCATCTAAACATTTTGATAGCTGATAAAACTGATGCTTGTTTTAATTATGATCTTTTGGACTAAACTTCATAATGATTTAACAAGCCTATGTTGGGAAAATATTATAAATTCATTTTAATAATTATAGATCAGTATTTGACATACCAGTCTTAAGCATGACAAGGCCTGTATGAGTAAGAGTATTTTCATTTTCTATTTCTTTTAATCAGCACTTCTGACAAGTAGCAACTTTTTTTTTTTTTCAAAGAATAATTATTTTTGGTTTTCTAGTTTGAAGAAAATATCCAATACATGCAGTCATACTTAAAATTTCTAAATTCAGACTCTTCCTCTTGCTTCACATCTCGCACACTGGTTTTATATATGGACATATGTGTGTATAAAATTTGTATACATATATTCTATACATATGCAATATATAGTCTTTACATATAGTAGCTATTATATAATTAAAACATTTTATGTTTATTATAAAGCAATGCATTAGTCCTACTGTTAAAACAAATAAGCCTATTTCTATAAACTGCATTTAGACATATTTTAGTGTGTTCTTGCTATATTTAAAGAACCAGTGTTTGCCTATGTAAATATCTCATTTTCTCAACCTACTGTGCAATTATAGTATTATTTCTCTAATGTGCATTGGGATTCTGTAGACATGGAGATAGATTTTTATATTATCAGGTTTTCAGAGGTCCTGTATATTCCTCAATGTATAGAAAGGGGGAAAAAAAACCCCAAACGCCAAACAAACCAACCAGCCAACCAACCACAAACCAGAACTGGTAACAGTCAGGATGAACTTTTCAAAATTAAATATTTGAGTGGAAAAACAATATGGAAGAATTAACACAGTAATTCCACAGAAATGTAAACCTGACATTTATATTGTGTAAAAATAGTAATTTTATGTCTTTAAACAGTTAAAAGTTTGAAATTACTTTGTGTGGCAGGTACACCCACCTGATGAAAATAGGGCTCCTTGGCTGCTGAAGTGTAGTGGCTATTGATTTCCTTTTTCTGTGCCCTTGTTCTCAGGGCTGTGCTGTACTTGGTGCCCTTGGCCAGCATATTGGAGCCGATACTGACCACAGATCAGATTTGGCTGGGCATAAATGGAGACCCTTGGGGGAGCTGTTTTGAGCTAGTCCCCCCTGGAGCAGTGCGCTGCAGTCAAGGACTCTCCCCTTGTGTCTGGATGCAGCCCAGGGAAACTCCCTGAGGTTCCTGTGGGTTGCGATGCTGCCCTAAGAAGTTCCTTGAGGCTGAGCCCTCATTTATTTGAGTGACAGAGTTTTGGGTTGTCATTAAACCCTAGGAAGTTTGTGGTGATTGTTTTCTTCTCCTGTCATGGACAGTCAAATCTGCTGTTGTATGTTTGTGAAGTGCTACTTAATTGTGTCCAAAAATAAATTTGTTATTATTTGAGAGCTCTGCAACACCGTTGCTTACTACTTTTGGTAGAAGTAGATGCAAGCTAAACACTTAAAACCGTTTAAAAGCACCTAGTTTAATTAAAAGTCATTAAGGCAAACTTTAGGTCAAAAGTTTCTCCCCTGAAGGTAGTTCAAGGAGGGTGAAGTCCTCATCCATGTTGGATCACCTTTATGTACTATACTCCACGGCTATGAAACTGCAGTAGTGCATTTTGGTACCATAACCAGGCAAGCTTCTTTACCTTCCCGGCAGAGGCAAAGGAGTCTCTGGCACAGTGTCAGCACGGAGGCAGGTACGCAATGATGGTCCTGCCCACAGGGCGGAAACACAAAGTTGCACAGGGTGCAGTTGTGCTGTGTGTGTGCGCCAGGCAGCAGGCTGGCAGGTAGGCAGCGTCTGTGTGGAGAGGTTCGTAGCCCCTCACGTTGCTGCCTTGACCAGAGCTTCCCACAGGGCCTGGTGCTGACATCAGGAGTGTTTAATTGTGGACAAAGCAGCCCATAGAGCTTACCACTTGACCCATTCCCAGGGAAGGCAAAGGACGGGGATGCCTTGGGGATGACATGAATACATTTTGTTTTCACAGCAAAACTACACTGTGCTAGAGTGACATGCAAAAAAGTGTTTTTCAAATACAGAGCCTGGATGAAATACAATGTTATTAAGCACATCAGAAAGTTGGTTTTGTTAGGTATGTTTTCTTCTTCACTCTGACCTCAGGTTATCAGTACAAGTATTTCATGGTAACTTATCACATAATGTGTACTGAATTTAAGAGTGTCTTTATTCACATTTGTTAAACGTATTTGTTCTTTTAATGCTAGTTTCCCAAACAGTGGTCAGGAAGCCAGCTGTTACTTGCTCTAACCCTAAGGTCTTGAAATCAGTTTGAGTACTAGAATGGGAAGAATCATACATGAAGCATGGATTTGATATAGGTTTTGATTTAATAAAAATGATACCGTGGTATCTATGATACCATACCATACAGCAATAGGTATGACCTAGGGGACTTTTTATAAGTTTATATTGGAACATGTGATGTTTAATAACTAATTTCTTGATTTATATGGCTGTTCCAAGGAAGCAAACAGAAATTAGACAACTTGTTTGAAGAAAGCATCTAGATTTGTTAATTGACTCTACTATAGGATACATCTGTACTAGAGAAAATCCATATTAATCACAATGAACAGTTTTTAAAATATGTATAAAAGAAGACAATACTGCAAGTTATTTTGGAGTAAGTCAGAAAACTGAAGTAACTTGATGTCTGTCATATAATCAGCATTACCTCTTTAACATACCTAATTGAATTTTACAACATATGCAGCATGTGCTGCTGTAACTTAAAATATTGCTGAATTTTAATTGCACCGTAATCAAAATTTAAAGCTACAAAATAAAATTATAATTGGAAGATGTTTCTGTATTTTATTGTACTATTGTTTATTTTAACATTGATCATAAATATAGTGGCTTTTTCAAGCACAGGCCTTTTAAATGAAGGGATAGGGAACATCTTTGGGACTAGCACATGGTTATTCGTGACTTACAAAATCCAGGCAACCAAACACATGCCTTATATAATCATAATTTATTGCAACATTTTCATTAATGTTATTTTACTTCTCCTGGGAAAATGATCAAGCTGAATTTTGTGACAGTTTTCACTTGTTTATGCAAGATTGTTATATATGTAGTTGTGCTGTACATCTATATTGTATGAACATAGATGTTTTGTGCCTTGTAAGAGGTTGACTGTCTGTATGACATATAATACTATGTTGAAAAACAGGAGCATATTCTATTGTTATGATGTGGTGAGGCTATGATGACAAGAATCATGTCAACACATTCAGAGTTGCTACCAATAAGATGGTACTGAATTTATTCTTTCACGTGTGGTGATTTTACATTCATAATTCCTGTTAATGACAATCAGATGTATAATAGATGTTTAAAATCCAGAAATATCAGTACCAGTATAGACTTTGTATCTTAGAGTTCTAATATTGGATTTCATAATTTTAAATTAAGAAATTAATTTTAACTGAATGTATTGCAATGGATGGGGATGGATGAGGAGCAGACTAAAAGCTTTATGGGTCAGGATTAAAGGGAAGACTGGGACAGGAGAAATTATAGTGAGCGTCTGCTACAGGCTGTCAAGTCCCACTCAGATGAGGGAGACAAGTGACTTAGATCCGTAAATCCCCAATGGAGTGGACAATGGTGAGACAAGTCTCAAAGTCCAGACATTTATTAAATTCCCACAATGTTCTAACTGGATACACAATAATTAGCTAGGTATATCATGAGATATGGCAATTGATATAGTATGCCTTTTGTTACTTAATGGTAGTGAGGGAAAAGGGGATAAAAGAAAAGGAGGGAGATAGAGCAATAGAATTCACAGGCCCTGGTTCCTGTGTTTGTCCCATCTGCGTTTGTCAGGAATGAATCCATCTTCTTCACTTCTTCATGCCTTCCTTTTTCTTTTCTCCCTTTCGCTCCTTGCTCCACCCTCAATTTATACACACTTTCCTTGGGTCCATCCCCTAGGTTGACCCACATACCTACATATCCTATGTATGGGGAGGGGTAATGTATGGGATGATGTAATTAGCATTATCTTGTTAATCTTTATTAGCCTATTCAGGGGTGTCAACTTTAATATGCATTTTGTGGATAGTGAAGCAAAGGTCGTTCACTGGACAGATGGCCCTTGAAACTTTACAAGATGCACCAGAGCAGAACGATCCTGCCTTCACAGGGCTCCTTCCTCCAAATACATCCTGTGCTAACCAGACAGCCTTATCAGCTCCAAACTCCACACTGTGACTTTCACTACTTACGAGTGTTTGAGACATTCCTTGGCTCGGAGAGCCTCTGCTCCCCCCCCATCCCTTATCTCTCCCAGGCTGTTTTTTCTCACAGGCCTGTTTCTCTCAGGCCCTATTCTTGGGGAGTTACAAATTGTCTCTCACACAGGCCACCTGACCAGGAAGACCAGAAAGCTTCTATAGGTATGTCAGTGATAACAGGGAGACTAGGGAAAATGTGGGCTCTCTCTGGAAGGAAGAGACCTGGTTACCTGGGATATGGATAAGGCTGAAGTACTCAATGACTTTTTTGCCTTAGTCTTCACTGGCAATTGCTCCTGTCACATCATCCAGGGGGCAGAAGGCAAAGGTGGGGACTAGGAGAATGAAGAACTTCCCACTGTAGGAGAAGGTCACGTTCGAGACCATCTATGGAACCTGAAGGGGCACAGGTCTGTGGGACCTGATGAGGTGCATCCTCAAGTTCTTCTCTCTTCCTGAGAGAACTTGTGGATGAAGTGACTCAACCACTGTCCATCTGTCAGCCACTGTCTATATTTGAGAATTTATGGCATTCTGGTGAACTTCCTGCTGACTGGAAAAGGGGAAACATAACCCCCATTTTAAAAAGGTAAAAAAAGAGACCTAGGGAGATACAGGCCAGTCAGTCTCACCTCTCCGTCTGGCAAGGTTTAGAGTGGATCCTCCTGGAAACTATGCTAGGGCACATGGAAAATAAGGAGGTGACTGTTGACAGCCAACATGTCAGGCATGATTTGCCCTTAGTGAAGCCAAATTTGGTGGCCTTCTACAATGGGGTTACAGCACTGCTGGATAAGGGAAGAGCAACTAAAACCATCTACTTGGACTTGTGCAAAACATTTGACGCTCCCACATGACATCCTTGTCTCTACATTGCAGAGACATGGATTTGATGGGTGGACCACTCAGTGGATAAGGAATTGGCTGGATGGTCACACTCAAAGAGTTGCAGTCAGTGGCTTGATGTCCAAGTGCTGTTCCTCAGGGGTGGGTGTAGGGACCAGCACTGTTTAACATCTTTGTTGGTGACATGGACAGTGGGATCGAGTGCACCCTCAGCAAGTTCTCCAATGACACTGAGCTGTGTGGTGCAGCCGACATGCTGGAAGGAAGGGATGTGCCATCCAGAGGGACCTGGACAGGCTGGGGAGGTGGGACCAGGCAAACCTCATGGAGTTCAACAAGGCCAAGTGCAAGGTCCTGCACATGTGTCAGGGCAATCCCAAGCACAAATACAGGCTGGGTGAGGAGTGGATTGAGAGCAGCCCCAAGGAGAAGGACTTGGGGGTATTGGTGGATGGAAAATTGCCTGTGAGCCAGCAATGTGAGCTCACAGCCCAGAAAGCCAACCGTGTGCTGGGCTGCATCCAGAGAAGTGTGGCCAGCAGGGCAAGGGAGGGGATCCTCCCTCTCTACTCTGCTCTTGCGAGACCCCATCTGCAGTGCTGTGTCCAGATCTGGGGGCACCAACATGACATGGATATGCTGCAGCAGGTCCAGAGGAGGCCATGAAGATGATCGGGGGACTGGAGCACCTCCCCTGTGAGGACAGGCTGAGAGAGTTGGGGGTGTTCAGCCCAGAGAAGAGAAGGCTCCAGGGAGACCTTATAGCGGCCTCCCAGTGCTGAAAGGGGCTACAGGAAAGGTGGGGAGGGACTCTGCATCAGGGAGGGTAAGGATGGGAGAAGGGGTAACAGTTTTAAACTGACAGAGTGTAAATTTAGATTAGATACAAGGAAGCAATTCTTCCCTGTGAGGGTGGTGAGGCCCTGGCACAGGTTTCCCAGAGCAGCTGTGGCTGCCCCCTCCCTTCAGTGTTCCAGGCCAGGCTGGACAGGGCTGTGAGCAACCTGGGCTAGTGGAAGGTGTCCCTGCCCATGGCAGGGGGGTGGGAACTAGATGGTATTTAAGGTTCCTTCCAACCCAAACCATCCTATGATTCTATTAAGTTACATTTCCACCATCAAGGAGAAGTAATTTAAGAGTTTGATGATTGTTATATCACTTCATTGAGACTGTAACTGAACTTAGTACTCATATGCATGTTCATGCACTAGAACAATTTCACCATGACTCCTCATCCACCTTATTGAGTCTACAGAGATTGTTAGTCATGCTATATCCAGTAACAGACTAGATTAGTCAAAGAAGGGGTTAAGAATACATTTGATGAGGTATGGCATGGTGAAAGTGGTGGAAGAAGCTGCATGTAGTATTTCCACGCAGAATAGATGTCCTTTCTATGATAGAACAGATCTTCAGCGTTCCTTCTTTGAAAATTTTTTTCATCTTTATAGAACTTAAGTATTTGTTTTCCATTCAGTGTGGGTACAGAGCATCTTAAATCTACTAATTGTTCTGTGGTCAACCTTGAACAAGCTCAAGGACCCATTCTGGTTTTCAGCTCTTGGTCCTAAGACTCCAAGCTCTCTGTCCTCTGATCAACTGTGCAATTTATTGGGCATTTGTCTCTAGTGTACAAATTACACTACAGTCCCCACATTTGAGTGGTATGTTTAACAGCATCATCTACAATCATGTTGCTTTAAACTGAGAAATGAGATTTACTTGGGTATTTGCTAAGAAGTTTTAAAGTGTTAGCAGAAGCTAAAAGGTTACAGTTGTTTTATTTCTGTAGGGTTGGGCAATATGTTTTGCATAGAGTTTTTTCCTTTTATACTGTTACTTTCTGAAATAGTGGCAATAAAAGTTAAACAAGCTGTGGTGCTAAAAATTGGAAGAAAGTTATTGCATTTCAGTGATGGATCTTTTTATAATTGTTAGCTTTCCCTTATTCTTCAAATCTCTCAGGTTATTAATCATTGAAAAATATGGTTTTAATAGCCACAAGTAAGGAAAGAAAACGCTAGTGAAGTGCAGCAGCTTTCGATCTTCAAGTTTATCCTTTTTATAGTAGAAAATAATTGCTGTAAATTTATCAATGAGTGTTAATAAGAGCTCTAGTCAAAAAGGTATCGAGCATCTGTGGTATAGTTATACATTTATAGTAGTGCTTTCTAGTTTATTGCATAGGCAATGGCTGTAGGAAGGCTTGATTTGGCACATCCTTAAAAGTGAAATTGTCAGGAGCAGTTTCAAGTTTAAATTTACTGTTAGCACCTGTTTACAAACTGTCTGAAGAGCTGCATGAAGACACTAGCCCTGAACATGAAGACAGAATTGTTTTACCATTGCTTTTTTAATTAATATGACTTTTACTACCTATTACATATTATCTTCATGTTTATTTTATTTAAAAAAAGAAAAAATTGTTAGGGTCATAAACTGAATAAGGAGGATTTATGTGGCCACAACCTTTGTAGGTGATTTTTATGGTTTTTGTTAGCAAGCCAAGCAAGATGTAGTATGCAGTAAAAGTTTTACTATGCTCTCCTGCTATTGCTTTCAGCTTCCTTTACTTACATTTCAGATGTTTGTAAAATAATTGTGGTCATGATTAAAATAGTAAAGTAAAGTGCTGATGTGTTGTAGTACGGATGCTATAGACACTGGAACGTTTTGAAATTGTGTTGTTTCAATATTAAGAATCATACGGCACTGGCAACTGAGTATTTTGCTGATGGCATTCTGTTCAGTGGGTGCACTAAATATCTTCATTTTTTTCATTCCTTCAATTACAAAAAAAAATATGAAAAATATTTAAGAATGTCTTTTCTTTATTTCCACTATTAGAATGTATCTGTTCTTAGTTATCCTTAGGTTGTTTCTTGAAAGCTGTGATAGTTTGGGCAAAAACTGAGATACTGTAAAACTAAAGTCCTATTGTGAAAAGGAGTTTCTGAGTGGGACTACTCATTTCTGTGGGACTGCTTTTATATTTAAGAACTAAAATATTGAAATTTGTTTAATCTAAAATAAAAGAAAAAATCACAAAATATGTCCTCCATAATATAAGCATATCATTTTTAGGGAAAATTTAGCAAACAATTATTAAAATTTTTTTCCCCTATATTTTTAACTTTGAGTAAAAAGATAATTTCTATGGTATATAAGTAGCTATCAGTGATTAGTGCAGTACTTTTCCAAGTACAGAGAAGCAGAGATAATCCTGACTTTTGATTAAGAATCAAGAATAGAATATTTCCTTGAAAGTATTTAATGATGCAGGTCAGGATATCTTGCTGAATCTTGGACATAGAGAGTAGCTATGCCCTAAGAACATCATTTTCATGACTTCATTCTCATTTCTGAACGAATTATCTAGTATTTGCTTTTTAAATTGAATGTATGGATGACTATGTGTGATGAGCATGTATGACTATGACTGTGCCCCTTGTGCATGTCTTGACTGCAGTCTTAGAATGACCTTGATAGTTTTCAAATTGGAACTATTGATGATAAGTCATCAATTTTTCTATAAAAAGGAAAATAATTGCTCCTCCTCTTCCTTCACTGAATGTCTTTGAATCACCAAATTGCTGTCCAATGATTTCAATGATCTTTGCCTCAGTTAAGCTTGTATTTTTTTTAGAAATAGACTAACAAGGCTTGATCTTGCTCACAATTACATAGCGAAGCTACTTCTTTTCAGCTTCAGTTTTTAACCTCTGAGAAAGGAGAAGCTTAGAACTATGTGTAATAATGATATAGACAAGGCCAAGCTGTGATTTAGATAAACAGATTTGGATGTTTTGTTTTGTATTAAGCTATACTACATTTTTCTCAGCTGTGGGATGATTTGATCAGTTCCACTTATCTATTAATTGCCTTCTGTATGTTTTGACAAATGAGTCTCTTGCATCTTCATCAAGGAAAACAAAGTCTGTAGACTTGCTCTGAAGAGCCCTGCTACGAGAAGTGAAAAGGCAGTCTGTTTTGCCAGTTATCAGGCCTAGCATAAAGGACACAGCCAGCATAAAGATGACTAATAACCAAATTGTATTTGATACAAAAGGGTCAGTACATGGGCGAGTGCTGGGGGTACAAACAAGACAATCAGATTATACATAATCAACATCAATCCCACTGACCCCAACAACGACACCACACAACCAACAATGGGGGGAATAAACAGTGAAATGCAGTTTCCCATAGAAGGGACAGGAGACAACCAAGTCAACAAACCAAATACATAAGACCAAGGAAGCCACACACTGAATCTCTACACAGCCCACATTTACAAAAGCCAGACCTGACTGGAGCCCAGTCCCAGGGAGGCTGGAGGTCCTTCCCCAACAGGGAACTCTGCACAGAGCATCCACCTCACAGACAGACACTGCCCCTCCTGCAAGGGGTCCCAGCTTTTATCCCTCAGTGGGACACCTGACCTTGGGTTACTTAATGGGGGACACCTGGGGCTCATTTACCCAATGGCTCTGTCTGCAAGGCCGGCACCACCCTGGAGGGAAGCCTAAAGGTAAACTCACCCTTCCCCTTTGTGCAGGGCTGTAGGAATCACCTATATGTCAACCTTAATTTGGGGCTTGGGGTTGAAACACCAGCATTTCACAGTCTTACTGTAAGAATTCAGGACAGGAAAGAAAAGGAAGATTTCGAAGAGGTTTAAGGGTAAATTGTTTTACTTGCATATCAATTTCCATCAAGATAAGATTTGTATTTTATTAGGGAGAATTAAGTAATGGTTTGAGACTGGAGATAAGAGTTTGGTTTACAAGCTCTCCTAGAGAATTTTAACTTGATCTGGGGTAAATCACTAAATCCTCATATGGTTCAGACTCTTAACTTTAAAAGGAAAAAATAACCTTCAAGCTATTCCTCTTCTGGTTTGTTCTTGTATATGAACCTCTGAGCTCTTAGGGTGTGATTTTATGATTTTATGAGTTCATGCAATCCTGATTTCTATAGGGCTCTCTAGGTAAATCTTGAGAATTGATAATAGATCCTTTTATTACCTGTGGGTGTAGATGGGTTTGTGTTATTACCTTTGCCAACATCTAACACTGGGATGCCTTCCTTGTGCCTATAGAACAAATGGAGATTATGATGCTTACTCTCTTCTACTAATATTTTTGGGAGCTATGGAAATAATACATGTAAATGGACTAAAAGCCATGGCTAACTTTTTACGAGCGGCTGATAGTCTCTTACGCCTGTAACTTTAGATAACAATGATAGTGTAGTTTCTAAATGACAGTTTGGGCACATACAATGCACCATTTGCTTTTACCATTGTCATGAATTGAGGATATGCATTCAGAATGGTTCACAGAGATTCTTTCTAGGATGCTATTTTGAATGTAATGTTCCTTGCCTTTGATGATAAGTAATAGGATGTTTAATTTCACAGGCAGGAAATGCATTACTTTCTCTTTTATACTGATGTAAGAGAAAAGCTTAATAGCTTTTCATGTTCATCATAGTACAAATGTCTAGTACATTGCAGATACAAGAGTGAACAAAACTGTAATATATTGCTTTGGCTCCTTAGCACTCAGTACATGCATTTCTTGCATCTTGGCATGCACATTATCCTTGCCAATGCTGAAGTAGCATCAGGTTTTCCAATCAATGCTTGTAATAAATATGTTTCACAAAACCTTGTTATGAAAAATCTCAACTTGTGTAATGGATTCTCTGTTACCCTTAGGATTCATCAATTGAAAATAATAGAATAAGGATTACATAATAACACTTTATTGCCAAAATTTACTGGGGGAGGGGAGCTATCTTCATATTAGCATTCTTGAGCATTTTTATTGTAGGAAGTTTCTGGGATAAAGATACCACATTTATTTCACAGTGATAAGTATTTGTATCTGGGAAAAAAAAAAAATCTATATTGACCTTTGCAATTTCATAGGTAGCTTGTTTGTGTTCCTTTTGAGGAGCTCAGAACCTACATACTGAGCTATGCCTCACATAAATTGAAGTTCCAATTGAAGCTTTGATAAATCAATACAGTAATAATATATTTTGGAAATAACTGTGAGAGAACACCGCAAGCTGATATTGCTTCTAAACTCCTTGGTAGCTTTGTCATAAGGCAAAAGACTTGATATGTTTGAACTGTGGCTTCCACCTGGTGTTACTGGGAAGCTACTGAAATCAGCATTTCACCTGGCCATGACAAGCGATACCACTGTTTGTGCCATTCAGACCCTGAACTGTGAACCATAGGTGTGAATTATCTCAACAACTGAGGCCAAATCTCATGTTCTAGTAAAATAAAGGATTATTATACCAAAGGAGGTAAAAACTTCAGATATTCAGTAAGGAGTTATAATAATAATTTTCTGTTATCCTCTTCTTCTTCCTATATTTGTGAAGTCTACAGCAATAATTTACAACAGTATCTCCTGAAGTAGTATCTGGGTCTTTTTCTACTGAAAAATGCAACTTTCAATAATTTCTGTTCAGAGTGCTTAAGATTTTCTAGAATTGTTTCACTCTGAAATGAGTAAGTCTGGTTACATTTAGTAATTCTTTTTGATCCAGAAATTGAATGAAACACAGTTTACAAAAACCATGTTGATTGTATGCTCTTTTTTTGGTTATACTTCTCATTTAGTTCAAATTTGTTATTCTCGAAAGGTAAAACTTTGTAAAACAAGGAGCACATAAAGCTTCTAAGATTTGCATGAAGGCAGTGCCACTATTGGGGCTATATTCACTTTTAGTTAACCTTTTTGCCCTTTAGTCTGTGTGTAATAAATACTGCAGACTCATTTTAATCACTCCTAAATTTGGATAACGTATGGATTTTTCTTGAAACTGGCTTCAGAGGTCTGCAGGAATATTATGACTGAAACACAATCAGAACTTGATATATATTTCTATAAAAATGTGTAACTTCAGCCACAAACATATTATGATTCCTTCCTGACATAACAATGCAAGATTAAAGTAAACTTTAATCTTTACTTATTTGTACTTTACATATTTATTTCCTAATTCTGAATGTTTCTTCTTTTGTTTAGTTTTTTCCCCACATAGTTAGCCTTTCTCTCCAAAACTGTTCCTATCTGTGAGATAGGAAGAATTTTTAATTCTATTAATGTTTATCATCCACAAGTTTCAAATAGAATTTTAAAAATGTAGGTGTTCATATGAGGTTGATTTTCTTTCTAAGCTCCTCTTTCCTTAGTGCACCCCTAAGTACACATAAGTAAGAGAAAATATAGAAAACTGTATTTAGACAGACAGCTAATCTATGTGAAATGGCTAGTTCAAGATGTAGATATCTAGTTGGCACCTTAGTACAAGATGCAAGTATCTTGTTAATACCTCAGTTAAGACAACAAAGGACGATTTGATCATTTGCTCTTTATGATTCCCAGATTCTGTCTTCCTCTCCAGTCAGAGAAGAAAGATAAGACTGATGTCCTATGTCAGTCCCCATTCTAAGTCCCTACTATTCCATGGAAATGGAGTCCAGTGCTCTGGAAATGTGATTTCTGAGCCTCATTAAGGCAGTTTGAAGCTAAAGCTTTGCATGTAGTCATGGTTTAACCCCAGCTGGCAACTAAGCCACCATGCAGTTGCTTGCTCCTTCCTCCTATCCAGTGGGATGGGGGAGAGAATAAAAAAGAAAAAAAAAAGTAAGACATGTATGTTGTGTAATAGGACAGATAAGGAAGAAAATAATGTTAATATCAATATTAATAATACCAAAAAAATTAGAATATACAAAACAAGTGATACACAGTGCAATTGCTTGATACTGGGCATGATGTTATATGGTATGGAATGTTCCTTTGGGTCGGCTGTCCCAGGTGTGTCACCTCCCAGCTTCTTGGGTCCCCCTCCAGCCTTTTTGCTGGCAGAGCATGGAAAGCTGAAAAATCCTTGATTTAGTATAAATGCTACTTAGCAACAGCTAGAACTTCAGTGTGTTATCAACATTCTCACACTAAATCCAAAGCACGGCATTATACTAGCTACTAGGAAGAAAATTATCTCTGCTGATACCAGGACACATATCTGTAAAAGCTTATAAAATAATTGCATAGGAAAACAGTATTGAGAAGTTTTTCTGCAAATAAAACTCTGTATGTAGCTTCTTAGATTCAAAGAGGAAACATAAATATGGCTTAGATGGAACAAAATTTAGCAGTGAACTTCTACATCTTCCATCAGACCCAGTCTTACCTTTTTATATAAGCAAATACACAATAATAAATAAATGAAAAACTAGATTTTGCAGTGGTTTGTTAGGCTATGTATGTGATGAAGCCACAGTCCACTGAAAAATATCTTCCAGGTCTTCGGTCTGTAATAGATGTGCTTGCACCGATCATTAAGTCATTAGCTTAATTATTTTCATAATAATTTAAAAAGTTCGACTCAGGTTAATAACATCCTTATGGAACATGCAGTGTAGAGAGCTTCTGAAATGGGAGACAAAATAATATTCTTTTGATAGTCTGTATTTCTGAAATTTGCTGTACACTCATTCCTGCAAATTAACAGGATGGCTACCATCAAGTTAAGTGCAAACAAATTCTAAGAGAAGGTTAGTGGTTATTCCTGCTGTGTATGTACATTTTTAGATTAAAATACATTGATTTTATTCCAGTCTTCATCTTAGTGGTTGATGGGTATTTTAAGGAGTACGGTAATTTCAGTCTTTCCTTTAAAAGCTTCTCACAGCAGGATGTCCTGAAAATGTTGCAAACACGAATGATCAGCGAAGTCTTCAGAAAACTGTGTAGTCTTTGTAAGTGGTTTTGTAATGACTAGTGTAGTCCTTCGAATATATTGTGCACAGTTACCATCCTTACATTCTGTAATGACAATCTATTTTTAATAAAGCTATTTAGCTTGGTTAATTAGTTAGTATTAAATCTCCTAGCCTGCTGACTAATCTTAGAAAATATTTTAGACCATATTAATTGAAAATGAGGCTGCAAGATTAACTATATGTGTGTATGTATTCTGACTTTTTATCAGCATTATACTTGAAATAAAAGTCTTCTGAAGAATACAGAAGATTTGCCTGTTGATGCAAGTCATGGAGCTCACCTGTATGGAAAATAGTGGTAGAAAAAAAAATAGACCATGGAAAAATGGAGAATGGCCCCTACCAGTAATCTCACAAAGGAAGACTGATATAAACCTTCATTCCCAGTTCTAGTTCAGTGTCAGTAGTATGCTATTTATCGTATCCATTTTTTTCCTTGATGCTTCTTGCAACCTTTGAAGCTTCTTTCTCTACAATTCAGCCCCATGTTGTGATACAGCTTCTCTTCACTGCCTGGTGTATCTGGAAGCTTTCTCATCCTTGTCCTCAGCTTCTGAAGTCTCAGGTCAAAGTAGATCGTTGTTAATCCCACCTAAACTGGTACATTCCTACTACATTGTTCTAAGCAAATGTAATTTACTCCTGGAATTTACAAGAGATTTTTTCCAGCTTTTCTAAGAATATCATTGGAGCGAATTGTAAAGCCAGCACAGATTCACAAATATTCTCAAAAATATTACTTGACAATACTTGTATAATCCCCTTTCTGGGACTTGTCAGCTTTGCATAGGTGAGGCCAAGTGGACTGCGTAGTCGTGACCTCAGACTATGATCTGCTTCTGATTGAACTGTATAGTGACCTGCAATAGGTCAGAGACTTACTCTGTGTCCAATACTAAAAATACATGCATTTAATTCTATCAATTTAACTCTATCACACTGTTCCATAGTAACAGGTTTTTCTGTTGGTGGTCTGGAGAATCTATTTGTTATTTTAAAGCACATAGTTAACGATTAATAACAACTTGATGCTCAAATGTAGTTAATACCCTCACATTCAGATGCTGACAACAGAAAATTCTCAACTATATTCTGTATCAAGATGTAACATCAACTCTCTTCAGCAGAGCTGATCTTTTTGAAGTCTTGTTATGAGTTTTGAGTCCCATTGTATGCAGATAACCTGCCTAAAAACCTGGACAGTTATTCTGAGCTGATTGTAAATGGTAAGTGCAGATTATGATGTCCAAATAGCTATTTGGAAGTATTCTCAAGTATTTTTCTTTGACTTGAATGTCATTATGAAGGACTGATCTCTCTAATCAATGGCGAATTTCTTCCCAGGGCCCATGCTGGATAATTTTTTAGTTCCTTGTTTGGGAAAGCTGATGTGTGTGCTTACTTCAATCCACAATCCTTCTCATGCTGCAATCCCTTCTGCCCCTTATCTGGCACAGTCAGTCCTGGCTCCAGACAATCCGTATTCTTTTTGGTGAAGAGCCTCAAAACTCAAGTCTGCTCATATCTGACTCAAGGTCAATTTGAGAAGGTTTATTGTGGAAACAGCCCTCTCTATCTGATGACATGAATGCTGAATATTAAGTCTACAGTCAGGTTCTTGATTAACAGCAAGAACATCTATGCTATGTTCAGGGGACCAGATTTTCTGCTCCTAAAATGGTACAGTCCAGCAATAATTCTGTGATTCTTATCCCTCTAGGTTAACTGCTGGAGCTGGAGAAAACTGAGCTAACAGTTCGGGGTATCTTAGTATTCCCTTGGTGTTCGGTATTTTCATATTCTTGTGTCTCTATCGGAAAGATTTGGACCCTTTTGGGAATCCAGTCCTGCAGTGGATCTTAAGCATGTTATCCATGAATCTTTGCTGAGCAATCTACTTCAATCAACATCTGATTTGCCTTCCATTATCTGATGATGAGGATGTTTTTCTTGATGATTGTCACTTTTACAAAATGAGAGAAGTCTGTATAGCATACTCTTTAAAATGTCCTATTCCATGTAGGTAAATTTGTCTTCAGAGTTCATTCTAAATTCATATCTAATGTATAATTAGTTTCATTTGAATTACAAAATGAGCTGTCCTGTTTGTTCTTGAAGTCACAGACTTCCAGAACTGAGACCTTCTAAATGTTAGAACTTTGTCCTTTCATGATGAGTGAACAAGAATCTTGAAGAAAGGACATTGCTTCTGGTCTCTGAATATTACAGAGGCAGATGCTGTCTCCCTGGGTTGCTGCTTTGGAGAGGCTCTTGAAAAGCTGCAAATATGGAACTGCCTGTTGGTGTACTCAATGCTGTTGAACATCATCATCAGCTGACTTGGAAAATGTCTCCTCTGAACTGCAGCCCAGAGTTCCAAGTTCCCTCTTCAAGAAGGGTTAATGTTTTGGTGAATTTTATTTGGGATTGTGTGGCATGTTTGAAACTGGTCCTTCAGACTTTATTCAGGTAGAGAAAAGGATATTCTTATCCAAGTAATGGTGATCTTTGGGAAATACTGCCTGCAGTGACTCACAGTCTAGATAGGTATAGATATATATATTTGATATCAAAGGAGAAAAAAGGTTATTTACCTATAGCTGCTCTCCTTTGCATTGTATTGTTTATATGTGCATACACAGCCTTCCTCTCTTTGTGTTTGTATGATTTTTCCATTTATAATTATAGCAGAAACTTTCATTTCGCTGATAGATCAGTAATTACACCACAGACTATGCTGCACTGAGGTAGGACTAAACTTTTTTCATCTCCAGTACAGGAGTTATGCATAAAAAAAAGAAAGAGAAGGAAGTGAAATATAAATGGAGTGATTTGGACAATGAGAATAGTTCTTTCATTCCAAACTGAAGAAGGTTTCTGGCTGCCAGTTGATGAAATGGAAAGGTTTATAGAAGTTAACTTATTTTAATCATGAGATGGTCCAGTGCAGGGTAGATCACTGTATCTTAAATTGGTAGTTTTAAACTTACTGTTAAAGAATTTTAAAACTTTTTTTTTTTTTCTGTTTAATTAATTTACCTGGATTTTGACTTTAACTTTTGACTGTCTTCCACAAAATACCTACTAAAACCAGAGATTTCCCTGAATTTAATATAGGGTATTTTATACTAACAATTTAAAAGCCTTCCTTTCTAAACATCATTCTCTTCTTCCAGTAGCAGTACATAAATGACATTAACAACAAATATATCAAGGCCGAGTTTTTGTCACTTACATCCACATCATTACACAAACTTTTTTATGAGTATGAATGACAGTAAAATTTTATTTGCCATTTTTTACTACATCTCACCATATCCACAGTGTCAAGTTGATTCTTTCCCACTGCTGTTATGCTGAACTATATACGTGGGGTTTTTTTCTGTTTTGGGGGAAGAAGGAATTTTGCTGGTATAAACAGTGAATTTACATTTGGTTACAGATAATGATTAATACTGATGGCTGATCTCTTTCTAGAGCAATGCTATATTGATACGATGGTCCAGAAGTTAACTCATAGGAATATAATTTTAAAAGGATAAATTAATAAATCTCATAGTGTTCAGTTGTTCACTACACACCCCAGTCTTCCAGGTATGCCTGCAATCAGCTTGAACAATATATATCAAAATTAATAAAATCGGGACAACAGTGATTTAAAAAAATGGAAATTGAACAGAGGAGAAAAGTAGAGTGGAAAAATAAGACAGAATTTTGTTTTCAAAATAGTAACATAATAAATAGTACACTGTATGAACTTAAGCAGCATTTCTGAGAAATAATGATTTTATTTTTTTTTCTCTGGGATTCAGAGATCCCTGTTAATACTCAAGTGAACCCATACCTTGTGCATGCCAAAGAATGTACTCAACCAGTGAAATCTGGAGAGTATAAACTGAGAAACATCTTAAAAGTGTGTGACTTAGCAGTGAGCTGGTAGGAACCATTAACAGTACATTAATTTTATTGTTATATACAAGTTGAGCTTTATTTTTCAACAGGTCATTTAGAAGCATTTGCTTTAAGTAAATTTCTGAAGAACTACTGGCAGCAGTCAGGGGGACATGCCTTCCGAGGAATGTGAAAGTGGAATAAACATGAAATTTAGTGGGAGAGTAGATACAGTAAAACATTGGGCAGAACTGCTTACAGAATATGAGATTCATCTTTTATGTAAGAAGGGTTAGATTTGGTTAGTAGATATAAAAATGGCAACCAGAGATGACTATAAACTCAGGTTCCAGAAAACTGAATTATAATGCTGAATATTTTTTGCAATTTGTATTTGATTGCAGTTTATTCCTGTGGGTCAAAAATCAGAAGAGTTTAAATTTAGATTATCTTGAGCGTGCAAATAGCCTGTAAGCAATGACATTTCAGGGCTTACTGCCGCTCAGGAAGAATAAACATAAAAATATTTTTTAAAAATATGTTAGAGCTAGTAGCAAAGTTCAGACAATTCTGACATATTGTCTAGGTATGAATATATTTTAAGGTTAATTTTTAAATTAATTAATAGTTTTGTCATTCAAATAAACTTTATGTAGCTTGATGCTGTTTTCACTGCACTCAGACTGCTAGTAGATTCCTTCTGAAGGTATCTCTGTAAAGAAAAACTGTATTCCAACAATTAATTTTAGAAGCTTAATTTCTTGTTGCATCTAAGAAACGTAATCCAATTTAGGCATTTTAAAAATCAAAAAACTTGGGCAATGTATTTCTCATGCAGATTAAGTGTTTGACAACTGACTGACTTGTTTAAAAAAATCATTGTTATGAAGAAATAGAGCAGTACATCACATAAACAGTACTCAAAACCAGAGCCAAGAAAGCAGTGCTGATGTGAGAATAAGGTAAACCTTCTCTGTGAAAATGGAAACAATATTTACACATTTAATTATTACAGTGCAAAGGTCACAGATACTTTTGTTAGGTGGCTGCCCATATTTTGTAATAAATATCCCATTTTGTAATAAATAATTGGTCTAGCTTGGGTAGTCTTCTGCTTAGTCTCTCAGATGCTCAGTTATGGTTTTCTGCCTGGCTAATCCCAAACCTGAATTTGTAAGGAAATATTTTGGAAAATTTTCTCCTGTGTCATATAGCATATTGGTCCAGTCACGAAAGAAAGCTTGAAACTGGTGTCTCTCTGCTGGTCCTCTGAGAAGACTGTAGTAAATCCATCCAAAATATTTGTGGGTTTATCTGAAGAACAGTAGGTTCAAGAACGGTGTGTGGTTAAAAAAAAAAAAAAATAATCTGGAGGAGGAAGAAGACACTTCCACAGTTGGCAAGATTTTCAGTGAGTCAGGTGGAATAATGATCAAAATATAACCTCTATGGACTACATCATCACAGATGTACATGCATGACAGGCTGCAGGGGGGCAAGTCTAAAGTAATCCTTTTACGTTAATGTTTGCCGTGTTAAAAGTTTGGCTTTATCTGCAGTAGGAAGCCAGGTTTGAGCTGCAAATTATGTTTGAATGTTAAAATATATATTATGTAATTGAAAATAGTATAATCTCATCGGCTAGTCAAGAAAGGACATGTCTACTTAAATTTTTCAGTTATCTTATATTTGAACAATAACAGATAAATATCATACATGTTCATGTAAAACTGTTTCTTGCATTCCTTATCTTTCATCAATTATATTTTTATATCTTACTGAAAGCATTATTCTAGGTTCTTATATCCAGTGCTTCTATTTTTTTCTAGAAATGATACTTGTATACTGGGGAATTCGAAGTGTTTTCTTCAATTAGTAACTGGATATCACACCTTTAAGAATGCGATGCCACTTCAGAAATAAAATTACTAGAATAAAAATGAATTGGATGTCTTTAAACTTGTTTGGAAGCACTAGAACTTGCTTGGAGAAATAACAACTGAACTGAAAAAAAACCAGCAAGGATGTATACTGGCAATAAGATGTTGACTTTCTGTAAAGAAAGTAAGAGTATGGGATAGTGCTCTAAAATTAACTGAAATGCTTATTTAAAAAATGTAAAAATACAAAAGTATGTAAAGAACAAAAGAAGAATTTTAAAGTGTTCTTGAAAACCTGTAAACAATGTAATAGAACTTTTCATTTACTTAAAAATATCTGTGTACATGGTGGACTGTAGTTTCTATACTGTGTTTGAAAAAAGCGTTTAAAGTTTACAGTCATTTCAATTAACAAAGTGTTTTTCCAATCTGAATGCCAGTACTTAAATTCTATCTTTTTAAGTGGTTGCAAAGAATTACTGTCTTTTGTTTCTCTTGTTAATGCTAAAGGCTATATTGCAGTCTGGTTTGCTAAAGGTAAGATTTTTTTGACAGCATGTCCCAGTATGACAGTATGGGGTTTTTTAACACCTTGCCCAATTTCAAAGAAATTTGACAGAGGTATAACAGACTCAGAAGTACTGAGGTACCATGTGTTTCAAGGAAACGGATCTCCATGTTGAAGAAAGGGTCACTTTAGCACCCTGTTGGCTGCAGGTGGCCAAGAATTCAGAGAGGGGAGAGAAACTGTGAATACTCTATTATTTTGGGGGAAGAGTTTCAAATGGAGCTCATACCTTATTAGATGCTATAGAATCCAATTTCAAGTCACACAGCTAATGCACAGAGCTTGGGTTATTTTTTTCGGTTTGACACACCAGCTACTTGGTCCTGAATCTGGCTTTCCTTGAAAGTCCAAGAGGTTATTAAATGCATAAATCGAGATTTTTCAGAGAAGAAGGACTTAGATTAAATTACCTATATGGGAAATGAGATAAAAATGCCCATTTAAAGAAATTCTGAACTTCCACTAAATGCATTTATAGTAAATATGATTGTCTATTTGATTTCATAGACAGAAGGTGGAAATCTGTATCCACTAGATGAGAATTCTTTCTTGTAGTTCATAAGATAGATGGAAAACATTCTATTGACTTAGGAAACCAAATTTGCTTTTTTATGATTTAGGTTTTTCTCATCAGAACCAGTGTATTAAAAAGACAGAACAAATCTGATTCGTGTATGTGTATTACTAGATTCCTTTGCATTTCTCTAGAAATTGGAGCACCTGCAAATCCAAACTCACAGTTTTTACATGCCTTGAAGCTGATGTAGATTAATTCTTTACACGTTTATCAGTATTCATTGAAACTTGTATTTGCGGAGGGGGAAAAAATAATCCCTTGGGAAATCATGTTTGTTTTCAGCTAAGCTGAAAGTTTGCAACTTTTCAAAACATCACATAGGCATTCCTCTTCTGCATTAAACTGACATTTCTCCAGTGTCCTTGTGAGTATCCTGGTAAATCTTACTCTGCCTGCAAGAATCACTGTAAGATCTATAATGCCTAAATGATCTTCCCAATTTTACTTGCTTACTGTTCACTTTCTCCTCACCTGCTGTCTGCATCTTTCATGTAACCCCAAGGGGTTTGCATGACTTTCCATGGAAGGTACTTCTACAGTCACCATGTGCAATATTTCATCTGTCATGGTTTATGTTGTCTTCACTTGGGAGAAGAAAATTGCCTATGCAAACATTATTCAGTACATTTTTAATGGTTAGTACAGTGTTGGAAAACAGGAAAATGTCATGTATTACTTTGGAGAGATGCTTATCTGAGATGCAGATAAAAAATAACATTGATTTACAATACTATATTTAGCATAGAGTTTAATGTATGTTGTAGGTAGAAAATATTTCTATTTCTCTTGTTTAAGTCTCATATCAGAAAACTAGTGTTGTGAAAATACTGGCTATTTGCAGTTTAATTATGACCTTTTAAAATATCTTTTAACTCAAGCACAATGACAAGTGAAGGCTCCATCATATTTTCTTGCCTTTTTTGTTAATTTTTTAATACGTTGTCATCTTCTCCTCCTTCTTCCCTCCCATACTTTGCACACAGATGTTACAGTTCTCCATTCAAAGCTTATTTGATGTTTATCATGTATAGTAATTGCTGTAAAAATGCCAGTTGTGATTGTGGGTAGAATTTGTAAAGCATATGGTCTAATGTTTTAAATGAATGCTTTACCTTGTAAGTATACCTGCATAAATAGAAAATATATTATATATTATTCTTGTTTACATGTAACCTGATGTTCCCAAATCCTTTATCCTTGTTTGATATTTTGTAAAAGAAAAAAGATAGAGAATCGCAAATGCTCTGCTGAAGCACAGTAAAAATATGAAGCTGGAGATAATAAAGAAAAGCAAATACAAAATGTTTTGTGATTATCTAGGCTCTCCTGATGGGCTCAGTAAAAGATAACTTTTCTATAGGGACTAATTCATCATTATATCTTATTATACTGGTTTCCCCCATTTTTTATCAGTGGCTTCCAGAGAAGATTTTTAAAAACTTATCTCCTTGGGAACCATGCAAATTGACTTGCAACATAAAAATTTGTAGGTGATTATACGAGACTTATTCACAAATTAAAATTAAAGTTACAGTCTTGTGGTGCCTTGTGCAAAGCTATGGAGGTAAGACTGTACAGAAATTATTGCAAAACCCTGTAATCTTTTCCCTCTACTACTTTTTCTGCTTCTTAACGTATAAATACGTATATACACACAGATACACATGCACACAGGGGAATGATCTTTGCAGGAAAAGAGAATTCTTTGTGAGTGTTGACATGAGGAACTTCTGAAAGAGATTATAGTCTTAAATTTGCTGTAAAATGAGATGATGCTGATCTTCATTGTCTTTTTAGAGTTTCACGTTTTCCGTTTATATAGCAAGGTGGTGAGGCAGAGAGAATTTGGCCATAAAGAATCATGTATTTTGTAGTGTCGGTCAAACTTTGGTATCTGGGCTGTACTGTTTTAGTCCTTTTCAGACATACCTCCCAGTTTTCTATTTCGTTCCAAAACTTTTATTTTCATAGAGTTGCTTGTGGGAAGAGTAGGTCATTAAGACTGTGTTGTGTATAAAAAAAGTAACAGAAGCAGTGCAGATCATTTTTAAACAAACATCTTGGTAGTTCTTTTCTGTTGCCTCTCCCATTTGGAAAAAGCTCTGCATTAACATCTTAAAGCAACTTTCTCATAGTCTTTCTTGTCACTCCTTGATATTCTTCTTTATTGTTGTGCCTGTAGACTTCTGACAACAGTTATCCTGATGGTTTGCTGAGACTGCTGCCTGTCATACTGATGAATGTTGTCTCCCTTTTTACTGTGTTCTGCCCATTTGTTTCCATCTCTCTGTTGTCTTAGAGATGGTGAAGTAATGTCATTTTGTTCCACGTCTGAACAATGCCAAGCAAAATAGGGTTCATCTACCCAAGAAGTGATCAGTCATACGAATCATATTGTGTTTTTGTATAATACAAGAGAGAAAACGGAGGATTCTAAGTCCAAAATTCACCTGGTGAAATTTCCCATCGAAGAAGAAAAACTTAGGGAGGTAGAAAAATCTTTATTAATTATTTAAACTCTCTTCTTGCCTCCCTAGGGCATTAGAAAAGATTATTATTTTTTTAAAACTACATTTTTTCCATTAACAGTTAAACTTTTTAATTGTGCCATCATATGCTGATTTCTTGCATGAGTAGCCACAGTGAATTGGAGATTTGCATTAGCAACATTAGCTGCTGCTTAATTTTCCTATGGAAATTATACCTGTTTTTAAAGGAATGTGATATACAAGGGAGCTACTGCATATCCTAACCTCTCATGCTGTAGCCATTTTGATCAATTTAGCTCCAGCACAGAAGATTTTGAAGCTTTTTGGAGCATGTCTTGAATGGATTGCTGGGACAGTGTGATACTCCCTGCCTTCCAACTTCTGTGATTCAGAAACCACCTGGGCTTTTTCTGCTCACTTTTCTTTGTATCTTATTCATTATAATTTCCATTGTATGCTTCAGACTCCACGACTGTTTAAAGGAAATCTGGGGAGTTTTAAAGGGTGGATTTCAAAACGGTATCGCTGACAGCTAAGATTTAGCTCCAGAATGGAATTGGTTTTCCCTATCAAACAGTTTTGGAACCCTGAGGTATGTGTATTTCCCTGCAACTAGCTATCCCAGCATGTGATCTTTCATGTTAGCACTTTCAAAACATTTACACAATTTGTCTGAGACAAAAGAGCACATTTCTAGAAATATATATAGGACACAAAGTCCTTGTTTTTAGATCTCAGACATTCCATTAAAATCAATGTATGCCCTTGTAATTCTGTAAGCAAATAATTTACAACATTGAACCTTTCAAAACCTGATTATATAAGGAATTAACTTTTTCATTAGAACTGCAGCTATCCCTTTTCCATTATTGTTCTTCAAAAGTGAAAGCTTTAATTATTCCTCCAACTTATATATTTAACTCTGAGGTCAAAGATGAAGAACATCAATCTCACCTGCATATAAAAATACTCAGCCCCTTACTGTCTAGGTATGACTTTTATTTACAGACTGTGAGGAGGATTGAAAACTGGCTGAATGGGCAGGTGTAGAGGGTGGTGATCAGAGGCACAAAGTCCAGCTGGTGGTCACTAGCTAGCACTGTATCCCAGAGGTCAGTACTGGGTCCAGTCCTGCTTCAGCTCTTTGTTAGTGATCTGGACAATGGGGCAGAGTGTACTCTCAGCAAGTTTGCAGATGATGCCAGACTAGGAGGAGTGGGTGACACAGCAGAGGGTCTGCTCCCATCCAGAGGGATCTCAACAGGCTGGAGCAATGGGCCTACAGGAACTTGATGAAGTTCAACAAGGAGTACTGTAAGGTCCTGCACGTGGAGAGGAACAGACTCGGGCACCTGTATATGCTGGGAACTGTCCAGCTGAAAAGCATCTTGTCAGAGAAGGACCTGGGGGCCCTTGCAGCAAAGAAGGTGAATGGTATCCGGGGCTGCATTAGGAGTATTTCCAGCAAGTCGAGGGAGGTGATCCTTCCCCTCTACTCAGCACTGGTGAGGCCACCCCTGGAGTGCTGGGTCCAGTTCTGGGCTCCCCAGTGCAAGAGAGACGTGGACCTCCTGCAAAGAGTCCAGTGAAAGACGAGGAGGCTGAGGAAGGGACTGGAGCGTCTGTTGTGTGAGGAAAGACTGATAGAGCTGGGGCTGTTCAGCCTGGAGAAAAGAAGGCACAGGGGCAGATCTCATCAATCAGTGTTTGCAAATAACTGAAGGGAAGGTGCAAAAAGATGGAGCCAGGCTCTTTTCAGCGATGCTCAGTGACAGGACCAGAGGCAATGGTCACAAACCGAAGTACAAGTGGGACACTCTGAACAACAGGAAACACTTTTTCACTATGAGGGTGACTGAGCACTGACACAGGTTGCCCAGGGAGGTTGTGGAGTCTCCATCCTTGAAGATATTCAAAAACCATCTGGATATGGTCATGAGCAGCATGGCCCTGCTTCAGCAGTGGGGTTGGACCAGATGACCTCCAGAGGTCCTTTCCGGTCTCAAGCCTCTGCAATTTAATTATATATAGAAATGCACATAAATACATATGTAACATATAAATTTATATATATAATAATACTTTAAGATGTATGTGCTATTAATTTTAATGTCTGCTGAATAAGTGACATCGGTGCAGTTGCAGGATTGGATTTTTGTGTCTGCTGAAATATTCAAATACTCAATTCTGCCTCTCTTGAAATATTCAAATTATCTTTCTTCAAAAGTAGAAGTGAGTGGAAGCTTGGGTTGATCCTTAACTCCATGTATATATGCAAAGAAATTCCTATTTCTCCTGTTTAATTTCCCCTCTCCCCATTTTAAGAATGTTTGAATATGTTTGAGTGAGCTAATGTAAAAGAGACAGTTAAATGTAGAATTAACAAGAGTCACTCAGTGCATCTTCCTGAAAAGGGAGAAACAAGAGCAACTCTGCCTATGTCACTCTGGACGTATCGGTCTGTACACTTACAGCAAGGGTGTTTTTGTGGTGTTTTAGACTGTTAATTTTACCTGATACATCCCGTCAAGTATTTTAGCATTAAATTAATGTTAATAATAAATTTGCTGTATCTGTCTTTAAAATGTAGGATTTCAAGTAATTTCCTTTCACAAATGCTTGCATTCATGTCTTTTTTTCCCCTTGACTGGAAAGTCATTTCACTGGCCTTGATGAGAAATATAAAGATGTGTTTACACTGCAAATAAATGAAGTTCTTATCCTCCTGCTGAAGAACAAGTAACAAAAAACCCTAAAGCCTCAAAGTGTGGTGGGTACACCTATCACCTACAGTGGGCTGGGAAGAATATGCTATGTCTGGCCTGTTGCCCCAGCTGTGCCTCTGTCCTCGTGGAAGCACGTGTGGCTGATGCCAGGCACACAGGCTAGCGCTGAGGTCCTTTCCCCAAGGCCCTGGTGCCACCTGTGGCATGGCTGGATGAGATCTGTGCGAGCAGCCTGGGCTGAAGCACCTCTCAGAAATGTGGATGTCTGCAGCCTAAGCTCCAAGAGCCAGCATGGAAACTCAAAAGCTGAGTCAGGGAGTGAAAAGTGCCAGGCTGCAGTGGGCAGCACAGATTTAATTTAGATCTAATGCACATAAAGACAGAGTAGGCATATATATCTGTGTATGTGCTCATACAGCTCTGACTATCCTGCTAGCTGAGACCTCAGGCATGCACTTATCTCCCCAACAGTCCTGAGAGGCAGTATTATCCTCCTGTGAACTAATTCCTGCAAGATTAGCTAAGTGGAAGATCCAGAAATTAAATTCATGTCTTCCGAGTCACAGTTCAGTGCTTTAACCTTCGATTTCAGAGTATCACTGTTTCCTATACAAATTAAGTTCTTAATTTCTTTCTGCATTAAGGCCCACATTGTAACGGAGAGATTATTTCATGGACTTCAGTCTGTTCATTATCATACAGTCTCTGTAACAGCTTTAATGCAGTTTATGTGGAAGTACTCATAGGAAAATGTCAAATGTAGTTTAGCTCCCTGTAATGCAGTTTAATAAGGAGTAAAAGTGAGCTCTCCGTGAATAATCAGTGAGAACTGTGTGGATCACACTTTGATAAGCTCTGTGAGGGCTCGCTGTAGTGATGATATGAACGCACAGCTCCTGGCTACAACCCTTTCAACCTCATTTGTAGCTTTTTCTACCCAACACAGTAATAATAAGAGAAGGAAATGGTTCCCTTAGCCCTGTATTCGTCTCTTCCCCCCACTTGCTTTTTCCTGGTAAATGTTCCTTCCTGTTCCTCTCTATCAGCTTTTGGCTATCATAGTCTTAAGAAGACTTTTTATTTCTCATTAGCTTTGTCTGCAACTTTGGCCACAAGTGATTACTCCTGTGGGAAGGAATTGGCCGTCACTTTAATGGGCAGCTTGAAACTGTAGCAGTAATAATTTGGTCATATTGTGCTCTTTTATGGTGCACACATGAAATGAGCTGGGTATCTCTGTAATTTTGTTAGTGAACAAGCATCTTTATCAGAGAAACAAAATTTTCAGGAAAGGTCAACGGAGGGAAAGCATATAGTTTTGTGGGTGTTTTTTTGTTACTAGTTACCTTCAGATTTTTTGAAGCAGGCTTTGCAGAAAAATGTGGAAGTACTTGTTTACAAAAACATGATTGTAAAAAGTTATTGTCTTTCCTTTAATAAGGCTCTTACATATTCTCCATAGACTGAAAGGTATGATGCCTGATAACTGTCAGATCTACTCTACTAAATTTGATTTATTTTCTTTTTATTCCTGATAGTCTGTGGACATGAAAGGGGTTGAATAGATTGGGTTAGTAATTTTCTGATAAGTGTTTAACTGAAAACAGTCAAAACAGTCAGCCTGTGGTGATCCAACTATTCTGAATACCCGATACACCAGTAACTAAATGAAGTGTGCTTATTTTGAACAAATGTAATTTATAAAAAATAAAAGAAATTGTTTTGACACTTGTCATATGGGATGAAGTGCTAAATTTTAGTTATTTTGAAAATAAGTTTATTTATAAATGTATAAAGTGTGAATAAGATGTTGAGATTTTATTGAAATTAAATATATTGATGACTTATCTTAAAAAAGATACTGATTTACATAAGGGAATTTACATTGTGAAATGTGTTGAAATGTGTTTTGTTGTTGGTTTGTTTTGTTTTGTTTTGGTTTTTTTTTTAAGTGTTCAATATATTTTAGAATAGAAAAATGCTAAACTCCAGGGTTTCCAAAAGGTGAATAATATCTGTCTTGACACTTCGTTGACTTTGATACAGTTCTAAATAGTTATCTGCAAAAAAGATCCTCAATTAATGTACAATATTGAAATTTCCTTGTGAACTGAAAATCCATTTACATTTTTATTACACTTTTAGCACCCATTCAGAAATACTCTTTGTCAAGAAATGTGGAAAGAACTGTTTATCTAGGAAGCTTTGTTTAGATTCCATATGTCACTTTTAAAGTTTTCTGGTATTTGGTAATGAACTGCTCCATGTAAAGAAGTATATATCTTTGGAAAAAGTACATTTTTTAAAAAAGTAAAATTCTGAGGCAGTCACATCAAGACTTTATAAATATCTGAGTCAGCAACATATATACAATTAGCCTATAGATAAGTAATTTCTTTTCTGGGAAAGTAAGGAGGGTTGCTGAGTGATGTTTCTGAGAACTGGAGAGTGTTCAATGCATAATATATTGTGGTAGAGAAAAAGAGGAACATAATAAATATATAATGCCATATTAAAATTTATATATTCTAAATAGACAGAAGTGACTTACATAAATATAAGAATAATGCACAATGTTCAAAAATCAGTTGCTATCCTGAAATAGTGTGTGAGGTTGCACATGCTGTGTTTTAATGAGGAATTCTATTTGCCAAAACATTTAATGCATGCAGTTAATACCATAAAGCACTTTTCACTCTGATTGATACTATCTTGTAGAAATTATAAATTGATCTAGTAATACTTCTTTTGTTATTCTTAATCTGACCTATGAAAAGATGTTGTGCATGTATTAGCAACCTACTGTACTAAGGATTCCTTTTTTATTGGCTGAGGTAATAGAAACTGAAATCACATACCATTCATTTGTAGGCCAGTTGTATAATCTGAATGTAAAATCACCAAAGGTTTAGGGTATTTATGGTTGCGATGATTTAGAGATACAACACTAACACAGAGGTACATAAAGATGGCAGTTTCTATTTGCATAACTCTACCTCCTAATCCCTTTGGATTGGAAAAACTCATATGGGTGTTTTATCTTGTAGAATGTTAATATCAGAAATTTTTTTTTAAAAATACTTCATTTGCTTTTTCATTATCTAAATATTTTTAGAGGAGATTTTTAATTATTAAAATGAATGTGGCACTTGAACTATAGTACCTACAGTGTCTCTAAAGAAAAGCAACACATATATAAGAAATTTGAAGAGGAAAATAGGTGTATTTACTTTTGTGTTTGAGTGAGTAAATATCCAGCAGGGAAAAAAAAATAAAAAAATCGAATTGTGGGTAAATTTGCTGCATTTTGAATGAAAGTTTGTAAGTACAAAAGAGCAATAAGGGGAAATATCTGTGAAAACTGAACTGATGGAGTCACTACAAGAATATTATGAAGTGTTTCCTCAGGGCATTCACGTCCTTTGTGCTTCAGTATGGTTAAGATGAAGCTTAACTTTTAATATCCATTACAGTTTTTTCAGACACTATTTTTTGGTATGTCATGGAATAAACTTTAAACTATCACAAAATAGTTGGGATTATTCCACACAGGCCCAGGACAGTGAAAAAGAAAAAGGATAAAAAATGGTCTTAGCCAATTTTGTACACTCCATGGGAAGACGAGACAGGACACAGGACAAAGTTCTGTGCTCAAAATAATGAGGGGTTGCCTTTTCTTTACATTTACCAGGTGTGACTGCCTAAAAGATAAGGGAAGACAGCACTCCCTTGTGGTTTCACACTATGGGGAGTTCTGAACTGCCTAGAAAAAGGTATTTTGGGCTTTGGTATTTTGGGCTTCAGTATTTTGGGCTCTGAATGTTTCAACAAATGCCAGCTCTCTTGCACTTAAAAATACATTGTATTATAGAGCTGTACTTTCAAGACAGAATTATAATTGAATGAAATTTAAGATACCATATTTTAGAAATGTTTGGTATGATTGCTGAATGCTGACCTTTTGATTTCCTTATAAATCAGATTATGGGAATTACTCCATGCTTCCACCACTGTCCCATTTGCAGGTGTGCCTGTGTATTCCCACATTTAATCTTTTTTATATACATAAGCATACATATTGAACATGCTCATAAAATATACATATTACTCCCTTTATTTTGCCACTCCTAGTGATGATTTTCTTTTTATTCCATTTTAATGTCAATATATTCTTCATGGTAAATTCTGAAAATATCAGTATTGACACACTTTGAGCTATGGAACTGTTAAGATTAATAGAAAAAGTAAGTGCTGAACTCAGTTTGAAAGGTGAAGTTTTAAAAATGTTGAAGAGCATGTTCAAGTTCCATGGGAGGAGGCTAAACTCCCCTGGGTTTATGACTCAAAATGCTGAAACTGACTTTTAAAGGTTTGTTTCACCTGTTGGCCTGTTCTCAACACGGTTCCTTCCATGTTCCTCTACTTCAGATTTTCATTCTTAACATTTCAGGACTATCTCCCTGGAGAATTTCCAGCATTGTATCATAAAATGTCCAAATGCAATTGGTTGGAAAATCAAGTGGTAGAGAATCCTTTATATTTGGAATGCTTTACCAAAGTCTGCCTTTTTAAAAATAAAAACCTTTTCAGTAGTTTCACTTCTGCAGCCAATGCCAATTTTTATAGCAGTATTTTAGGTCAAGAATTTACATATTTCTTACTATAGTTAACAGAGCTTGAAATAACATACCACTGCTAGAAATTCAGTGATGGATTTTAAAACATGGTTTGGAAGGAGATGCCATAAACTGAAGAGGCTGTGCACTGTCTGTAATGGGTGCTTTTGTTTTGTTTCTCACAGGTACAAGAATGATGGCATGTCCTTGTACTGAAACAAGTATTACAAGCAAGTGAAAGATTCATGGCAGTGATGAGTTATGGTTATGGGTTTATTTGCCAAATAGGCTTTAATTGCTGCTGATATAATTAATTAGGACTGGCATAAACCTGGAAAATTTCTTGAGCATCATATTCAGATCACATTGGTTTGTGTTTCTTACCTTCACTAGATTCTGTGTAGATCTGCTAGGAGTAAGGGCTCCCTAGCTAGGGATTTGGAAACTGTGAAATGAAGCAGATGTATGGCAGTAATAATCTTACTTGAATATATTCACTAATGTGGAAATTTTCAGGGGCTGTGCTCAGCTTCAGGGACAAACTTCCTATATCACTTAAGTGCTCAAATTCTAATTCAGATCCAGCTTTCAGCAGCTGCTATGCAGGTGTATAAACAAGCATCCAGAAGAGGCCAATTCCCATGTAGAGATTTGGACAAAATGACTAAATTTCCTTGGGGGTGCTCAGCATATTCTGCAAATCTCATCCCAATTGTAGATGTTACTAAAATTTGAAAATCTATGAAGTTTTTAGCTCAGTCTTAAATTACATCATTAAATTCATGTTAAGATTTTTCAATCATTGATGTAGGACAGAGTGTCTATTGAGGTAAGCAAGTAACAAACTGCTTCTGTCAAATCAGACAAAAGAACATCTTGATTTTCATTTTACAATAATTGATACTAAATGCTAGAACAGTACTTGCCAGATTTTCTTGTATCTTTCTTTGCTTGTTTCAAAACAATTAGACTTATAGCTCTAACTTAAAGCAAAATTGATGGAGATTTCAATTTCCAGTCCCTGGGACATAGAAATTTGCATTTGAAAATAAAAATGTCAACCAGGTGAATGTCTGTCTAAGGCTACGATCATCCCTGGTTCCTTGTCAGTGTTCATAGTCATGAAAGTTAATGGACTGCAACACTGGAAACAGAAGTTTCTACATTTATCAGGGCTATTTCCAGGCTGAGCTTCTGTACTGTTGGTATTTATTTGTTTGGGTTTTTTTTTCTAAAAAATAAAACCATCTGTATGTGAAATGGCATGTTTTAGTCAGAGGCTGTCCAAAACAAAACAAGTTTGCTTTATTAAAATTTATAGCTTACAGTTGTCCGTGTAGCTGCAGACAGGTTTTTTTTTAGCCTGCTTTATTTTTATATTTTGATTTTTAAATTATTTCAGAAACAGAATTAAAAATCTTTCCATTAATTTCTTGTATTGAAAGGAGCAAGCTGGTGCTTTGCTATGAAGGAAAACATCTTGGATGGGTTCCTAGCTGACATTCAAAAACATCTTCCTTGTAAAATAGTCTTTGAAATGGCAGAGGTTTGAGAACAACAAAATAAAGACAAAAGAAACCTTATTATCTAGGACTTTACGACAAATTATTCCACATCCTAGAAGTAGCAGTTAAGGAGAAGAGTGAGCCCTCCATGCACATACTAGTCAGTCTTTTCCATCTTACTGTGACCAATCAACCCCTGCACCAGGCTGCAGCTGGAGCCTGTGGCCCAGACCTTGCCTGCCTTGGAAAGGGCTGGCTTTGAAAAGCTCCTTTCTTTCTGGTGTGGAGCTCAAAGAGGTTCTTCACTAAACATTAATATCACTTAGAATGTGACGTGCCCATGTACCTAAAATGTTTTTCTGAAACAGACATATAAGCCTTACTGTTGTGGGGTTTTGTTGGCTGTTTTTTCCATGATGACCAAGAATTCTGCCAAAACTGCCCCAGTTATTCCAGGATGGATTTTCAAAGGAGGTAGGGGGAGGTATTTGTTTACTTATTTGACTTTTCCCAACCTTTCCCACCCCTTTCTATGCCAGATTAATTAACCAACAAATTAATCTATGCCAGATTGTCTAATTAACCAACTGCTTCCATTTGCTGGCTCAGTCATCTGGCAGGGCTTCACTGGGTGGGGTGCAGCTCCAGTGTGGGCAGAATGGTAGGGATGAGTGGCTGTAATGCTCCAGCACACAGCTGGCCATGAAAAGTGTGGCATTTTTGCTAAGGCTGACCTAGAAGAAAAAAAGCAAAAATCTCCACGCACCCAAAATATTGGTTTTTTAAATGTAGCTGTGGTTAACTGGGTAGGAATACCTTAGTTTCTACTTGATAAATTGTTTTCTTCAGCAGATGAATGCTGATTATTTTCTAACACTAATTTCTGCTTAGTAATTGATATTTTGCTACCAATGGAAGTTTTCTCCTTTGTTCTTGGTGTTTGGGAAATGTGGGTTAGGGTCTGCATGTTGCTTTTGTTGTTTTCATGCTTACTGTGTCATTGCTAGATCTTAATATCATTAAATTGCTATCAGAGCGTTTTATTGTTGATATGCTCTTGTATGCTTTGTGGTTTGCTGTATTAGTTACTTACCTCAACAGAACACTTTTACCTGATATTATGGAGAGGTACTCTTGACACCAAATGCTTGGTAAGCAAACCCAGCCTCAAGACCACGCAAGGTAATAGGAGCAGTTTCTGTAGCTTCTGAAGACCATAGAAGTCTGAGGTAAGTGGCTGCCGCTTCTCTGGTGTAGCTGTGTGATATCCCTGGTGTAGGCACACAACTCATTTGGATTAATTTATTGGTCTCATTTGTAGAGTAGCTACAGTTTCTTTTTGTGTTTCTTTGAATTAGAATATGTTTGGTTTTTAAAACTTAAAATCAATAAAGTCCCCATGCTTCTATTTGATATTTGTTTGTTTTTTTCCATGTGTTCCAGAGTTATGGATTGAAAGTACTGGGAAAACGAACCTCATAATTCTGCTGTCTAAACAACAGTAAATCAACTTTTAAGACATCTTTAAGGTGTCGGTAAAATTTTACAGGAATTGATGGCTACCAAATACTACAGTGCTTTCCCAAGCACTGTTATTTTAATGTACGCCTCCTTATAAAAATGTCTTAGTAAAATATGTGCATATTTATATAGCTGCTTTCAAAAGCAGAGGTACCATCAGCCAGAAAATGAGTAGCACTTGTTGTTACACCCAATCAGAAATATTTCTGGTGCGGTTCTATGGAGGTTTTCAAACTTCATGATGTAGCATCCTTTAATTGGTGTACAGTATTAACTGCAGTGTTAGTGGCTGACTTCAGGGGGAGTTAGGGAGGCAAGGAAACATTTTCTGTGCTTTGAACAGTGTTTAAATGTATCGGTTACCTCTCAGAAGATAGATACTGGCAGGAGAAGGACAAACAAGACAACAGTAAATGAAGAAAGATTGATGGCCACTGAGACCAGTGAGAGTTTTCTGTCTAAAAAATAACTTCCTTAGTTTTCTGAATAGTCGAGGAAAGAGTAGAAAAAAAAAAAAAAAGGTTGTTTTAATTCTCTCTTCTGATGTACTAACAAGCAGTTAAACATGCATGGAACTCAGTGTGCCTCAGAAAATGAGACAATAATGCTTGATTCAATAGTTTTTGGGGTCTGATTGTAATTCACTACCTATACAATGACACGGGTTTGCACTGCTTGTATGAAAATTGGTACCTTTTATACTGAAATGTCTTTCAACCCCATTTTGTGTTGCATGTTGTTATAGTACAAAGCAAAACACTGCAGTATATGTTTCAAGTATTTAAAGTATTCTCTGTCTTATAGTGCAGTGCATGTCATATCTTGATGTAATGGTGCACTTCAACATATGTATACTTGAATGTGCTTTTCATGTGAATATCTGTGACAAAGTCTGCACTATTGCAATTATTTATAGTTCCATTATACAAGTTTAAGTGTGTATTTGTGGAAATGACCAACCCAAAACCTTTTTATTCAAATGCAGGCAAAGAGGTGCTGTAAATACATCCTGTAAAGCATGTAAACTCAAGAGAGAGTCAGTGAAGTAGAAAACCTGAAGGCAGGAGGTGATGGGGACAAACAAGGTTTTTAAGTCATCTGGGTTTTGGTTTTGGCTTTTTGTTGTTTGTTTTTCTTAAAAAGAAGACATGTTAAAGCATGGAAACTGCTTAGTTTAACGCCTGAATTTTGTAGTGAGGTTAGAATCATGTGACCTTGCAGCTGGGAACTTTGGACACAGATGAAACTGAGTTGTGTGCAGTCATGCTTGAGGATGTGGGAGGAAGGAGAAGACAAGAAAATATGGCACCTGGTAAAGTTTAAATAGAATAAAATTGGGACTATGTTGGCATAACTTGGATAGTCATTGCAACTTTCCAACTGCATTCTTTTGATGTGTTCTCAGAGCCATCTGAATTGAACAGTAGGTGCTAAGTACTCTAAAATAATTTCGAATCCATGGGCATCCTTCTCAACCTGTTCTTGTGTTTAAATGATATCATACTTAGCCTTTTGTGCTTTCTCCTCCCTTTAGCACTGGTTACTGTCATCTTTCAGTATCACTTCTTGAGCTCTTCATCCTCTTTAGACTTCATCTCAATTATGGTGTAAGGTTGAGTTTGTTTCTGTAGTAATTTAGGAATGCTTTTTGTGATTGGATTGATGAGGGAAAGTTGAATTTTTATCTTTTTCACTCTGGAAAGTATAGCTACCTACTGTATACTTTTATTTTTGGTGATGAATAAAAATACAGACAGATGAAGGCAGTAACCTCCAATAAGAGAACTGGGACATTTTCAAGTACATTTGTGAAATTTGGCATAGCTAAACAGATAACTGTGGCTATCAATTGGCCACAAAAGTCAGGTTGAGAGAAGGATCAACAACAGAAAAGGACTTTGAGGTTTTTCTGTATTGTCATTTTCCAGGTAACTGTAACTGTTTAATAACACACATGCTGTGACCTCCTCAGTATCACAAATCTTAAAAGGAAAGCTTCATTAGGGTGCAAGGAGTGACTTTGGTACCTACTGAAATTCAAGGAGAAACAACTTTTGTTCTATATTTTTTAATTTGACAATCCCTTCTTTGGGACAGATTGAAGCGGGGGGGGGGGGGGGGGGGGGGGGAAAGGGAGCACAAAATGCGTATGGAACGGACGTACCAATGAAGCACATTATCACATGGTAGCACTTATAACTTTAGTTAGTTCTCGAAGGCTTATTATGTGTAATTGTGATAATAAATCATAGTAAATTTCCCAGCATTTAAAACAATTTTAAATATTGCACTTGTGAAAAGTCCTGCGGGAATTATTTAATGTTAAACTGAGGATTTTGGTATTTTTAATGAGCAGGGAGTAAGTTCAGAGTGCTTTGGCAGTATTTCAGTTTTTGTAGATTACTTGGATCTGCTAATTCATACAGCCCTTTGAGACCTTTTTGTGAAGATTAATGGCTTCCCTGAAGAATAACATTCCAAATGCTGGAGATCTGCAAGACTTTAGAGACCAGTGCTATTTCAAATTATGCCAGAGTTTACTAGATTAAACATTATCTATTGTTGGGAGAAGGACAGAAAATCACAAGAGGCATGGTAAAGATAAACCACCCATTTGTACTAATTTTATTTTCCCTATCTACACAAAATATATAAATTAAAGAATTTTTAGATAACTTTAATATTTAGAAATAACTAAGTGGGCGGGAAACATTTCAAAATAAAGCCTAAGAGGAACAACTTGCCCAAGAAGAGAAGCACTCCATACATCACTTGGAGGGTTATCTTACCTTCTATACATCTGGGAGTCTTCGTAACTTAGATATGAGGATTGAACCGGCAGTAGTCTTGAGCAGGCTGACAGACTGAGTGGTACAGGAGACAGTCTGAGCAAGAAACTGGGCGTGTGCTAACTTGGGTGAACTACTTTTGTTTTCTCACTTTTAGGAAATTTAATGATCTAGACTTCTTTGACCTCTGTGTCGAATCAGCATCTTTGCAGGAAGATTACCCCTTTGAACCTCAGCACAAATTATTATTCTCTACTACTCATAAACTAAGCACTCTTCCAATCCTTAATTTACTATTCAATAGACTGTGAATTGTTGGTGTGATCTTTAAATTCATCCACATTACTGTAATCATGCCTTGATCTGTACTCTTATCAATTCCAATCAGTCATCACTGTTGTCTTTGGAAAAATTGTGTAGTATAGTATAATGTCTGTTTTTTTGACATTCAGAGAATACCTGAACAATGCTTACAGGCATGTCTTCCAACATCTTTCAAAGTTTATATTCTTCACTTTTGCTGCTTATTGTCAAGGTTTTTAATATATCAAATTCTTCTGGTCTTCTACTTTGTGTATCATATTTAAGTTTTTAACTGAATCTTGCTGTGTGGTCATCTGTAAAGGTGGTTTATTTTTCATTTTTTGATTACTTAAGTTTTCCTGTGGAATACATATCAAGTACTTAATTTTATTCTAGTCTAATTTAGAATGAAGTTTGAAGAAGATAATAATCCTTCTTCTTTTTGCCTTTCTACCTGCTGATGATTTTTCTGTTGAGTCAAACCTCTTTGTGACTCCTAGCCCCTTTTTGTTTGTTTTAGGGTTTTTTTGTTGGTTCTGTCCTGTTTGGGGGAAGCTACAGATAAATTAAATTATTCTTTAGTTTACATGTGCTTCCTTTATGACTGATTTCTTCTCTCATTGTGAGGTCAGGCCAGTTCTGAGACAGGTATCATGCTGTCCTGCAGAGAAGGACAAGGAGCATGTGTACTTATGGCTCTAACAAGTGTAACCACCTTATTAAAATCAGAGTCAGGTTTATGAGGTTTCTGAGCACCTTAGCATCAATTTTGCACTGGGAGCTGGTCTTTGCTGTCCTTTCTGCCTTTGAAATTATTTAATTTTTTTATACTTTGGCACACTCATTGATGGATGCATGGACACTTATCAGTTTGAAAGTCATCTCTTCTACATAAGAGAGAGCCCTTTGCTGAGATGTGCTACATTTACTGAAATGAAGTCATATGAGGCTCTTTTCTCAGGTGCTGTCAGTAACTTTCATACTCTTTTAATTTAGAACTATGGTTTAACTTTTATCACCAAATTTAGAATTAAATTTTTGTGTTAACTTTGATTTTTGTGACCCACCTGTACCATCAGCAGAACCTTTCAGTTGAGTGAAGGATTTGAAAATAATGAACACAGTTTAAGCTTGATTTCAGATGGTAATTCACCATGAAATTCACATGTTTCCAAACGTTTTGCGAGTCTTAAATACCTGCTGCTTCCTGAGTGATTTGCTCCTTTGCTGAGCAGACTGACTGACAGTTCTTACCCTGAATGAAAGGTACAATCAGGGAGTATTTTTTTCTGGGTCAAGAGGCACTAGCTTTAATACAGTTCTCATTCCATGCTGTTATGAGCCCCACGAAGTGTTTTATACTTCTTATTGCATTTGAAAGTAATAGAATAGTGTTAGTAGAAGGTTATTGGATGATAAATGAAAGATCTTTCATTATAAAAATTGGATGTTCAAGGCATTTAGGAACTTCTGTGAATTAAATGACAAAAAAGGTATATGAGTTGAGAGATCTCAGCTGCTTATTCCGAGCAAATGGAAAAGCTTACAAAATTCAGATGATGAAATACCTGTTAACAAGGTAGTTTAGGCTGTATAGACCTTAGTTTTTGCTTTCTGAAGATTTCTACAAATTGTCTGTAAGGAGTATCATGCCTGTGTAATAGGGTTGTGTGTTTGGAGGGAAAGAATGTTTGATAAAGGCATTATAAAGCTTATTGATATGAAAGTTCTGCTTAATTTCATTAAAATGGAAGTCCTCCAAAGTCTTGTATCTGGAGACTTGCTCTTGCATTTGAAAGGTGCCTCCTGCTTTTGAAATGGTGACAAGGGCATTAAGAAGTAGAATAGTTTGTTCTGTCATTCAGTAGAGTGTGTAGGGAATATGCAGTCCTAAATCAATTGATCTCCTACTTATCATCTATAAACTCTATAAACACCAGAGATTGTTTGCAGTAAGCCAGTTCTGGTGTTAGTGATCCTTATAATTATATGACAAGTTTCATGGAATTGGCTTGTTTTTTTCCTTTTTTTCTGTTGGTTTAAGGCTTATTTTGTGTGACTGAGTATGTAACCAAACACATGAGAATCCTTTCTTATACCACAACCAATAAAAGCCCACAACCAGTAAAAGCAAGCTGCTATGGAGAGCAATGCAAAACCAGGGGAATGTTTTTTTCCCTGGTTTACAATCTATTATTTTAATTCTAAGTTTATGACTGTAGAACCAGGCAGCATTTCTGCGAGCAATTCACTTTAGCTAAGGACTCTTCACTGTGTTTGAAATTCAAACTTATGTTTTTCTGTTGAGAAGTCTTTCATGTTTTGATCATGTGCCTTTTGGCTCTTGCTTTTTTTGTTCTATTGATTCCCTTGGGGTTTACGTATTTCCTATTCTTTTCCCCCACATGAGTAAACATTTTTTACTTTCTTATGAGTTCATGTTATATTTTAACCTATGGGAGGGTTTGTTTGTGGGATTTTTTGGGTTGGGTGTGGTGTGTGGGGTATGAGTGTATTTTTTTTTGTTTTACCTTTCAAAGGTTGGAGGCTTTTGAGTTTTGTAAGGCTCTGTTGGTGTATTGATAAGTTTCATAAGGCCACTGAATATAAACCACAGCAGTTTTCCTTGGCACTACAGAAGTCAGTTTAATTATAGTTTGGAGCAGATAGCTAGAACATTGGTATGTTGTTAACCCTGTGACTTCTCAGAAAGCAATCCAGTCCCATGGCTCTATTGTAGCAGTGTTTCCTTAGGCTTAATTTGGCTTGAATAAAATGTCATGTAGCATGATAAGCTGTCATATGCTAATAAGTGGATATGTGAAAATTTATTTCACTTTTAACTCTAGTTTGTTTGTTTGTTTGTTTGTTTAACCATTTTCACTGACAGAACCTGCCTTTATAGAACTTGGATAAAAGTCCATTAGAACTTGGCAGTGTGACCTTTTCCTTCATTAATTGTTCTTTATATCACTGATGTTTAAATAACCTAGTAGTACAAAATATAATGTAATTTAGATTTTTACAGAAACATCACTTAATTTTTCATTTTTCTTATGAACTTCCATGCATTCAAGTTTTTAAATATGTTTAGAATAAGTGTTTTAAGCAGCTGTCGTTGGATTAAACAGTAAGAGCTAGACTGTATGCATTACAGTTAAGTAAATTAAATGGAATTTAGAATACTTCACTAATGGAAAAACGATCTAATTCTTGTTGAAAATTGAAGATATGCTTTCAGTAATGCCATGCTTTCACTTAACAACTTAGTGCCTTTCTGCTTACTCAAAAGGCAAAAACTCAATGACAAATGATGGAACTGCAGTCTCTTCTTCATCATGCCATTATCAGTATTTTATTCTAACACACTGACATTTCTTGCATGGTGCAATAACCTCAGTCAGCAGGAAATGCACAAAGTAAATAATTGCAACTTCTCCATTAGCATAGTATAGTTCAGTACACTACAAGCTAAATAAAATGAGAAGAATTAATGGAGTTTCAGGCGAAAGCCCCAGAGCAATAATCATTTGGGGATATTAAATTAACAAGTGATTGCATTAAAATGAAGTAAGTCAGGACTGTGACTTTACAATACTTATTGCTGTTTTTCTTATTCTTGGGGAATGAAGCTTGATTAGAAGATCTCCTACGACTCTGTAGTGTGATCTTAGTTATTTACCACCTGTAATTGTAACACTGACAGCAAAGTAATACTGTAATGCCAAAACTGTACCTAGGGCAAAATCTTAGTTTGGGCAAGAATATTTCAGGATTAGATACCCAGTAACTGCGATTATGTTTCCTAACTTCAGTGAGGTGACAGGTCCAAGTCATCTTTTTAGGCTAGCACAGGACAGGATGAGGTAGTCTCTGAAGATGTCTGCTGCTTTGAAATGAGATGTGGTTAGTGCTCTACCATGCATCTCTGAGCTGTAGTTCTCTGCAAAGGCAAGTAGCTCAGAGACACAAGAGGGCAGAAGCAATGCAGCCTACAGCTTCTCAAAAGCAGACGGAATGAGTCTCTGCTCGTGCCTTCTGCTGCACCAACATTGGGACTATGGACAGACTATTGGATGGATCATCTCTTCCATCTGGTTTAACACCACTGTTTAATAGAGGGAAATGTCCTGCATCCTTGCTACTAATAAAGCGGCATACCCAGATGACAAAATTTATTTTGTCAGACATTAAATTTCTGGGATTAATGAGCTGTTACTAGGAAATTTTTTTACAATTGAATTAGAGCTTCATTTCTCTTAGCAGGAGTTTGCAAGAGTAAGCAAGAAGAGGAGGAAAGAAATTGGGAAGGAAGGTGAAATAAACTTGTGTATGATAAGTAATATGATTCTGTTGACAGTATTCATACTTACTACTTTTATTTCCTGAAGAAAATGAGATTTATGAAATTATCTGATGTGTGTGAGAGTATGTATGTGTGTTTATTACTGCACTCAGTTTAGAAATCAGTGGCCACATAAAAATGAGATTAGAGAGAAAAGAGAGATCGTGTAAAGTGCACAAATAAGGAGAGATTGCTCTGTGATCCCACATTTATTGATGCTAGAGAATGTGTGATTAAGACATTTTTATTAATGTCAGAAAAGTTGAAAGGAACTAGAGTCAGCTTTCAGTCAACAATGAAATGGGTATTTGTAGGGAATGGGGCTTTGTAAATTACTCCTGAAAATGCTTTTGTTTTCACATGTTACATTCTTACTGAAATATTTCAATAATTGTATATTTATTTTTCAAATACTGGAACTTCTATAAGCTTTCTTTTTGATGTAGAACTTTAAAAGAAAGGAAACAATTTACTAAAATTCAGCAAGTAAAGGTGACCTACCTTGAAGAACTTTAACGGTTTCTGACCTGTACCCGTGTATGATTCTATTGATGTATTTTGATGAAAAGCATGACATGTTGGCTTTTTAGATTTTTGCCAGAACATATCAGGTTGGCCCATGCAAGGTTATTTTTTAAAAATCAGGTGTTTGTTTCATGTGCTAAATAAAAATTGTGCTGCTGTACTAGTCAAGTCCAATAATACCTCATGGTAGTTTAGTTTTCAGACTTTAAAAATAATTTCCATATGGTTCCCTTTAGTGTTTCATATCTAGGATGAAGAACTATTCAAAGATGCAGACTAAAATCTACAGTATGTGTGGTTGTATCTTGGATGCCTTCTTCAAACTTTACATCATTTCAGCTATAAATGTGCAAACAAGGAATGAGAAAGTGCAGGTTTCGGCACCATGCTATTTCTTGCATGTTCAACTGATCTAATTTCCAGTTACTTCAGGGACTGTAACTAGAATTTTCTGAAGCTTGCATCTTATATTTCATAGCTGTTGAAATGGATATATTTGGATTTATGTGCACTCATTTATGAAAATGATGTGGCTTCCTTTCCATACCTGCACATTGTGTAATATCCTTTAAATTTTATGTAGTAAGTAAAAACTGCAATAACAATATATGCCGAAACTTATAAAGACATATTTAATGGGTTTTGTATGTGTCATTGTGCTATAACATAAATGTAGTATCTATGCCACTAGTATTTTGTTTAATAAATTTGAATTCAATTATCTTGGTGGCTTTTTTTCAGATGCTAAAAGTAATTATTTTCATCTGCCTTTAGGGAATTTGAACTACTTGATTTTGTTTTGAACAAAAACAAAGGAAAGAAAAATAAGCCAAAGCTGATATGTTCTTCAAGCTGTTAGCCATTTAACAGTCTTCTGGTAGCAGTGAGCCAGGGAAGAAAAATTTGTATGCTCAAACTGAGGGTACAGTAACAGGCATGTGGCATGAAACATCTAGAACTGTCACCACTGCAGGGCTTCCCTGTTACAGACACTGACAACCAGAGCAGTAGGCTAACATTTCACGTGACAGGAAGATAGTGTGGGTACCGTAGCCCTGTTTCTTCCATGAATCTTGTGTTATATGTTCAGTGGCATGGACTTTGTATACAATAGCCATTAAGAAGGCCTTTTGTGGGATTAAAAGAGCAGACTGCTGCTGCAGAGATGAATGATGAAAATGTGTCTTAAGCGTGCGTTACATTCAAAGGCTTAAGAGAATAATGACCAAACCGCATCTGCTAAGGTCACGTAAAAGATGAAATTTCTGGGTTTGAATGATCCAAGCTGTGAAAAGCGCATGGAAAGTAATTACTTAACAGTGGATGATAAAGCTATGTACGATGACTATGAAGGGCCAGAGATTAAATGTTCTGACCAAAAAGGCACCAATTAAAGAAGGAAGAGAACATGAGTGTTCCTTAGAAATAGGCGTATTAATCGGTAATAACTCTACAAAAGTCACTGCTCTTACTCCAGACCTAGTTCTGCATCTGAAGAATTTCAAGATCTCTGGGGGATAAAGGTGGCAAAATCAGGTGTATGCTGTAGGATAATAAGAAGCTGGGAGATGACTGGTTAACAAAACACTTTTAAGCTGATTTTGTTCTCAGGTTGAAACTTGGTTTTCCAAGGAGGTGTGGGAAGAAGCTTTCATCTTTCTTCCTACCATTGACTTTTTATATGACTGATGATGTTCAGAAGGTTATAAAGTGATTTGGGTGGGGGTTTCAGGGTGGTTTTTTTGGTGTATCTATACTTATGGTTGCTTTCTATGGATTTTTAAGGCAGCCTTTCTCTTTATAGTAATGTCTGTTCAGAGTATGTAATCAGATATTGAAATTTTCAGTGTCACTATTTTTTTTCTGTAAGATTCAGATGAGTTAGGCTGCTGTTACAATTGTATAGATTAGGTGATAAAATTCACAGACACAAAAGCACTTGTGAACTGGTACTGTATACAAATACTTCTGCAAGACTAAAGGCCAACTTTTGAAAAAGTGATCATTACTAAATGTGTTAAAATATATATTTGTGCTTTAATGCTACTTGCATTGTTGACTTAAAGTAGTTTTTCAAATATTACTTCAGAAATTTTTCCACTCATCAGGATTAAGCAAACCAATGGACATCCTTATACACAAGTGAAATGCTGGGACTTCAACCCCAAGCCCCAAATTAAGGTTGACATATGGGTGATTCCCACAGCCCTGCACAAAGGGGGGGTAAGTTTACCTTTAGGCTTCCCTCCAGGGTGGTGCCGGCCTTGCAGACAGAGCCATCGGGTAAATGAGCCCCAGGTGTCTGCATTAAGTAACCCAAGGTCAGGTGTCCCACTGAGGGATAAAAGCTGGGACCCCTTGCAGGAGGGGCAGTGTCTGTCTGTGAGGTGGATGCACTGTGCAGAGTTCCCTGTTGGGGAGGGACCTCCCGCCTCTCTGGGACTGGGCTCCAGTCAGGTCTGGCTGTTGTAAACGTGGGCTGTGTAGAGATTCAGTGTGTGGCTTCCTTGGTCATATGTATTTGCTTTGTTGACTTGGTTGTCTCCTGTCCCTTCTATGGGAAACTGCATTTCACTGTTTATTCCCCCCATTGTTGGTTGTGTGGTGTCATTGTTGGGGTCAGTGGGATTGATGTTGATTATGTATAATCTGATTGACTTGTTTGTACCCCCAGCACTCGCCCATGTACTGACCTTTTTGTATCAAATACCATTTGGTTATTAGTCATCTTTATGCTGGCTGTGTCCTTTATGCTAGGCCTGATAACTGGCAAAACAACAAGTTTTCAGAATTTTTCCAGAATTTTGTTTCAAACTTTTTTTCCTGTTGCTCCTTTAGAAATGAGAACTGGTGAGGCAAGATGTGTATGCACCTTCAACATGGCCTGAGATAAGCTGGGAGTCACTGGTGATGATGAGCCTAAGGTCTGAACACCAGCTAGGGAATTGATTTTTTTGTAGTGAAAGTGAATGATGTTTTTGTTGAGCTGATGTTACACTTATCTATAGTTAAAAATCCTAAGTACCTGCAAAATTGTTCCAAGGAGTGGAATGTCATTTTGAAACAATGTCTCTTCAGTAAGCATGAAGAACATAGCTTGTGGAATGTAGCTTTCTGGCCAAGTATGAAAGCTAAAGGTAGTAGAAACTTTCTGTCAAGAAAGGATTTTTTTAATAAATTGGATTTTTTTTTTCTTTTTTTTGAGTTACAGTTCAATAGTCACTGTAAACCACGTTGCTGAAATGTGTAGTTTTAAGTCTTAGTATTTAGTTTTTCATGCTTATGTGTATAAGTGAAAACATTTTCCAGAAGTTTTGTGTGTAGACTTGAGTCACTCCTAGAGTCCTTAAGTAACATTGTGTGGTGTTCTTTAAGCACCCTTTTGTTATAGTAGTCGTTTTGTTGTTGTTGGCAAGATGGTTCAAATATTGCAAGAATTAGGAGCAACATGCAGCAATTTGATATTTTGTCTTTGGGCTATTGGTATTTTAGTATGAGACCTGGTTTGCAGAAGCCCTAAGTCATTGAATCATCACTGGATTTCTGTCATATTGCATGAATCAGGCAGTGATAGATCTCATGTGTTCTTTAGTCTTACTGAAGTGAATGTTTATTTTCAAGAGATACTACTGGTAACTGTTTCTTAACATGATTATATCACTTCAGCATGGTCATGAGAAAATTAAGGATGTGTTTAGGTGGAAATCAGCTCTAAAATAGACCATCTAGATTTACTAAACGTTGCCCTTGATACTACATTTAGGGAGCATATGAACTGCAGTCTAGTAGTGTTGCTCCAGCAACACTGGAACAGTTTGTGGACAGCTTCTTCCTTTAAAAAATGTAGCACAGATTGCCAGTGACAAATTCTGCATAACAGCGAACTGCCCTCCTTCCTTTTTATTTTTGCTACAAAGCCCTGGGACTAGTCTATCCAAGCCTATTTGTTTGCTTTTAATGGTGCTGCTGTTAATGGCTGTAAGGGACAGGTATGTATTTTATTTCTGAATAAATGAAATTACTTGTCTTTGTCTTTTTGATGTCTAAATTGACAGTCTGCACCGGAGAAGAATAGAGTGTTAAATGGAAAAATGGGCCATCCTGTGTACTGAAATGAGCTTTACATAAGGAACTTCTCAGCTAGCCTGATGCCTGCATCTCCACCCACACTACCTCCTCGATTACTTTTGTGACAGGATAGATGTACAGTCTCTTGAACAAAGTGCAAACATGTGTGCGTGCACTTCTGTCCAGAAAGGCCCCCTGCCATCTCATGACACAAAGTTCCACTCATGATAAAGGCTTTGTTCAGTGCTGAGTGATATCTGGCAGTGCTCCACTTTATGCTGAAGAAAAAAAACAATCATTTTGTAGTTGGAAGTCATCTTCTCTAGTATCTCTGTAGGCTATCCAGGGTCTGTATTTTGCAGAGTACAGTGCTATATCAATAACAAATTTAGCCTATGTAAATCACGCCAGAATTATTAGTTTATGTAACTAATATAAGTCAAGTCTCTTCTTATTTAAATATGTGAACCGATATTTTCAGTAATGTGTTTGAGGTCAGCACTGGCTTCTTTTAGAAAGTATGGTAAGTTGATATAATCGGTGTTTTCAATACCTGGCAGGATTATCAACCACTATTGCTGGTCAGTTCCATGAAATAGGCCTGCTGGGGACTGTGGAATGCATTGGCTATTTCTACTGTGGTGAGGTTGACAGTATGACCTGATATAACTAATTTTATGTAAAGGCTTGTTTGGTTAGAGAATGCTTGTTTGGTTAGAGAGCACTTGTTTAAAGGGAATAAAAAAACCACAACTGAGTGTTCAACCCTATGTTGAGAATGCAAGTACACTAAATTGAATTTCATAACTCTGTGTGATAATTACGAGCAAATTACCATTCTTCAGAGTAATTTTTGACAAAAGGATAATGACCTTAACTCAGTACAGAACATTTAGGCTGTTCTCTATTGACAGAAAATCAATTAGATTCTTGAATTACTTTTGTGCAGCTTCTTAATTATGATGTGTGCAACAAAACTAGGTGGTGTACTGGATTGTGTGGTACAATGATGCCTTCATGGCAATGGTAAATGTTATAGTTGGACAAACTCATGTTTGTATCTTGGGAGAGTTTGTCCTGTGAATGGCAACTGTTGCCGAAATCCGGAAACGTGAGGATTCCTGGGGTAATAGACAACAGTTTAAAGCAGTGTCTCCATCTCCTGCCTGGTGCAAAACCAAGTGGACCAAGGGCAAGCCAGCCCCAAGCGATGCCTGGATACCTTGGGGTGCTGCCTCTGGCCAAAGAGGCCATGGGGAGCAGTAGGGGTGTGCATGTAGGCACAGACAGCGGTAGGTACCTATCACCTCTCCTCCTCTTTCTGGCCTTGAAGAGTAAATATATAGCTTGGAGGGGCAGAGATGACTTTTTCTTTTGTTAGAGTAACAATTGCTGGAACTATGGCAGTGCTTGTAACTCTGTTACCATTGCACAAACCTACTCCTGCAGTTTCAACAGCTGTATTATGTAAATTGTGTTTAAATCTTTACTTTAAAAATAATTTTTATTGGTGGTTATTTTCCATGGGGATTTTGTTGCTTTCTCACAGAAGAAAATTGGGAGTATAGAGGAGAGTTTCTCCTTAGAAACTAGGCTTAAAGATTATTTTTTTCTTTACAGTAGTATAGTTGTGCCTTCTTTTTCTGTTTCTTCAGCACCAGTGTTTTTATGACCTTAAGAATGGAGCCAGGAAGCTAAGTTTCTGATATAGCAAAGCTTATTTCAAGTCTAGGTACGTTCCTTTGTGCTGTCGTTGGTGATAGACTACCCTACAAACAGTTATGGTTTAAAAATTGCATCTCTGTCCTGCTTTAAATGCCATCTGTATCTTCTGTATCCTCTCTTCTGTAGCTCATCTTTTCTGGGTGGAATGACCACACATGAATTGAATTGTCTTGAATTCTGAAATGTTATTATCGCATTTTTCAATTTTCTTCTTGTGTTTTATTCAATCAGGCCAATTCCCTTTTTCTTTTCATAGCCATTCCATCTGATAAGCAAATTATAGCAGGTGATATCATTGATTTCAAAGTACAGTGTTTTAACCAGCGTACATGGCACAGCAGTCTGCACCTGTAGAAGTGCAGGAGATGCAGTGCCTGCTCACAGGTTAGCTTGCAAAATACAAATTGTATATTGATCAGATCTAAATCCTGACAGAATAACAGGTGAATTTGTATTACTTTTCTCATAAGAAAATAGCTTATATACTGATCCTATATTTTCATTTCTAGCAGCATCTCTCTCCTCCCCTCCCCCTCTCTTCTTTTTTTTGAAAAAATGTTCATTAGTGCTGGCAAAATTTTTGATCAAAACCCAGGTTTCAAGGCTTTATTTTTTCACCTTGAAAATCTGGAGTCCCAGTCTAAAGGTAGCAGGAGATGTAATGCTGGGGAGGTAAGGCAGGGCAGAAATAATTTGGTTCATACAAGATGGATTTTTTGCCGTATTTTAGGGAAGCTTTTGAATTTGCTGTCATGTCCAGAAGCAAGCATTTTTATCATGCTGTTACTCTTACCCAGTTGTCAGTATCAATTCTTTCAGTGTAGAAGCTTGGTAGTTTTCAGTGCATGTACAGTTTGGTATTATTAGAGCTGAGTCACTTTAAATATATTTGTTATTTTGCTTCCTTTTAAATTGTAAAATGAAATTCTTTCCTCTTAGTCCTTGCGCAAGTGTCTGAGTTGAGGATAAATGTGTGATAAAGACTGAGAAATGCTGTAGTTAAATAACAAGTATTTATAGTGACCACAACTTATAGGTTTAATTTGGGAGACTCTAAATTAATGAGCTGAAAAATGTCACTTCAGTCAATACTGAGAAGATAATCAGTCTTTTCTTTGCTTTCTGTTTAAATTTTGTTTAAATCCATAACTCTCAGCTGAGAGTAAGAATTTGTTGTATGCGGAGGCTCAAGATTATTTTTTTTATATATAAACATGTATAAACCATTACACACTCTTGAAATAGTTTTAACATTAAAATGAATGCTAGGGTTGTGTGTTTGGCTTGTATTAGTCACACCTATTATAAATCTTTCTACTGTGGCAGAAGATTATTTCAATTAAAGAAACACTTTCAGAGTTTCAAATTTATTTATTTATTTATTTTTTTAAAAAAGATGCATTTACCTCTGTGTCACTAATGTGTAGCTATTAGCATCCTGTAGTTAATAGCAACAAGTCAGCACTGGATATTTTGTAAGCATTGTATTATGATATAGTAGTGAAGGATAGTCAATAAAAGGGCAGCAAACACTCACACATAATGTTTTAGCCTTAAGAGAGCAAGTGCAAGTTGAGGTAGAAATTCAGTTTTCATCATTGGCGCTGATTTGCCATTAGTCTTGAATCTGTTAGTCTGAGAATCAATTTAATTTACACTTAAGGATTTCTCCTGTTTTGTAATCTCTAACTTCAATCACAGGAATTGAATAATTACAGTTCTTTGAGTCAAAGGCTGAGGATTTTCCCTGCTGTACTTCCTGGAGCTGTTTTTGCATCTGTCTCTCCCAATAGATATTTATGAATATTATGTTTCCTTTTTTTTTTGCGGGGTGGGGGTAGGGGAGTGGGTTTCTTATGAATGGAATATAAAAGCTCAGTGATGAGATACCAGTGTGGACCTATGCAATATTCTAAATACCATCTCATTTCAAGATGTGTGACTAAAACATGCTTAAAGACTTGTTCTCTAGGTTCCCCTTAGAATTGCATCTGAATGGGCTCTTAGAAGTGTCAGCACCTTTTTAGAGTCTGTCAAGTAACTAGTAACTCGATCAAATAATAAAGTACCTGCATTTTCTTTAAAAGTGTATTTCAGAGTTTTGTGGAGAATTCATTGCAGAAGTTTTATTGTTAGTGTACTGTGGCCACCTTTGAAAAGGATAGTGTTCTGATTATAAATGAAATCAGTCTGAGCAAAGTAGAATGTTCTTTTACAACTCAATGAATTCTTTTTTTAAGTATTCTTACATAAGTTTGATTTCCACTAATCATCAGCTGAAATGTCGTATTGGCAGGAAAGATATGCTTATTGCTGTCTTTTCTGAAAATGAAACTCCACAAAAGAAGATTAAAACACTGATTTTTTGCAAAATTATATCTACATATGTCTGCAACTGTAAGCAGATTAGCAAATCACCTATAGAATATATTACATTTCTTAATGAGTACTTTTTTAATAAATCCATGTTCAGTCATGTTATAGACCTTAGGGATCACTTAGTATTTTTATTAAGTGCCAACTTTTAAAATCCATTCATTCAGTCCTGCAATCGTTAAAACCGTTAAGCAAAGTATATTTGTGACTGTGAATAGAAATTTCACTAATGAAGTAATTTAATGTAAAGGATATGCAAAGGTAGCAAGTTTCAGATAACGTGTCCTTTTATGATTCCACAGCTTTGCTGCTTTTAATCATGAAATGGGTCAGAAGAAAAGGAGCAAATCAGTCTCTTAGGAAATTTGTTTTAAATCATGAACTTCGTGTACTTTATGAAATAAAGAGTTTAAAATAAGTACCACATTGAATGCATCAAAATGGCACACAAGTGATTTAAAAGACCTTCAGTTATTTCATTTCCTCTTTTTATCCTTTAATAGACCATTTATGTGTCTTCCACTACTTATCATCAAAGGGATGGCTTCCTCATAGTAATATAATGCTTGTTTAACAGGAAATTGAATGTAACCTATCAAAATGTAGACCTATGCTAACATTTATTAACTGTGCTATTTGGACAGTTTGAAAGCTTTTAATGTTATTTTTGCAGAGATGTGCTGTCCTCATCCAGCATTCATGAAGGCTTTATATAATAAAATTCAGAAGTGCGAAAAGATGACATTGTGGTGATGCTTTCTATTTTTTCCTGTATTCCATTTGAACGGTTAAGCTTACAGAATCACTTGTCACAAAGCTTATTATCAAAGGTTCTTTTATTATGCAAGGAGCATTCATAATATGTTACATGGCTGAACAGTATGTGTATGAGAGCCTCACTGATTCCCATTTGAGTGGGAAAACCCAGTAAACCTGAATGACTGAATTCGGGGGGGATTGGTAAGGAGACAGACACAGTAACAAACCAAAGCAGTATGTGTGTTATCCTTATTTCACTTACGGACAGGTGGTGGTCTCACTAATACAGCAGTACTTAATTATAGTGTGTGCGAGAGCTGTCTTTTGTGTTCCTGTACAGGCTGTTAATGTTACCCTTTAAGACACTGGTTCCTGCAAGTGTGAGGAGTCTGCATGTGACTGTTAAATCCTGGTCACTGAAGGAGTACTTGGGGAGAAATTAGTCTAAGTTCTGTGTTCGTCGAAGCGTAGGTAATATGGATAAGAAAGCAAGACAAATTTACCTTGCACTGTGTGTGGACTCATTGCAGGGCATTAATTTTTTAGAGGCATTTTGGAAGTGCTCCAGTGATTCTGTAAGGAGATAACATACATCCCTTATTTAGTGTCTAGCACTTCTTCATACAAATATGTAAAATTTGTATTTCTTAAAACTAATAAATTTGAGGGCTGTGCGTGATACCCTGCTTAAATCTTCCATGTATTACAGCGTTGTTAAGAAGGAAGTAAAGTTCATCATTGAATGGGTGTCTGAATTTTAAGGTGTAACGACTGCAGATGGTGGCTTGGAAAGATTTTGTTTTTCTTGATTACTAGAATGAAATATTTTATTTCAAGGTGCTTTTAATGTTGTCTTTAGTCCATTAAGTAGATAGCCTGTTTTAAGAAAGCACGGAGAAATAATAAAGAGCAGATGTGCATGCAATAAAATTAATAATACTTACCTGTGTAAGAAAATAACAATGTTTATAATCTTCCATTTTTATCCAGTTTATGTAGCCAATGCAATTATTGCTATCAAAAGGCCCTCTGTTGTGGCCAGGATGATGTTATTGAATCACAGAATAATTTAGGCTAGAAAGCACTGTAAGAGGTTGTCCAGTCCAACCTGTTCTAGAAGATCTAGATTTAGAGTTGAATCAGGTTGCTCAGGTTCCTTCTTTACAAAACGCATATAAAAATGAGCTGTGACATATAAAAGTCTCTTTCAGTCAGGAGATTGGAAACTGTACTGTCTACAGGTTATTGGAAGTTTTATACTGCATTGCTTATTGGGTACAAAAATAAAATCCTGATGCCTGCACTAGCTATAGTTATGCACCTTGTTGGCTATACTCTGGTATGAAATGTAAATAGTTTTGAGATCGCAAAGTGTAAATGTTGTAGTATTTAATATTACTAAATATTAAAAACCCACTGAAACAATTACTTTTTGTTACATTTCCAGTGTGGGTTTTTTTCTCCAATACTAGATTCCAGTAAATTTCTCTTCTCTTGCATGAGAATATGGGAGGTGGGTGCGTGCCCTCGTCTTTGCCCTCTGAAACAGCAGGATTCGTTGTGGGCTGAAGCTAGCAATGCTGGAAGGGCAGAAATTGTACAACTGCGGAGTTTACTTTCTCCAGAACTTACATCCTTTTCACCTTTCCACCATGGTAATGAAATGCACAGGTTTTTTTATTTCTTCTATTGATTGTATTGCATTGATGCCAAGAACTGCACTATCAGAAGAAGAGAATACAACCCTATTTGTTTAATGGAAAAAGAATGGAATGGTTACTATGACTAGACAATGCTCTCAACTTTAAGATGCTCAGAGAGAAGTACATTGACTAAAGCTGTCCAAAATTAGAACTGCCATTTTCTGGGAAGTCCCAAAATAGCAAAATTAAAGGAGGAAATTGCCATGGAACCACAATTTCAAAATATTGCTTAAAAATGTGAAAAAAATTATTTTTCCTATTTTTTCCCCTAAATTTTCCTAAATTCATAAGTTTTCCTGGCATTTTTCCTAGACATTACCTGCTTACCATGTGATACTGAAATTTACTATTTTTTTGAATAAAAGTTTGTTTAACTAAAAGTGGAAACTCTGGGAACTGGTGGGTAGTATGTGCAGAAATCTTCTCCTGGAACGTATCCTTAACTTTGTAATTTCCAGCTCTGTTTGCAGTGAGCAATGAAATCAGAAAGAGAAGATGTCCCTATTAGGTACCTCTTAGCCTTGAGTTTTGTGCTTCCTGTCTGATCAGCGTAATATTTCTGGCATAAATTATATATTCATAAGAAAATTAGGAAGACATAGTTTAGAAAAATCAGTTCTCTGCAGTTTTATAACATTTCATCAAAATAAGAGATTCTGCCTCATGAGTAATCCTAACTTCTGCAAGGGTATGAAGATAGTCAGTAGCATCTTTTTGTGGGGGATTTCCCGAGCGTTAACTAAGAATGAAAGCATTACTTCTGGAGATGTGAAGCTGGGACACCATTAGATGACTTTCCTGAATTCATATGTGAAAGCTGTGGTTCACATGTGGTGGCAATAAGCAGCTCTTGACACTTACAGACTGACTGGACTGCAGTCCATTACTTTGCTAAGAGCTGCTCATGTAACATCTGTGTGTGAGAGAGAGTGTTCCTATGGATCTCTAAAAGTAAAGAGTAAAATAAAAATTTGAAAACTGTTGACTGTTGAGCATACAAAGAGACCTTTCTTATTCTAGACTCCATCATCCATGGTTTAAATATTTTAACAGGTTAAGTATTTTAAGGCATTCTTTGAATACTTTCTTATGAACTCTTGAAGGCTTCAGTCTGAAATCTCTTTTCCTTAATACAGGATCAGCCAACTTCTCACTGTTGGTGGAGACAGAATTGCCAGTTTGAGAATTAGCCACTGAAACATTTAGTTGTTGCTTGCTCTTTGCAGGGTTACTGCAAAACTAATTGCACTTAACTATGTACTACCCAAGGGGCAGTAATTAATACAACTGCATAAATACATATGATGGCAAAAGAATTGTTATGTAGAACTCTGACCCACTTCTTCGTATCTGTTCATAAAAATAGATTAGGATCAATGAAAATGAAGGATGGAAACGAGAGAACAGCAAATGATTTAAGTAGGAAACCCAGGAAAGAACAGAATTTTACAGTTGAACGTACTTGTAATACCCCCTTTTCAGCAAGACCATAATGAAAATCAGTACAAAGGATAAAAGGCCTTCTCAAAGTGGGACGAATGTTAAAAGGTGTAAAGAAAGCAAGACTTAATGACTTGCTCACCCAAGTTGTTTGGGACAGAAGCTCTGTCTGTCAGTAAGTTGTTCAGGGCCTGAAACACTCAGTAAAAAGTAATACTGATGTAAAAATCATCTAATAGTACAAAATAGAAGATGGTCTGAGGTCATTGCAAGATCTTAAGGGATTAGATCATGCTAGTAGAGAAAGCAAAATTCAACTGGAGTTTTCTGAATTAGAAAAACCTGCAAGTAAGGTTAAGTGAAAGAAGGAATAGCACTCTTTGGAAGCTATTGAAGCTTCACTGCTTTAATTAAGAGACAATTGCATTTAATGTTTGTAGGAATGGGATGGGGTAACTGAAGCATTTGTTATGAAGGATGGAGTCCCTGACCCAAGAAATAACTTTAATTTCTTCAGCCTTTACCTAAATTTGTGCTGAAAGAGAGCAAGATATTAGATGTGAGGAACTGCTTGTAACGGAATATCACTCCTTGTGCTGGGAAATCTATGTTTTCCCTTAGGTACCTTTTGATAAGTCTCAAAGCTGGGGTAGAAGGCCATCCATTTTAAAGTGCGGTTGAGTTTGGATGTGTCAGTAATGAAGAGTCTCTAATGAAGTGCAACAGTTAATTCCATTTATATGTCTGTATGAATTGCTGATGTAGATGTTAATAGAAAACACAAAGCTCAGTGTATAGAAAGCATTCATAGGAGATAACCATGCTGCCTTCCTGGGTGAGAAAGATGACTTAAAATGTGAATTATTAATAAAGTATGAACTGCTCAGTCAAGCACAACTCTCGTTTGCATCTCTACTGCTAATGAGGTATTTGCAGTTTCAGATGAAGAGAAAGTAGTCAGAAAGCCACCAGGAGGGAGTATATTCCTTGAGAGTGCTGGGGGGTATTTTATCTAGGCTACACAATTCTGTGTGCTGCTAAGCTGAAGGTTTGTGTGGATGGAGTGCCTTTGGGTGATCAGGGGGAGCATCCTGGAAACAGCAGGGCAGGAGAAAGGTTCCCTAAGAATGCAGTGGGTTGTGACGGCATTGTTTTTTCTGTATTCTAGTCAGAAATGTTTTGTATAAAATAAAATCTCTTAACAAAATACAGTATCATTGAAGACTGGATATAAACCTTCTTTGTATCAGAAGCTGTCTAAATAGTAGGCAAATACAGATGTGTAATTTAATATAGGTTGTGCTTAGAAGAAAAGATATAGTTAATCTAAAGAGGGATTTTCTGCAGCAATATTTTATTTGTAACAGAGGAAGAAAATGATGTATTAAACACCCTTCTTAAAACAAGAAGTTAAAAATACCTACTTTCCACCACCCCCCAAGTTGTCTTTTCATCTGCAGCCTTTTTAGGCATAGCAGCCATGCAATTAATTGAAGCTCACTAGGAGCCTGTAATGAAAAGTCTAACATCATGTAGCTGCTTTCATTAATAATATTATTGTCTTTTGTCAACTTTAATAGCAATTGGGTTTATCCAGCTGGAAAAAGTTAGACAAAGACAGATAGACAGGCAAGCCTGTTTACTGTCAACTGACTTAAAAAGAAATGCAGCTTTGCTTTTTAAATACATCAAACCTGACATGTTATTCACTTTTTGGGTTCACTTTAAGAACTTTGCATGTGGATGCTGTTTGGTTAATGGAATGAAAAGGTAGTTGTGGAGGACTGTGGTTGTGACTTAATGGGAACTACTGTTTTTTCTTGCTGGAAATATAAATACTTTGGCAACCTAAAAGAGCTAGAAATTGAAGGGAAAAATGAAATCACGATTAGTATCTATCAAAGTCTTTAAGCCAGCATTGTATTATTTTACTGGGTTAATGATTCTGTAAAATGTATCTCTCCAACAGGACTTTGAACTACATGCTGTTAATTAGTGTGTTAATATGGTTCTAATTTTGTAGCTGTGAAGGGCTAAATAATGTCAACACATATGTCACTGCATCCCTTGACAATCAAAACTTCCCAATGAAGCGTATTTATGAGTTACTGGTGGATGAGGAGTGCTGGTTAAGCACTGATCGATGGAGCAAAAACAATCCATCATTATTATGCCACAAACAGACATTGTGTTATTGAAAGTCCTAGTTACCTTTATTTTCCCATGCTGAAAACGTACTGTAAGTTATCTTAACATTAATTATTCAGTAATATGCTACTGAAAATGTACTCTGCAATCACCCTTGTGTGTTTCATCATTGTGGTTTTGTGCTTCATTAAATAGTAATTGACTGGAAGTAAATGATCATCAGGTGTCAATCTCCACGAGATGCATTGGTTTGCTATTCACTGCCAGATTAGAAACTGATTGGAAATTATTTTCATTATTTCTTCATTCTTTTGGCTTATAGCAGGCTGATTAAGTTAAATGATAGCTGTTTAATAGCAGCGTTTAGTTATAATCTGGAAAGTAACAAGGGAGTGATTGCTTTATTGATGGCTACAGTGTGGTGGCTAGTATAACAATGTTGATAGAAACATAAAAATATGGTTCTGTTTCCTTATGTTCAATATTTTATGTAAGTGATGTTTATATATGGGACGGGGGTAATACATGCTCTTCTCAGATTGCTGGCAGTGGTGGTGAGCAATTTCAGCTCTTCAAAGGGAAAGAAGATTCTTGAAAGCAGCCTGCCTTCTCCAAGTGGGTTCAGCTCATTAAACGTGAGCTTGTATGGCACAGTTTCTCCGTAGCACTTGTGGGCACAAAGCAGAGGCAGATACCAGTGATCTGAATAATCATAACGTCTTTGGTGAAAATTAATACTAATTCAACAGTGCTGGTGATCTGGAGACAGACACACTGATGGACCGGTATTATTTTGAGGTAAAGCAGTAGAATGTGCATCAAACAAATGAACTAAAATAGCTCCGGATGGGATCTTGTCGGTTGTATCTAGAATGACACATCCCTGTGACTGGTGAATTTTAACTCTTTGAGGTCAAGGAGGTGGTCCTGACCCATTTAATTGTCTGCATTTAGATATATGTCTGCATTATTAGGAAAATGGTGGGTTTATTATCGTTTTTTAAAAAACTGTTAGTGTTTCCTTTTGGAAAAACATTATACCAAGAATTCTTAGGTGGTTAATTCTGTCAAGATACCTATTTCAGGAGGGAGAGGTGAGAAGTTGGAGGTGATATTTGACATCCGGAGTGTTCCTGAAACTCTCTTCTGCCAGCAGCATTAATGATAAATTACTCTAGCAGTACTGAAAGTCTGCTACATGTTTGTGAAGGAAGGATGAAGCAAAGCTGGGCCATGTAGTATATAATTTGACATTAATTAGGGTTTAATTAGGCATTTTTGAGTTGTGCAGTATAGAGGATAACCAGGAGTCATGAAGACCTGTTTGTCTCTTGCACACTGGGCAGATGTTTTGTGCACTTAAGGAAGGGGTTGTTGAAAGGTTTCCTTTTAACAATTGATAGTTCTACAGTGCCTGGACAGAATTAGTGCCTTGCTTGTTGCATTCATACTTAGGCAAGAAATCGACCTGAAATTGGTGCAACTACTCTTTTATAAGTCGTGCTTCCACTGCTTTTGAGTTCAGTCTTCAGTAGCTTTTTTTGGTCTCATAATTTACTTGGGTTTGAGTGCATAGTCTGTGAAATTGGTAGAGAGTAAAAAACCCACAGATTCTTGTCTCTGTGGAGCTGTGACAACTGTCACTATGTTACCTCTAAGTAGAGATAATTCACAGTTCAAAATATGCAAATGATCACTGTTACTTTCCAAATGGGCACAGTGGCAGCTGACAACATTTTTTTTTCTTGCTCACTGAATAGTTTTCAAACATGTCATAGTAAAAAAAATTAACGTTCGTTAATGGTATGGCGAGTGAAATGGCATTGACTAGGAAGCAATAGGGACTGTGAGATTGTCACTGGAGTATATAATGCTGGCTGTCTTGTGTTAATACGTATTGAGAGGAGTACCAAAAAATTACAATATTTGACCCAGTGGAGGTGTACAGTAGAGATAAAATCTGAAAGAATTGATGAAGCTGATGTCCATCCTGATAAAGGTAGTGTGGTGGTTTGTTTTTGGTTTTTTTTTTTTTTTCCAGCATTACTCAGCTTTAGGATTGCACTAAAGGAAGGATGTCTCGGCTCCAAAAGCATACAGTGCTAGGTGTGCGTTTGTCTTGGCATTGATTTGGTTTTTCAGTGTAGTATGTTGCCTATAGTAAATGTGAATTGTATTTGAAAAATAACATAACAATGACCAAGTTTTGGAAAACAAAAATGTATACTTGGGTTTTTGCTTGAGAGTTAAGAGTATATACTAAATTCTGATAGCTGTGTTGTACTATCCACAGTACCTCATTGGGAAATCCCTTATTTTCATCTGAATAGGTGTATTACAAGCAAATGTTAATCTTTACACTGTTGATATTCATCCTTTTTATCTAGTACTGCTCTTAAGAAAAACAGTGAAAATAATAGGCTGTTATGGTTAAGAACAACCCAATCAGAGTTTTTATTTGATACTTGATTACAGTAATATCACATGAATACACAGAAATAAAAACATTTGTGATTCTTCTCTTTTGGAATATTGGAAAGAGCACTAAAGATTATCTATGTGTGGCCTTAATGTAGGAGTTTGCTTTTGGCAGCTCCTGTGCAATGCAAACTATTTCACTTCCTTCAAAATACATGCTCCATATTTAGTTGATGCCCAGTTTTAAGACCACATGCACAGCAGGTAAGTACTCAGTGGGAGTGCATGTCAGTTGGAGTTGTGCTTGAATATTCTGTGATGGTGAGTGTTTTGTCAAGTTGGGTCCTATGGCTCCTGACTTAGACACTTTTAAACCTTTTTGAAACTGTTTTAAAATGTAAATAGTTTTGTTCACAAGATTGGACTGAGGATATTAATTACTAGCTTTGATGGACTTCAGTGCTGTTAGTAAAAAGCTCTGTGAAAAATAAACCAAACCCACAACTGAAGGCATGAATTTTGTCTTCGCTGTAAGGTGCCACTGGATTTTATTAATAGGACCTAAAAATAATAATAGTAGTAACCTGCATGCCTGGCAGCATAAGGCCGCAGATTAAATACTGATTAATTGCTCAATGATTGAGGAGTGTCCACCTTGAAGAACCATGTGGTCATGTTATTGAAAGCTCTCAGGAGGTACATAAAACTTGAAAGGAGGTTGTGGGCACATTTATCTTTTGATGCTCAATTTGGCCCCTTTAGTAATCTCAAACTGAGATTGTTTTGAGTTCAATTTTTGTTCTTCTTTGCACTTTGCAATATGAATCGTTGTTCTACTTTCAGATTTCACACCGCAATGACAAGGTATTAGAAAATGGGAGTTAACCTAGCAGAGAACAGTTATGTGTTATTTCATAGATATATGTTGCCTCAACATAAGAGGATTCTCTACTAAGGATTGTTTTTTTTTTCTTAGACCTTGATGACTTTTTTTTACGTGTTATCAAGATAATGTGTTTAATACCATGTTTAATACAGTGTTGCTACTGTTAGAGATGACTCCATGCAGGATATCCATTGACTTTTCGTTCTCTGCACTATATAAAAACACACTAGTGACAGCCCCTGTATTGCTGTAGTTATGTGTTCATGTTTTGATACTCACTGTGCCTAATGTATATGTTTCTAAAATTCTGTTGTGAAATGTAGTATCTAGACAGCAGTGTTCCAGGTTGCTGCTGGACAAGTGTTGTGGGTATGAATGTGTACTTAGACTGATACTAGAAGACCCTTCTAAGCAAAAATACCCATGCATGGCATGTGTGACCAAACTGACTTAGTTCTAAGTATTCCTGCATAACACCCTTCCAAATTATTTAAAGGGTATAGTGAATGGTTCAGAGGTGCACTGAACTGCTAAAAGTAATTTCTGTAATTGTAGCTACTGATCCATAGCATTTATTGATGTACTTTGCTGATTTTTTTCTTCATATCAGCAAGTCCGGGTGATGAATCAACTATCTGAATTCACAGCTGTCAACTCAAAATAGTTAGAGTTTTTTTGTAGAGGTTGACAAAAATAATTTATATGACAAAAATAGAAAGAGCTTATGCTATGTTTCTCTTTGGGGGACGCATTTTATCGTTTTTTTTCTTATGTACATCTTAGCTACATCTTTATACATCCCATTTAACAAACAAGTGAAAATACTACTAGTGTTTTCCTAGCCACGTTAACAAATGTTCAAAGGAGATGATTATTGCACTTCTGTTGATACTATGTAGTCTGAACTCATCAGTGTTTCACATTTTACTGTTTCTGGCACCTTAACGTAAAGGCTGAGATTTTCAGTAAAATCAATACAGACTGAAATACCAAATCTGTCTTAATAATAAAACAAGTTTATCGCACCAGTACAGTTCTTTCACCAATGTATTTTTTAACATTTTGCTCTTCTCAAATCGAGGCTGAAACTGGAAAAAAAAAAAAAAAATTATTTCCGAAAGATTTCTAGAAGTTGTTCTTGTCATTCCCTGAAATGCCTTTAAAATAGAATGCATCAGTATCTCATATAAACAAGTGTTTATTTAGTTCAAAGAACTCTTCAGAAGGCGAGGATGGTGAGAGCATAACAGTAATGATTAAAATACATACAAGTTACTTAACTGAAACCTACAGATGCTTTTAATCTAATATTTTCCAAATTTTTTGTGAAATCATCAAAAAGTTTTAATCCCAGTTGAAAGCAAAAATACTTGGGGGTTGCAGACTTTTTTAAAAATATGGGGAGATAACACTAAATGCTAATTTAGACTTTTATGTATGGAATTACAGCAGATCTTTGTTTTATAAGGTTGCACGGTAAGACTCTGTCATCTACTGTTTTTCCACTTCTGTGTCCCACTCGGGACAGGACATAAAGGGAAGTTAAGATCCTGATGGGAGTAAAGATGGTAAGTGGGCGAGGACAAAACGGATAAATTTAAATTTTTTTCCTTTGTGTAAGGTTTTCCCATTTCCCTGTATCTTTCAACAACGAAGAAATGCTTGTAATAACAACAGAAAACAAAAGCTAGTAGGATATTTGCTGTCTGAAATTATTCTTTTTTTTTTTTTGGTTGGTTAGATTTTAAATCCACTTTGACCTTTCAAGTGGGTTGGTTTTCTTAAGCAAGATGTTGAGTCAGATTTTACCTCCATATTTGGGATTACAGTTTAGGAATCCACTACTTCAAGAATGGTTTTCAAAAATGATAGCAACATACTAATTACACAGACAAGTATGAAAGACACATGTAATTCAGGTATTGCTTGTCAGTAGGGATTATTGTGGATCTAATGCATTTACTTTTTGTGCTGTATGTAAATAAGAGTCAAAACGTACTTGTGTATTCAACTTTTTCACATCTATTAAGTTGTTAAACGGAGCATTACTGAAAAAAACAAAAGCTTAAACCACCAGCAAAATTTGACAGCAAATCTTTGAAAGAATGTCAAGATTTATATTTAAGATACATGATATAGTTTATTTGCACACAAAAAAGATGCTGTTTAACCTTCTATAACTCTTGGTCTTAAGTGAACTGTTGATTTTAAGATGTATCCTTACACAAATAAGCTGTTCTTCCTCTCTCTTAAAAACCAAACAATTTGGCCTTTTTGATGTACATCAATCATGTGCTCCATTAGATGTCACTTTTTGTAGGAAAGGCTACATAAATCCTGAGTGTCTTCCCCAGAAGAAATTCAAATATGAAATTTTATTGCTTTTTTATTACTAAGCACATCACAGTATTATACTGTTTAATGAAATGTGACAGGCTTTGCTGCAAGAGGTATAATGAATACAACAGCTTTTTTGCATTTAACAAGATAAGGTGCCAACATTTTATTTTCAGGATGCAAAGTGATTGTTTAGATTGGAGACAGATATAGGACTTCAACAGAATGTATATATGTATATTTTTGCAGACATCTGGTAACTATCATTATTTCCTTGATAGATCTTCAGGACAATAGTTTCCAACTTAAAAAAAAAAGAGAAAATCCCAATTAGAAAAAGATCCATTCTAAAGTTTGAATGTAAACCGGGAATAAGACTTCAGCTGATTTTATTTTCTCCCCTCTTCTGCCTCGCACATCCCCTCCACCCTCCCGCTCCCGGAAAGTACTTTTGGTTTCCTAGACCACAAAACATTGTCAAATAGCTTTTCTTTTCTCAAGCTTTTAAAATCTTTATTAAAGATGCGTTAATAAGTAATAGGCTTTAAATATCAGCAGGAGTCAATGCTTTCTACTTAAAAAAGATATATCATAGTAACTGTGTTTAGTAATTTAACAACCTTCATTTGTTTACAGTTTTATTCCAGTTTTAATTTGAAGAATGTATTCTGTTCAGCTAATAGTTTTGTCAGCCCCTCGTACAGAATTCACCTCTCTGTAGTTAATTAATTGATCACTAGCTGCAGGTGTTCATAGTGGGGCAAATTTGAAATAGAGCTGAAATACTGAAGGGATGTCGAGGATCCCATAATTTTTGAACAGATAGTGAAAACTGTAGTAGCCATAGTGCTGTAACTGTTATGTAACAAATATTCCAGTCATACTACATTGCTGGAATGATATTTAAAATAGTAAATTACTTTTCTTAGTAGTTTTAGAATTTACTTATCAGTCAGTACTTTTGACTGAATTGAACTTTCTGTGGAGTCCTATCTGTTAAGGTACTTCAAGATAGCACATAATTTGCTATGCTATTTATGTCTGCAAAATACAAATGATTATGAATTTTCTAGTGCATTTAATAATTCTCTGCATGGTTGGTGGTATAAAGTTAACTTAATGGAAAATTCTGGTATTAATACCTATGTGCACTATGTACAAGAACTTCAAATGCATACATCTGCTTACTGTACTTTTAATTGAAAAGGTCTGAAATGATGAAGTTTGGGCATTGACTTCTAAATTGGCAATGGTTATCCTGATGAAGGAATATTGAGAAATCAGTGCATAGTTTATGTTGAACATTCTAGGTTCTTGCATAGGTTTAATAACTTGGGAAAAAAAAGGGAAGTTACTATGTTCATCAATTGAAAGGAACTGTTTTTGCTGATGAACAGATGCTTATTTTCTGATGTGCAATCAGACTCTCTAATGAAGAGAAAACTCCTATCTGGGCAGATGCTCTTTTTGAAGAAAATAGGATTGCAGCTCTGAAATGCAGGTATGCACCCATACCTACATATATCCAGATATCGTTTAGGTTATTCTTGATACCACTTATGTGAAATATTAACCATATTCTAGCCAACTGTGTGAACTGTAGTACATTTACAAACAGCTTGCTTTTTCCACAGGATGTTTTTATTGTTTTATGAGATTGCTGATGTTTTGTTTTTTTTTCCCTACAGTCAATTACATTCTTTAAATAAGAAAATGCCAATGTGCTTACAGCAGGAGTAAGATCTCTTTAAAATGGTAATATTAAGAAAAATACCTCTCTTTTTTTCAGTCTCCTTCTCTGTCTATCCAAGATCATAAATTTTAATGCTATTTTCATCTGCTACAAAATATAGAGATCTAGGCATGAAAAAGAGGAAGAAAACCAAACCCACACCAAAAGGCTCAGTGATGAAGACAGTGTTCTTTCAGCTTTAATTACATAACTGTGACTTAAGAACTGGACAGACTTTCTCAGTAGCATTTGGAAGTGATTTTATCTTCTGTCCTTTTTTTACAATTCATGTCCAGACATGTAGAATAGAATAAGAGCAGTGTGCTGTCACCTTTCATGTAATCCAGCTAGGGGAAGTCAGGGTAATAGATGCTTTCATTAAGTACCTCTGACCAGTGAGACTCAACTTCATTCATGGTTCATAGTGATACTGTGTAGTTCACCTGATTAAATCCTAACACCCTTAAGTGTGGAGATTATTGAAATAAGTGAATATTATTTCCTCATCTCAGTTTCTGAGTATCTTTGCTAATGGGAACATAGTTGCTCATGTATGTCTGGTGTTAGTGATTTTTGTCAATGATTTAAAAATATGATCACACGTCCTACAGTATTTTACATTTTATTTAATTTTGTATCTTTGGCCTTCTGTGTGGTAAAGATGAAGAATATATAGTATTTTAGGCTTTGTTGTATCGTTTTGTACGGCTTCAGTGGCTGTGCTTCTCACCAGTTGAAATTCATTGGTTTTGAAGTTATCAATGTGCAATATAAATATAACTGTTGTTACTTTATAACTAAGCCTCTCAAACACTGTGCTGTTTCAGTAACTCTGCAGGGAGTAATAGTCACAAAGGGGCCTTATTTCCCAGTACAACTTACAAAATAAGTAAGGTATTAGGCTGGAAAGCCTCCAGGCAAGGAGAAATTGTCATTGTTGGCTGTACTCATCTATTATATGTATGAGGTCTCAGGCAGCTACTTTGATCACTCTTAAGATGTTGGGGGGTTTTTTTATTTGTTTTTTTTTTTGTTTTTTTTTTGGTTTGGGTTTTTTTTTAACGTCTGAATGGTCTTAGTGATTTGAGATTTCCTTTACATTTAACACAGAATGCTGAAGGAGTCTAACTTTTAGATGGCAGAACGTGAAGAATTGCCACAGGACCTGGCACTCTTTATGGCATTACTTGCACTTCATTTCCTCTTCTCCTTCTTTATATAATGCTTAACATCTACTGGGTGGGAAAGAGTACAGAATAGGAAACTTCTTCCGTTTCTTAATATCTTAATATTTTACATTTATTCATTTGTACTTTTAAAGCAGCACCTTTGGTCGAGAGTTAGGAGGTAGGAGTTAAGGAAATGCTTGGACCGCTTTCCTTTAATGTGAAGTATTTGCTACAAAGTAATTGTCAAGTTCTCTGAAACATAGCTCCTTTTCCTTTTGAAATTTGGAGAATGTATTCTGTGAGATGTTTGGTTAATTGTCCCATGTCCCTGTAACAGGTTGGGTTTTTTTAAATTCTGCATAAAGGCCTGATGTCTCTGCTTTGTTAATTGAGACATAAATTTAATAAAATTAACTTAATCTAAATTAGTAATAATTTTCTTAAAGTATGAATGTTTATACTTAATTCTCTATTAAAAACCAAATTACTACCTCTTAAAAAAAGAACCACAACCCACTCATTTGCTATTGAAAGATTAGTTTATCTTTTTCTTGAAGTCAAAATGTGGTTTGTAAATCTCTACATCTCTCCATTTCACTGGTGAGATTGAGTCCTACATCATATTGTGGATACAGTGACTATGTATTATGATCCAAACTTGGGTATCAAATATTTAATATTCTTTAAGTCAGAGTAGTTGGTGTATGTTAGTGTGTGGCCATATGGAAGCCTCCCATTACAGTTGTGTAACAATCCTTTTGATTTTAAGCTGTTTAGTTCACTTGCTTACAGATAAAAATAATCATCCTGCCTTCTAGCTGGCTGTCATCTTTTTATTTTTCTCTGTCAGTGATGGTAGTTTAGTGGTTGGTGTTTGGGTGTTTTGATTTGAAGTTTTTTGGAATGGGAATGTCTTTTATTTTTTTAGTGAAAGAATATTTCCATGATGATATTTACCTAAATGATTCTTAATTGCAACTGGAATACAATAGCTTTTGCTTTCCGTTAGCATGTGTCTATTTAATAAAAATAGTTCTCTCCCAAAAGAGTTACAAATTCTGTTTATTATTAGGCTATAATATAGATCTTTACAGAACATGTGAGCAAACAAAATGTATAGGCTGAATTGCTCTCTGCATAAATGGGCAATAAGGGAGACTTTGCAGGGCTCTTGATTCATTTAGTTAGGAAAGTTTGAAGGCATTTACCTGTCAGGAAAAAAAGACTCATACTGAGGAGCTTTCGACTGAGCCAGGATTGTTGCCTTTATAATATAAATACATTTATTTTTAATGTTGACTGCAATATGTCTAGGGAGAAGTACATAGCTAGCAGGAGAGGTTTAAAAATAGGATTGTCAACCTTCTAATGTGTCCTTACTTCCGAGCTTTCAACATCTGACCTAAGTATGCTGTGAATCAAATGAAAATCAAATTATAGCAGTGTAACTATTGTCTTACATCTTGATGTACTGCAAGGAAACAAAGGAAAGGAGAAATAAAATTTCTTTTTATTGCGGGAAAGTCAGCACTTGAAGGACAGTGCTTCTAGTTGACTGCAAGTAGTGGAGACTGGAAGAATATTTCTGTAGACAAATTCAATATCTTGAGACGTTTAAGTATAATGAAATTTGAGATAAAGTTCTGTGCTTTTATTGGTGAAATACTTAGCTTGGTACAGGAATACAGTATTATCATGGGATATTTGCACTGCTGTATAAAACATTCTGAAAATTTGAATATATGATTTATAAGAAAGTTTTTTGTTTGACAGATTAGCTTTTTTAATAAGCAGTGAAAGCATATTAGGAATTAGGATTTCAGATTCCTCATTAGTTACTGCACTGAAAGCTGTATTCACCAACTTATCACCTAAATTTTCATGAAAATTAGAGCTACTTGTCCAATTCCTCATGCTTTATAGTGAGTATCAAAATACTATATGTGAACTACAAAACTTGATGTCCCCAAGAGAAACTTATAAGAACATTTAATAGTCAACCAAGAGATTTCATTGAATACTTTGCAGTTCAGAAGCTGCAGGAGGACTTATGTTTAATCCAGATGGTGGTAATAGGTATGGTAAAACCTTGAGATGATTTATTTCTTAAAGGTGATTCATAAAGTTCTCTGACATTTTTGGCTTGGTCTCTAACATATTGAGCTGGAGGAGAGGCAGAAAATTTTAAAGTACTTTGAGTAGTCCTTTTAATTGCCTAAGGTTTAGATAGAGATTGCATTAATAGGGGTGGATACTATTTTTATTTTGTGTGTGTAAGTTCATGTATTCTTTACTTCATGTGCTCCATGAAGGTGCAAAAGAAAGAACTCTACCTCTGGGGTTTTTAAGGTGGAGGAGGGGAAAAAGTGAGCTCATAAGGTCAGTAGGTGTTTTAAAACCTTTCCATTTGGTTGTTGGCTACATTGAAATAAGGGCTCTGACAACGCTTATGATTACAGCTTGAAATCTCTTTGCTAATTAACTGGTGTTTCCAAGATATGGAAATTAGTATGTTGCCACTGATGATAAATACCATCAGTCTTAGGCTGAGTATATATGTAAAATTTATCAATATGATCCCAAAATACTCTCATTTCAAAAGTACTGTAGAAGAAACTTTGACCAAATGTTACCTTACTGCATTGAAAATCAGCTATGAGCCGTAAAATATGTTATGTAGAATTTTTTTTTAAAAGGTGGCCGAATTGAATTACAGTCAGACTTGGGAACTTGGGTGCAAATGGAAATACAAGTCTTTGAATTTAAACATCAGAACAAAGCATTTTATTTTGAGGGTGGTCAAGCACTGGAACAGGTTGCACATAGAGGCTGCGGGGTCCCCATGGACTTTGGGGATATTAAAAATCTGACTGGAAATGGTCCTGAGCAACCCGGTCTAGATGACCCTACTTTCAACAGAGACTTGGGCTTGGACAGTCTCCAAAGTCCCCTTCCAACCTCATTTATTATGTCATTCTGTGAACCAAAGATACACCTGAACTTGACCATAAAAATAAAAATGTATTATTCATCAGTCCAGAAACACTTCTGCAAGATCTTTATTCAAATTTGAAAGTGAGCTTGAGGCTATATTTAAAAACTACATGAGTTCAGTTCAGGCATTTGATGGTTTTCCATCAAAATGCATTAATGCATCAGAGTACTTTAATACATTAATAAAGATGTTGTTAATTCTCCTATACTATAATTGATACTGACTGCAAGCCTTAAACATACTAATTTGACACTAAGATTTTGCTGTGGAACATGCTCATGTTTTAAATTCTCAAACCAAGCGGAAAAAGTAATTAATACATGGAAAGTATGCAAGCTTAACTAACTTGGTAATTTTTCTGATTTCTCATAATTATGAAATAAATAAAACTGAGAAATCTTTCAGTGTCTAAAAACAGGACACACAATATTTTAAGGGAAAGCATTTTCCCTAAAATACCCAAACTGCAATTCTCTTTTGGAAGAGCAGAAAATGAGGGACATTAATTTTATTTTTTTGCTTTGCAAGTACTGTGCAGATGAAGTCATTAAGGTATCTGCAATAACAGCTTTATTTTAAGTTAATAGAAGTTATCCTGCAAGTGGAAATTAATGAACAAATATTTTATTAGGATTAAGCCTCTGATTCTTTCCCTTCTGCTAGTATGAAAAAGGGTAAACCTTTGACAATCATCTAGTTTGTTGCTATGATTTAGTAAGAAGAAAAAAATGGGTATTTAACTTAGGCAGGATGAGGAGGCATCTGGTTAGCTCTGCAAATACATTTTCGATATAAAGTACTATATGAAATATTTCATCTCTCTTTTAATGGTGGGTTATTATAATGAAAAAGAAATTTGTCAGCTAACTGGCTACACAGGTGGTGTTCCCAGGTGACAGTTTTGCTTCAGATTCAGAAAAATGAGGTATGCTGCAATTCAGTGTTGAGTCCCACAGAATTAGTCGCTACTAAGACAAGTTTTGAAAAAAAAAAAAAAAAAAAAGAAATATGCAGGGTTTATTGTAAAAGCAAGAACTAGTCTATTCCATGACACTTTCAGCAGGTTCAGTCATGGACAAACAGATAAGCTTTTACAGCTTACCAAAAAATGGTACAAGGAAAATCAATTAGGAATTTAAATTGAATAACTATTTAATGTTTCCATGAAGGCACGTTTTCTGTAAACGGGAATGAGGTATCAAGCCATTCTTTGTTGAATGGAAAGTGCTCATTTCCTGTCAAGCTACCACAGTTCCAAAAACGGTTCACTTGTATAATGTGTAATCTTTTTTTTTTTTTTTTTTTGAGTCTTGGGAGAAGATATCTGAGATCAAAATTTTGTGTTGATCAGATTATCACATAATCCATAAATTCTGTGGTAGATGCACATTTTCCTTCCAAAAGGATGCCAATTATGTTTCAACAGGCAAATCCACATACTTATATCCACTAGTGTGTTGAACCTAGCTTCTGTCAGGATGTTGCCAAAGGATGGAGTCAGGTTTTCTTGAAGTTCTTCTGGATCAGAACTTCATATTTTGTGCAGCAGTAAGAATGAGACAAGAAGATGAAAGCTAGCCATGCAAAACTGCAGCATCAGCCAGGCACAATTTTAGCTGTTGAATGTCTAAGCTCCTGATAGAGTTAGGATTAAATAGGGCTTACATGATGCATCAGTTCTGCTTGACCAGCCTTTGGAAGTCCATTATGTAGCTGGTGTGCTCGATGTGAGTGTTCTTCTGAATGCTTTTATTGTGTTGATAAAAATGTCTCAAGGATTTGTGGAAGCTCATTAGTACAAATCTCTAACCAATGCAAAAATTGATGATGTGGTGGTGGTATCTAAACACCAGGATTTCACTCTCCTTTTATGATGAAAGGAACTACAAAAGAATATTTGCAAGTGAATGCTAAATTTCTTGATTTGTTGGTTCTTGCTTTTTTTTTAAAAAAGAAAAAAAAGGCAATTTGCAAGCGAAATTAAATTTGAGAACTTTCCCTTGGAAAATTTATCTAATTAACTGTATATTGTATAATGATTAACTATCTACTATTTAGACATATGTTTGTGAGAGTAAGCTGTCTAGTATTTCTCAGCAATTGCTGAAGGCTTGACTTACAGAGGGAATAAGTTTTTGTATTCAATAATAGTAGGTAAAATGAACTTGGACTCAATGTCAGTTGTGTAAATCTTTTTTTCTTTTGCAAATTTTAGGGGATGCTGTGGAGTTACTTCCATGTCTACTAGTTAAACCTTTTAAGGACATGATGATGGTGAATTTTCAATATTTCTATATTTTGTACAAATATTTGTATTCTTGAAGCTGATTGGATTTTTTTTTTATTTGTGTCAAGGCTACTACTTGAAGTAATATTGGGAAGCAGTGCCACTTCAAATCTCTGATGTGTGCATTTCATTGTGCAGGTAGAGTTAATAAAATGTGTCCAGAAGAGTTACTGACCCATTAAAAATAAAAATTAGAAAATATGTTTAAAAACACCAAATACACACCACCACCCACAACCCCTTCCTGTCTTCGCTATGTTAGACAGCTAGCCTGTTCTATCCAGCTGCTGGCTGGACTATCTGCTGCTTGAGACCTTAGACAGACATTCAGTTTCAAGTAGCCTGTGCACCATAAACAAACAAAATCTGAGTTATCTCCAACTTTCAAATTGCAAATGCATCTCACGCAGAGTTTGTGATTTAGCTGGTGACACAGATTGTTCGAAGAGCACTCTTCCTTTCCTCTCGCACCCCACATGGATTGAAGACAGCTGAAGTTGTCCTACTGTATAGATTAATGGGAGTAACTTTTACCATGCTTTGTTGCTACTGCTTTGATTGAAGCCTTTGCTTAATCATGAGTAGCAAACAACATGGTTGCCTTCTCCATGTTAGAAGGTACAGTCCTGTTAGCCCTTTTTGAATAACCTATATGAAAGTTGTATATGGTTTGATAACAGACATATTTGAGAAGAAAAATAGTTCCTGCATGTGTCCAAAACTAAACAAGTATAATAGCTAAAAATACCTTCAGAAATTCACTGTGATGATGCTACTTAAATTATTGAAAATAGTTGGATCACAGCCAGAAAGAAAACTGGCACAATCATATTGCCTTCTTAGACCAACAAGTTTGAAGTTCTTAAGTGCCTATGGACAAGTGATCCCATATTCCACACAAGCACTAGTCTGTTCCCTGAAATCTAAGGGTTGATTTTGTGTTGCACATATTTATCTCAAGCACACCACAGAAATGTAAGAAAACTAACTTAGCTTGAGCCAGGAAGTCTTAAGTTTGTGCTCCTATGTGATAATCTGATGGTTTCAACCAAAAATGCCAATAATATACAGGCCTATCGTGGTAATGGAAAACTTTTATATTTGTATAGCTCAGTTCCCCTAAGAATTTAGCATACTTTCCAGCACATCATGTATGTGACTCTACTGCAGAATAGACCCATTTACAAAAGATAAACGGAGCCATGAAGTTCACAACCCGAAAGAAATTCCAACTCTCTCCCTTTGTGAAAAGAAACTACTTCACAGCCCCACATTTTCCCTTTGCTGCTTCTCCTGCAACTGCTGTTGTGTGGAGAGATTAATATGTTGGCGAGAAGCCTGAGCTCCAGTTCTTGTTCTTCTTGGTAATTGGATGCTGAGTTTTGTGGAAGGTGTATCTGATCTCGTCTGCCCAGAGTGCATCAAGAATGCTTTGTTCACTGAAAAGGGAAAGAGCAGTGTATCTAACTGAATGTTTTACTTAGGTTTTTCAGGCATTCAGGACTGCAGCCTTCACTGGAATGGTAATCAGATTCAAAATGCTCTTTTTTATGGTGAATAACAGTAGAGGTAGAGAAAGGAGCAAAACCAAAAGAAAAAGCAGGAAAGGAGGGGAAAACCTCCCCAAACTGTTGAGGTCATGAACAGGTAGTTCAGGTCTTTGTGTATAGAGAGTGAATAGACGCTTCAATAGCAGAAACTGTTATAATATATTCTGCAAGATTATAGCAGTTCCTGGAAAATGTCTGTTGCAAAGATATGTGAGGTAGCTCGCATTCTGTTTGTAATTGTATACAGCCATTCACTTCTTGTTTTATTAGCACAGTATACTGCAAGTTCAGAGATACAGAAGAGGTGTTCATGTTGCATTTCAGTATTGGTACAGGCAACCAAGCAACCACAGAGTTTGATACTTTTAAATTGCATCTTAACAATTGCATCTTAACAATTGATTTATTTTTAAAACCAGGGGTTTATCTTTTTTTTTTTTTAATCAAATTAATTTCTAAAAGCTTTCATGTCCCTTATTCACTAATTTTCGATTTCAGATTTAATCATGAGATACCCATTATTAATTTTACAATGTTATCATCTTGCTTTTATAATTTAATCACAATAACACTGTAAGCATTAATGTCTCCTTCAGTCTTTGGTTTATCAAGCTACGTAAGTCAGTCGTAACTTAAGCTATCCACTTCATTGTGCATTTTTTCATTTGTACCCTTTCCAATTTGGATTCATCCTTCTTGAACTTAAGTAACTAGAATTTTTCATATATTTTAAAAGAGGTTTTGGTGCTCATAGGTGATACTTTCCTTTCTCAGCTGATAAATTTCCAAGCTTTACTTTAACAAATGGGATGAGCCAATTCAGTAGCTCACTGCTGCTGAAAGAGGAAGGTCCTACTTCTCTCCCTCTGCTTACCTTCCATTAATCCTGTTTGTGTGAGACTGTTTAATGTGTTAACCTGGGATAAGGGGTAAACACTTAAGGAAATGCTTCTTCGTTGTGAGTGTGACCAAGGACTGTTACAGGTTGCCCACAGAAATTGTGTACTCTCCATCCTTAAAGATTTTCAAAAACCATCCAGACATGGTCCTGGGTAGCTGGCCCTGCTTGAGCAGGGAAGTTGGACTAGATGATCTTCGGAAGTTCTTGTCCAACCTCAAGCAGTCTGTGATTTTGGTATGTTGCCAAAAAAAAAAGCCACTGCACTAGTGTGTTGAACTGGGTCACAGATGGACCTGAGACACCTGTGAGAGGGAAGAGGCACAAATGTATGGCCTGCAGCTGGCAAGGGAAGAATGGGGATCATGGAAAGTAGAAACAGGGTTAAGATAAATCATTATTTTGGTTCAGCTGTTCACAAAACAATGGTCAAAGACTATGGCAGCCTTTTCTATGGCCACAATAAGCAGTTTTGTTCATATAAAATATGTTGCTCACTTCCAGCTGTTAGCATCTCCAAAACTTAGCAGAAATTATAGGCAGTTGCATAATCTCTTGATTCATAGTGCTGACCTACATCCTGTTTCTCTTGCTCTGATCCACAGTGACATCCAGTTTTATTACTCCAGTTTGCCTATGTAAGGACAGTGGAGTCTCCTTGTTATGACCTTCATTTGTATTTGTATAAGAGTTGCTCATGGAAATACTATATGCTACTTGTCTCAGCTGATCTTCGACCAGCTTTGCCTTGAACACTGGCTACCTCGTTGAATTAGTTCAGAACAGTGTGCTTAGTAGAATTGGTGGGGTTTGTTCAAACACTTCTGTATTTTGATTATTGTTTTCTGCAAAAAAATATTTCAAAGCTTTGCATGCTTTCAAGATCACATCAAGTTCTCTGCGTAACTACAGCTGCAGGCATTATTTGTGCTGCTGTTCTGAGTTGCTGTTTTCCAGTCAGACAGGACCAAGGTTAATGTTATTTAAAATCCTAGTTAATGGATTTGCCTTTTCTTTTCCAGCTCCTTTATTATTCTAGAGTGAACTCTAATCTGTTAAACAGTTTTTTCCTCAGCCTTGCTTCTTTTAATGGGTCACACTCCACTCTGAATGAGAATTTATATAGCTAGGGCTCAAGGAAGGAAGAAAAATTTATTCTTATGATGATCTTTTTCATTTACAAGATGAATGACTTGTACAAACCAGTGCCTGTCTTCTCTCATCCACTTTCTTTGAAATTTCTCTGACTACTAGAGACTGGTTTAAGTTTCTCATGTAGCATGGCATTCAAGCACATCCTGCAGTTGTTTAATAAAATGTTTAAGTGTGTATTTAATTGTACTCACTTAGAGCCCATCAGAATGGGGCTGAATGCCTCTAATCGTGTTTAAATAAAAACTGGATGGGCATGTTGCTGCCTGCAGTTGCTGTCTCTGTTCCAATAGAACCAGTTGTCCAACCGGCCATTGGATTCCTGTGAACACACCAGCTGGCACTCAGGCGATCTTAAATGCGCAGTTACACCACAAATGTGCATGAAAAAGCAATATAGTAATAACTGTTTTGATAAAATGTTTTCAAAAGCTAAGGGCCTCAGGAATTGCATAATGTAAGTGGTTTCAGATTTTAGCTTGATAATTTTTTTTCTTGACAGCTGGGGTTTTTTTTACACACTTTAGAAGTGTAAGTGGCCTGTTGTATTACAAATTAATAGTATTACAAATAGACACAAGTGTAGGAACATATATGGATTTAAGATATTGATGCCAGATTTGTATTAATATTGTACCAGTATGAAGTGCCTTCAACATGGAAAAAATTGCATTATTATAACTCTTCCCTTTTTAAAAATAGGATACTCATTCTGAAGTTCAAATTACAACCATTTATCTGGGTCTCTGTAGAAGTGAAAAAGGAATATATTGTCTTACCAAGATTTTTCCTGTTCACTGTCTAGCTCACACACACAAACTCGTTCATCATATTTGTTGCATGCTTTTTAGTAAATCGAGTTGACTGAAAATAAAAAACAAAGAAAGGTAGAAGAGAAGTTTATTACTGAAATACAATTCAAAGAAGATGAAACTCTTGGTGAATCCTGCATCTCACTGCTTACCAGAGTAAAAGATCATAAATAGTATATTTAGGTGCAGATCAAATTAATTTGATGCTCACACCTGGCCTATTGTTTCTGGGTAAACTTAGAGTGCAAAGGGTCATCTTTTGCAGGACTTTACTGAAACCTCTGCAAGTGCGAGTTCTCAGGTTTGGTGCAGTAAATTCAATACCGTAAAACTTAGTTTAAATATGCTGCCTTTTTCCTCTGTTCATAATGGACTATTGTAAATCTTCCATTGTGAGAGAAGTGAATAATATTCTTCAGCTTTCTAGGAAGTAGTATCATAATTACTTAAACCTTTCTATAGAAAAGACATATATTAAACATACATGTACAGAGAAGTGCAACAGTAGATTTTGAAGTATGGGTTTTAACCTGTGTAGTTGTGACCGGGGCTGAACATAGCTCAGTTTACTGGGGCTACATGACTAGGTTGGAACCACGTGTTTGGTTTGTTTGTATTTTTCGTGATTCTGATATTCTCTTTTTTTTACCTCTCAGCAAACTTGTTCAAGGCATTTTTTTAAAATGAACCTTTTGTTTACTTATATGAGAATCAAATTGGAAAAAATCAATGCAATATGCTTATCCTTGAAGTTTACTTTTAACCTGAAGGTAAGGTTTTGGCATCTAGATATATTTGATTTTGGCATAGAAGAGAAAATTAATGCACCTCTGTTTTTCAGGGAATCGTAGAATGGTTCGGATTGGAAGGGACCTTCAAGATCATGTAGTCCCACCCCCCTGCCACAGGCAGGGACACCTTCCACTAGCCCAGGTTGCTCACAGCCCCGTCCAACCTGGCCTTGAACCCTGCCAGGGAGGGGGCAGCCACAGATTCTCTGGGCAACCTGTGCCAGTGTCTCACCACCCTCACAGTATATATAATACCTAATCTAAATCTATCCTCTTTCAGTTTAAAACCTGTTACCCCTTGTTCTATCCTTACCCTCCCTGATGCAGAGTCCCTCCCCACCTTTCCTGTAGCCCCTTTCAGCACTGGGAGGTCGCTATAAGGTCTCCCCGGAGCCTTTTCTTCTCCGGGCTGAACACCCCCAACTCTCTCAGCCTGTCCTCACAGGGGAGGTGCTCCAGCCCCCTGATCATCTTCATGGCCTCCTCTGGACCTGCTTGAGCAGGTCCATGTCCTCTTTGTGTTGGTGTTCCCAGAGATGGACACAGCACTGCAGGTGGGGTCTCACAAGAGCGGAGTAGAGGGGGAGAATCCCCTCCCTCACCCTGCTGGCCACACTGCTCTGGATGCAGCCCAGGGCATGGGTGGCTGTCTGGGCTGCGAGAGCACACTGCTGGCTCATAGTAATTTCTATTCACCAATACCCTCAAGTCCTTCTCCTTGGGGCTGCTCTCACTCATCACCCAGCCTGTATTTGTGCTTGGGATTGTCCCAGTCCACGTGAAGGCCTTGTTGAACTCCATGAGGTTCACACCATCCCACCTCCCCAGCCTCTCTAGGTCCTTCTGGGTGCCACATCCCTTCCCTCCAGTGTGTCAGCCGTACCACACACCTTGGTGTTGTCAGTGAACTTGCAGCGAACGAGGGTGCGCTCAATCCCACTGTCCATGTCACCAACAGTGATGTTAAACAGCTCTGGTCCCAACACCAGTCCCTGAGGAACAGCACTTGTCACTGCTCTCCAACTGGACATCAAGCCAGTGACTGCAACTCTTCGAGTGTGTCCATCCAGCCAGTTTTTTATCCAGCAAGTGATCCATCCATCAAATCAATGTCCCTCAAATTTAGAAATAAGGATGTCATGTGAGACAGTGTCAGATGTTTTGCACAAGTCCGGGTAAATGACGTCAGTTCTCTTCCCTTACCCACCAGCACTATAACCCCATTGTAGAAGGCCACCAAATTCATCAGGAGTGATTTGCCCTTAGTGAAGCCATGTTGGCTGTCACCAGTCACCTCCTTATTTTCTATGTGCCCTAGCATAGTTTCCAGGAGGATCTGCTCCATGATCTTGGCCAGGTACAGAGGTAAGACTGACTGTCCTGCAGTCCCCTGGGTCTTCTTTTTTTCCCATTTTAAAAATGGGTGTTATGTTACCTCATTTTCCTTTCCAGCTTAACTGGACTGCCACGACTTCTCTAATATGATGGATCATGGCTGACCCACTTCATCTGCCAGTTCCCTCAGGACCTGAGGATGTACCTCATCAGGTCCCATGGACTTGTGCACCTTCAGGTTCCATAGATGGTCTTTAACCTGATCTTCTCCTACAGTGGGCAGTTAGTTATTCTCCCAGTCCCTGCCTTTGCCTTCTGTCCCTTGGGTGGTGCAACTAGAGCACTCGCCAGTAAAGAATGAGGGGAAAAAAGTCATTGAGTACCTCAGTCTTCTCCATATATTGGGTAACCAGGTCTCCTATTTCCTTCTGGAGAGGGCCCACATTTTCCCTAGTCTTCCTGTTACCACCAATGTTATCTATAGAAACCTTTCTTGTTGCCCTTGATGTCCGTGGCCAGATTTAATTGTATCAGGGCTTTGGCCTTCTTAACTTGATCCCTGTCTGCTCAGACGATTTTTCTGTATTCCTCCCAGGCTGTGACCATTCTTCCACCCTCTGTAGGCTTCCTTTTTGTATTTGAGCTTGTCCAGGGGCTCCTTGTTAATCCCTGCAGACCTCCTGGCGTTTTTGCCTAACTTCATATTTGTTGGGATGCCTCACTCCTGAGCTTGGATGAGGTGATCCTTGACTATCAACCAGCTTTCTTGGGCCCCTCTTCCCTCCAGGGCTTTATCCCATTATATTCTGCCAAGCAGATTGCTGAAGAGGCCAAAGTCTGCTCTCCTGAAGTGCAGGGTATGGAGCTTGCTGTGCACCCTCCTCACTGTCCTAAGGATCTAGAACTCCACCATTTCATGGTCACTGCAGCCAAGGTTGCCCTTGAGCTTCACAGTCCCCACCAGCCCTTCCTTGTTTGTGAGGACAAGGTCCAGCACAGCACCTCTCCTTGTTGGGTCCTCTATCACTTTTTAAATCTATTCTGCTAAGTAGACAATGCAGTTAAAAAAAACAAAACCAAAAAACAAACAACAAAAAACTATTGAAGGAACCAAGGGAAGAACCATAGAGTTTAATTTTATGCAAAATACATTTGTTACAAACATGAATAGTCATAAAGCTTTCTTATCAAGACTTATATATGGTAGAAGAAAAACCCTCCTATAGGACAGGATCTACTGATCACAGATTGCAATCCAAGGTATACTTTAAGCCAACATAGCTCACCAGTCCTTCCTTTTCTGGCATTTGCAGAACTGCAGTTGAAATTTTCAAATGTAATGATATATCCTGATCACAGGATTAGTTTTGTTTAATTTGTGTTTTGCTAGATTGATAATCCCATCCCCTCCCTCCAGGTGTCCACTAGGATACCTTAAAAATTACATACTCAATTAGGTCTTCATAAACATATGGGTTAAGGACTCTTAGAGCGATGTATAACTGCATAAATAGTTGGTATTGCTTAGATTATATTAACGCTAAAATGATTATGTGTACTTTAGTTGAATAGTGGTCTAATTCTTCCAGCTATGCCTTGATGAATTGCCATAGAAAAAGCCATTAATTATCTGATCTATAAAGGGAGAAATCATTTGATCTTTTTTCCAATTATTACTGAGTAATTAAATTATAAATTACCCATATGTAAACTAAGCAGCATATAACAAAACAGTACTTAAGATTGCAAGGCTCTTCCAGTGTTAAAAAATTAAGTAAAAAATAATTAGAAATCCAGTTGAAATTAAGTGGGAGTTAGTATTAAAGAATTCTAACTCACAAGCATAGTGAAAAATGTGGGACATATAGTCTACTGGAAAAGTGAGGAACAGGGAAACGTGGAGATTTATTTCTGCTCTTTATAATTTTCAACTAGATTTGTAGTTCCTATGAAAAATTATGCTTGACTTAAAGGCTTTTATTAATAGCTTTCATTTTATTAGCTACCTGTTATATAACTACAAGGACATGTGTTTCTCTAAGAACATGATATCATTCTGGATTAGGGGATTGTTTCATTCCTACAAGCAATGCTTTGAGCCTGTTTCCTTTACTTCAGTAAAGTTAAGAACAACATTCTTCTTCAATGGATCACAGTTTAGGAAAAAGAATACTTTTGTCTTTTATAAATAAGAGAAACACATTGACTTTGGCTTTATTTTTTTGAAAAATCATGTGTGAACAGACTGTACAGATTAGCAGTGACTTCAATACAAAACCTAGGCTGAGTTCAGTTTAATTCTAATTCTTCTGTTTAGCTAGCATCTGTTTTCCCTGTAAATAGCTTTGCTTATACATGTAGATTCTTGTCTGGTATTGCTAGCAGATAGCGCTCTATTTAGAGTTTTACAAATTTTCTTTTCAGTTTGGCAAAGTCCAGAAAAACTTGCTTTGGTTGACCACATATAATATTGTCATATTCTTCAGATAAGGAATACAGTTGGGAAAAAATGGCTTTAAGTAAATAAACATGTTTTGTTTGAAATCAGACTATATAGTTCATCTTGGTTTGATGCTTTTGAACTTTTTATTATTACATTTGGGAGAATTTCTGTGTTGAACATTTAAACATTTCCTATAGAGTGTGTCAAAGTTGACCTTTCTGACTTTGTGGGGAAAAAAATCCAAGCTAAGCTTTGCATAAAAATTCAGCACAAATGGAGTATTTCAAATTGAACCAGAACTGCACTTGTCGGGGCGGGGGGACACACACACCTCCTCCAAATCAGACAGCTCTTTTCCTGACTTAATGAATTTTCTGCAACCCAGAACCTGAGAATCCTTTTCATGGGGAAGTTATTGGATTTTTTCCCCATAGTGTGCTTCATCAATTTCAACGAGCAATTTAGTCGACCCTTTATCTAGACGCTCATTCTAAATTATCAGCCATTGCCATCTCTTTGAAGGACAAACAGCACTGTTAAGAATTTGCCTTGGAGTTAACTTGAAGAAGGAAAAAACATGGATAATAAGAAACATTTTTCTGCCTCTTTTTCTTTTTATTTTTTATTTTTCTGGAAGACATGTTATTGAGAAAAGGGGGAACTGCCTGCTTTCAGTCTTTTCTGCCCATTTCCTACAGTGATTCACAGTCCAGTTGAAGGCTAGACAACAAAATCCTTGCTAAAATTATATGCATTTAAAATACCTTGGAAATTTTTTTATCATCTATACTTTTAATGAAGCATCTTTCTAATATCATGATCTAACAATCAGTTCTGGCTGTATGTGGGTTTAGTTTCCTATTAAAAAAAAAAAAAATTATCATTGGTTCAACAATTAAAGTAGCTATGAAGTTGAACTGCATTGCAGCATGACATCTCTCCTACAGTTCCTGATGATCATTCAGTAACAACCTGAAAGTAATAGAAGCACTGAGAACACCACTGTGATTTTGGTGTGTAATAGACTTCAGATCTGAGGCTCACAACAAGAGAGTTCTTCATAAAGCTGCTTTTTCTGCTGAAGATTCTTCCTGCTGATAATTCCTAGTACTCAGAAGAATTGCAGTAGTTCTTAATTTTTCCCATTTTTAAGTGCTGAAAACAATGTGAGAAATTAATTAATGATGTGTTCTTAGAGCTTGATTTAGCACTAAACTTTTCTTCAACTTCTGTTCACTTGTACTTTCTAAAATCATGAAAATGCAGAATATCAGAAAGCCTTTCACTTTGCATGTTAGTGGAGAGAATGGAAATATTATTTACCTGTCTTTCAAATGGGAAAATATACGTTTGGGAAGAAAACAAACTTCAGAAAGTCAGTACTTCTGTTGCCGTGATGAGTATGATTTTTTTTCAGGCAAATGATGGTACTCAAATGCTTTTTTTACCCCCATTTGTCTAAACAAATGATACCCTTTCAAGCTAGGTTTTAGAGGTATGAAATTAAGTACAGTGAAAATTCCTGTTCCTTCCTTTTAATGTTAGTATGGGAGTCAAGCACAGTATTGCTGTCACATAATGAGATGATTACTACCTATGGAAAGGCCTTATTAAATTAAAAATCACTTAGTAAAGCTGCCTCACTTTGATAATTAGAGGCATCACTTGCAAGAATTAGTCTATAATCAATCTTTTCAGTTAGTAAATGGAGATGCATAAAACTTGTGAAATTTAAAAGCTAATCAAAGTGTTGAGGAGGCATAGTAGTCCTAGAATGGCACTAGCTTCAGAGAAATCTTTTCAGTCTTTCTCAGCTGTTAATGACTCCTTCTGGCATTGGAAGGGCTGGCTGCTCTTGTGTTCCTGCTGGGGAAAGCTATTCTAACATTTGATGGTCTTCAAAACTGACTTTTCTTCACTGGATGGATCTGTCACAATGTAGATATTCTACTTACTGTTTTCATGAGCAGATACTAATTTTCCAAAAGTACATATTCAAAGATGGTATATAAATGCATTTTTAAATTGCAGGCATTAGGATTGAAGAGAAATTCATGAAAGTTAGCAGTCCATAACCTTTTAGTGATATTATGTATTCTTTTTTGATGTATCTGTCTGGAAGTGTTCTTTAATTTTTTTTAATGTGCTTTGTTTTACCTTTGGTTTACAGAAACAATACTGGATAACTTAGGTAGGTGACTGTGAACATTGGGAAGAATATTTTTCTGTTCATATTATCAATACAGATAATATTGCTAGGTATCTATGATTAAGTTAGAATTGAAACCCTCAAGGAATTTGAGACTGTGAGCCTACTTTCTGTGCAGAGTATGGTGAGTGTTGGATTACTGATCCAGTTTCTCTTTAAGCACAGCAGTCATGTCGAGGTTCTTTCTGCTCTTGCAACTCTTGGCAATTAGTCTTGTTCCATAAGTTTCAATAAAGAGATCTTTATTTTTAAAATAGTAAAGCTCTTAGTTATATCAGTAAAACTGATTCTGAAGTAAGTCAACCATGAATCGGAGGTAAGGCAATATCAAGTGTAGACAGTGCAAGTAGTGCAGAATTTTTGGAGGGGCACACCTAACCATTATCAATCCAGCAGTGACACACCCTGTTGAGCATTGATAGGTAAAGAACTAGATGCCCACTCAAGTTGTGTTGTCTTAAGTTAAGATAATATCTTACAGAATTGCTACATTAGTAGAAGAAATTGAGAAGTAGAGCACACCCCCTCCTTTTTTTTTTTTTTTTTTTCCTTTCAAGCAAGGATATTTGAGGAAATAATGCAACTGAATAATGATTTTATAAGTAAAAATGTGGAGGAATCAGAAGTTGAATTTGCAGGTCTACTTCCAGTCTAGGAATTGTGATGACATTTTTGTTTTATATGCTGTTCAACTACAAAGGAACACTGGATAAACAAGTAAAGATGATCCTTATCTGGTAGACAACATGATACAGTGGTTGGGGAGAGAGAGGCAATGAAAAGAGCTTGTAATTGTGGTTCTTTAGACAATAGCATGTATTTGTTTTAGGGAAACAGTCCTTATGTTTTTCTCTTAAGAGGATTATTCCTTTGTCTTAGGGGAAGCTTCTAGGCAGAAACAATAGGTACACGAAAAAATACCCTTTTTTCCCTCAAATGCCTTTGCTTGAAGGATTCTGGAGCATCCTTCTTGCTAGTAGCCTTCTTGTTTGCCTTCAAAACTTTTTGCGGAATTATATGATGCTCCCTAAATTTGAAAAAAATAAAACCACTTAACTAAGTGAAAGTCGATTCAGTTTGAGATGGTCAAGGATTTTACGATTGTCATTGAATGTTTGCCCAAAAGTTATTCTTCTCAAGAAATTGGCCATATTCACACAAGCATAATTTTTGCTGAAGCTTAAACTGCCCCAAAAATATCTGTGATCCTGCAGTTGAACACACTGAATGTATTACAAAGTTCCTGCGTCCCATGTGTGAGATATTTTACAAGTGTGATAGATAAAGTTAATGTTGTTTCATGTTTAATAACTAGGTTTTTAAATAAAGTGGGTTTTTTTTTAGTGTGGGAATAAAATTGGGAGTAAGCTGTACTTTAAGATTTTTAAAACTGGGATTCAGAGAGTTAGGTATCCAAGCTCTCTAAAGAACTTCTTAAGGACACAAGAAATATGGTGGATAAGTCTTATATCTGTTATGAGACAGACACAGGGAACAAGATGTGCTTCAGAGACCAGCAGTAACTTGGAGAAGTTTGACAAACAGCAAGGTGATGGAGTACACAGCTTGGCACCATACTGAGTGAGTTGATGTAACTAGGAGTAGAAGAGGTGAAAGAACTGTTCAGTTCAGCTTACAGTCCGTATTCCTGGCAGTCTTTTAAAAAACATCATCTTTGTAGCTAATACTTTCAGATTTGCCTTAAGTGCTATTTTGTAAACTAGAGTAAAGGCAGGAAGCACAGACAACCTTGCACTTGCTTTGTTGTTTTTTTTCCTTGCATCCTCTTGCAGTCAGCTCATGTAAGAGGGTGGTTATATCTGCTGCTACTGTGACTTTGAAGACAGCAGAATTCGTGGTCCGGTGCTGAGTGGAAGACTTTCACTCACACTGTTTACATCTTTGTTTTTCCCTATGTGTATGAATATATAATATATGTACTACTTACTGCTATACACATAGGTATATAATGATAGCAGTCTAATATATATGTAATATTGAGGGGGTTTGTGCTGTAATTCTTGCTAGCTTTCTTTTAAAATAGTAATAATGTGAATAATGGCTGTTTAATCAACTACTTCTCTTGGCAGCTGTTTCAACAGAAGACTTAACAGCAGACTGTATTCCTTTAAGATCCTGTCATACTTGCTTTGCAGGTGTTAAAGAAACTGATGTCATATTTTACCAACAGTGCCAACTAACATACAGCTGTCTCTGCTTGAATGTATATAAAACTCTTCAGAAACTGGAAAAATTATGTATTTTGAAGCATAAGGAGTGACTCGAAAGACTTGAGCCTGTCATATCAGTAGTATTTGCAAAGCCTGGAGTTTAGATATTTTGGCAGCTAAATAAGAAAAGGTCTGTTATGGTGATATTCTCAAGGGGCTTAGGAAAAAAAAAGACAAATTTAAGTTCTGTTAAACTTCTCTCTTCTGAGTTGCTTTTTTTGTAGAAGTAGCTTCTGTGTCTGCTTTTCTTTCACCTCTGATGGGAGGTGGCTTTTTTTTGTTAATATGATATTGCCTGTGAGGAACCAATACACATGCTAAATTCTATTAAAAGTAATTCCAGGGCTTACCCACGCGTGCAGTAATGATGATTGTGAGCATCCAGTGAAAATGAGTGTATGGTATCTTAATTAAAGCAGGGTAATACAATTTTAGTTACAGATTAGATAATTTTAAGACTTTGGAATGCTAGATTTCCTGTTTATTTTCATGTAATTAATATCGGTATAGCTATTTTGATCATACGTTGCCTTGTTAATGTGAGTATTTTGGGGGTAGGAAAATGTAGAAAATCTGAAAGGCTAATTGATTAAAAAATTCTGTTTATTCTGGTAGATGTGTTTACTTGGAAGTTGCTTAGTTACTTGCCCAAGAAAAAAATCTGCATGCATGGGAGTGAAGAAAATAGTTTCTGTACTACACCATGTAACCTTGGTTTCATTTTTCTCATTAACTTCAGTGGTATACTGAAGTTTGTTGTTTGAATCTCTGGTTTGTTTTTTTTATGGTAAATTTGAGCTCATGTACATATTAATGTTATCTTGAAGCAGACCTGTGCTCTGAATCTTAATGATGCTGAACTGTTTTTGCAGTAAAATGAGTTGCACAGGCTGTTCTGTTTAGACATCTGTGTGATCACTCTGGAGAAATCAGTAGCAATTTTTGTTTATTTTGATGTATAGTTTAGAATAACTCCACTTTTGCCAATTAAATGTATGGCTAGAAATTACAGATAACTAAAAATATGTCTGCACCGCCTCTAGTGATTACTATATTGTTAGCTTGGATACCGGCAGCATGAAGTTTAGCTCGGGATAAGTGTTTGATTGTTACCCATTTTCCTGGGTAACCTACCATAAATCTCTTTACACTGCAGCTATACTGATCTCTAAAGTGCCAAAGCAAAATTACTGGTTGTACAGTCAAGTTTAAAACTAGCCCCAGTATTTCCATGTAGCACTGCCATCATAAAAATCTTTTTTACAGGTTCCTGGCTCCTGACTGCTGCCCAGTATTGAAAGATACAGTATCAGGCTCACTTCATCAGTCAGAACTACTGTTTCCAGTCTGCTGGATGATTATCTAGATGCTGTGGCTATCTTTCTGAATTTCAGTATAGTGGGATTTAATCATAGTCCACAGAAGAAAATCCTCTCATCATTTTTAGAAGAGCACAAGTCAAGTCCTCAGTTGTTAGCAGAACAAAGGCAGGCCCATCTGTGCACGCTGCATCCATGCCCTGGCACTGGCACTGCTGGATGCTCCCTTCCTGCTTTCTGCCAACTGCCTCTTGTCTCCTGCTACCTGGAGTATCCATCTTGATATGTTCATCTTGCTTCTATCTCTCCTAATATGCCTTAAACACTTTCAGTACTTTCAGCTCCTGTCGTGCCATCTTCAGCCTGGGCTGATCAGCATTTCCTTGGGGAATGTACCGCTGTTGTTTCCCTTACTGGGCAGCAATCTGGTCTGTCTGTAGCAGCTTTCACATGGAAGCTGTTAGAAGGATTTGTCATAGAAATGGCTATAGAAGGGCAGCAGTTACTCCAGCTGGAGGCCTTAGGTCTTTGTCATCCCAAGACGTGTGCAAGCGATTGCTTTGTTTTGAAGAACCCATCATCTAACAGTCTTGAGTTAGCAGAGGCAGCTGCAGTTTGGGTTGAATTTGAGGGTTTTTGCAAGAAGTGTCTGCATTGGGGTGCCTCCAAACCAATCCCATCATTTCTAGGCAGGTTGGCAGAGATGTAAGAACTTTTGCACTGGAATACCCTATCCCAGACAGAAACCATCGTGACTGTGAGTACACACCAATGTACATACACCAGCAAGTATGTATTTTAGAAATCTTGACACCAAGCCTTCTAAGCTGACAGCATTTAGGTCTCCATAAATCAAATTGTATGGGAAACATAATTTTGTAAATAACATGTGCGGCTCTAGCTATCACGGTTATCTATTTAAGGGAGATTTATGCCAGTCTGCCAGGCTCTCACATTAGGTTTCCACAAATGTATAATCCATCTTTAATTTCAGCGGGTACTTCTCGCAATAATTACCAGAACTCTCGATGTATAAGAAGTATTAATCAGGAAAATGCAGGTATTGGATTTTGCTGAATTAAGGTAATCTGTTAATTGATTGAAGATGATTCACTGCATGTTGCGGTACTGAACTCTAGATACTCTACAATACTTCACTGTTTCAATGATTTATGGACTTGTCATTTTTATCTTATATGAGGAATAGGGTAAAGTGACCTTGGAAAGATATTTTCATGATTGTTTTTAATACATATGGGGAAAAAAGTAGAAAAAATTACACAAAGAACTGTTATGCTATAGAAATAATTTAGAACTTCAATAGTGTTGTCAAATGTCTGTGCTGTAAACAGGATTTAGACAGATATAGTCTGCATAAGGAGATTCTGGCTTTCTTACTTCTTTGAACATTAATAAATAAAACCTCTCTGTGTCCATTCCCCAATTTAAATAATGAATGAGCTATTTTCTTAACGCTCTCTCACATATATATCCTCAAGTAATGTGTCTTATGCACTAAATAAAAGCTGGGAACATTTTTTTTGTTTATTTCTTAATGTCGTTGAACTTGCATTTTATGTGCTTGTGTCCACAGTCCCATGGGCATGTATTAGTACTTGGGCAATGCCTAGGAGATGTAGGCTGCTGCACAGAAAACGGGAATGCCATGTCCTTTGTTATTTCTTTGATTGTGATAGTGGTTCCAAATATAGCAGCAACAGAAATATCCTTTGCTTCTCTTCCCACAACTGCCTTGAAAAAACAATTCCTGTATTCTGCACAGAACTGTGTTTCTGGGATAAAGCTGTGGTGCAAGCCTACGTTTTAGATTCCTGTTATCATATGTCTACACTGACCTCAAGCCTAAATGTTTCTGTATAGTCTACATAGTCTATACATGGAAAAATAGTAAAATTTAAGAAATCAAATTAAATGCCTTTTAGACCAAGATAAAGGTTTTGGAAATGAAATAAGAATTTTTAAATTTCCCCCTCTGTGATAAACACATTTTGGTTTTGTTCCTTTTCTCTTTTGCATTATATTTTAAAATGAATATTTTTACTGCTGTTCAATGAAATGCATGTATTTAATTCTATCATAGTTTACCATTGCTCATTTTTGTTCTACATTACTTCTCATGCTTAAGTATGCAAATTGCATTTGATGATCAAAGCCCTTGGTCGAGGTTAGGTTCCCTTACATTGCTCCTGGAGGACTCCTGTGATAACGATACATATCCAGAGCCTTAAGGATAGGTCCGAGTCACCCATTTTTCTCACAACACAGCACATTAGTGGTGGGACCTGGGCTGAGAGTGAAAATAGAAATGATATGGCTAGAATACTCTCTGCTGATGATGTCAGGCAAGTAGTCCTTATGAAGCTGTTCTGGCTGGTTAATTTAAACCTATTCTGCAGCTGCTCCATCTATATAATGGAGAAAACTTGACCCCAGGATTACTGTTCTCAAAGACAGTTTATGTACACTTATCTGTGACTTTTTCTGCATTAGGGATTACTTTGGTGTAACTGAATACAACAATGAGAAGCAGTGGTAATGTAAGTTTCTAGCTGAGGTATAGGAAAAGAACATTAGCTGCAATCTGATTTAGGATACAATTTAAGAAACACTGAAGTATACACTTATTATCATCCATGGTATTGTGTATTACCTATTTTGAACTGTCAAGGGAATGATAACATTTGACATGGGTATAAATAATGCGAATGTCAAACTTCTGTTGTTACGGGGCCTTAGAGTCTGCAGCCTGACTGTCAGGGCATTCCCTTAGTGTCACATTGATAATATTTAAGTGACAGCTGAAAACAGAGTTCTGTCAGTGCTGTCCCTTTGTCAGCTACCAAACCACTAGACACAGAGTTAGAGTAAATCTTTTCCATCAATACATGTGTTTGAGTAACTGTTAATTAAATCTGATTTGACTTTGCTTACTAATCTGCCTCCTGGATCGATCAATACATGCCTCCTCTTCTGAACCTGAGTATTTCTTTGTGTTTAGAAAAAGCATGTTATTAATACAGTATTTCAAATGTGCTTTGCAGATGGAGCTAAGAATGCTTGCCACATTCACAAAGGTTTCCAACATTATTTTAGATCTGAAATAATGAGTTAGGAGAAACAAACAATATCAAGAGAATAGAGTAGGGAAGAACTTAAAATAAGTTATGAATAGTATGTGCCTATGTATCTTCTTGGTTTATCTGGGATGTTTTTAACTATTATTGTTTGGGGAAATAAAAGCCTGATTCTACATCAAAGTAGATGTATTGCATACTAAACTTTAAGAAGCGGAATCTAATTTTCTCTTTTTTTTTTTTTTTTTTTTGTTGTTGTTTAAGATTTGAGAATGTATTTCGTGTAAAAACAGGGAAAGCAGGCCTTAATTAAGACTGCAGGTTCCAGGTTGATGTAAATCGACATCCTTCTGTGGAAGCCGGTGTTAACCATTCCAGTGGAGGGTCTAGTTTTCATGCCTCTGTGGATCTGACTGAGTTATTTCATGAGTCTCTAGGGAAATGGATCCTTTTGAAGAGGTGTGGTTATGCAGCCTGCATGATTTTTGTTTGGTTTTCCTATGGAAGTGGATGTTGCTGGGGACAAAATCAAGCTTTGTTGTGTTGGCCTGGATTGAGAAGGCAAGAACAATTCCAGACACTAAAAATTTAGTGCTAAGGCATAGTAAGCAGAAGAGTTCAGTAGTATAAGGATGATGTGAATTCACTGCTAGTAGGCTGCTGCAGCCTTGCTGTTGTAGTAGGATATAGTCCTTTTGCTGCTGAAAAGTATCCAGGTCTCCATGCAACTGAAATTGTAGGGTTGATAAGCTCCACAGGTATGGAAAACACTAATTTTTCTCTGCAGTCCAGAATAGAGGGGTGTTTGTAGTACCCTTTTCTTAAGACAAAATTGTTTTGTTTTACCCTTTCTATGGAGTTAAACCCATGGCATCATCTTAGTATCCAATTTAACCACTGCAGTGAGTTGAGAGGAAGATTATCTGTCTTGTGATGAAAGCTGGTAAACTATTTAAGTTCCTTACAGTTGGAAAGATGGTGCACTAGCTTTATGAAACTGCATCAAGTAATGTGGGCACTCCAATTGCAGTAGCAAGAAGAGTACTGCCAACCCACCCCCACCTGTTGTGTCCTTTGGGAAGTTGCTGATCAAAACAAGTGACAAATCTGAAGCCATGATAATGCAGTGACAGTAGGTTTAACTTCATCCTAAATTTCTCATGTAGCAAGGAGTCCTCTTTGTCTCCTACATTCCCTTTCCTAGGCTATGGTAAGAGGGGAATTTTTTCCCCTTCATCGACTTCCAAAGGAAATTCTCTGTGGCTTCTAAGTTCCAGTAATTAAAGTGGTGCCACCAAAGCCCTGTCAGCAGATGACATAAGAACATAATGGGATCAGCTCCCTGGATCCCAAAGGTCCACTGAACTTGGTTGTAAGTGGGAAGTTTTTTCTGAACTCATTTCCATGTTTGAGGTCAAAGCTGGTGTAACTGAGACCAAAGTCAAACTACTTGAAGTATTTCAGTTTATGGGAGGAATCATACACAACAAAAGAATTGGTATCCTTGAACTTTTATATTAACTCTATTCACAAGTAATTCTAGGGTTGATTCTTTTAAATTAACCTAGTGCTAATGTTTAAATAATTTTTCTTAGTAGTGAATCATCCTATTCAAGCTACAAAATGGAAAGACATAAAAAACCATTCATCTAAAAGGAATATTTATTAGACAGTTATCATTTTCTTCTCAGTAGTTACCCATGCTTAGCTCAAATTACTTTCTGTGTAAAAGAGCTGTCATGCTATTTTCTTAAGTGCTATTTTACTTTGAGAACCTATCAGCTGGTTTTTACATAAGTGAATATGAAGGAAAGTAACAATTGCTTTTTTAAGATAAATTGGTGTTTAAGTTTGTACTGTCTTGTTTTCAGTATGTATTTTAGAAGAGGAAGTAGCAGAGCAATTTAAAAATCTCAGTAATTTCATTAAGAAATACTAAATAATCAAATTTAAGTATTAGTTTACAGTCTTTCAACCTGTTACATATGTCATCATTTTTAACATAGCGAAAAATATATATAGTGTTTTGCAAGAGGTCGTAAATTGTGACAGTTGCTAGGAAATCCTGCTTTCAGATACAACACGCCAGCATGCCACAGATCTCTGTACTAGGAGGCTACTATATCTCATTTGGAAGCTTTCATTATATTTTGTAATTGTGTCTGATGGCTTGCCACTTTTTTTTTTTTTTTTCGAGATATACAGAATCATAGAGTCGTAGAGTCATTTAGATTGTAAAAGACCCTTAAGATCAAGTCCAGCTGTGAACCTAACACTACCAAGTCCACCACTAAATCATGTCTCTAAGCACCACATCTACACACATTTTAAATACCTCCAGGGATGGTGACTCAGAATATGCTTATTTGTTTTTTACTGCTGTTTACTTTTACCTCCTTAATACACATCATCTTTTATTTTCTCTATTTTGTTACTTTACCAAGGTCATGTCCATGCTAGATGCCCAAGGTGACACATGTTGGAGTACATTTGTCCTAGTGGTAAGGATAGGTATTATAGCAGTACAAACTGCAATTCATAAATTAATACCCCACCTTGCTGTTGGATGGTGAATCCTCCCAGGAAAGGTATGTGGTACACAACAATATGCCATTGAAATGATTTTGTGTCTCTAGTTTTGTTAGCAGTTGAAATCACATAAGATTCAAATATAACCCAAGATGTGAAGATAACAAATAGTAATAAAGCTGGATTTTTTGTTAGTAGTTGGCTCCTAATATTGTTTATTCTATGTTCTGAACTCTGGGCATCTGTTCTGAAATGTTCAGCTGAACAGCCGCGGGGTTGTGACTTGTAAAGATCATTGACTTCATAAGAGTGCAATAATACAGTGTTGATAGTCAGTGTAGTGTCTTATCTACGTGTAAATCGTATCTCTCATCCAGTCCTGTTTCCCACCTGAGTCTGAAGTGTTGACTCTTCCAGGAAGGATATCTGATTCTTTTTTCTTTGTTGTTAGGATCATCATACCAAGAGGAGATTTGACAGTTCAGGGTGCTTACGTGAGCAACTCAAATCTGGGTTTTTTATGAGGTTTAGCAAAAAAAAAAGTGGAATATGAATTTTAACTCTGATGTATAGATGTCTTATATGATGTCTGAAGTTTGATAGCTATTTATCCTAGTTTTAAAAAATTCCTGAAGCTGTGAAGTCTAGTTTAGTGTGCATCCATCAACATTGAATTAAGACTGCCGAGAGATGCAGTATTTGTTTCTTGTTTAAACCCAGAAGAAGGTCATATTTTAGAACTAATAAAATACCCTATGTGTTGCATCAGGATTTGGTAAAAAAAAATCAAAATTTAAAAAGCCACCAAACAAAACTATCAGAAAACTTTGGTTATTACAATGACTGACTGTTCAGGACCATGAAAAAGCTATCTGCATGTTTTTTTCTCTGTTAGTCGTATTTGAGCTTTTTTTAAAAATAAAGGTATACATTTACTCTGTTTCTTGAATGGTAGTCTTATGTCACGTGACAGGGATCCTGTTGTGCTTGTTTCCAGGTGAAGGGTTTGGGTTTAAAACTTTTGGTTTACTGTTGAAATTATTTGATTTTTCCATCATAAACGACTTTGGCTTTTGATTTGATCTGAACCTTTGCTGGGACTCAATTTTGCTGTCAGCATTAGGTGCATCTTTGGCAACTCTTCAACATATTCTTCACAATTTAAGTTGTGATGTTCTTGAGGCAGATATTTATCTTCATACTTGGGGCCATCAGGATTTAATAAATAAATAGTATAATGATTATTAATAATCTTAGACCCTTGTAGCTTTTTTTCATAGAGAAATTGGGAAGATGAATTATGAACATGTTTGTACAGTGTTTTCAAGATGTAAAGTAGTATGTAAGTGCCAAGTATTATTACTTAAAGTCTCATAGGAAGAAAGAAGATATTTATCAGGAGCTGTAGCCACATGATGATGAGATCACATATTCAGAGTTTTTGGTATCTGGCTTTTATAGCCAGAGGGGAAAAATGCACAAGGGCATTTGTTTAACTGAAGTAAAATGGCATGCTTATTTTAGTGTTCTCTGAGAAATAAAGGTTCATGGTAGCTCCAAAAGTTAAACAGGTAAAATTCTTGTGATAGTGTTGGTTGCTAGGAGGTATATTCTAGGTAAATAAAACAGGGCTTCTGTAGGAGTAAAAAAGCTAATCTTTGAAAGTATGTAGGAGGCCTTATCTTAGTAGTAAGAATAAGTTTCATTAAACCATTGATACTGCAAGGGCTATGACAAAGGGAAGCATCTCCAAACAGAGACTGATCGGAAGTATCCAACGGGCAAATCACTTGGTTAGGCTGGAATAAAAAAGGCATAGGAAGAAGGTTTATAATCCAGCCTCCCAGGACTGTCTTGTGCCTGCACAGGAGTTTACATCCTAATTAGTGCTACCAGTGGGTGCACGTTGCCTGATCTGCAGTGGCTATTTCAGTAGTTGTATTTCCTTTCGGCTGGAAGCAGGTATTTTTCTATATTGATGAAGAATGGAAAAAAAGAGTAGTTTTGTTAAGTAGTATCTAAACAGCAATTACCCAGCACTACTGCTAAATCCAGAAGGATTTAATATCCTACTACAGTGAAGGAAAAGTGCACTTGAGAGAAAATGTCTAAATCAGGACTAAGCCTGCTACACTAGAGGGATGCTTGTTCTTCAGCTTCATGCTCTTTGCCTTTACATATGGGGAAAGAAAGAAAGAAAGAAAACATGGAGGTTAAAATGAAAAAGATATGTCTAATATCTAAAAGAAAGTCTAATGGCTTGCCTTTAGCTATTCAAGTCCAAACCACACTTACCATAAGAGTTTATTGGGCAGCTTTACTGTGCTCCATAATTCCTGGCATGGTAGACTGTTCTTTCCTTTTGCATGAATGATGTATTTTTCTTTCCAAGACATCTGTGATTCACCTTAGCTAGCATGCGAAGTGAGTGTCAAACATTGTAGCTGATCTCTTTCCTTTTAGATTCAAGGGCATCTTCCATGTGTGGAATATTACAGAAATATCATTATATTGGAAGGGAATTATTGGTGTATTGGTGTATTGGTGCAGAACTATTTTCTGGGGAAAAAAATCACTTCAGTTTTGAATTTTGACAGGTGGATTTACTGGGAAGTTGCTTTCCAAGCAGTAGCTTTCTGCAAGATCACACTTGAAAATATGAAGTGCTTTATTTCTTTGTACTGATGAATTTAACCTACATTTTAATACCTTAATATGGCTTAATACACACTCTCACCTGGAAGGCTAGGATCATGAAGACATTTTGTTTACAGTTTGTTTACTTGTGATAATTTGGCAGTGTAGTAATGATCGTAGAGAATCTACTTTGTAGCAGGAAGACTTCATGTCCACCTCTTAGGGAAAATAAGTGACTACTGTCCCAGAGATGATCCCTTTTGTGGTAATGGGTGATGTTAGGACGTCACCCTGGTCAGTGTGCCCCTTTCCAGCTTTCAGGCCTGTTTCTGAATTAGAAACTGTAAGAGACCCAGTTGTCTTGTGGTACTGGACATCTAAAAACTGTGCTGCTGAAAGATAATACAAGAGCTCTAGAGGGAAGCAATTTTCAGAGAACAGGTTGTGCAGTAATAATCTATATACCCTTCTGTGGAGTTGAGATGAAGTGGTTTGGTATTGGATTGAGTCTTCACTGTCTGGGTTCTTTTTCCCCCTCACTCTCATGTCGCACAGAGATAAGCTATTTTCTCAGTGCTATTATTGACTTTTGTTTCTGGAAGACAATGTCCAAAGAGTATCTATGTTATGTGCCATGGAACATGTACAGCAAATTTGTTATTTGGGGAAATTTCAGAATTATTAATGTAGCAAGAAATCTTCTAAAAGCCTGTTCCCTGTCCAAAACCTCCTTCCTGCAAAAATGAGCATCTGAAAGAAAGCAGATAGGGCAAGTTAGATGGCCTCAACCTCAATGTTATAATGTTGGACTGTGAATATTTTCTTTGTTGAAAAGCATTCTCTCTTGTATATCTCATTTCATTGTTTAAAGGAAGAATGATGTAACTAGAATTAAAAGCTTTGGGGGAAAAAAAAATCAGAGAATCACAGAATGGTTCGGATTGGAAGGGACCTTCAAGATCATGTAGTCCCAACCCCCTGCCATGGGCAGGGACACCTTCCACTAGCCCGGGTTGCTCACAGCCCCGTCCAACCTGGCCTGGAACACTACCAGGGAGGGGGCAGCCACAGCTGCTATGGGCAACCTGTGCCAGGGCCTCACCACACTCACAGGGAAGAATTTCTTCCTTATATCTAATCCAAATCTCCCTTCTTTCAGTTTAAAACCTGTTACCCCTTGTTCTATCCCTACCCTCCCTGATGCAGAGTCCCTCCCCACCTTTCCTGTAGCCCCTTTCAGCACTGGGAGGCCATTCTAAGGTCTCCCTGGAGCCTTCTCTTCTCCAGGCTGAACAACCCCAACTCTCTCAGCCTGTCCTCACAGGGGAGGTGCTCCAGACCCCTGAGCATCTTTGTGGCTTCCTCCGGACCTGCTCAAGCAACTCCATGTCCTTCTTATGTTGGGGGGGCCCTAGTGCTGGACACAGCTGAAGTAGTAATCTTTCAGAAATCAAAGATAGGCAAATTGAGTTAAAAATATAAAATACAACAAGCAAAAACCTTGGGCAAAATAAAAGCATCCCCACTGAATGGTTGAATAAATTTGTCTTCAACCCAGGACACCAAACTCATTCTGGAATGTCTAGGAGAAAGGCTTTCTCACTTGTAGGTGTTTGCATGTGGAATCCAGGGAGCTGAGGCTGATCTGTTCTTGGGGTAGTTGCTGAGATGGCAGTGTGGGGCCATCTTGGCTGAAACCAGCACTGCAGTTCTGTGGGCACACTAGGGAGGGATAAGCCCGTGTTGCTGACAGAAGGAGCAAACCTCCTTTTCTTTATTTGCCAGTCCCTTTTTCCAGCCTCTTCACTGCCCTCATGCTTGTAGTGGCGGTTTCATATGGCTGCACTGTGAACTGGATCAGAAGGCTTGTACAGATTAAAATTAGCCCAGTAAAATGAAGTGCAGTTATTTTTAATACAAGCTCACTGGCCCTGGTTCATTGTATGGATCTTATACCAACACACTTCTACACAAGGAAGGACACAGCGGGGAAAAGCAAAGAATGAGGCTGCAGTGTTTTCTCAAAGTGCTCTCTGAGGCTGGCATAAGGTGTGTGTGGAGACGTGTTTAGAAAGATGTGTTTGAGAGCATCCTGAGCCATGAATTATGCTCAAGCTAACCCATGGATTCATCAGCTGTGTGTCTGTATTAGATCTCGTGGGTTTGTTGTTGTTCTTAACTATTTGAGTATGTCAAGGAGCATTCCCCTTTATCAAATATATATTTACTTGTACCAGCTGTTTTTCTGTTGTTTTGTGGAACTCAGAATACATACTATGTATGTACACAGTACACATAACATACACATAAGTAGAGTTTACTCAGTGTGATTGTAGCAGTTATAGGTGCTTTTAAAATAATTTTACCTTTTTACTCAGGACACTTGTGAAAATTAACGATGTGTATAATGCAGGAACTCTCCCTTTAAAAATAAATTTGTAGTCAAAATTCTATTAGACTTAGTCAAAATTTCTTAGCCTGGGTATGAATAAAAACTAAGGAACTCAGGATGTAGTCTGTGGAAGGTTTTCATATCCTGTCTTAGGTAGGAAAACATGGCAGGTATAAAATGTATTAATCTGTGTGCCTGTTATTTGGCATGGGGCCACAGAGGGCTGTCAGCATAAGTAAGAGCAAATTAACATGGCAGTTCTCATGCTGGAGTCATACTGTGTTAATACAAGGCTTCAAAGTAGATAATATGAAACCTGAATTGTGAGTGTAATATTTAGGGCTCCACTGTTGGAGCCGTTTATCATGATGATTATAGCCATGCCTGGGATTCAGGTTAGCTTGTTTTACATGCTTGATTTCTAATGAAATACAGACCCAGTGGATGTGCATTAGTTAGGGCAGGGATACTGGCACAAAATAAGACTTGTAGCTTGTTTATCATGACCAGCTGAGGAGAAAGAAGCTTCTTGATGAACAGAGTCATCTCAGTGGTTGGGCAGGGAGCAGGGTTAGAGCGGAATGGGTTCACCAGGGTTGCAGCAGTAATGTATTTGTGAAAGCAAGGACATAGGCCTATGTGGGCTTAAAGATGTAAAATAACAGTAAGGATCTGTGGTGTTACATGACATACTTGGTCTCTTTCTTTTACTGACAGGATGGTTTTATTTTCAGCTTAGTTCCTCTTATTTACCAGCTCCAGAAACTGTGTCTGTTAGTTTTTAACCTGTAATGCAGTATATAATTGGTATGTTGATGGGTTGTGTTTCTCTGATTTGACAGGATGTGCACATTTTTTAGTGGTTTAATCAAGATGGCAATGACACGACAGCATTGATTTAGTAACATAATAATCTTTGTGTTATGAAGCCTGATAAGACCCTGAGAGGTACTGTTGCCCCATTAAAGCAAGTGATCTACACAAGCAGGAAAACATCTGCCCCTTGAAAATCTTACAGAGCCCGAAATTAGCTGATAAAATTTGCTGGCCTGGACCTTGCATATAAGCCAAGCTTGCTGAGGTCATTATGCCAGTGTGGTTGTATCTGGATGCAGACATACACTTACCTTACATTTCTAGCTCTGCCTTTTTATTTTTAAGCTTTCCGGGCTGGTTTTTTTTTTAGACTGGTTCTGTCTGTGTACTTACTTCTTCAGTGTCAGCCTGTTCTAGTCACTTAAGCCAAACAGGTGTGGTAAAATATATCTAAGGAGACTAGACAGTGCCAACAGGTAGTGTGTGCATGAGGGACAACTAATGAGAACATAAATTCAAATGTTACATTTTCATAGATTTTCCTTCTAATTACTCCACTAATTCAGTGTAAAGTTGTTATTTAAAAAGATCTTGTTCTTCTCAGTGTTGTTATGAAATGATGATACTCTAGAACTTAATGTCCAGAATAAGGATTCATGGATCTGATTGCTGTTTCTGAGTTGGTGCTGACTTACTGTTTGGCAGTTGGCAAGTTGTGTAACCTCTTTGTACCTTCACTCCATGGTTGTAATTTAATTTACTTTGATGTAGCTTTACCTCTGCCACCATAATTTTGCAGGTCCGTTTCTTTGGAGTCTTCAACGTCCAGAATAATGTATAGTACATGCATGTATATTTCTCAGTGTTTGGGTTCCATTTCTTAGTAATTTTTACTTAAAAACATACACAGGTAATCTGTATGCTGAGTAAATACATTAACAGTATTCATCACTGACATAATCTCCTTGCAACCTAATTGATTTCAGAGGCATTGCAAACCCAAATTCTTGCTCGTTTTTTTTTAATCACTTAAAATATACAGTCTTTGCTTAGACTTTAAAAGATTATTAATGAGTTTCATGATCATTTGCAGGATCATTGAAAGGTGTCTCAGTTCTGTATTGACATTACCTTACAGTGATCTTCCAGTGGAATATGTAAATGTAATTTAATGCTTGTCAGGATTTCTAGTAGGCACAGAGATTTCAGTGGCTGAAGTGCCAAGCTGCTTGGAGCAGCATCTACCAGATCCACTGTGATTTACATACTGGGGTCCCATTTCTTAAAAGCAAGCAATAAGATAAAAAACCTCCTTTAACATTAGAATGTTGGCTTTAAAGTGTATTTGTCACTTTTTTTTTTTTTTTTTTTTTCTGGAACTGTACCTACTTTCAGTATATATTTACATTGTCTTAATCCCGACTATCAAACACAGGTACTTCAGCTGAACTGCTGAGCATCTGATAACCGCTCCGAGTATGTACAGTCTTGGTGTGCTCTTCTGTGTGGAATGTGCAATTGAAATTTTAGGATATAGTTGGTGTCAGATTGTCTGTTTTATCTTGTTCTCTGTCAGATTTTTGGACAGATCTGCTCTGTAATAACCGGGCATGGGAGCTAATCTACCAGGAGTGTATGGCCTTCTACCAATGGTCCTGGATAAGTGACATCTAATAACTAGTACCTGAGCTCAGGTGAGCACTGTAACACGCATGGTAATGATGCCAACTTCCACTCTTTTCTTCTTGCATACCCAGCAGAAAGTAACCACAGTCTATTTGCAGGTAGCTGAAGCATTTCTCAGGAATTTTTTGCTGAGGAAGGCATTAAAGTACAGGGTGATGTGGTTGAAGTGATGGTAATTCTGTGTATTATGTGGCAGTTTTTGAACTACATATTTGTCCTGGGTCACTACTACTTAGCCCAGTTTAAGTCCCCCCATCAGGAAAATGCTTTCAACTGGAGTTCTAGTATCTGTAGGCTGTAATTTTTAAAATCAACACCCCAACACTTCATGTGAGAAATAAACCTCAGGCTACATTTTTACAGAAGTGAACACATTTTTAAAAGATCATAACTGACTTGCACTTTTCATATGTGTGTAGTTGTTCACACTACTGCAGAAGTGAAAGCAAAATTCACCCCAATGTGAGATACATATCAAAGCTCTTCTAATTATTGTAGACAGCTAAACAAAAACGTTAAGACATTATCCTATGAACAGTTGGCCTCTCGTGTTTTGTTTCCTCCCCCTGTGTAAAGCATCTTATGGAGTTGGCAGTTCTGCGGGGTCTGAACTTTATGTTAATGAGAGAAGCAGTAACACTTTAAATGAAGGGCTCATATCAGTCCAGACAACAAAAGTGCAGATGTTCTTTATTAAGAACAGAGTAATGAAATTGTTTCTCTTGTGCCAAGTACAAGAAAAAAGAACTGCTGTAGTTTAAACCTTTTTGATAACATGTTATCAATAGCTAAAATCAGTTATTTTGCTATATTGGGTATTTAGCAGACAGGGTTTTGTGATATATTCCTTCCTAAAGATACTTTTGACACGTATGTGAACTATACAAGAGACGTTGTGGCATACCAGTTATCTATTACACCTGTATTAATTGTGTGAGAGGAATATCTTGCATCTTAGAATTTGAAAAAATGATGCTTGATGATCAAGAGTTCTCTGTTTCCTGAGTAGACTGGTGTAGGTCTACGTTCTGTGGGACATGGTGTAAAGAAGCTGGATCTGAGATGCAGTTAATCTCATTTCTCATAAACTGGTGATGTGAGAGTACCTTAGCAGAAGTGGAGTGGCAGTGCTGTTGAGGCTTTGCATGGAAAACTGTCGCACATACTCAGCAGGAACAAGGGTCAGACTCAGCTAGATGAATGCTCTTAGAAACAGCAAACCCAGAAATTCAGGCTGCCATCTGGTTTTACTGAAAACATCATAGGCAAACTGGTGCTCTTGTAAGCACAGAGTCTGCGTGAATCCAAATACAGAGGCCCAGTGGGGAAAAAGGGAGCACAGTGTCACCTTGTGAATGTGTGACACTGCTTTTTGGCTATACAAGACAAATACAGTTTTATTTCACAGTAGCTTTGGTAGTGATCTATTCAGTTAATTATCTGCTTCATTTGGAAGCACTGAATTTGCAGTTGATTTTGAACTGGCAACAGCACACAAGCCTTTTTCCTCTCCCCTTGGTGCTGTTCCACTGCCCATCTATGTGCCTTGGGAGTCCTTACGATGCTTATCCTTGCTGGGGCATTTCTAGACAGAGCTGAGGTTTTCTCTGCAGGTACCTTTCCTCTCCTTGCCAATACATTTTTGTGGGGAGCACCTGATAATCTACAAGTTCAGTTTTGTTTCAAGAACAGAGTTGCCTCAAGAGGGAGACTATTCTACATACTAAGATTTACATTCAAAGTCAGCTAAACGTTATGAATTTGGTCTGGGCACATTGATAATTTGGAAAGAGGCAGTTTGACTTGGGTTAATGGAGGTAGTCATATGAACAACTATTTTTTGTTTCATTACAAATCATTAGAATAGCAGTTATCTTCCTAGAAAAATTCTGTTTATATTTCATAAACATACCTTTTCTTTTATGCATATTTGCACTGGAAAAGTGAGACCGCCACCGTTTGGATCTTTAGAGTTAAAGCATTTAGATGATTTGCAATAGAAGAATTTAATTCCAACACTTCTCCCTGTTTATCAAGTGAAATTCTGGTAGTTATGATTTTTGTGTGGTGACACCACTAACAAGCATTTTGGAGTTAAGATCTAAAATGAATTTATGATCCATGAAGTATGTCAATATTTCAGGATTTTAGATTGAACTCTTTCTGAGAAGAAATTGAGATTATGGAGTTTACTGTGAAAGAAAATATAATCTGAGCTGTTGTGGAAGTGCATGTCTTGCAGACTGACTCCAGAGTGTGTCATCAGGTAGGCAGGGGCACCAAGGAACTTGGTGGGCAAGGTAGGAAAAAAGTAAAAATCCATCAAGGATTTTCCTGGCTTTCATCAGAACTTTGCTAAATTGATATTGCTTCCATGGGCTGTTTAGATTCAGAGAAGCTGGGAGAAAATTAAAAAATACAGTCTTCTCAGTGGATGTGAGAATTCATTTTTGAAGGAGAGGCTTTTTCTTTTCTTTCAACGCTTAGCTCTTGGCACATGTAGAATAGCTCATCGTAATTCCTCTCAGTAGCTGTGTTGGTGGTACTAGGGGAGTTGCTTATTATGCACATGATGTTCATCTCACTGCTGCCTCTTCCTTCTCTCTGCTTTGTCTTTTTTGTGTCTTTTCATAACCTTAAGGTGGGAGTTTTTGAGGCAGACACTTATTTGTTTACACAGCACCTTGCAAACTCTGGACTACCTCGTACTAATTGGGCCATCCACAGCCTGCCATATAGAAACAAAAAAGCAGATAGAGCAACTTGAACTAGTTTAAACATATCTTCATGTTTAAGCAGAAATTGATTACAAATACCTTCTTTCATCTAGACAGTAGCCTCTTTCCTTTCCTTTGTGCTTGTCCACATGGGAAATGTTTAGGTAATATGGGAAATGTTTAGGTAATATGTAACTTTAAAGTATTAGGTAACCATTTCACAATGTAATATCAAGGCAAACTGTAAAGGCTCTGCATGAATCTAAACTGCTTGGTTAGTCTAAAATGCTGTATCTTTGAACTGGCAAATACAAAGCAGTCTTTCCAGGCAGATTATTTAATAAGTAATGGTTTAGATAATGTAAATGCATGTGGTAGCATCTGTTGCAGCACTAAAATTTATATGCAGTTTTAGCCTTGGGAGCCAACGGTTCTGGAAACTTATTGTCATGCTTTATAATAGGTATCACTAATGCTGTATACCGTAATACAGTCCTAAGAGATGTAGGTCTTGAATGAGGGAAAGCTGCAATTAAGTTTCATTAAAGATTTCAGTGTTTGAGGATTGGTGCCAACTAGGCAGGAGCTTCTGGTAATGTGTCTTAAGAAGTCACTGAACTATATTGATCATCTGCTCAAAATGGTAGTTATAATGAAGACTTCCCTGGTATCTGTGGATTAGGCACAATAAACAAGCTTAGGATACGGCATGTCTTGGGAGGTAATTTTTGGACTTGTCGGAGAGATGGGTGAGAAAATTACCCTGAGTTCAGCCAAGGCAAAGGAACACATTTGGAGCATAGCTTGTTGCTTTGCTATCCGCTCTGTTAGACTGTAAGGAAACATGATTTCTGAGACTTTCAACTGTATGTGTTTATGTATGTGCACTGTGCCTATTTTCATAACATATCAGGATAATGTTTTCTGTGCTTTTGTGGTGAAAAACTCATCTCTGTTTAACAACCTCACCTGCTGATCCCTGCTGGTCCTGAAAATCAGATAGCAAGTTGGGTGAAAAGCTGAATATTGTTACTTAAAAAGAGAGGGCTGTAAAGGAAGAAGAAAATTCCCCATATGGTAAAAAATATGTTACCTTGTCTTTGGTTATGTGTAGCAGGTAGTCGAGTACTGTCTGAAAAAATTCACATAATACGTAATTCTGAAGCTGATCACCTTCCTGCTTTGTGATGTTTCATCACAAAAAGAGGGTACGTAATTAAAGGACTTGTCAGCCTCAATAACATTTTTATTTACTTCTGTGATCATGATTCAATCAGCATAAGTTGTATAGATTAGTGCTTGTAAAGTATTTCATTTGTACACCTTTCCTTACCTGACCACGAGGTTTTAACTATTCATTATTAGAATACCCTAATGGTTTTTCTGCTAGCTTCATTTAATCCTTTTGGACAGAGGGAGGAAGGAATAACACTGCGTTGTTAAAGGAACATAGCTTGTTTCATATTAATGTTGATTGAGGAAAAAAAACCCTCCAGAGAGAGAATCAAAATTAAATTTTAGTTCCTCTTCCAATCTCCGAAGCTTTGGGGAAAGGACCGAGACTAAGCCTAAGTCTCAAGTGCTGTAACCATCCCTGTGGAGAATTTAGTTCATTCTATGCTCAGAAACAGCACAGCATAGTTCAGTGCCTCTGTTGAAGGTCGGTGTCTCAGTCTCTTCATACATACTCTTACATTAAATTACCGTTCACTACTATGAAGTGTCTTAATGAGGGTACAAATGCAATTTCTTGCTTTCCACTGTATGTTCATGGCCACAGTTGAGGATCCAGTTAAAATACTGACCATATCAAAATTAGTATAGCCTTCCACTGGAGGTGGATGACTAGCATGGATATTTCTATGTGAATCCTCAACACCTGCAGTCTTTAGTTAATAGGAGACTGCTGAAAATAGGAGCCTGTGGAAGGGTGTAAGGGTTATGCTTGGTTAACTGATGAGTTCTGCAGCAATACTAAATAACACACGATTATCTTGTCTTTAATTTTTACGTATGCGGCCTTCACAGAGGTATCCCTACACTTAACACATCAAGCCAATGTCCCCTGGGAAGTGGCAGTCAATGACATGTGTGTGACATTTTCTGAATGAGAAGTAAATCGCCTTTTTTTTTGTCCTGATTTCGGATTTTTAAAAATAGAGGATAAAAATCTGTTTTACCAGGGAAGTGATATATAAAAGAGAATACATTGCAATAAAATATCTTCCTGACTAGAAACATCAAAAGCATGGATATTTTCAATGCGTTTCCTGAAGAAGACTAGAGTAAGCACCAATGTTAGACACTCTTCAATGGCATATAAACTTTCATTTACCTGTTTTACTTCCCTTAGGAATAAGAAATCTTTTCCTTAAATATGATTATTTTATTTACAGTTCTCTACTGATTCATAGTTCCTTTCTGTACTAAAGCTGTGTTAGGACGGAGAGAATGCCTTTTTCATGTTTGAATTTTTAAATTTTCTTTTGTAATTCACTAGACACACAGACATAAAATCATACCTTTCAAAGATGTCAATTAATGAATTGTATATCTGTACGAATGCTCCTAATGTTGATAATTTAATCTCCAGTTTTGAAGAGTGTGAATGATGTGTTGATGGATACAACTACTAGCATTGAGAAAACTACTTTTTTTAGTTTCAGGTCAAATTTAGAGCTGTTATAACCAAGAGCATGTAGGATCATACTTACTGAAATCAGGATGTAGTGGGTCTGGCTGAGCCGGAATCGGTTTTCCCCTACAGCAGCCCTCATGGTGCTGTGGTTTATGCTGGGAGCTGGCAGGGTGTTGATAGCATCCTGGTGTTGTGGCTACTGCTGAGCAGTGCTCACACAGCACCAAGGCTCATCCAACATTCCCTGCCCCCCCCCGCCCCCCCGCAGTGGGACGGGGTGGGCAAGATCTTTGGAGGGGACACAGCCAGGACAGCTGACCCCAACTGACCAAAGGGATATTCCAGACCATGTGACGTCTGCTCAGTATAAAGTTGGGAGAAAGGAGGGAGGGGGGGGTCACCCTTGGTCCTGCAAGGCAACCGCTCCGCATATGGGAGCCCTGCTCCTGACAGCGCCTCTTCATGGGTAGTAGAGAATAAATCTGTTTTCTTTTTGCTTCTGCATGCGGACCTTTGCTCACTTTGCTTATATTAAAACTGCTTTTGTTTTACCCAGAAGGGTTGGTTTTTTTTCCTATCTTATATTCTTTCTCCTTTTTGCCCTGTTGAGAAAAAAAGGGGAAGGGGGGGAGGTGATAGAGCGACTTGGTGGGTACTTGGCATTTAGCCAAGGTCAAACCACCACACAGGATTATGATAATCAATGAAGAAAACGGTAGTTCTCTTAGAGTTAATACTGTATTTTGTACAAACAGAGAGACTTGTAATCTCAAGTGACTTTGTACACAAAGACCAAAAGAAAGCAGTATTGTTTCCATTCCTGATTTGAAAAATGGAGATGCTGTAGCTGATATTTTTATTCCATGTGTAGTAATTGCTGTGCTGAACTGGGCTGAAGGGCTCAACAGTGCAAAGATTAAGCACATAGCTTGTAGTTTAAGGTTACAGCAGGCATTGCTGAAAGCAGCACCTGCTCAGTGACTTGCTGGAGCATTGTTCCATCTGCTTACCTCTCCATCGTACATGACCTTGCTTCTACTGTGGAAACATTCAAACATTTCTAAAAGTGTTCCTTTTGCATTTGCACGTGTGACATCAAATAATATGTTAATTCTCAGAAACGACTGTGTGTTTAGCTGTGTGGAGTTTAAAATTAAGTAGTCCTGAGTTCAATCCACAGTTTTTTAACAAGTGCTCTGCATTCTGTTTTATGAGGACATTAGTCCCAGAAATAGGATTAAAGTAGGTCTGCAGCTGTGAGGGCTTTCTAGAGATCTTTTACTTGGGGTTACACACTCTCCGTAGCAAGTGAGGACGAGGGATTATGCTATTCAGGAAAAGAAGGAAAGAAATGTCGTGCTTGGCACTGAACTGTAACAGGTAAGGCAGCATACCTCAGCTGTATGAAAGTGAAGAGCTGAAAAAGTTGATGGGTGAACTCACTCCTGCATGAATAGTCACTACTTATTCTAGGGTCATTCTTTGGCAATTACTTTGGTCATTACTTTGGCTCTTTGACTAGTGGTTGTTGGTCCTTACTCAGAAGTTTCCTTATACTCGCATGCTCCTCCTGCTCTTGAATCTAACTGGTTTTGTGGTATTAAGTCCCATATCAATGTTTACTTGCCTACATCTGCCAAACACTTGTGTTTTGTGGGTGGGATTTGCTAATCTGAATGAATAGTTATGCATTCCAGTTTATTTAAGCTATTCTTTAATGTGTAATGACATGATTTTGTTTTGACAGATGAATTTTGTTTCTGTAGATCTGCAGTGACATTGCTCCATTTTGACTTTATGCTGTCAGTTTGGTACATTTATCCTGACACTGTTGTATTTCATCTTGATACCATATTCTTGATTTGACATTGCAATGCCACCTCCATAAATTTGTATTGACGTTCTTAACTCATTTTCTTGGTATTTTTCAAAGTGAATGAAAGCCTGACACAGTTAGAATTGGGAGCAATATAAAGGCAAAATTGTGGAGATGTATCATAGAGGAATGAAAAGGGCAGAGATGGTGCTCAGTGGGGGGAAACCAGGTGTGCAAGATGCATGGATGGTGCTTACAGGGAGCAACGTGACATTCTGGTAGGGGGCCACCTTAGAGAGATAAATGTATTCTGCTGGCATGTTGTCGGTATAGCCTTAACTTTTTCAGCTCCTTTGCAAAGACTGTAAATGAAATCTGGATAGCTGTGCCATAGAACGTGCTCTGTTTTCATATACTCTCACCATTCAGGATCACGTAGTCATTGCCTTAGCGCACTGCACGATTGCTGTTAGGGAGCAATCATTTCCCCTTGATATCATTATTGACTTAGAGCTTCACATCAATACCCAGGTTTCAGCATGTGATAGCTGAACAGGCAGACAATACCATTCTTTCCTCTCTTGGGTTTCTTACCGGCTGTCTCTTAAGACAGCCTATCTGCTGTTCAGACAAGACAGAAAGCAACGATGTGGCATGTTCTGAGTGTGTGCAAGGTATCATTGTGATTTTTATGGGAATATTTACTATAGGGGGTATATGCCCGACAACATATCCACTCTCTCTCTCTGCTGCTCAGTGCATCCTGGCTACATTATGTTAATGGTGTGGGTAGATCTGTAGATTTGTTCTCACCGTAAGGCTGCAAAAGACTGATTTGAACAGCTTGTCTGTCCCATGTATTTTGAGATTTCCCATGTGATTTCAGATCCTCAGCACCAGTAGTGGTGGTTGAAAAGTAGTGGTGGTCAGAAAGTATATATGTTGCTTTATTGTCACCAGTGTTTAGAAAGATTTAGGTTAATCTAAGAAAATAATGGTTTTAACTCTGTGTACATTGTCTCTAGTGCACTATCATCCTCACTACATGTGTTTAATGTAAAAGTCATTCAAACTTTTCTGTAAAGTATAGAAACTAATGTATCTATGTTATGGAAACATTATTGACCTTAAAATTGTTTGGTTAAAAATCAATCTTTTTTCTTTCCTAAGGAAAAAAAGAATGTTTCAGTAATTTAATGCCTGGGATTTTTTTTAATCAAATATGTTGCCAAGTTAATTTTTTTCTCCATATTTGAGCATGCTTCATCAAAATAATGTGAAAATAGAGGCAAAGCTAATGACACCCTTGTATCTCCATTTTGCCATCATCATAAAATTCTGAATCCTACTTCAGATGATTAGTAAATAAGATGAAGTAATTTAGCTGGGAGAATTGACTAGCTACAGTGCATGAACTATAATTGTGATATTAATGTCAAATAGAGTTAGTCATTTCCAGTTATATTCTGCTCTTGAGCATGAAGTACTTTTTCCTTTGAAACCCATAAAGGCTGCGTGCAGGCAAATAACTGGAACCTGGGTCTTGAGGTACGAGCCAACAAAATATATTTTGGCCTGTGAACTTGGAAAAAAGTATTCATGTATTGCCCTTACCCTTTTCTGTGAAAGAATTCCATAATATAGGTCATAAAGAACATCTCTATTGTTGTAGGTCATCATCTGACTGGATATAAGGAGAAACTTTTTTCACTATTAAGACAGCGAAACATTGGGACAGGTTGTCTAAAGGAAGCTGTCAGTGTCTGTCCTTGGAAGTTTTCAAGACCTAACTGAACTGTCTTGAGTGATTAGAGTGCAGATGTAGTAATGTCATAAGTCAAAGGCATTATAACTTTGAGATCTTTTTTCCTTTTTTCTATGTATAAGACAATAAAAGTCCTGTTTCTGACTTCATGTTGATCTCCCCAACCCCAACTCAGTCATCACTGAGGCTCTTCATGTTCACAGTGGTCAGAAATTGCACACTGGAGAAAATATACAAGAAATTTCAGAAGTGTCAGTTTACTGTGCAGTTTCTTTGTAATAAGGTTACTAGTATGCATGTGGAAGCAAGAGGTTAAATAGAGCACAAGATAGCAGTGAGAATGGGCTCATCTGTTCCAGTCCTTCCTGATGGCTCTACAGTATTCTGCGCCGGAAAGCTGTAGTTACACCTTGACATCTTAGATAACAATTTACATTGTGTGTATTCTTAAAATCAATCCACTTCAAATTTTTAAAAGGAATTGGAAAAAAGAAAAAAAAGACCAGTGCATTTTTCTTAAGAACTTTCTTGTCAAGAGTACAGAGCAATTTCTGCTCTCTATTCTGATATACTTACAACAATTAAGAATGGGTGTTTCTCTTTTCCACCTACCCGTCTCTTTTTTTAGGGAGGCAAGTTGTTTAATTGTGCAGCATTTTTGACTCACCTTCTCATAATTCTTGTTTAGTTACCGGGCAACATGTGCTGGTGTTATAGATAAATGATTGTATTTTGAAAGTGAAATGCTTACAGCTGTCAAGTGATAGTCTTGCCCACAAAATTCTGATTGATCACCTCCATGTGTGACTGTAGCTTTTAAATTGGTAGGTAGTGCTTTACCAGCATCACAACCTCAAAGACACCAGTTCTATTAAAGCCTTTGGATTAGGCTCTCAATTACCTTGAGTTCCAGCTTCAATTAGACTAAACTTGGAAGAAATTACTGGCCTGCTGCAAAGGTCTGTGGAACAAAAGAAAATGAGAAATAGCTTATTTTCCAGCAAGCATCTAAACAAATTACACTTGGTGTTTCAAGTGGTCAGGGATAAGCTGGGTTGCAGCCAAGCTGGGCTCATTCTGCTACTTACGCTGCTTAGTGGCAGTGGAAGAAGAATATTTAAAATATCTCACAAACTTCAGGATGACTATAAGTCAAGTTCCCCATAGAGGGTTTTAGTAATCATTGTTTAGTGCAGAACTGCAGAACTCAGTACAGAAGATATTAGTGTGGAAAAAGATGATACTGCCAGATCTATGGGGAACCATATGGATATTGCCGTTGGCAATCTGCCAAGTGTGTCCATAGATGCCTCTAAACTTTTATATTTTTTTTGCTGTAGGGTTGCTACTGAAAATGTCCAAGTGTAGCACAGCTGTTGCGCAGGATTTGCATATCTGATACGCTGCTAGTCCCAGAGAGCACTGCTTGTACAGGTCACTAAGCCAAGACTCACACAGTGCTTCAGACTTCCCAGAATTTCCATTTATATAGTAGTGTGTATTTAAAAGGAATTTTTTTTTTCTGCTATTTACCATAAGATAGCATCTGAAATTGCCTGGCTTTATGCTGTACTTAAACCAGAAGACATCTGTAGTAACTGTTTAGTAATGATTATAAAACTTTGACTGCAAAGCTGCTTAGAATATATGAAAAATAAACCCAAGAATTTTAAAAGAAGAGAGGGGAAGGGGGAAAAGGAGCAAAAGAACTGTACAATGAAAGATAAATTAACATAAAAATTGATTAAAACATAAATATGCAATTCTGTTATATACATCGTGCAACCATGAGAAATTTTGGACTATTCTGCTGAAAATGACTGGTAATGTTGTAAGCCCTAATTTTGTAATCACGTTTGAGAACTCCTTTCTTTTGAAGCCATTAGGACTTCACATCGGTGCAATGTTTGTCTTTACAGATCAGTTTGGCAGTAGCTGAGTCTGTATTATAGCATCAATCTTGAGCAGAACTGTCCATTAATCAATAATAAAATCTGGTTTAAAAAATCCCTGGTAGAGTCTAGCTTTTTCCCAAATATGTTAGTAGTTTATTGTTAAATGGAGCACTGATATTTTAACAAAATAATTCCCAAATCATCAGAATTAACAAAGACATAATTTTTTTTTAAGCATGTGACAGCTTTCAACTAGGACAATTGTAGTATGTCATTTGATTTATTAATTTTGTAGCTTCCTTCTGTTTTCACTGTACCTCTTTGCAGAGCTATAGTATGTGTTTGGGCAGTGAAGGGAAAAGCATCAGCTATCTATCCAATTTTTAGTATGAGATGGAAATAATTTGATCTGAACATGCTTGATCACTTAATCACAGAATGATTTGGGTTGGAAGGGACCTTAAAGATGATCTAGCTCCAACCCCCCTGCCATGGGCAGGGACATCTTCCACTAGCCCAGGTTGCTCACAGCCCCGTCCAACCTGGCCTGGAACACTGCCAGGGAGGGGGCAGACACAACTTAACACCTAAAGTATTGTGGAATGATTCTTTTTTCATAGTGATGCATTATTGTTTCCCCCTCATATAGTTTAAATGTGAAAGGAATTACTTTGCTACCTATAAAAAGGAAAACTGAGTCTGTAACAATACAATGTTCAGATAAGTCTTGTGTCTTCTGTTCTTATATGAATAAGAAAAAATCCGTTGTGTATTTACTGTAGCACACTGCATGTTTTTCTTTACTTTGGTACAGAGTAGGTCTTTGTATAGTAGTCTGTACTAACCACCAAAATAGTGATACAGTCAGACACACAAATGATTTTTTGCTTCTGTAAGCCCAATTCATGACTTTTCAGCAAAATAACGAATTACATTTTCACTTGACTACTGTGGTGTAGTCTTTCTGAACATGACCACTCTATAGCTCTTCACACATCTCCACTTGCTGCATAACTGGGCTAGGGAGGTATTCTGGAGGTTTTAAACATGAGTAACTACTGCTGATTGCTTCAATGGACTTTAAAGAGAAAGAAGGAGAGAAGGTCAGATGCCCTATTCCTATACGTTTGTGGAGCCAACTGCTTTACTGATTGAGTTTAATAGTAGTCTCAGAGGAAAGTCCTGCTGGTGAAGCAAAGGCAGGCAGCACTTAACTGATTTTAAATATAAAGTACTACTGCCATAATAAAAAAAAAAAAAATAGAAAATGAGAATGTCTTGTAGATTCTCAGCAGTTTTTTAGTTTAAGTGAGGAGTCCCCAGATAGTGGAGAAAAACAGGATGCTGGAGAGAAAACAGACTTGACTTGAAGTAAATTAAATCTTTTCAAGTTGGAAACAAACACCCAGGAGCTGCTGAGCTTAGTCTTCACATTACAGCAACACCTCACTAATCCTCTCATGCTATAATTGCCACATAGAAAATGTGCCTTTCTCTTCCTGCTGTTAACAAAGGTTGAAGAGCAGGATGTTTTACAGAGGGCTTATACTCCAGTTGACTTTATTGACTTGTTGGAGTGTTCTATATTACATTTACTATAGCATTATGTTAAAGCACAAATGTTGTAAAACAAATTATAGTGGTCAAAATAAATGAACAAATAAATGAGCCAGATTAACTAGCAGGCACCAGTTGTTTTCTACGGCTCTAGCCATGCAAAACAACTGTAAATACAGTGTAAACAACCACAAAGACCTCAATTATTCTCTCCTACTTGTTCATGCAGATTAGCGTGATCTTACTCTATAGCTAAGTGATTTAAACAACAGTTCTGAGAAAGACTGATGAGGTTCATTTACACCAGTGTAAATCTACAGCTTCTGGGTTTTGATTAAAGTTTTACGTATCAAGCTGTTCATCACTCCTTTTAAATGTTGCTGTTTGTGTAACTCATAATAGAGATGAGCTCTATGTATTTAGTTAAATGGGAGAAAAATCTGAGGCTTTTTCAGATGTTTGTTCTTGTAGTGTATAAAACCTGTGTATCAGCTTATAACAAATCTTCCAAGATATTAATTTAATGTGGGTTTTTTCCAAAAGTAATGGAAAGAGAAATTTTCTACTACCAAGTAAAGCCAAGTGAGATAGAAATGTATCTTCCAATACCAATGTGAAAATTTTGATTCATTTTAGAATCAATAATAGAAAGTTTTCACTAAATTGCTCCAGAACAGCTATCACTAAATTTACAGGTTTCAGTTTGTAGTTACAAGCAATCCCTTACTTGAAAACCTGTTTCATCTTAAACTTTATTGGATATCCCATTGGCAGCAGGGAATTGCAGTAGTGCACTCATACAAGTATTGCAATACCATTTGGCTCCTTTTCATCCTGAATAGCACCTTACTTTATAAACAGGATTATTGATTTTTATGGGGATATTCTTTAAGAAAGTTTGTAGGTAACTTTGTAGGGATGCAGTCTGGCCCAATGTGGTTTAGGATTCTTGACGAATAAGTCACAAAACACATTCAAGAGAATGCCTGAAGGAATTTAAACTTCAGACTTTCTCATTTGCAATGCTACATTCCCTTTCTAAGACTCGTTAACGAAGTGCTGTTTTAATAACTCTTGCTTAAGTAATGAGAAAATACATTGACTACAGGGATTGGAAAACACCTGTGAATTATAGGCTCATTATTATTAGCAAAATGTTTTTGTGACAAACAGTAGATTTCATGCTGAAGGAGGGAGAGGTCTAGTTCTGCTGTCCGGGAGAGGAAACATGATTTGAACATGGGAAGGTAAATGACTGCATCACGGGACACAGAGCTAGGAGACAAAGAATGGGTACTGCATAGCTTTCCTGATTTCAGTATCTAACATGACTAACACACAGGAGTTCTTACATATTCCTAAAGATCATGTCATCTTGACTCTTGTAGTCTGATAAAGTGAGAGCCACGCTGACTTTTGGCTGTTCCTGGACTCTTCCCTTTTCTGATGTAGCACATGGCATCACCATGGGTCACTGGTACAAGTTTTGATGTAAATCTCCAGAGGACATCTGAGATATCTTCTGAGAGTCCACACAGTTTTTCGCCTCACGATGAGTCCTTAATCTCTCGTCTTCATTTACTTGACAATTTAGCCCTTTTCTCCAGCCTTCCTTGTTTGATGTCATAATTTGGATTTCTTACATGCACCACATTCTCTCTTGGTTTCACCTGTTCGCACTAATAGACTTTTATTCTCTTCATGAATTCAAATTTTTTCATAATTATTTCTCTTCCTAATTTATAATGAATAGAGTATCTTTTAATGACCCACTAATCTTTTTCATTTCAGGGCATCTCTTAGTTCCTTCTTCCTCACCTTGCCTGGTAGAATTAATAATTTTGTAGTCAATATTGTTAACTCCCTTTTCTCCAAGTTTCCTGTTACTGCATAAGCCTTCTCAGCTACCCTCCTAATTCATACTATACAGCTGCTTTCAGTGCTGCTGTTCCAGTGCCACTATGTTTTTCTTATATAGATACATTAAAAATACATTTGTATTTTTAACATACAGACTTCCTAATCCCTTTATTTCAATTTTGTTATTCTTCCTTCACAGTCAAGTACTTCATTTATACTTTATACATCTCTATCAGACTGTCAAACCCAGCTAAGTGCTAGTGTCTCCCTCTGCTTCTGCATCTATTTTCTTTTAGAACTCACTGGGGGAGATTCTTTCTCCTGTCTGTTCTCAGGAACAACTATTGCTACTACTGTTCTCTAGGGTTTAACCACTCACTACTCCAATCCATCTCCTCATCCTATACAGCTACCTTCTTTTCTCACTATATTAGTCCTCATTCCTCCTCCTTTTTGTCCTGCTCCCCATATTAATATGTTCTAAAAGGTGCTGTGTTCCTCACATGTACTCCGAAGTATACCCTAGTCTAGTTTCCACCTCTTTTTAACAACAGAAAGTGTTTCAGCAAGCCTAAAATAATGATTTCTTGATCAAAGATTGCAGATTTTGCCTCATGCTTTCTCGGAGATAAAACTGTTCACTCATTCACCCTTCTATCATATTTTCTATTCCTTCTGTTATTGTACAGTTCTCTTGTCTCTGCAGTTACTGCTCCAGCTTCTTGAGGCATTTTTGTAGATATTTTCCTTGTTCCTTCCTTTAGTTTGTAGGAATGCTGTGCTGCTTTTGATTGTCTTCTCTCTGTGACTCTTATCACCAGATGACCTCTTCTTCTCATACATGGTCAGGTACTATTTTTATGCAGATGATTTGCAAATCTGTCAGCTCACAGTTTGTTTGCTTCTGTGCAGGCATGCATTTCATCTAGCATCTTCAGCATTTCTGTCTTGACAGCTTGCTGATAACAAAGGTAAAGCAGAGCTCTGTCTCTCCTCCTACAAAACTCTCTTGTGTCCCTTGCTTTTTATCCCACCCTCATCACATTACCATGTGCTGTCAGTTGATGTTTGTTATCTAGACACATTCAGTTATGAATTCTTCTGTTCAAGCTTTAACGTTACTATTATCTCTTCCATCACTTTGAATGTGTCCCTGGTGTCATTTTTTTTTCCCTCTTAAACCTTACGTTTAGATTCTTACTACCTTTGGCTGTGGACAAAAAGACATCCTGTATTTTCAAATTCACACTTTTATTGTTTTAATTGCCTTCTTTGCCATCACTGTTTTCAGTCTAGTACATTCTAGCCACTCCTGCTGGGATCGTTTTTATTTGATACAGTTCAGCTCAGTGGAACAAAAGCAGAAATGCTACTTCAGGTTATCAGTGAATGGTTTCATGCTCTTTTCATCTATCTATAAAGCTGTTGAGATATCTCTTACATAGCCAGGAGTCTGCAGTAACTTCATCTATTTCTCTAGAATGTTTTCCTGACTACTGTGTCCTCAGTATTTCTTTCTTTGTGCTTTCATGCTTTCTCAAATACCCCTGCCCTCTCCCTTCAAATTTAATTTCTTAATCTTGTGGCTTTGAGACTTTTTCACATATTCTTGAATAAATATCTCTTTTGTTTGCCATCTGTGCAGCATTTGTCTAATCTTTTTAATAAGATAAAGCCAAGAACTTCGTTTTTACTCTGTCCTCTTTTATTGTGATTTTTATACTATTAAGACACTGTGGATATTTAAACCATTATCAGTAATACTTCATAGGTTTTATTTTCTTCACAAATACACTTCAATGAGTTTTAGGCATAATGTCATGATTTAACCCCAGCTGGCACCTAAGCACCACGCAGCCACTCACTCACTTCTCCCCCCAGCTCTGAGTGGGGTGGGGAGGAGAATTGAACAAAAAAGTAAAACTCATGGGTTGAGATAAGAACAGTTTAATAATTGAAATAAAATATAATAATAATAGTAACAGAAAGGGAGATAACAAAGAGAAAAAATAAAATCCAAACCAGACGAGTGATGCACAATGAAGTTGCTTACCACCACTGAGGCCAAGCCAGTCCCCAAGTAGCAATTAGCACCCTCAGCCAACTTCCCCCAGTTTATAAATTGAACACGACATCCTATGGTGGAATATCCCTTTGGCTAGTTGGGATCAGCTGTCCTGGCCATTCTGCCTTCCAGCTTCTTGTGCACCTCTTTGCTGGCAGAGCATGGAAAGCTGTAAAATCCTTGACTCAGTATAAATGCTACTTAGCAACAACTAAAACACCAGTGTGTTATCTACGTTATTCTCATACTAAATCCAAAACACAGCACTGTACCAGCTACTAGGAAGAAAATTAACTTTATCCCAGCCAAAAGCAGGACACACAAATGTTAAGATGAAAATATACTATATTGAAAATACACTTGCTGAAATTAAATTACACAGAGATCTGTGAATGGAAAGCCGTGGCACACATCTGCACGTGCCTCTTAGTAATCAGATAGTGCCCGTCCCTTTGGTAAACTGGCAAGCTGCAAGTGCCTGACAGCTGGGGAGTAACAGTTTTCTATTCTTTCTTCCCTCGACATTCACTTTTGTCAAGTATCAGAAATAGGATACAGGGTTATGCGGATCTTTGATCAGAGCAGATGTACTGGTTTGCCAGTATGTTTAGGCATTATGAACAATAGTATTTTAATAAGACTACATTTAAAGAATACGCTTAGTTATCATCAGTAATGAATTTTAATTTTTAGAAGTTAACATTCTATTCTTTGGAGATTGCATGGGTGGCACATTTTCATTTGCACGCTGAAGGTGCTATAGTGAATATGTGAAAGATGTATTTTATTTTTGTCCGTGAGAGTACAATAGTGGTATAATTTTTCACTCTAACAGGTTTTCTTTAAAGCAGTAACAGTGAGCTCACTATATTTTTCATCAATACATTGCAGGCTGCGTGTCTCCTTCACATTTCTTTTAAATAACAAGATCTTATTAACAAAATTAATGTTGATCATCCTTCTTTCTTTGTCTGAAATAATCTGCCTATCATAGTAAGTGATCTGAGTCCGTCTTAATGATGAACTTGTGCTGGAGGTTCACCGCTTTTTCTTAATTAACTCCATAGCCCACTGAATGAAAGATGTATGCTTCACGTGTTACAATAGAGCTTGGGGTTTTCCGGCAGGGTGTTTAAATCAGATGGTGTTGTTTTCTGCTTGTAAGAAGAAAGGAGAACTTGGTAATTTGCAAAGTGTTGCATTATAGTTGTATTTAAAAAAAAAAAACAACCCACAAACCAAACCCAAAGCAGATTAGCACTGGAGTATAGAAACTTACATTCATTTTTCACAGATCAAATGAGAATAAGTAAATTTGCGTTAACTATAATTCCTGAACTAGCAGCACAGCTACTTTAAATTCAGAAGAAGAGAGACAAAGCAGATATTCATATCTAAGCATCAAGGTAAGAACATTTCCAGGTGGAAAGTGGAAATTAATGGAGCTATGACAATTCACAGTAGCTCATATATTTGTGTTTATAGTTTGTTTCCCTGCATCACTCAGTTAAAGGAATTAAGGTTGCATTTTGTTTCTCCTCTTCAGCTGGATAGCACTTCTAGTTAAATTTTGTGAATGGGATTTCGTAGAATCTATTACTATTAACCTGAAAAATAGATTTTTATTTTAATTTCTGGGTTTGTCATATTTTAGGCCTAGTTCTCCTTCCCTTCTATGTGTAAGTGATACTGTTTCCTTCTTAAAGAAGTAAAATAAAAAGAAATGTAATAATTCCTGAATGAGTTGAGGCCATGAAAATGTGTATGATGACAGTCTGCCATGGAGACCCTCATCATTCCATAGGTGGGTCTGGGAATAGAAACTGTAGGGCTTGACCGTTCTGTGGTATACCAGTCAATGACATAGCATCCCTTAAAGCTGTGATATCCAAGATACCTCTCGGGTTGACTGAAATGAGAGACTAGAGTAGAGAAACAACGTGCTAAGAATATTAAAAATTATTATTTTTGTAACTTTTGTATTAAGTGCTTGCCAATTAGCAATTCTGGGGAAACTGTTACTGTTTAAAGACTATTGGCTGGAGGTAGTAATCCAGCTAACCTTTTTTTTTTCCTGTTAAGTAATCCCAAGAGTGTGAATTTATACAGGTTTTCACTTTTAGGATTGCATTTACTAGTGACCCCATGCTAAGATTCTTTTTCCTAACAGAAATGCTTTCTATCAGTTACTTAGCTACCAGTGGAAAACAACCTGTAATATTAATTCTGAATTTGCTTGTAAAAGCAGCTGTTCTCTCTTTTCTATATAAATGGTTGAAGAAACTATCATATTTATGATCAAAAGTTCCCTTGTCCATTTTCTTATATTAGCTTTGTACTTGTTTTATTGCTAACAGAACAGATAAAAATTACATTACACAAGGAAAAGAACCTATTATCCTGGTTATTCTATTAAATTTTTAAAAACAGCAGTGTTAAACATTTGGGTAAGAACCTGAGTAATTTAAAGATGGCTTTAGAATGGACACAAATAACAAGCTATAAGGAGTTAACTAGATTTTCCTAGAATTACTACAGTCCTTCCAATACCAAGGTGAAGTTTGGAAAGATAGGGGAGAGATACAAAAAGCTTGTGTGCATCATATTAGCTACCTCCTCTTTGTTTTCCTTTTCTACTGAGGCTAATAAGACTGTCAGATTGATGTAGAACTCCTTGCTAGTTAAATTACAGCATGTAGATTTACATTAGTATAAAGCATTGAAATGAAAAACAACCCATTGCAGAGCAGGTGAAATTTATTTTTACAGCTGATTTACTTACAAACTTTGTTAGAAGTTTTCTTCACTTTTTGGAGAAAAAGAAATATATACTGTGTGAAAAATGAGAGGTTTTAAAGTAAAGAAACAGAGAACATTTTTACCTTTCCCATTATAGTACCTAAGAATATAGAAATTACTTTCAGGAAAAGATGTATTGCTGTAAAGATCAGGCATAGTTTCTTGAGGTTTGTATTGTTTTTAAAGAAGCCTGGAATGTGCATGAATTCTGAAAAATGGTAAAAAATTCCTTTTTGTTATACAAGAAAAAATATTTCCTGTTCTTTCAATTTCTTGTGTGAGTAAAGGTTAGGTCAGTAATTAATATAGCTTTTTTTCTATCCAAATGAAATAATTTTAAGATTTACTTGAGTCTTTTTTATTCTGTTATATTTATGAATAATTATTAAATCAGCTATAAGCTAAAATGCTAAGTATGTCTTTTAAAAATCAGCATTCATTAAACTTAACTCATGCAAGTTGTGCAACATGTATCTCAATGATCAAGATGGAAAGTGTGTGAGTTTCAGCTATTTCAGGTGGAAAAATGGAGAGCAAATGTGAGGCTTGGCTGGATCTTAAATTTAGTATTATTTAGAACTAAAGAAAAGATGCTTGTTTTCTTATTGTTTCTTCAGGAATATTCTATTTGAAAACAAGCATTTCAGTCTGAATAATTTCAGAGCTTCTGCTTGGGTGAAAAATAGTTTTTTGAGGTGAATACCCAAAATGTTTGCTGTTGAGATATTTGAATTATGCTTGCAGTATTAAACAGAACTTGCCATGCCCAACTAAGTGTCTGGCTTTTTTAAAAAAAAAATACAGAAAAGAACCACCTTCAAAGACTGCTTTTAAAATTATGTGCTCTTTACAAATTAAAAAATTAGATTGTCACCTCTTTGTGTTTATCCCTTAGGGTGCAGTTGTATAACTCTGCTTCTACTTTTACAAACTGTTTTATCATAAGACACCTCATAAAATTGAAAGCTGGGCAACCGTGGCTGTGTGTTACGTCATTAAAATAGCCAGGCTTCTCTTTGTTTCTTGAGGCTGTTGTAAGAAAGTCAAAATCACTGGGACGTGTTTATAGAAACTGTTGTAGGCTTGAAAGCACGGGTGAATCGTTATAAGAGATATTCTGGTGATTTTGTATCGGTGGCTGTAGTTTTCAAGAACTTACCTGCTTTTTTTGTGTATTGAGTGGTCATTTGTTTTGGGATTACTTCATTGTCCCTCTCTGTCATTTTTGGTGTTTTTTCTTCTTTGGTTTGATCAGATTACAGCTGTTATAAATGTACTGGTCTTGAGTTTCTAGGGAGTGAAAAATACATTTTGTTTTTATGAAGAGATGTCAGATAAACTACATAAACCAGTACTGTGTCTCAGAATGTGGCTAGTGATCCTGCTCCCTGAGGACACAAACACCTGTCACTAGTATGTAATGTGCTCATGGCCATAAGATATTTTAAATATTTGTAGTGTAAGATGATCTCTTCAGGCACCAGATTGACGTGGGATGGAAGAATCTGAAGTTGCTAGAGTAGTTAATTCAGATGACACAGCATCCTGAGGTTTGTCTGCATGCACGTATGAGAAATAGTAGATTGGAAATGATTGTGGAAAGTTAATACTTTAAAACCAGAAGGGCAGTAATAGAGTATTAAGTAATAGCACTAATCCATAAAACTTCTTTGATCTGACAGTACAGCATGTATTATTTTAAATGTTATGAAATATAATTTTTAAATTTTGAGACTTTTAATGTAAAAAATGAATTACAGTAATGCAGATTACAGAATTTAAACCAATTAATTTTAACCCTCCCTTGTCATAAAGACTCCTTAAAACTTTTAATCCCCGTGGCAGTTCCTGTAGAATTTATGTCTATCTGGGTTGCTGAATAGAACATAATGAATTGCTTTTTCTTGTGACTTTATATATAAAGACTCCTTAGAACAAGACTGTTGGTTCCCTTGGCTTCACTGACCACAGGAAAAAATGACTTGTCTAAAAGATGTAGCAGCACGTGTCTTTGATGATCTTGTTAGCCCATAAGGCTACAATTACTGTGTCTTTTGAGCTTTAACTAGAATGTGCATATACGAAATAAACTGCAACAGTGGTGGTAAAAAAAAGTGTTTTATTTTCTACAGAAATATGGAGATCAAAAAGACTGCATTAAATAGAGGAGGAACAAAAACGTATTAGACAATAATTTCCATGGACAACATGGTTTTCTTACTTTTTTTACACCAAGGGCTCTGTTTTTTATGAGTACAGATGGCTTAAAAAATGTGCCACCCAGTAACCAGAGACTGCTGGGAAGAAGGAATCCTTGTCCAGTTGATAGCATAATTGAAGGTCCTTCAGTGAAATAAAGTATCTTTGAAGTGACTATCTTGTTAACTTCTCACTTAGCACATCAAAGTGAGGAAAGCATGTCGTTATTTCTTGTAAATGCAAATTGTGGCTCTTGATTGTGCCTTGCTTCAAAACCTTGCAGATGTCCCAAGTGATTTGGATGGTGAATGTTTTGTCATTGGTAATACAGGAATAGCTTTCAGTTTTTAATGGAAGTGGTGTGTTTCGGTGATCTCACTGCAGCATATTGCATGTGGAAATTGATTTATCACTGGATCTTCCTTTTATGGTGTTTGTTATCCCCCTGAAAAGTACTAAACAAGTACTTTAGTACACTTTAAGTGTTTTTCTACTTTACCATAATACCAAAATCATGGAATGAATATTGCAGACAGTTTAATATTCAAAATGTCTGTTTTTCTGTTGTTTTTCTGTAAGATATTATTAATTTTTCCCAGTGATGCTTAAAATTGTTGTGTGATAAATAGAAGTATCTCAGTTAAATGATATTTATAGACTCTCTTGGCATTTTAGTTCATTTTCCTGATCTCTGGGTTGCATCAGGTACATGTTGATCTTGTTTTCTTGTGGTGATCTGTTTTTAGTACTACAACTGTTGGCATGGAAGTCTGCTGCTTAGCACATCTTGGTGAAAGGCAAAGAATAGCATGTGTTTTGCTACTTTTCTTTATTGCAATGACTAGATTATAGCATCATTCATGTATGCAATATTCCTCTTAAGGGGATGTTACAAACCTCATCATCAAGTTTTCTGAAAAAGTAAGGGAAGGCTTGACTTCTTGGAAAGCAGACTTATCTGTCTCCAAATGATGGGTGGCTTAACAGGGTGAGTAGAGCAAGCAAGCTGGAATGGTGCCCAAATGTTGTAAAGGATGACCTCGTTTGTTAGCCCAGTGGTCCGTTCTGCAGTACAGATGGTTGCAGTACCTGCACGGTAAGCCTTTTCTTTGTCAGAAATGGATGAGCCTCCAGAATTCTACTCTTTGCTATAAAATGGCATAGCTAATATATCCCAATGAATCTTTACATACAAAGAAATGGAGGGATTATAGGAAAATTTGATCCTTTTCATTTAGAATCCTCTTATCTTGAAGAGGGGGCGCTGTAACTGGAGGCAACTTTCCCAGCACCGCAGATGTCCATGCCTGTGTTGAAGACATGGCCTGTTACAGGACCAGTGTTGTCTGTAGTCTGTGGAGAGATAGAGAGAAGGAAGTATACACTTCCTAAAAGTGCAGAAAGCTAAAGCACTAAAGAAACTGGGAAAAACAAACAAAACCTCCAACATGTAATAGCAGTGAGGGGATAATTTGACTTGTTACATGAATAGCAAAGGATTGTCAGCGGAGGGCTCTCCAGGTGCAGAATGTCTCTTCTATCCATCCATAGTAGAGGAACGTCAACATAATGGCACATCAGCTGAGGAGAAAGCTCTTTTAGCCAAGGAAATTTGCAACAAACCAGACTATATTTGCATGTGTAGTAAGATCACTTGGCTTTCAAGTGTCAGTAGAAAACATCAAAACCTTTCCCACTTTTCCACAGAGACTGATAAATGAGCTCTGTAGTCAATGCGGCAATCACAATTATTGTCTATATGTCTTCATACAGTACGATAGTGCTACAGTATATACCTCTGAGCTCCGCTATTCCACACAGCTCCTCTTGATCTACAGATATAAGGGCCATTAATGTATTGCACTCGTATACTGGGACCTAAACAGCATCACATGGCTCAAGTTCCTTGTCTCGGAGTGATTAGTCACATTCTGAAGGCATAATTTAATTGTTTAATTACCCATAGCTGGATGCTAAAATGATTCTATTTGTCTGTCTTCTTTGAAAGTTTGGCTGAACAGGTGCAGTTCTGGGTATGATCCGTGAAATGCACGAATGAAGAGGTAGCTGTTGATTTCTGGGCTTCTTCCATCTCCTGCCAGCATTGACAGCTCTGGCTTCAAAGAAGAGTTGAATTTATTTGCCAAAGACCTACAATGTTAAAGGAAAGAACTGAATATCTTAAAAAAGGAACTTTCCCCCTCTATTTTTCTTTACTAATAAGTGAATGCTCTGTTTTGAATTTAAATATTATGATGAGCAATCCCAACACTGGGTGCCAACAGACAACAAATACATAGAGTGCTAACAAAGATGAATTGCAGCTTGAATGCAAGATCTACTTTTTTTCCCTCATAATTCAGGACATGTTTCTGACCTATCTGCTTTGCTTAGTGAAGATGACCACTGATATAGGGTCTTACAAAAGTTCATTACCTTTCTTTTGAGCTCAGTCTTAATACTACTTCATTCAAATACTGTGACTGAAATTCAGCTGACAGAGTTTATTTCTTTTATGCTAAGAACATGAACTGATAATAGTGTGGAACCTCTGCAGCAAGTTGTAAGGTGTGTATGAAATTACTAAAATCTATGCTCAGGCCACAAAACGATGGATTCAGTCTCTTAGGCTTTGTGGTGTTTGTTGCACTACTCATTGCACATTCTGAAATGGGAAATCCAAAATCCAGTGAAATAAGAAATCCAGAACTTTTTTTTTTTTTTTTTTTTTTAATATCCCTTTTTTAGATTTCTGCCTTGTTATCCTAAATACCCTTCTAGCTGTCTTTTTTGAGTTTTCAGGAAGGCAAGCTTAATGAATCTTTTAATCAATTAAACTAGTGGCAAAATAAACTTTTGCTATTATAATTTTATATCCCATGTAGTTACGGTAGAGCTAGAGGTCATGGTAAGACTATACAGTAGTAGTAGTAGTCAATAAAAAGCATTAACTGGCTGCCATCAGTCAGTGTTTCAATGCTGGCTTAGGCAAGTAGATCAAGTTACTAAAATGCTCAGTGTCAGTTTTGAGGTAACTTATATGATGAATATATGCTAACTCTCACTTTTATGTAGTCATGTAACCCAGTGTTCAGAGGCGCTTAAAGATACAAACTAATTCCTTGCCTAGCTTGATGCATTTTCATCATCTTTCTGGACATGCCAAGTTATTCAGCTGTGAATTTGCAATTGAAGCTCTTGAAAATAATGCATGAGGGAATGGAATGGGTCAGGGGAGCTGGAGAAAAAACTGATAGGAGCAGTGGGGAAAAACAATAACAAAACATGGAGAAACATCTGTCAAGATTGAATTTCTGTGATGGGGTAAATAGCCCCTCGCATCAGGACAGGCTGGAAGCCACTTTAGTCACAGCCCTGCTGGAAAAGACACAGCTGAGTATGAGCCAGCCATGTGCAGTCATCCCAGAGAAGGAAAACAGCATAATGGGCTATACTGGGAGGACTGTAGCCAGCAGATACAAGGGAAGTGGTTGTCCTCCCTTCACCTGGTCCTGGTGAGGCCATATTTGAAAAACTATATCCAGTTTTCAGCCTCTCATGTCCAAATGGGTTTTGAGAAACTAAAGAGGGTCTATCAGGTGGCTACCAAAATGGGTAGGGTCATAAGACACACAACCTGGAAGGAGAGGTTGAGGCAGCTGGTCTTAATGGTCCACAAAAAGGGGGACCTCAGTTGACCTACAACTACTCTGGGGGAGTTACAAAGATGATGGAGCCAAACTCTTTCCAGTGGCAGATGATAAAATGGGACTATGGTCACAAGGTGTATGTTGGGAGGTGCAGACTGGCCATCAAAACCCATTGTATCACCAGGATGGCTGTGCAGCTCAGAAACAGGGACCCAGAGAGGTGGTGGAAACTCCAGTCTTGGAGGTTTCCAAGCGCTGTCTAGAGAAAGCCACAGCTTTGGTCTAGTGCTGGTGATAGACCTGCCTCAAGCAGGAGCCTGGACTAGAGACCTCTGTTTCTACCTTTCTGTGATTCTAAGAAAAAAATGAGAAGAATCTATTTTACTACTTAGCAACTCATTAAATTTAACAAAGTTTATATAGAAGACAAATCTTAGCAAGCATCAGCAGAAAAACAAGGCAAAGAACATGTTTCTTCTGTGTATATAAGCTCACAAAGGAAGCTTTGCAAATTGCTAATAACTGTATCAGCATACAACTCCATTTGCATTTGTACTTCAATTAATTTTGCAATTTAATTCGTGAAGTTCTGAATATTTCAGTGTATCTCAGTGGAGGGAAAATCTTTTTTAAGGGACACAGCTGTTTGGGCTTACAGTAAGTTCCTCCAAATACAAGTTCTATCAGTATTTCTACTTTCAGAATTACTTCTCTATAGGTGTGTTTGAGGTAGCACCGTCATCATTCACATTTCTCAGTGTTTACACTGTCTAATTTGTGATGTAGCAGTCAAAGCCAAGACTCCCATTAGCAAGCAGCTAGTACTTTCTGGTGTCATTTCTTAAACTGTATTACTACTTATTCTGATTTTGTATTTCTGTGCTTATTTTTTACTTAACATGTTGCTTTATCTTAATGCCTAGTTAAATTAACTGAAGATGCTATTTGTGCTTATTTCCTGTTAAATTCATAAAACCTACTCAACAGTTTTCTGAGTAATCCTGGGGAAGGAAAAGAACCACTGAAGATATTTTAGTTTTATGATCACTTTCATTCTAATGTTGAAAGATAAGTAGTTACTAGATAAGCACCACAGTGATGTTAAATAGTTTTTTCACATGTGTTCATATAGTTGTGTGTTGTTTGTAAACCATCCCAGAGTTTGTGCTGACTTGTTTTAAGCTAAAAAACAAAACAAAACAAAACAAAAAAACCTGGCTGCCTGACTCACTTAGAACTCGTACATTTTCAGAAGGTTTGGTCTTTCTTTGATAGCTTGATTCTTCTGAGGCAGTAGAGACATAAGTGAAGGCAGAGCTTCACTCATTGTTGGTAATTTGTCAGATGACAAGCAAGTTGCTGCTGTGTTGGAACAACTTAATTGGTAGAGCACTTTACCGAGTTACAAGTGTGTTAAGAAAACAACATGACAAAACATCGGTAGCTCTTTTTTTTTTTAGTATAAAAATCAGTAGGGTGCAGATTCTTATACCAAAACATAAGTACATACTCATGCTATATGCACAACACATGAGCTCTGTAATCCTGTGCTATATGTGCTGTACGTGCTTGCATTTTACTTCTGTTTTCTCATATACTTAGTCGCCTGTATTTGTCCTCTAAGAGGAAAGCAGAACTGTGTCCCCTCATGTTGTAAAGCAGTATGGCTGTGCTGCATCCTGCCAGCCCTGCCAGCCCCCACCACCCTCTTTAGGGGCCTGTGATTTCATCCCGGATAGGGCTCTCCTGGTGCCAGAGGCCTTTTGTCTGGGGGTTCAACTGGATCAGCTGCTGTTCAATTAGGAAATTCCATTTTATGTCATTCTGTCTTGTTGCCTGGGTTATGCACCAAGTCTTTCACTTAGTTCAGCCTTCTCAATCACAGGCCATTTAAGGGGGGAAAAAAAAAAATCTTTCCTTGGTATTTCTTAATTTCTCTGCTGCCTGATAAATGACTGCCCCTTGGTGGCTTAAGTGCTGTTTTAAACAGCAACTGTCTCAAATGCAAATAGGTTCTGCCTTTCTCTGTCCTTCCCCTTGCTTTTTACCGGTCTGGAGCTTGCTTACTCTTAGTGAATTGTGTGTCCTGATGAGACATGCCATTTTGCAGATGAGGATACTCTTAACTTCAGGCAAGTGAAGCCAGTGGATCCAGTCGTACTGCCAGCTTGGTATTCAGTGTCTGTGCCTATATTAGCAACTTTTGTGGGTCAGTAGGAATGAATCTGAAACTGTTGGTGTTGGTAAATTAAGTAGTGGCTGTTGTACCAGGACACTTTCATTTTTATTGTTCGCAAGAAGACAAGTAACAGGAAAATCCTGTGCTGCTTTGTTTGTTTGTTTGAGTTTGCCTCTGTAACGTACTCTTCCTTCTGTTCCCCGTGGGTGTGTTTTCCCTTCGAACACTCTCTTCTATGTGAGGATCTGTTAAGACATATCAGTTACAATTTCAACTTTTAAAATGCTTTTAGTATAATCACAGTTTCCAGTGTTGTCAGAATTAAAATGTTTCAAAAGTCATGGGAGAAAAGCCATTTTTTTTCTATCAAGCTGAAGATCCTAAAATGTGACTTTGAAACTAATGATTACATATTGGTTTCAAATTGCCAGCTGTGTTACTGGCTACTCTGTGAGATTCTTGCAAGGACAGATGGGTATGGCTAACAAAGAGATTAAAGGAGTTAAAGGGATCTGCTGTGTGAAGTACAGAAAATGGATGTAGAAAATAACAGCCTTTAAAAAATGGAAACTCAAATGTTCATTTAAATTAACAAACCTTGGAGAAATGCTGCCTTCCAAAAGTAATGAGAAGGGTTATTTTAACACTTAATAAAAAAAGGTTGTTGACCTGTAAAAGAAACCATAGCAGCTGCAACCATTTGGAGATTTTAAAAGGATATCAGTGAAGGTCAGTACATAACAGGTTTCCTCTAGTCTTGGCTAAAGACTTTTTTTCACTGAGTTTTAGATTACCTTTTGTATCATTAAGAATATGTACCGTTTACATTCATATTGTTCTCCTAAAAATGTCAGAACAGAAATGTAGCATTTTCTGGAACTTACTGAAAAAGACAAAATGGTGTATATGTAGTTAGAAAAGAAGAAAAAACTTATGTACACCCGTAAGTGTTCATTGGCATGAATGCTGGGACCCAAAGGAGTTGATAGAAACTGAGAACCATTATAGTAAGCAAGAAGGGACTGAGCTTTTAAGCAGCAATGTTTTTCTTTCCAAGTAAAGCAGAGGACAAAATAAAAAACTTAACTGGCTTCTCCTAATGTGCAAAGAGGTCAAATGCTTCAGGTGGGTTACTTCTACTGATCCTGCTTAGTGCCCTTGTAGCCTGGGGAAAGATCCACGCCAAGCAATGAATGTGATCTCTTTATGGAGAGAGAGAATTGCAATAATACCCCTCCGAAAAGGAAAAACATCCTTGAGAAACAGAATGTGTTTTCTTGAAGAAAAAAAAAAAAGGGGGGTGGGTGGAGGGGAATGAACTGAAATCGCAGAGAGGCGGAAATAGAAAGGTGTCAGAATATACAAGGGTCATAGGTGCATGTTGGGTATGAATATACAAATATTAGGATGAGGACCACGTAAATCTCTGCTCACCTGCATGACCACATTAAAGATGATGTCTGTTAAAGGCTTTGATCAAAGCGAAATGATTCCATTCTGTTCTAGAGTATTTCTTTCAGTTGCAGGTTTTGAACAAGGTCCATTTGCTGCAATGTGTAGCAATTTGTATGCCTTAGAGCATCTGATGAAGCATTCCTTCAGCAGCATGAAAGCAGAAAAAACACCTTTCAAAGCTATAGAGTGGTATTGGTGTTTTTATAGTTCAGTCAAGGAGATCTAGCTTTTGTCTGTACACAAGCCAAGGACTTATTCCAAGAAGGGAGTTGCTCCACCTAAAATAATTTTGTTACTACTTGCAACTAGCAATTCAGGAGAAATATTACATTAGTATTACTATTACTATATTACTACTATATTAGCAATAGTTGTAGCTATTGCTTATAGTATACAGGCAAATTGTTAGTTGACTTTATTGAGGATTGATTTTGGCCGGTCCTGTAGAAATTATTTCCTTAATTTTTATCAGAAAGGAAGAAAGACATCTGTCTTTCATGTCTGAAAGCTTATCCTAATTTTTATGTGCCATTTTATGCTCATTTATAAACTAGACTAGCAAGCTGGTGAATTGGTGGCAGCTAAGCAGCAGTCAAATTATTGTCCTTCCCACCTCCGCCCATTTATATTCCTTTGTGGCAAAAGTGGTGCAGCAGAATTTGATCTTGAGAATTAAAGTTATATACATGCAGGAACAGGACAGTAGATAAGAAATTGCAAACTGGGAGTGTTAATTTATCTTGTAATCTGCACAGAGTCAATGATACTGGGGCCAAAGATGAGTTTCTTGATACGATAATTAACATGTCATTATTAGGATAGATTTCCAACACTATCTTTGCTTTTTAAATAAAGAGGGTAGATAAAGGGAAAGGTGAAGGTAGGTTTCATATTAGTATTGGTATATGTTGCAGTACAGATGGTACAAAGGTTTTATATTCAGCAATAAATTATTGTAATTATTATTATTTAAAACCTAAAGGAACAAAATTTGGTTGGTTCCTTTTTTTTTCCTGTGCAAATACAAAGCAAATTACAGTTCTTCCTGAAAGTTTATTATAGTTTGTTGAACTACAATTCAGCAACCATTATCACTAAGAAATCTAGAATGTTCTCTCTCAGAAAAGCCCACCTGATTCTCTCTGTGTATATTGAAATGCAAGTGAAAAGTTAATTATTACCTGTGAGAGATTTTTTTGTTTGATATCCTTTGAAAACTGGGCATCTTGTCTCTCCTAGGTAAGTGTGAGAGCTGAGTGGAATGTTAATTCAGAATATTTCTATATTTTCTCACTATTATTTATCTGTTTTTTGCAGGAGTGCATGATTTGATTCTTTAGGGATATAGTGGGTGCTCTTTTTTTAATGCTAGAGAAGGATAACATTATTTTGTAACTTTGGCTTTACCCATTTACTCAGATCACATTCGTTTTAATTTGCATTTTCATGTTTGCTTGCTTCCTCCAGTCTGTTACTGTGTAAATGTTGGCTGGAATGAGGTTTTAAGGTGAGTGGATTGGGTTCAGTTTCCACAGAAAGAAGTATTTTTCTTTACATCTATATAAAAGCCCAAGGAACTTTCCTTAACCACCTCCCCAGGTTTTTCCCTTAAGCAAGGAAGCTTTTCCTTTCTGTTGTAGTATCATCATTTCTGCTTGACATGTGACTTCCTTGTGCTGTTCCTCTCTGTTTTCTAGTACTATCATCACTGTGTGAAACCAGACAAGAAACCGCTTATCCAGGCAGAAAGGGCCTTGTTCTGTCTCAGCCTGAAGCCAGCAGCAGTGGGATATTTACAGTAGTATTTTTCATATTAAAAAAGTAGAATGGCATCCAGGTGTACGATGGGGACTTCTGGTCTTGGCTGTGTTATCACAGTCTAGATTAAAAAAAAAAATTTTTAAAGTAAATCTCTAGTTTTAGTATTCAGAATAATGGTTATTCAGGATAAGAACTCGTCCACAAAATAGGGATAGGTTTGCGCTGCCTTGGCCAAAAGCTTAGAGAAACTTCAGGACTGTTTTATATAATTTTTAATTGCAGTTGTCATGACTGGCTAAGGAACTTGAAGACCATCTTATATAAAATTGACCTTATAGAGTTTGTGTGATGAGTATGTTGAAATTCTAATGCATAACCAGAAATATTCTGATGTAACAGCAGGTGTTTCTTTTCTTTTTAATTACACGGCTTCCAGTGTTGTTAATATTATATTATTGACAGATGAATAGTGTCAGCTATGGTAAAGTTAATCAGGCCAGTGTCGAAAAAATCAATAAATTATGCTAATTTTAAAGGATTCCATTAAAAAATGCTTTGGAGAAAGGGAAGATCAGATCTGAATTTTTTTAAGTGGGTGCAGTTGGCTTCTTGGTGGCTCCATTCATCTAAATCCTGAATAGAAGAAGGCTCTTCACTGTGTTGTAGAGACCTAATAAGAACTCTGTGATCAGGTTTATCAAGAGATTTATTAACTGTGTAAGCACAAAGCATATCCAAATTGTTGCAGAATTAGGAAAAGCTGTGTTTACAGAGGTAGACTCAGAGGTTTAGTACAAATATTAACCTAAGTCGTATTAAGCTAATAGTGTGATATTCATACTTACATTTTGCTTGAAAGGTGGATGAGTTTTAAAGAAAACAAGGAAACTCTTTGCTCCTTCTACTCTTTCCCCTCTACTATTAATTTCCTTATTACTCACAAAATACTGCTTTGTTTAGATGAATGTAATGTTTTCTTTTTATAGCTGATGATTGATATTAGGTTTGAGATAGTGACAGCTTGGAGAGGACTTCAAGGTTGTGATTTTGCAAATCAAACTGTTGAAGGTTTTTCAAAATGGCTGCTTCAAAAATGTTATCCTCAACACCAGTCGCCTTCTAAAATGCACGTTTTGGAAAGTAAATATTGATGAAAGCACTGAAGAGATAACTAAGATGGTAATTATAATATGATGATAATTGTATGAAAAGCATGAATTTATTTCAGCTGGGAAAGTTGGGAACAAACTCAGGCCTGTGATATTCTGTGTCTGAGTGAGCAGTAACTGATTGCTGCCTCTAAGTTAGTGAAAATTGTTGCCTCTTACATGCTGATTAAATAGCATGTATATGTCTCTGCACTGTGATTAGTTAGAAGCAGTAAATAGTAGCATTTTTCCAGGTCCTCTAATATCGAAATCTGTTATACTAGTGGTATTGTTATTAGTAACAACATTGAGATACTGCGACACTCTAATTAAATCCAAACAGTTCAGGTGTAAAATTTAAAATTGATTCAGCAGTCTCCCAGTGAGAAGATTATACTCTCTTGTTATTCTGTGGCATGTAACATACCATAATTCTGTTGCCAAATGGTTATGTGTTAGGATGAACTATTTTATGACAGTTTGGCTCTAAGCAAAACTATAACTCTGCCTATATTGTGGGAAGATTATATTCAGAAGTCCTTTCTGAATCGACATGCAACCTTATAAATGCTTGAGCCTCCAAGCCATATTCATCCCTGTGTATGGCTGTTGTTGCATCGTGATGAATGTAATGTTGATCTCTTTGGGTGTTTTTATCGCTAATTTCTACTAGAGAAATAAATTCTTTAAAGATTTTTTTTTTTATCATTAGCTTATTAGTAGTCAGAATATGTAAAATCTTAATAAACCTCCTTCAAAGGTTTTGCTTTGAGATTATCTCTTGTGCCCTGTGGATATACAAGGAAGAATTGTCTGTTAAATTGTGTACTTGCAAAGTCAATTTGGAATAACAAGATTTCAACAATAAGTTTACACTCTAAAGGAGGAGATAAAAACACTGTAGCATTTAATGCATTTTTTTTCAGGACAACATGGTTGAGACCCAGATCTCACTGAACTTTCTTAGCCCCCAGCACTAAGATCAAGGAGCTCTAAAAAATTAGAGACCATTACATTTATCATTTTCCACGTGGAGAAACTGGAGCTCACAGGATCTGATGAGCAGCCATGCTGTAGAAGCTGCATGCCCCTGTACTAATTCTGTGACCCTTTCTTGAATAACCTCAGGTGTTGCAGAGAAGATGGGAAGCTCCTACGGAAAAACCTACTTTGTTCTTTTTAAGCAGTAAGTTCCCATCTCTCCTTCCTACCCTGCTGCTTCTCATTCTCACCCTGCCACTTACCAGCTCTGTGACTGCAACAAAAGGTAAGAGCACTGTGCCATACAAAGGAGCGGTCAGTATAGAATTACAGAATCATTCTGGTTGGGAAAGACCTTTAAGATCATCGACTCCCAAATATAGTCCCAAATGACAGTAAGAAGAATGTTTATGATGCAGAGACTCAACGGATTCTCACCCATGAAGTGGTTTTCCAAGGCTATTGCTGCACAACTGTGGAAACCTGCTCTGCTGATTGTAAACTTCTGAGCGGAACAGCCGCATGACAGCAGTGCCCACCGCAGTCGGACACATTCCATGATGGCTGTAATGTAGCTGAATCTCTCTTTGCCTTGGCACTTCTGTTAGAAGACAGGTTTGTCCTTTTTTCACTCTTGACATACTCATAAAAATTAATATGTATTTGTATTATTTATAAAAGTGCATGTGGTGCTCACTAGAAGACACTTGACTGTGAGAATAACAGAAACTGTGTAGAACAGGGCAGGACTCGCTTTTAAATGACTGAACACACAACTATCAACTTGTTCCATTATAAAATAGCTGGTTCATTGACTGCTAATTTGGGCATAGCTGCATGTATGTCCCAGGTTTGTCCCAGGTGTATCATACTGCTGGCAGGGAGTAGATATAGAATTGATCCAGTTATCCAGAGGTGGATCAGGACCTGATTGTCCAGAAGGCTCAGGATCTCACTCTCCTGTGTGTGGTGGTGCTTGTACATAGCATACTGAAAAAGCTTGCATTTTTCATTCTATTCAAGGATGTCTAACAAAACCCCACATTCTGTCATCCACTTAAACTGCTGTTATTAACTAGTTGATAATTGCATCTAACAAGTCACAGGGGAGAAAATCAAGGCTCCAATTTTAACCTGATTGACTTAAACATTCGCTAAAAATTTTTACTTTCTTTATTGTTATTAATCTATATTAGACTAGGATTTAAATATTGATAGTCTACTATACTGCTTAGTTTTGGTAATTTTTGCCTTTTCCTTGAAGTGTATTGAACTTCAACACATAACCAAGCATTTCTCTTGGTAATCAAATATTCTGAATCTTATTGAGCACATCTCTATTTATTTTTTATTTTTTGTTACTGAGATTTTACCTCTGAAACGTTATCCACAGGGCTTAATTATGTTAAAACATCTATATTCTTCTATGTACGTATTTTCGATACTTGCCTAGTGGAAATGCAGGACCTTGGGACAGAATTAATTTTTTTTTTCTTCTGCTTTGTCATACACATCACCTAAACCTAACTACTATTTCAGAGGTTTTAATAACCATGTTAGAAAAGATAAAATAGAGGTAGAAATGACAATATATGTCTCTACTCATATCAGTTCAACATTTCTCCTTGCGGTACCAGTATTTTGAAGTGCATTGTTTTAGTTTTCATAGACCCAGATAAAAAGCCTATAGCTATCAGAAAGTGATGAGGTTTTTTTCATTATATTAAATATAAGCTTGTGTTTGACCTTTTTTTATATATGTATCTTGCACTACTCTTCCACATTTATTCCTAAACTTGGTATCTTGTATTCCTTATTTGTTTCCACTTAAGATTACCCTCTTTCCTCTTTACTGACAAAGGTTTGATGACATTTTTGCAGTGTTTAGGGGTCTTCAGTACTCAGACTTGTGAAGATTAAAAACACCTCCATCCTGGCTTCCCTTCATCTCATTCTTACCATCCCAATTTGTTGCCTAAAGAAAACATTGCTGACAGAGGTGCCCTTTTCTCCCACTGTTGGGGCTATGTCACCCATTCTTCAGTGATTTCAGGCTTTCATCTCTTCCCCTCAACACTTTAGCCTTCTGCTCTTCTGTTTTCTCCAAGCTCTGCTCTGTTTTCATTACATCTATCAGTATCTGTGACCACTTTTCTTTTCCTCTGCAAAAACCTTAGTACAGCACTATTTTTATTTCTGGTTTTGAACCTGATGGGATTATCTGTGTGAGCAGGAGGATTTGTGCTAATAAATATTTCTAAGAACAAAATCATGTATGGATCAGGTTCTTAAAGAATTAAATTTTAATTCAAATTTTTAAAACCCAAAACTATCCAGTCACTAACCAGACACAACTGGAGTGAAATTCTGATTGCAGTGAAGTTGGTAGGAGGTGTTGCTGTGATTGTCAGCTGGAACAGAATTTGACACCCTACATTTCTTCATAGTGAATTGAGAAGACTCACGAATAGCAACATTACTATAAGGGTGATGGTTGAAAGCAATCAAATGTCTTTTTAAACCTAAACATCAGTGTGCACTTTTCAATTGAAGCCTGTTTGTTCCTTGTTTGCCAAGAATTGTTTTGTGTTATACATGACAGGTTTTTTCCATACTCCATCCAGTTTTCTTTTCCTGGAATGTGCACCTAATAATTACATCTTGCAAGTTATCTCCATTATGATGGGGTATGATGACCTTTTAATAATTTTTATTTGCAATTTTCAAATACCTCAGCCTGAAGAATTTAGCTGAACTTTAATATTAATAAAACAGTTTAGCATTTGTAATCCGTAATTTTATTTCAAGAAGCTGGTGTAAGAAATGTTAACATTTCTAGATGTGAAACTCCTGAATATGTGGTTTTCTTTTCAGCTGTACAAAAGTGCAGTTTCTTACATTAGTTGCACAATCCAGTACCTTGTTATTTTAGATCAGAAAAAAAATAGCATGTCATTTATGTGTCAGTATTATGAAAGACAGAACATACCCTAGTATAAAGGGAAGTGAATAAAACTATAAATAAGCCAGTAGTTTTCTCTTACTGAATTGACAGAGTTTCTTTAAAATGTGGCATGCTGACTGTTTTTTCAATAGTTTAATTGGCTTTTGTAAACTATGTTAATTTGTTGTGTCTTAAAATACCTTTCTTGTCTACGGATTCTCCTTATGGACCATACAGAAAAGAAATACAAATTGAAGTAATTTTGTTTTCTGCATCAGTAAAAATTACTTTCTGTTACAACCAATTTAATTTTGGCTTTTTTCTTTGAAATTGAAACAGGGTTCCAGACCCATCTCTTTGAACTGTATAATGTGTTCTGCCTTCGTTAAATTTGCTATTGAAATGTGGGTGCTTGTAGGAGAAACAAAATATCAGAACTGAGACTCTCTGAAAATAAATCTCCAGGGAGAACTTTGCTTTCTGATTTTAGTTTTTTGTTGTTGTTGTTGCATGCATACACGACTGATGCTGGTTTTGAAAACAATTAATATGTGTGTCTATGTGTGCAAACATCGACGGATAGATACACACCGTGGAGTAGTTCTGCATCTTGTGCATCACTTGACAGCGTGAGACACCCTCTGTGAAGGCTAGGGGACCAAGAAAGATCTACTCTATGTAAAATGGGAGCAGGAGGGACATAATCTTTTTTACTTTCTTCTTCTTTAAACCAAACCATCCATCAAGCAACCATGCGCCAAGATGAAATCCATGTTTTAGAGTAATAGGGTTGTTTCTAAGTGAGATAGAAATGCCATTTTAACACAGGGAATAAGCTGTAGTTTCTTTGCGTTAGTCATTAACAATACACCAACTAACATGAAGGCATGCCATACATCAGATGGAAATAAAGAGCTATAACGTGTGTCCTGTCCTATATATTCCTCTAAGACAGTATGAGGAAATGCTCTGAACTGTCTCTTAAGGAAAACTACAGTTTGGCTATCAAGAAAACACTTGAATCATCATTATCGTACAAAACCTGAGAAAGTTTTATGTTTCTGGAAGGTAGTAATTCCTGAACTGATGGAGTTTTTCTTTTATCTTATTCTGATGGCAGATTAGTACTCATATTTCTGAATACAGTGAAGTTGCTTTAGGTTTGCAACTAAATGAGAATTGGACTCTCAGAATTCTCATTTTAATTAGCAGAAAACTTACAAAAATGTTCTGTTTTATTCTGTTAGTACTGTTTTTCAATATAAAATATTCACTGTACTTTATTATCTTTCCTAAATGATAATAAGTTGATTACAATTTTTAGATAGTGTTCAAAAAAAGCAGAATTGCTAATGTAAGGTGAATATTAAGACTGATAATAGCCCATTTATGGGTCTGAGTACACTGCAGCCTTTCCAGTATGGCGTGTGCTTCGTCAAGCCTCCAGTCATCATGGCAGTGCTTCAGTGGGTCCACTCCAGTTTGTCAGTGTCCATCTGGGGACATCAGTCAGTGTCCAAAACTGGACACAGTACCCCAGCTATGGTCTCACAAGGGCTGGGCAGCGGGCAATTGTCACTGCCTCAACCTGTTGGGTACAGCCTTGCTGCTAATACAGCACAGTGTGGGTCTGGCTTCTTTACTAAGAGGACAAGCTTTTATCTCATGTTCAACTTGCATCCACCACTACCTTCCCATTCCCTTGACTTCATTCCAGTCCTTTTTGGCAAAGCTGCTCACTAGTCAGTTTAACACCTATTCTGTGGTGTTTTATAGAGAATTTATATCCTAAACACAAGAATTTACACATGCTTTGACTAAATTTCAAAAGATTTCTGTCAGCGCGTGTTTCCAGTCTGCCAAGCGGCCTCTGAATGGCAGCCCTACCCAGCAGCATATTGACTACTCACACCCGTGTGGCTGCAAATTGCTGAGGATGTGTTCAGGTCTGTCATCCCGGTCATGAATAAAGATGGTAAACAGACTTAGCCTCATTCATCACTAACCCTTGGGGAATGCCATTTCTAACTCAATGCCAGCTGGGCTTTATACTGCTGATCACACCCCTGGAAAGCAGTGGACCAGGTAATTTTCCACCCTTCTTTATAGACTGTTTCTCTCTCTTCTAGCTCTACAAATACTGGAGGTTTGCCCCTGACCTGCAGAAGCTCAGATGAAATAACTCATTGTCCCTTACTGGAAAAAACTGGGTTGGTGTTGAACTTATAAACTTCTCCATCTTTAAAGGTGTCAAAACACATGGAAGTCCTCAAACCTTGCTTTGCATAAAGGGAGGTTTCTGCCCCTGGAAGCCATGGGGATGTGCACAAAGCTGCCTGCAGTGTGTATTGTAGCAAGTTATCGTTTGGAGTGTGGGCTAGGGATGGCAGGGCATGTTTGTGTGTGTGGTGGGGCTTCTGTGCTGAGTCTATCGGAACCGTAACAGCCTCTTCCCAGAAATTGCCTGGTACTTGAAGATTCAGAATGAAAAGTATGTGATCCCTGAAAACGTGGGTTGCGACTGTCACTGGAATCAGGATTACACTTTTGTGGAGCTGTGCTGCCCCTTAGGGATACTTACAGGAAATTCTACCTCTTGGAGTACCAGGGAAAAAGTAGGGGCTGTGGTAAATAGGTGCCATTTAAAATAAAATTCCATATGTTCCCTGGAGACTTGACCAGTTAGCAGCAAACTCCTCATACTGGCCACATGAAGTGCTGCTGGAACCTCTGCCGTTGATCTGTTGCAGGGAAACATCCTTTTGCTAGCTGAACACTGGTGTGTAGACTGGCAAAATTTCATCCGCAGTTTTGCACTTGAAAAGTGAACTGGATGAATTGGTTGAAATAGCTCTGCTTCTGACTGTCATTTACGCACAAGAAATGGAAAAGAGGAGCTTTAAAATTTTTAGAGATAGTGTCAAAAAAACCCACAAATTACATCTGAAGATACCTGCTTTACTATTTATTTTTACCCTTATTTCTCTTGCCTTCCTGATCTTATTTCTGTACCTGTACCTGTTACCATTTGTTCTTCTCACCTGAACCTTGCGTTCCCACCCATTTCTGTTCTAAGGCTGCAAGAGACCATCCAATGCTTTCAGTACTCTAACAATTCTTTAAAGGACAGAACAAACTGTTGCGCCAAGCCTGCTAGACCTTTCAGGTAAAGAGATGTGATTTGTTTTCATGTTTTCAATCCATCCTGTGCAGTACTGTGCTTACAGTAGAATAAATTGTCCATTGTCTCACCCTACTTATATATTTTTGTAATATTTAAACATTTACAGGTGGGAGTACATAAGAGAGAAACTGTAGGGAAATTCCATTAACATTTTCTGAAATGTAATTTGTTTCCTATTAACCTAGGGGAAGAAATTAATGAAAATTTACTGTGTTAAGCTCAGAAATAAGTTTTCTGGAAATTAAGCATTTGAGTTTTTTATATATTTATTGAATATTTAGGACACCAACCCACAGCTCTAGGCACTGCGGAATATTTGGAAAACACAGATTTCTGTATGTTAAATGTCTCTTCTCCATCTTGCAACTGATTTTTTTTAAGTTTACAAATTAACAAGAATTGATAATACTGTCTCTCTGTTCTTTCCTGCCATAGACAATTGTGTGAAGCCTGACACCAGAAACCCTTAAGCATTGGCCAGAAGAAACCGATTCCAATTTATATGAAATATGAGGATGTTCTCTATTCATACTTCTCTAGTGTACCAGATTTAGTGTGATATATCAGTTTTCTTGCCCTGCAGAGTTCTGCTGCCACTGTGCTGCATGGTTACAAAGCTTTTTGCATCCCACAAGAGTTAGGACATCATCTTCAGCATCTTCAACCTGCAGGGAATACTCTCTCAGCATGTCATGTGTTACCGTACTGTTTTCTCCAAGTAGCACAAGTGAGTTTGAATCAGGATCTCTCTGTGGCACCTTTGTCAATCACTGGAATAATTATCATTTATCAGGTATCAATAAATGATGGGGAAAAAGTGCAAAACAGACCTTTTAAGGGCTGGAAATAACCTGTATGTGTCTATGACCCTTGCTGAAAAAAACTTTCCTTGCAGAATCCAAAACTTTACATTTCTTTCTCTTTCTTTCTGACACACTCTTCTATTTTAAGAGTATTCCTCTTTTTAGAATGGTGTGACTCTAAGAAGCTACCCTATAGATTATATGCAAAACTATTTTTTTTTTTTTTTTTTTTTTTTTCACCTAGAGGACATGTAAAATCAAGATAGAGCTAACACAAAAGAAAGACTGGTCTTTGGGGTTGCTTTAGTCTGCTGTTGGTGGATTAAACTGAACTGTGTTGTTGTGCTCTGGTTGTGGTTTGCCCGAATTCATGCACGGCTGCTAGAAAATAGATTGTTCCTTGTATGTATATGTGTGTGTGCATATATGTATAGAAATAACATATTTTATCAAACTAATTAGCTGTTACAGCAGTGTCAGAGTACAGGAGAGAGAACTCTGTTGTATCTTGCATTGAGGGTTTTTTTTCCTCTGGTGCTCATTTATCATCCATGTCAATTCCTGTTAAACACGATTCCATCTTTCTAATATTATTCTGTTAGACCTACCTTTTCCTCACTCATTCCTTGTAAAAAGAAAACTGTCACAGTTTTGTTTATGTGAAAAAATCCACTTTTTATGTTCCTTATCTTACAGACACTTTCTACTCATGTATCTGTCAGTGTGTCCTTTATGCATTGATTGCACATTGATTTCATTCTGTATTTGAAATGTACTTTGGCTTACCCCCTACCACTATGTGTATGTTGTAGTTGCTACTTCTACATTAGAGAGTCATTGGAAAAAGCATGTTTTTATGACTCTTATTTTTACTTTTTGGGATATGATAAAAAAATTCTCTAATTGCATGTCCAGCATTTCTTCCAAGCTTGACCATTAGGACATCAGAAAATGTGAAAAATTTGTGATCCATAAAGCAAAATGGCAGATGGAAATGGCAGCATTTGCTTATTCATGGAATTCTTTATGCTGAGCCTTTTCACTTCAAAGGGAATTGTAAACCAACCAACCTCCCATCATTTGATCATATATCATTTGATAATTTGAAGGCAGACAGCAGAAGAGACCTGACTTGCAAAACTAGATCAGGAGTTTGTTCAGAATCTTCAACCAATCCAAGGTAAAAATGTAAAGTATTTCACTACTCATTTCTTTGTTTGCACATCTAAGAAGGGGGGGGGGGGGGGAGAAATAGTTTGGAAGTTGGAGTTGTATATTTCTGCTTCACTCCTTCCATGGAAGCAAGATCCCAGTCCTTCAGGGAGGAAAAAAAAGAACATCAATAGAAAAAAGTTCTGAGCTAGAGATGTATTAACAGAATGTGTGTACAGAATGTATTTAGATCTGGATAACACTGCTGCATCTCTAATTTGTTCCTTTCTAGCCTCTTTTCTTTCCCTAGCTAGTAACTGCTGTAGGTGAGCAACTTGTGTGTTTATCCAGTCCTTTACTGTGGTGTGGGAAAGGTGTGGAAATAGTTTTAAGTTTAGTAAGTAAATTCTGCCATCTGGTGATTGCCGATGTACATGTGGGGTTATTGCACTGGTGTAATTTGGCCCTTTGAAAGGGAATTTCTTGCTGTCTCTTTACTTGTCCTCCCTTTTTCCAGTGCTAGGACCTTCTTTGTTTATTATATTGCACTTAATGATTTGATTTTGGACACAAATTTCAGAGAGTTGGCAGAGCCACCTCATGCTTTTACAGCAGTCTCAACACCTGCAGAGGCAACAAGGTGCCTCAGGATGAGCCTTGCCAGTCTGTTACAACGGATTCATTGCTGCTGGTGTGTTGTGGAATGGCTGGAAAACAACAGACATATTATGAGCGATCCAGACTGAATGGCCTTGCCGTAACAACAGTCTGTAGCTGTTGTGAAGAACACCTGCAAGGCCAAGGGATTGAGAAACTGCGTGCGTAGCAAAAAGATAAGGAAGCTGGACTGTTGAAAACAAGGTGTTTGCCCAGCAGGAGAACGGCATGTGGATGCCACACTGGGACTAATCATAGAGGGCAAAAGGGCGCGTGGACAGGTAGCCTTAGCCTATTAGCAATCAAGTATCTGCATGTGTGCTTTATGGTAGTCTATAAATTGCTGTATATTCTTTAATAAAGGGGCATTAACTTGATCATATTGGTTGTATAAGTTGTGTCTGGGACTTCTGCATCAACAGTGTGTATTTATGATGTTTGTATACTGCAGCTCAGTGGCTCATAGTCTTGTAGCCTTATTATAGCTAAAACTTGCTACTGCCTCCTTTTCCTTTCCCTACCCAGTTTCTCTTTCTTTCTACGCATATACATTATTTCCTTCTCCTGTTGCCCACCTGAATGCTACTTATGGTGCCTTCATGCTCTCAACGTCCCTCCTGCTGTGCTGCTGCTGTTATCTCCTCTTCCCCTCAGCAGCTTTGTGGGAGTGGATTAGCATGGGAACTGTGCCATACCTTGAAATTAGGCAGGAATATTTGGTATGGGGTAGGATTCCTGATGAATACACAGCATCAAATTTGGTATTAATTTTTTTCTTTACAGTGGTGGATAAAGATCTCTTAAACCAACTGGCCTTTTACCACTGCTTTAGCAACAGTATTCCTTGTCCTTCTTACGTAGTCCTACTACTCGCCACAGTAGGTATCTGTGTGCTATGTAGAAGCTATAGAAGTCAGAGTTAAACACAGAGTGATAGCACAGTGCTGGCTGATTTCTCCAGTGCCCCTGGATGTGCTTGGCTCATTTTGTTTCATTTGGTTTTGGGGAAAGATGCAAGGAGGAGAAAGCTCAGGCAAGTCAAAATAGCATTTGTCTAACATCGGGACAACTTGTTCATCTATCAGGCAGATAAACCATTGTTTAATTAAGCGTCAAGAATGGTGGAATAAAATGGCAAAAATAATCACCTCTTTCTTATGTGGGGTGTACCAAATCATGTGTCTGTGCTTAGAAAAGGCCTTGAGTCCCAAATATACCTACACGTGTCATGGGCCACAACCAGCTCCAGGGCTCTGCCATGTCAGATAGAAGGTGAAGGGATTTTAGGCAAGGTGCTCAATCCTCTATGCTCAAAGCCACAGGGGTTTTAATAGCTATTTTAGAGAAATGTTTCTTGAGGGAAAGAGTTTTACAGCTTCTCATCTTCCTAGTGTAAATAAGTTTTGGAAGAATATTTGGCTAAATCATGTTTAAAGGAAAGCTGGCCAAATCAATAGAAACAATTTCACCTTTCTTCCCTCAATGGAGTGTTTATGCCATTGCCTTTCTTTGTGAACTGAATTTTCCCATTTTTTCTGTAAAAGGTGACCCTGTACAGCTGACTGGGTGGCAGTGGAGCTCTTCAGCAGTTACAGATGTCCAACGGCTTTAGTAACAGTTATCTGGGGATGTTAGGATGGTAAACATTTATTTCTTGGGATAAACACAACAGTTTTCAAAAAGAACATTTTAACCCTTTTGCCATAATCTACAGTAGTGATTAACAGACAATATTTTTCCTCAAAGCCCTTTTGATTTAAAAATCAATAAATAAAAATATGTGTCCTTTACTTAACGAGCAGTGCACTACTGATCTTTGGAGGATGGTAGTTGGGAAGGACACAGGAATAAAAGAAAAAGAAAGACATTTCCAGTATGTCTTTTGAGTCAAATGTAGACATAAAACTTTGTAAGAGTTAAAAACCTTAGCAAAATGAAACAAATACTTTCTTAAGAGTTAAAAGTGTAATTTTAAAGAAAGCTGTTTCAAAAAGGGGGTGGGGGGAGGCAGGGGAACAAACTTGCCCACGTTGTGTGAAACCTGTAGGACGTACTATGGAGCCACAACACCATGCACCAGTAAAGTTTGATGGGTTGATCATACTCTGATCAAGTGGGGAAAGCTGCACTGTTTCTCATCAAGCAAGCTTTTCAAAACATCTCCATTGAAATGAAATGTTTGACTTGCTGCTAACAGATACAGAAAGGAAAATGGTTCTTTTTGCAAACAAAAGTAAGAAAATTACATTTAAAATTGTAATGTCTCTAAGGGAAAAGATACCTGTGCTCTATTGTTTAGAGGAATATGTCTCTGAATGGTGTCTAATTCTCAGCATGGTAATAACTGTCTTGAGGTTCTCATGGCCTCTAAACAAGATCACTACATAGTTTGGGGCAAAAACAGAAGGATGGTCTTCTATTGATGTCTCTGGCTATAAGTCTTAGCAAAAAATACATGCATGAAGTATGTGTGTGCAGTGTAGGTAGGAAGAAAGAGGTCTGCATTCTCAGGTGGTGCAGCACTGAAAAATGCTATGCAAATTCCCTGTCACAGTCAGTGTGAGAAACCATTACAGGTGTGGGGAGACACATGCACGAGAAGAAACGGAGAAATGGGGTCAGTAACTTGATGTTTTTAGAAATATATACTGATGTCTATAAAAGCAGAGCAAGAAGGCTGTCGTCTGAGAGGCAGTGAGTAGCTACACCACGTCGACAGATGCTAACACTGTAACAACTTTTTGCATTTTATTCCTTTTTGATTTTGGAGAGGCTTGCTTCGTAGGTGGGTTTGCGTTTACAGTGAGGGCCTTAGCTCAGTTCTTGGAATAATTTTCTGAGCTTGAATAAGAAAGAAAGAAGGAAGCAGATAGTAGCCACAGCTATACAAGTAAGCTTTATAAGTTATTAGGCAGGGTCAACTGTCAGTGTTGAAACACAGGGTCAGTGGAACATCGTAGGACATGTGTCACTGGTGCTGTGTGTCTGTGCCAGTCTTGATCTTCCCGGTGTGGTTACCTTAACTTTCTACTAGACTTCTCACCTTGCATTGGTGCAGCCATGGTATTACCTGGGGAGAGGCCCAACACTGCAGCAGCAGCTTTGGGAAAACTTTTAGGAAGATGGTTGTATGGTGTTCCTGCAGGAAACAATCACAGGGCCCTCATTAAAAAAGTTAAAGACAGGTCTTAAACCTTTCTTGCTTCCCTTAAAAAAGGACTATTTTGTTCCTGGTAACAAGACATAGAATAATAAAGACGGGTGCTCTAGCGGTAGGTAAGCAGAGAGGACCACAGGTCACAGCCACCTGTGCACCAGCAGGTAACGAAGATGCCTGACTTGATGCTGAAGCTGGCAGACTTCTGTGTGCAGGATGCTCTATGTCTCTGTGCACAGCTGCTGCTGGTGGGATGGTGGGTCACAACCATGGATGCTGCCTGCTACGACTGCTGAAATTCATGTATTTACAGTGGTTTTCTGCAATTTTTTTGCTTGTGGTTAGCTACTTAATAATTTGCATTAGTTACGGTGAGGGAGTTTATGGGTAAGTGAATTAATACTTAGTTTATATTAAGGAACAACATGACTGATGTGCTAATTACACGGATACTTGTTCTCAATATTCTACTTTATTATATACAAATATGAAGGCCAGCTGCAATAGCAAGCTCTTGTTATATATGTGTATATATATATACACAACAACAAGGGCAAGATGTGTTATTTTTCAGGTTCATAAAACGTGGGTTTTTTCTACTGTATACAACTCAGACAAGAAATGGAATATCTTCGCAGTGGATATGAGGGAGCTGGGAATAGGGGCTTGAAAGTGTGTAGTGCTGTGTTGATATCAACTGCTCTTCTGCGCAAGTGATATAAGTACAGAGGGCAGTAGTTAAGTTTAAGGATGTAATTATCCTACTGACACCAAAATAAATTGCTGTAGTGTATTCTTCAGCTCTGCTTTGCGGGGCTAATTGTGTGCATGGAGTTATGCATGTAACTTAAGTGTTTGACTTCATTACAATTGGAACTTAAAGCACAATGCAGGATCATATTTTAAAATATCACAGTGACACTCCATTTCTGTATCCCCCTCAATTATCCTTGTTCTTTCAAATTTGCCCTTATGTGGAACACCCGAATTTGTACAAAGAGCCCAAATTCCCTTATTCAGTTAATTGTACATGCAGGAGTAGGTCTTAAATAGAGCATTATAAAGCTCCACTGTTATATACACATTTACACTCATAACATCTGATTTATTTATTATTTTTAAGAGAGATTTTAGGTGTGATTTAACAGACAGACATATTTTGGTACAGCTACCTTCTGCATTTTCTTACTTGTAAAGCCTTAATGGCTGGAGTACATTTATTTGTACAGGTTTGCAGGGGTAAAATAAACTAGACCAGATATATTTCAGAAGCTTTAAAAACAGTTTAAAGTAGATGTTTCTATAAATCCCTGTTTTATTACTGTAAGTGCAGTTTCATGGAGTAGGACATAGGGTATTGTTTCCTTTTGTGCTGCTGCAAGGTACACAAGCTAATCGGTGGCATTTGCAGAGGGAGAATCAAGCACATTAAGCAACTGTTTGCACAGTGCTATACGCTGAAATACTAAGTCAGTCCAAATTCCCATGAACTTTAATGTTTTTTGTTCTTCTGAGCAATTCTCTGTACAAGTCCCTTTAAATGAACAAAGGATTTGTATTGATTACTTTACCTTTGGCACCAGGCTGCAGGGATTCAAGTGTGAACACTGCAAAACTATCCCTGTTACATGCAAAGGAAAATATTATTTTGGTATGTAAAGAAATCTCTTGATGTTAAAGAGATTCCTGTGGCTATAGCCCTAAACACCACATGGAAAACATACCTCTGGCTGACTACTTACAAGCTGTAGTGAGACTGACAGATAAAAATAGATTTGTTGGAACAGGCCTGGGAAAGACCCCGTTTCAGGGCAGATGCTGCATATTAAAGGTGGTACACAGCACTGCTACAATTGCCTCTTTTCTCAAGCCACATAAGGAATTTTGCAAAACCAGTCCCTGGACTTGCTGTGGATATTCCTTTGAATGTTTTTGGTGTGGACTGGGGAAAAAGGTGTTCAGCATCCCCACTGCCAGCATTATGAACTTCCACTGCACACAACTGCTCTGCCCTGCATAATACAATACTGAATGGCTGTGTGGGAGAGAGCAGTGTGCCTGTCACCTTTACTTGATAAACTGAACTTGAGTACCGGTGTAACTTGTTTACTGACTGAGATACTACTTCCAGCTCTCTGTAGCTATTGTGAGAGATTTTTGTCTGTACAGTTTCCATTTTAAGACAGAGAGTTTAAGCTATTCATGCTCAGATTGCTTCCTTTTTTACTCCACATGGTAGAGGAACCGATGAGGCTCCTTTTAGATGAGTATAGCTTTATATACAGTGGCTGCCCTAAAAATCTATTGTTTATTTTGTTTTTTTGACATTTCTGTCTAGCGGATACTATTATTTGTTTGTGATGTGGGTTTGTTTAACTTAGATTTTTTTAATTAGAAAATGAAACAATATTCGTATTAAAATTGAAGTTAATATGATGTGAAGCATTCTGCCAAATTTGAGTAATTAATGGTAATAAAAGTAGTTGCTGATTTAATGGTGATTTAAACTCTTATGTTCTGCCTCTGTAGCATTAGAGCAGAGTCTTTTGTGTTGTTTTTACTTTAAGCAATCTACTTTAAAGTACTTATATAGGAAGCATTATTTAGTGCTTTTAGGATTACACTAAACTAATCTAAGATGTGCCTCATTAGTTTTCCCACTACATGGAATAAAAAAAATTGCCAGCATTGGTCTTTAAACTGCATTTTGCACTTCTACAATTACCATATTGATGATTTTTTTTTCTATGACAAATAGACTATAGAGTTCTGTTGCACTTTCTACTTCCTAGCAGTTCTTAAATTTACAATAATACTGAGCTTTGCAATAGGCATGATGAGGGGTTCAGTCTGCAGTATATATTGATCAAATGTAAATGGTATTATGCAGATGTTAAAATTAGAATATGTGAGAGCGCTACACACATGCTATACTTGCTCAGCTATTTTTGTAAAGCTGATCAAGAATTGGCTTTTATTTTGCTGGGTTTTAGTCAGTACAAAGGGATTATTTTTAGGGGCAAAAAATATTCTGGTATTTTGAGTTTAGAGGAACTTGGGTTTGTACTTAAAAAAAACCCCAACACCAAATTGCGCGGTCTTTCTGGAGAATATTATACAGATATCATGCATATAGGTACTGCTGAAAAATATACAGACTCATCAATGACAACAGGCAATCAATGAGTATCCTAACATTTTATCCAGAATGATTCTCTAAGGCACCTGTGGCAACATTTGATATGTCGCATTTCAGATCCTGTTCGCTAAATAGACAATGTCTTGGTAAAAATATGCAACACTGCAGATATGCTGATCCTCAAAGAAAAACTATTCTTTGAGGTTGTGCTTTGTACCTTTGCTACATTGGAAACAAATTTTGCAGCCATATACACGAGATTTTTCTGAATGACGTGCACAAGATGAGGTGCCCTAGTTCATCCATCTTTTTCTTACAGACATCATTAGTTTTTTACAGAATAAATGGCATAATAATAATAGCATTTCTTGTAAGTGTTGTGTCTCTCATGTCAAAAATAAGCAGAAACCTTGCTCCTCATTCATAGTCCTTTGACACCTTAATGATACAGTAACATTTACATGTATAAAAATCCTGACTTTAGAAAAGTTGCTGTTGGGTTTTTTTGGTAGAGTTTGGTCAGATTCTGAGAGGTCCCCAGCTCTCTGTGGTTTGGTATTTGTCTGCAAACTAAACTTCTGGAATCTGTGGTTTTTTCTCTTTCATAAAAGTCTAAGAGATCCATGATCCTCATGCAGCAGGACACAAAATGGTGGTAGCAAAATGAAATGGATGTTTTCAGCTCTTTTAAGACTCAGACATAGGATACGAAACACTTAGAAAACTGGATGTCTTTCTATAAATGGACTCTGCATTTCTTTCCATTGGAGTGATGACTTAGTCTCAGAGCACTACAACTTTCTTCCTCTTTTTCCTGCTCCAGAAGCAGGACTGTGTAGTATAGTTTAAAAGTACATATTCGTTATTTCTCATTAATGAGCACTGAAGAAAGCAGCTGTGGTCTTTTGAGACTGATCTTTATCCTTTATTGTATATTGTAGCCCAGTTTGAGGTGAATCAAAAGTAATTTGGAAGTTATGAGGTTAGTGTTGCTGTAGAATTGCAGTTGTTGAAAGTAAATAATCATTTTAGTTGTGTGTATGTTTATACCCTTCCAGCACAGTCTATGTAAATACTGTCTTTGCAGAAGTCTGACTTTTGGATGTTGACTACAGACAACAGACAACAAAATGGTTGCATGGAGGGTTAGAAAATCTTCTTGATAGTGTATGATACCGTGTTCAAGGAGATTAATGGTAGCCAGCTAGTTAATAGGATAACTCCATGGCACAGCAGAATATTTAGGTTGTTGGGATCAACCTAAGATTTAGAACCACTTCTGAACATACAGCTGGGGTCTGCAAATGGTAGCAGATGGTAAGAATACTAAGAAAGATGAAAAACTGAAGTTTGGAATCCTATCCTTTTCATTTGGATGTGACTTGGGAAAAGGCATTTTATTCTGAGTATGCTTTGAATTGAAAATTTGTATCTTGCATGACTCTGAGTCTTGAGAGGTTTGTTTTGTAGATGTCAGTAAGTCTTGAAAATCATAATATTTTTGACAGTGAACACAATAATTGAGGTGCAGCCTCACCAGTACTGAGTACAGAGGTAAGATCCCCTCCCTGTCCCTGCTGGCCACGCTAGTGCTGATACAAGCCAGGATGCCATTGGCCTTCTTGGCCACCTGGGCATACTTCTGGCTCCTGTTCAGACTCTTCTGACAAACTTCTTTAATGTATCTTTATACTTTATAAAGGCTAGCACCACCACCTTACTTAAGAATTTACAGGGCTTGGTATGCTATAATTTCTGGTTTTAGGAGGATGTAGAGAAATATGTGGCAATTGGGAGATTTGACCATGAAGATTATAATTCTGGGTGTGGTCAATGTTCATTACAAGAAATATTAGCAGGGTTTTGTCAAAATATAAATATTGCATTTATTACTGCAATATTAGGATGATAATGGTATAAATGGAATTTGTCTGAGACAAAGGTGGGAATGCAACCGTACGCTTTCCCATGCCAGGGAGGGCAGCGTGGCATATCCAGGCATCACAACAGCCTTGATCACAGTTGCCTTTTGTGTATTATGTTCTGGTCACCACACTGTTACTTGAATCCTGACCACTTAAAAGGAATGTGTATATTCCGTTCAATTTTTGCAGGTATGTATTGCACTGAAGAACTGTAGGTATTCAAGCAATCAAATAATTTGGCCCACTGTCTGTGCTTTACAGGACTGGATAAATGTCACAACTGCTGTAAAACAAAGGTTTTGCTTTGCTGTTTGGTGGTTTGGAAGGTTTTTTTAAACCTCTAACTAATAGCACTTGGAACATGTCTTCGGCTTTTTGTCTGTGTGTGTGTCCCAGAATGAATGTCTCTTATTTCTTCTATCACAAGTTCTTTTATTTTTCAGCACATGCTGGGAGTTGAAGGGAATCATGAGACCTATTCCTAGATTTCGTAAAGAAACGTGGATCTAGGTCTCTGTAAGGTTGTTTTCCAGTACTGAAGAGCTCTGCTTTCTGTTTTCTTCACTGTAATGCCTATGGACAGCATATAGCAAGGAGGGCAGGGAGGCAAGGAAAGAATTTGCAAAATATGCCAAATATCACATAGCAAATATTCTAGAAATTACATGGTTTTAAAAGGCTTAGCTTTGTCCAGTAGGGTAATATTTTTCTGCAACTGATTGTACATAATTCTATAGCAGAGCCAGGAACTGCAAACAAAAAATATTACCTGATTCTCCTGAAACACCATTACTTTGTTCAAGTCTCAGAAAACATTTCAGAAATTCTTAACCTCAGTTAATACTGTCTGTGAAGACTAATCCACAGAAGTTCTGAGGAATGATATGGAAGAATCTATCAGTCACTAAGTCTATAATTCTATAAGTCAGTCTCTTCTATGAGTATTCTCTCTTGGATGTAGTAAACAGTATAATATGCAGCTGGAGAGCGAAGCTGGCCTGATTTTAAGGCAAAGTTCTGCAAAAATAAAAAGAGGACAATCAACCATCGCAACAATTTAGCAGTGTAAATGTGGGTTTTCTTGCATTTAGAGATTCAAAATATTTATTGTGTGCACTTCTAAAAGTTAAGTTTTAGTACAAACCAGTGTAATGGAGTGGGCACAAGAACCTCTTGGTTGAACTTCACAGTCTGAGTTTCAGTTTGAGAATTTGCTTAGGAAATCAGTTCTGTTCAGCGTTTTCATTAGCAGCGAAGGTGATGGAATACAGAATAGCTTATAAAATATGCAGATGATGCCAAGCTGTGAGGAGTTACAAATACCTTTCTGTATCAGATCAGAATTCAAAATAAACTTGACAAATTGGAGAGATGGTCTGAAATCAGCAAGATGAAATTCAATAAAGTGAAATGCCATATGATATCTTTAGGAAAAAGAATTCAGATACACAAATACAAGATAGGGAATAGCTATCAAGAGAAAAAACGGGTAACAAAGTCTACAACACGTTGCTGATGCTAACTAAAGAAATTTAGTTTTGAAGAGGGATGTGGTGTCTATAATGTTGGATAATTATTCCAAATTAGGATTAGTGCAGTCTGAGTTGACCAAACATGGATATATTATGTTATTACTTTTAGAAATGTTTAGAATGCATTAGTTAGAGAACTGAGTTTGCCTAATTTAAGACAATGCTGGTAAAAACCGTCTGATATAGAAAGATTTTAAGACAGAAGGTAGAGAGAAATTCTTCTCCATATTCCTGAGAGAAGAATTATGGGAAATCTCTGTAACTTGCATTCAGAGTGATGTGTTTTTAGAAAGCATGAACCCCAGGAAAAAGCTTACATTTTGAAGTATGAACCCCAGGAAAAAGCCACTTAGAGGGTTGTGGAACCTCCTTTTCAAGGAAAAGTTATGAGTGAGCCTACGCAACCCTTCCTTAGCACAAGGTAGAGTAGATGATGCCTTTCAGCATATGTTTCTGTAATTCCGTGCAGGAGATGAGAGTAGAGCAAATAGCTTGAAAAGCTTTTCTCTTGAAACATTATGGAAAAGTTGAATCGCCTTCTTCAGTGGGAAAAATTGCTCAGCTGTTGGGGCAGAGAAGCCACTTGGGAAAGCGTTGCAGGCCATTCAGGGTCTGCAGCCTACAATTTAGGGATTGTGGGACTAGAGGATTACTGTGGTCCTTTATGAACCTAAATTCCATTTCTCTCTCATACATATATGTCTGGTTACAAAGATCATCAGAGGAAGAACAGGATTCATAGGTGTCAACTCTGCTTCTTAGTCCTAAGTGTGAAGAAACTATTTGTTTATGTAACTTTAAAGCCACAGGAGTTTCCATTAATTCTGTGGATGGAAGCATTCTTCATCATTGCGGTACTGAAATAGAGCATAGAACGTAATACCCTTCCCTGGCTTCAAAAGTGAGAAAGAAACACAGGAGGGAAACTGACCTTGAAGAGTTAATGCTTTGCTTTCTTATTAATTTAGAAATGTGAGTTGACAGTTTGATGCTCTAATTGCAAATTATATTTTTAAATATTTTCTTTCATCAACCTTGATAATGTAACAGAATTTACCAACTGGCAAGTTTCAAGTAGTTTTCGTTCCAAACTTTTATATACCACAGCACCGCTCCTAATCATCTGTGAAAAAGCTGCCATGCAACAGAAGACTGGGAATTGCTAACAGTAATGATGAAAACTAATTCAAACCAGGCCACAGGTAGAAGCTTTTACGAAAACAATCTGCATCTTTTCAAGTTGGTCAAGCTAAAATTGCCTTTGAGAAAAGCAGTTTGTCTTTCATTTCAAAGGAAGACAAGCTATTATCTCAGTACTCAGCAAGTACCTAATGCACAGGTCAAAAAATAGGCAACAATTCTATATTGAATAGGGAAAGTTTTATGCAAGTTTGCCTACATTGCCTTTCCCTTTGCTTCTCTGCTGGTGAAATGGTTCACCAACACAGGTGCAATGTAAAAATACATGGGCTGTTCCTTTGCCAAGGTTTGGGCATGGTCTAACCCTGGTTATCTATAGCCTCTTCTCTGCTGCTCTAGAGAGTTGTCCTATGAGCTATGATCTCTTTTAGAATTGGCTTCAGACACTGCAGATCTAAGCTAATCATGTTTCAATACTACTTTGAATGCTGTAATTTAATACTCATATGGGACTGCCTTTCCCTAAAGGAAAGTGATGTAGCATATTTCATAAAGGAAGTGATAGTAAAAGATTAGTTACATGGTGATGGGCAGTATGAATCATGGTATAAATCATTTCAGGAGAGGAAGTACAGCTTTCACTCCAGAGAGAAGATACTAGGAAGGAACTTCAATGTTTTAACATTTTAATTGAATCTACTTGTTTGTTGTTACTTTCATTCTGGTATTCTTTTTGGCCTAATTACTTCTCTTTAAAGCATACTGGCTACCTAGTAAGATGACTAAGCTTGAAAAATTGACTTGGATGCATATTAAAAAAGAGTTTGTGAGCTATTGGAATTACAGGGAATGATTCCTGAGCTAGCTGGGATTTTTTAAAGCACACCCAGTTTTACAAAGAATACCCCAAACTATTTGATCAGTCTATTGTTCTGTTCACGGCTTTGTCATCATTTACAATGTATGACAATTTGAATTTTAAAACAAACAAACAAACCCCCCAAACAAACCCCATAGATTCTACAGACTGAAAATATACAGTAGCTTTCTCTGGAGTGAGGTAGAGATCTGTTAGCTGCCTGCGGTTTTTGGTTTAAGGCAGGTTAGAGATGCACTGTTTCTGTAATGTGTAACAGCTGACATTGTAGACTTAAGTGATTTTTTTTTTTTTTTTTGACCAGCAGTAATTATCAACAACCTTGTAAGAAAAAGGAAGGAATGAATAAGTAAAGATTCTCTAAGAAGTGATTTAGATTCATGCTGGTAGTTATTTACAAGCATTCCAGATAAAGGCTTAACGCTAGGTTGCAGAGGTTCACAGTACAGGAGACTATAATGACATAAACAATTTGCATGTTATTATATAGGTTCTAGAAAAATCCTCTTTCTCTGATCTGATTAAGGACTCTATCTTGAAAAGGATTATGTATGTTTTTAAGTTAATACGCTGTGAAATCATCAGGACTCCCAGCAGTGCGTAATTCAGGAATGTGCATATATCTTCAAAGGACTGAGACCTAAATAAAACACATGCCAGATCAACGGGATAGTTTTGAATTTTTCTAAGATTTGATGTAGGGCCAAACTTAGTCGTTAAGAAGAAAGTTATTTTAGACTGGCCCAGCATGTACATAATCAGATCTAATGTGGTAAAACCTAGGTAGGTTACAACATGCAGCTAATACAAATTAATGCTTTTTGATAATTGCATACAGAGCAGATAAACAGAAAGTGATCAAAGACAGCGCATCACAAAATGGACTTTATTAATTTATCACTACATCTGTGTCTGTATCTGTGAGTTATAATGAAGTGTTTAGTACATTTATCTGGGGAAGCATTGTATGTTGTACAGAGTGTTCCATTTCTGAAGTTGTGGGGTTTTTTTGAGAGGAGAGCTGGTTTTGGCAAGTTAGAAAGTGCATGGATTTATTCTGCTTCTTTACAGCAATAAATATGTTTGCTGCTGCTATACAGCTAAGATTGAAGCTTTTGTGTGCATGGTGAATAGAATAAGTACATAAGCTAGCACTGTACAATATTAAGTCTTTTGGCCTTTTAGAGATATGTGTTTAAGTTTCTGGAAGACTATTTTCTAATTATTTTCTAAGGTGTACAAAGATCTGCTGGGCAGTCTAGAAGGTTAACTTTAGGGATGCTGAGATCCTAGCAACTTTTCTCCCTCCCAAATCCTGAGTCATAGGAGCTTGGGAAGCAGCCAGGAACTTCACTAGACAGGATAGAGATTTTTAAGCATTACTGTGAGTGAGATCTATCACTGGCTTCCAGACAGGTATTTACATAAATGAAACCAAAGATATGAGCTTTGTGCTATGGGTATTTTCCCCTACTTATGTTCTTTGTGTTATTTGCTTTAGCCTTTTTTTGTTTGTTTTAGCTCTTATTTTCTCTTTTGAAAGCATTTTTCCCTCTCCCATTTTGTCAGAAAAAGATAAATTTTAAGAACTCAAACAGGAATGCAAAGCTTTTCAGTTATGCTACCTTTGCATAATAAAACTCTGAATTAAATGTCAGGGTTATTATTATTGCTGATGTATGCTGGCCAGGGAGACTGGATAACTCAAGCTAAGATAAAAAGGTGGTAGAAATAGCTATATTAGAGAGATGTTGTTCAAAGAATACATATTAGGATAAGTTGTAGTGGGCAAAAGTATTGATTAGGCTTTTGTGATGTTTGGTTTTAATTTATTAGTGGGTTAATCTTGGCTGAGGACCCAAACATCCACCCAGCCATTTGCTCACTCCCCCTCCTCAGGGGAGGAAGAGAAAATAGCCTAGAAAAGTGTATGGCTTGAGATAAAGACCGGTTGCTGTCAGGGGCAAAACAGACTGAACTTGGGGAAAATTAATTTCATTTATTACACATTAAAATAGATTTGGGTAGTGAGAAACAAAGACAAACATGGAAGCCAGCACCTTTCCTTCCCCCCCACTGCCCAGCTCCCCTTCACTCCTTCACTGCAGAGCCCTCGGCCCTGAGTGGCGGGGGGGTCCTTTGGGCAGGGCGGAGCAGTTTTGCTCTGCGGTTTCTTCCTCCTCACACTTTTCCCCTGCTCTGGTGTGGGCTCTCCCCATGGCTGCCATCCTTCAGGAAAAGTCTGCCTCAGCGTAGGCTCTCCGTGGGCCACAATTCCTGTCAGGAAAATCTGCTGGCACATGGGCTGGCTGCAGGCGATAACCTCCTCCAGGGCCATGGAGCTCTGTCTTTCCCAACCTTGTCTCTGGTTTTGTTCCCTCCTCCTCTCTCTGTCTAGCATTTTCTGCTCTTCCTTTAATAATTTTTCCCAGGGGCGCCTCCAGCGTCGCTGATGGGCTCTGCCATGGCGGGCGGTGGGTCTGTGGTGGACAGTGTGAACTGTCTGGAACCGGCTGTGCCTGGTGCAGGGCAGCCCCCGCTTCTCCTCACACAGAAGGCCCCCGCTGCTGCCAGCACCTCCCCATTTACACCCTGTAAAAAATGCTTGTTTGCTTCTGTTTTGTCTCCTTCTCACCCTCACTGTGCCACCATTATGTAGGCAAGGAGGAAAATAAGAGATATGCCAGAAGATGTTGCAAACAAAGGGATTAACGGCCCTTTTTCCTGTCATTCCCTTTCTGCTCATAAAGTGAAGGGATTTTCATGACTGCTAGCTATCACCTTTCAGTCCACCGTGAGGTAATAATCAGCCTTTCTATTGATCGGAATTTTTTTTTTTTGTGGTGGTCTACCTCTTTATCGATCATAATTTTGGAGACTGACCTTGATTATAATTAGATCCTTGGAGCGCGGTCGCAGAGGTGAGGAGGCAGTGCCGATCCTCCACACAAAGCAGCTGCCCCTGGGACCTCGCTGGCTGGTGGTGAGTGTGTTGCCTCAAAAGCTGTTGTGAACGTAGGAGGTCAAAAAATGTGGTTAGGTCATGCAATCAATTACTACAAAAGCTGTTGCTAATGATCTGGCCAACTTGTCTTGGGTCTTGGCGTGACTGGCTAGTGACCAGCAAAACTGGGACTGGAATAGTATTTTGTTTTTTACAAATTCTTTAGATTTTTAGGGCGCAGTCCAGCAATATAATTAAGTACATGTGTGTGAACAATGTCACTGATTTTAGTAAGGCTGTTGATGTCCTTATATTTAGGCACAAACTTATTGTTCTTGTTTGAGGCTGTGATCAGTAGCCATCCTGTAGAATTCACTGTGGTTTATATTCTTGCCTTCCAAACCGACTCTGTTCTTCCATTCCAATACACTTGGAGAGCCTGATGGTAGAGGAAGAAAGACCTGCAATTTCCGAACATTTTCCGTTATAAAACTGAGTTTTTCAGCCATTTATAACTTCACCCAAATGTAACTGCTCAGACCAGAATTTCCTGTGCTGGGTATTGTGAGTAAAGCTGATTTTTTGTTAAGAAAACATTAGCTACAAAGTTTCTGTGACCAAGAAAAATGTGGTTTTGTTTTTTTTTTTTAATCTTGGAGGAACTCTGCTGCTCTCATATTTTGGACAAGAAATGCAGGAGAAGAACGTTCTGATCTGAAAGCAGCTACTGGCATTAATGACAATCCTCTTTGCCAGTATCTGAGAATGCAAATAAATTTGATCAAGTCATGAAGTTCTAAAAATTACATATAGCAAGTGATATTCAGTACAATACTGTATTAGAATTTGGCAGCTAAATGCTATCTATATTGAGAACGTACTTCTGTGTGTAACTCCTATATGTGAAAGCACAAAGAACTGGATTATGTCCTTATTTCTGCCACAGAGAAATTGGATGAGACTGGACAAGCCATGTAGAGTACTAAACTGGTCATTAATTTTGCATTCTTCATTCTCAGAATTGAAATGCTGGGGTTTCAACCCCAAGCCCCAAATTAAGGTTGACATATGGGTGATTCCCACAGCCCTGCACAAAGCGGGGGTGAGTTTCCCTTTAAGCTTCCCTCCAGGGTGGGCTGACCTTGCAGACAGAGCCATTGGGTAAATGACCCCAGGTGTCCCCCATTAAGTAACCCAAGGTCAGGTGTCCCACTGAGGGATAAAAGCTGGGACCCCTTGCAGGAGGGGCAGTGTCTGTCTGTGAGGGGGATGCCCTGTGCAGAGTTCCCTGTTGGGGAGGGACCTCCTGCCTCCCTGGGACTGGGCTTCAGTCAGGTCTGGCTTTTGTAAACGTGGGCTGTGTAGAGATTCAGTGTGTGGCTTCCTTGGTCATATGTATTTGCTTTGTTGACTTGGTTGTCTCCTGTCCCTTCTATGGGAGACTGCATTTCACTGTTTATTCCACCCATTGTTGGTTGTGTGGTGTCGTTGTTGGGGTCAGTGGGATTGATGTTGATTATGTATAATCTGACTGACTTGTTTGTATTCCCAGTGCTCACCCATGTACTGACCCTTTTGTATCAAATACAATTTGGTTATTGGTTCATCTTTATGCTGGCTGTGTCCTTTATGCTAGGCTTAATAATTGCTGAAACAAGAATGCCTAATTTTATGACTCTTTAGGTTAGGTTTTTATTTCAGTATTACTCCTATTCCTGCAATCTCCTGACATCTGTAGGAAGCTAGTAAAAAAAGCTGAATATGTGGTGGTTTTGTGAGATATTTTAGCCACTAAAATTATTTTAAAATTTTAGAGAGTTTTGTAAGCCTTGCTGTCTTGCATTTGTGCAATTGGGTTTATCTGCCGTTTATGTCTTAGCAGAGATTTGATGCGATACTTTCATTGTTTTATAATTGCCCTTCACATCTAAACACTGTGTTTTATCCATTGAATGAACCGTGGCTCAGTAGGAACATTGTTACCTTAGGACTTGAAGGAACCTCAAGACACCAAGCAGTCCATTCTCCTATGATGGAAGTAATCTACCCATATACTACAGGACAGGTGTGCTGGGAGCTTTAAGAACTGGCTAATGATGGCTGACGGCTATCAGTTCCAGTCTTTCAAAAACTTTATTGCCAGAAAGTTTTCCTTTGCATTTAACTGAGATTTCCCCTGCCTTAGTGCAATGTAGTTAGTGTTTGTATTAAAACAAACACACAGTTAAGGTTATACAGACAGCTCTGGATTTAACACCTTTTAACCTGAAGGTTGATTTTATATGTGTGAAATGATCAAATGTAGTACATGCAGAGACTGAAAGTATTTTGCATCTGAAGATAACATATTTTTATTTATGGTTCAGTCAAAATAAATTAAAATAATCAATGATTGTTTTGAAAGCAAATTACTGGGAGCACTATATATCTACCATGGCAAGTGCTGAAAAGATGAGTATGTCTTATAGTGCCAGAATGAGTTGTGTAAACATGGGTATTTATATACTCAACAGCAGCAAATCTCTGAGAGTTGTTTTGTTGTTGGGTTTTTTTTTTTCCTTGGCTGAGTCTCCTCTGATCCCACTGCTATCCCAAAGGAGGAGGCGGAGAAAACTAATGTTCCTATCACACATGTTCCATTATTGATTTCTATTCCAATCTACCCAAAGTCTTCTGTGCTGGAAATAATTAGACCCTGTGAACAGAGATGAAGCAAAAATCTATACAATGCTGGATTGCCAGAAATGAAGACAAGGGTGCCTAATTAATGTTGCATATAGAACGCCTTTTGGATGAATGGGCTTCCCTTTCTTAGAAGCAGCTCAACAGTGGTTATGTCACAAATTTGCTGTTAATTAAATAGTGTTCACTGTGTGCCTGTAAAAATGGCATGGAGAAAAAAAACATTGGACAGCAGCAGCGTTTTACAAGAGCTCTGCAATTAAAAGAAAAGCCTGTGAAAAATAAACTTGTGGGCTTCATACTGATGGCAAGACACTTTCTTCCATATGAAATTCACTTTATGGATTGTGTCAAAGCCTTTTAGGAACATCTAGTCACTGAAGGAGTCTGGACATTTCAATGCTGGACTGGAAGTGTGTTGGGAGGGTTAAGGACAGGAAAAATGTTCCTGGGAGGCGAGGCAGGATGAATGACAGGGCAGCTCACATCCGTAGGCAGCTGCAGCCAAGCCAGCAGGTAAAGGCTGTTCAGAAAGCGAGTCGGGGTCTGGAGGAAGACAGTAGATTAACTTTTCTTTGAGTGAAAGGTGGACTGAAGGCGATTTAAGTTAGACTGCAACACATCTTGGGAACTGAGAAGGCAGATATTTAGGAAGAATGTAAGAAAGAGAACTGATCGAAAGTTCACAACAGGCATGCACTCGACTAATAGCAGAAATATCTGGAAGGTATCTGAAGTATCTCAAAGAGATGAAAAGAAAAACCTAAGCTGCATCCATATGACACTGTTTGCTTGTTTGTTTTCTCCCAATTATACAACAATGAAGTTGTTCCTAAAACAGAAAAATCCAGTCTTTTAACTGCATCATAGACAGGCCTGATTCAGTGATTAAGCTTCCTGCAGTTACACCTGCTGTCAGTGGTTTTGCAGTAGGCATCCTCTTCTCCCTCTAGTTTTCCTGAATCCACTTCTGTTGCTTTTTCCCTTGATGTTCCCTTGTTACATTCAGAGGAGCATAGGAGCTTGTTGCTAGCAATAAAAGATACTCCTGTGCTGGTCTTGCTTCTCTGTGGTGCATGGCCAGGTGCATACCAGTGAGGAAGGTCCTCTCTTTTAGAAGCTGAGATAATAGTGTGTGCAGCAACCCTGATGGATTTATCTTTATAGTTATTAGACCATTCATTTTTCTGTGAAGCTGTTCTCCTTTTTAGCAGTCCCCAGAATAACGATGCTATGTGCCTATGCATGCTGCAGAAAACAGCAATGGGATTTTTGGTGTGTCAAAGGTCTCCGATAGTAGAGGGATTCTGGGACAGTTGTTCTTGTAATTTGCAGGCCACTGGCATGCCTTCTTTCAGCCTTTAATTCTCTCCTTTTATCTCTATTCCCTCCTTGCTCTTCTCGATATCTGTTGTGGCCAATCTAAGTGATACGATTGCTCTCTGTGCATCTCTGGAGAACTTAAATAGCATCATTCCCTCCTTCTCTTTTCTTCCTATAAATTCAAAGGAAGTTTCTCTTCTTTAGGCAAAGATAGAAAACATTTCTTTTTCCTCTCTAAGAAACTAGAGAATGCACAAAACTCATGCTCCTTGCTCGAGCAGATGAATTCAACTAATGAATCTTTAGAAATCTTCCTGGACTGTGCCTTAAACTGTAAGAATAGGTGTGGTTTCTGATGAAAATCTAGTTGACATAAATATGTTTTTAGCATGGATTTGATGGAGGGAGTTATTTTTGCCAATATAGTAGAAGCTGTGGTTCTGGTTTAGGGATTTTATGAAATAATTTTAGTGCAGGAGAAAGGTACTATTAAAAAAGATATTTTTATAATAGCATGCCTTCCAGGACCTCTCTTTTCTTCCCATTTGGCTGCTTAGCATCGTCCCTCTCTACTCTCATTCTGTTTTAACAAGCATTTTTTTCTACAAACTGTCAGCTCTGATGCACAGCTGAAATAGGTGCACACACAGATTGTGATTCCTCTCCCCATTGTTGCATTTTGATTCTGAACTCCAGATTTAATCTGTTTAAATAATCTACTCCTGGGACTTAAGTCAACTCCTAGATACTTTTTGATGTTCAAGAAATAGTAAAGCATTACAATAATTTAAATCAAATAACCAAATCCATATGAAATACACTACTAGTTATCTTTCCAACAGATTTATTTTCTTCCCTGGATCCATTTTAAGCTGTACTGCAGTTGCTAAATCAAAAATAAACCAAGATTTCAGTATAGGGTGTGATAAGTGTATGATTTCCATTACATCCCAGTGTGCTACATAATAAAAAATGAAAACATATCACACATTTTGAGTATAGAATTGAAATGGATTTTCTGACCTAGTCCCAGTGAATAGGTGCTAAAGTAATGGCAAAGACTGTAGGTCCTGGACTGTAATTATCATTTGTGTTATTTCTCAGTGGTAGGAGACTTCAGACATGTGGGCACAGTGGGGGGAAAAAAAAAAAAAAAAAAAGGCAGAGTGCTTTTGTCCTTTTTCCCTTGGCCATCAGCAGCAGCCTGACATACCAATGCCTTTGAAGTTATTTTGGGTGTGGGAAAAAGTGATTCACATTGGTAGGGCTTGTTCATATGTTAGCTAGTTGAATTTTGTAACAACACCATCTAAAGTATTTTAGAACATATTTGAGTGTGTTAATCAACTGGAACTTCAAGAGAATGTGAAAACAATTCTGGTTTCACAGAAGTTGGTCATGTTGCTGTTTTGTTTTGTTTGTTGGTTTTTTTTTTTCTTCAGTAGCAGCAGAAACTTGTCTACATAGCATATATTTTAAATTATTAAGAGCATAGAAAGCATCACTGCTTGTTCAGTCCCTCCAGAATCAGTCCTCTGTAGCTGCTGCCCTGAGTTAAATGAATCTCACTGCTGTGTATTTCACATAAAATGGAATTAATACACAATATAATCTGCCTTTCTTTTCTGTTGTAGCTTGGCTTTACATACCTAAAAAGACATTGTAGTCACTGGCAGCGATGACCACCTCTGGAAAATGTGGGCCTTACCTGATGGGAACATCATCATGACAGGTGAAGGTCATACTGATTGGCTTTCAGGCTGCTGCTTCCATCCAAGGTTAGTGCAAACAGTCCCCTGAACTCCCAGTAATCCCTTCTGGGCAGTACTTGTTTGCTCTTTCTTTGTTCACTGGACTGCTTTGATGACTTTCTATTCTCGGTGTAACCCTGCACTCTCTGCTGAATTTCCAAACATGTAGATAAATGCTCCTCTGGCTTTCAGTGTGTTGACTTAAGATTGATTGCTTTTAGTATTTTGTACATCTTAAACTTTGTCCATGTGCCAGTGCACATAACAAGGAGTAATAAGCTTTTTAGGTCTCACAGTATTCATTTTCTCCATGTTCATGCACTATAACAAACACGGTTCCACTATTAATAAAATACTGAAAAGTTGATTTCTTCTTTAGGCATTATTTGTCATATGATTAAGAGTTATTTGAATTTACCTAGAGAATAAGAATATGAGCGTTCCTCCTTCCTCTTTCAGAGCTGAAGCTGAATTAATAAATGAAGGTGAACATTGAAAATGAGAAATAAATATTTAGGTTAAAAGATCCATGGAAATAGGCCAAACATGACAGATTTCTTGGTCATTCTGTTGAAAAATAGTATGCTGCTTTAGTCTCAGAAAAAAAAAATTTATTTGTTGAAACTGAACCTCTATATGTTAAAATGGTTTTGCATCAGTTTTGTGAGGCTGCAGTTGTGATAGTTCTTTACTGTTCATATAATAAAGGTCTGCTAGGCTACTCACCTGAGGTTCACTTATAAAAAGAGCATTATTAAACCTCCAACCTTGTATATTCATTGTATTTATTTTATGAAGCAATATTGGCTCTTTCCTTCATGAGAAGTATCCTATTTGATTTATGTTTCCTTCTGATTTCTGATATTGTAACGAGTTAGCAAATGCACACACAATCCTCTAAATACAAGAAAATCCCCTCCTTTTCAAAACCTCAGGAACGTGCAATCATGTTTCTTGGGGTGGATTAAGTATGCACTTACTCTTTTCTTTCATCTCTTTCTCCTGAAAAGCATTTTCTTAAGATGCTTGTTTCACAATGTTCTCTTTTTCATGTGTATATCCTTAGAAATAATTTTATACATTTAAAATAAGAGAATAATATTTGACTTAATTACATATAATACAGGAGGAGAGAAATGGTAAGCTCAGCTTCTTATTTTAAGATGATAGGAAATTTTTTCTATTACTAAAGGACAGGTTGCACAGAGTTTGTGAGCACACTGGACATTCTAAGTTTAACCTGCAGATAAACAGAATGCTGCCTTACCTCTTACCTGTTATGAATATAAAACTCATCACAGGGGAAGAAAGGAAAATACAATTAGAAGAGCATGTTATCATTTATAAAGCTGCTGGGCATGCTAATCAGATTTCGATAATGCATTGTTACCATGACACCCGCTGACTCAGAGACTCAAAACTATTTTCTCATTAGTCTTTGACCAGAATACAGTCCTTTCAATAGGCTTTCCTATTTCTCAGTCAATTATTGAAATTAAAATGAGTTGAGGTACATCATCATTCTCCTGCAGTATGAATTGACTCCTGCTGAATGCTCTGGAGTGATTCAAAAGCAGTGCAGCTAAAATATTGTCTTCTGTTACTGGATAAAATATATGTGTGACAGAATACATTTAATCATACTTTTTTTTCCTCCTTTTTTTTTTTTTAAGTAGGGAACTTCTATATATCAGGTGTTTGAAAGTAAAAACAATTAAATAAGAATGGAAAGTTCTCAGAATTTTTCTGGAATCAACTGTACTTTTGTTTCCATTCTAAAGATTTTAAAATTATGTTCATCCAAAAGTTGAAAAGAAAAATATTTTTGTGGTGCTGTGCTATTAAACTGTGATTCAGAAATTCGGGTAGAAGTCCCAGACTTCTATATTCTTTCCTTTTTGTCCTCTATTAGATTTCTCCTTTATATTTTTTCTCTCCATCTGTAAAATCAGATTTAGAACAATCTCCACCTCTGATCTGAGAAATAGTCTATGTACAGCCGTGGGACGTGCATGCATGCACAGACACACACAAGACAATGTCAGTTTAAGTGGTGCTTCTGCACATACAAATTACTTAAAATTCCAGAAATCTATTTTTCCATGTTCACAGTGTACTAGTACTTGAACAAGAGTCTTTCTCATGGTTGTCTTTGTGCCATCACTGTGTAAATAGGGGTAAGGATGCAAGTCTTTCTGGTAGCTGTGAAGACCTATAAGATTCAAGCTAAAGCTACTGTTGGGTAAAGGTATGTTTTAGGCTCTGGACCTTGCCTGTTGATTAATACATAATAAATCTGATGATTGTCATTTGAATCTTTCCTAGTACTGATGTACAACAATATCCTTAAATATCATAATGCCATTGAGTCATAGGGGCAAAAAAGCCACTGAGTTTCTGAAGAGTTGTTGGATGGAGGAGTCATATTTTCCCCATCACTGACAATGTGCTTCATTCTAAGATTATTTTTGCTTAAAAACACATCTTCATATCTGAGCAAAGTAAAGTGAGGTGAGAGTACCTGGTTTGTTGAAGCTCTGGAATTTGTGCTGTATAATTTTTTTACACTGTGTTCAGTGCTCTTTGGTCTGTACAAAAGGTCTTAGTCCCTCACATGTTCTCCCTACATGGTAGTGGCTCCCAGGACAATAGATGAAGTGGAGCAGACTAGCTCTGTGCCTGTGAGGAGAGAAGAACATCTCTGTTGTGATGCTCTCTGCAGATCTGAGAGTAGAATTTTGCCTTAAGCTTTTAAAATAAAAATAAAACTTCACTAGTCCCATCATCTACAGAGTACAGTAGCTGGAAGGAGGGTGGAGAACAGTTCTTCCTTTTTTGAAGCTCAGGTGACAACTGGTCAAACTTCAAAAACAAACACTATTTTTTCTTCAGTCTGGCTGAATAGTACTTTGCAGATGAATTAGATGTTGCAAGTTCCTATTGCTCTTGAAAAATTCAGGAATGTTTTTCAATTTATCTTTTATATACGTGAAGGAGAGAGTGAGTCAGAGTGACTCCTGCCACAGCCGTCCACACAGGCTTCATGTTCAAAATCTGGATAGCTGAAGAAGAGCTGTGCAGTGTACCTGGGTCTACCAGGTAACCCAAATGTTTGGAATCACAGACAAAAATCTTCATCTTCTGTCAGTTTCCAGAATAAGCTGAGGATGTTAATGCTGCTCCTTTAAGAACCATACTCTAATTACATTAATGTATTTCATGTCATGTATTAGATCTATTTGTCTTTATTACTAACCTTCCTGGGTGGCTAAAGAATCAAGCTCTGCAGCATAAGAGGTGTTTGTTAATGTACGATAAAATCCCAGTGAACAGTAAAATATTGTGGTTTTGCTCCGCATGTGGTGGTATAATAGGTAATGCCCTTAATATATTCATAAAAATTAATCAAGTCAATTCTTCTAAAATGTTTGTAGCCCTTTTCATGCAAACATTGTTTCAGACTGTGGAATACAATGAATGTCTGAATTGAAAAGAAGTACAAACTGTAGGTTCTTAAAGCTATTTAAAACTTGCACTGGAAATTGTGAATTTGTCAACTCTTTTGTAATGCCCTGTTCACCTGAGACAGAAGCAGAATTGGTTGTATTCTTTCTGTTGCTGCTTCAACTCTCATAATTACTGAGGAAAGAAATCAACACTCTTATAAATTCGTTTATTATACCAAGAAATACCACAGCGGTGATCTTGAACTCTGTGGATTTTCTTTAAGTTCTGTTGCTATTAGAAAACTGGAAGTGGGTATTGTCTCCTCAGTAATTAGAAAAAAAAAAAAAAAAAAAAAGCATAAATACATTCATGCATCAAGCATCTTGAAAAGAAAGGTAGTTAATGTTTGATATCCTAGAAAAAGGTGCCAGTGAGGGGATACAAGAGAAAGATGAGGTATTGGGCTAAGCAAACAATCCATGTTCTGAAAGAACAGAAGCACCTCTAGATTGTATCTCTTGAAGATGAAGGAGGTGATGTTACCCTGATGGAAATCTGTGCATAGATAGATGAGAAAGACAACCCTCTAGAGAGAGGGTGCAGAAGGAATTAGCAAAATATATTGAGGATGGATGTGAGGACTCGGTGCTCAAATGGGTTGGGGTGGGAATAGCAACTCCAGGTGGGCTTGAATTCACACAAGAAGCTTTTAGGGGAGTTCTGTAGCACATCAGAGCAGGCTATGGAGTGGCAGTGATTCTGGTGCTCCCCGAGTGACTGGGGAGTTATGGGTAGTCAGCCGCAAAACATTTATGAATGCTTGGTCTGCAGAAAGCTCTAAGCACCCAGTCTCTAAAATCAAGGTCTCTTTCAGCTGCATAAAGCTGAGCATCACAGAGTCACCGCTGAACTTACATTGGCCAATGCGTAAGCAGCCAAAAGCTGTGAAATCTGCTCCTGATTTTAGCTATGCCCGGTCTCTAGCGGAAATTTAAGGCTCGAAATGGAGAACACAGGATACAATTTGGAAAATCCAGTTGGATGCTCAGAACCTCTTCCAGGCTCTAAGTCTGTGGTGCTGTGAGTGACTGAGCACTCTGGTAGCCTCTTAAGTCTAAGTCCAAAATGCTGCTGACAATTCTGAGTGAGAGAAAGGGGACAGGATATTGCTATTTTCTCAAAGTCTTAAACAGCAGCGACTGGTAAATCAAAACTGTGGAAGTAAGACTCTGTCAAGGTGTAACTTTTAAGTAAATTCCTGAACAGAACTGAAGTGAGAGTAAAGTGAGAAACTGAAATGAACTCTTGTTCAGGTAAGTTCCTGATTTAGTTTTTTAATTTTGGGGGGTTTTTGTCATTTGGGCTTCTGAAGAAACTATCCAGAGATTAATTTCAGTATGAAAAAAGGATAGACTACAAAGCCCAGAACAGTAGTTGAGGAATGGAGGAAGGGTGTAGGGAAACCTCTGAGGACTGCTGGGAGAGAGGGGCAAAATTCAGGTGGGAAGGCATTCACAGAAAAGAGTGGCAGGCCAGATTTCAAGCCAGCCAAGATCAGTTGTCCAGAGGTAACAGGCAGAATCTGACACTGCTCATTGCTCACTGCATCTCAGAGGACTTGTGCATGGAGAAGCGGAGAAACGTTGAGGAGCAAAGTCAGACTTGACAGCTTGGCAGGTACATGTACAATTTCAGAATTTCACAGCGGACACAATTTTGTAGCTTGAGAGCCCGAAGTGCTTTGATTATCAAGGTGAATTATACCAATCTTCTTGCCAATCCTTCTCATATATCAGTGTGTAGTGAGAAACAAAACATCTACAGGGTATGAAGAGAGTCAGACAATCTGATGCTAATAATAAATGGCTGCTTTCTTTTTGGTTACAATTTGCTAATAATATTTTTTAAATAAATAAAACTGTACATGGCTCATGAAGCCTCAGCAAGTGAAAAGCTTTTAATGACATATTGAGTGTCTAGGTTCTTTAATTACAATAACAGGATCATTTTAAATATTATACTGACATCAAATATATTCCTCCTCATACTTTCAAAATTCCTAATGCTAGTCTTAGATTTATTTTTATTTCTATGAGAAGAAATAGGAATTATCTATTATGCCATTTTGTTTAATGTACTGACTTTCAAGTATTGATGCTGTAGTTAATCTGGTGAAAATAGGGAGACTTTCAGATCAAACAGTTACTGTTTAAGTTATGATTCCAGGGTCTACAAAGCTAATGTTTGTTAGTTTTAGTTAAATACAGCAGCATTTGTCTGTATGCAAGCTGTAATTTAACATTAAGTTGTGTGCTTTGACTATGCTACCGGAGGCTCTTTCTAGTTAGGGATCATCACATACACTTTTGGGGCTCTTCAAGAATGGAAGAAAGGATTCAGTGATTTTAAAGTTTTCATTTTTGTTACCACCTGTCGCTTAGAGCCACTGCCCAGGCTGGGTTAAATCACGCTAAGGTAACACCACATGTGTTAACCCACTCAGAACCAAAGGAAGCCCTCTGAGATGTTGAGGGAGGAACAGGTTGAGAATTCACCTCCATCAGGGACACTTCCAAATTCCATTATGGAAAAGTTTCAGCTGTGATGTGCTCAGGTACCATCCTGTTTGCTGTGGTACTGTCCTGTTTGCTGTCCTCTAGATTGTGTTTCAGGTGGCGTTAAAGAGCTCTGTGTGTTTTCATGGGTTTACTGCTCAATCCAAAACCTGTCTATGCAGTCCCTGGGCCTCCTGGATAATTCACTGTGTAGGCATTGTATTGCTCTGCAGTACGCTTCCAGTTTGTGAACTCCTTCCAGACAAGTCAGGAGTACTGAGCACATGGAGCCCAGGTGGCCTGCAGATGTGCAGCCAGTGCAATACATCCCAGAACTGTGTTCTACTGGATTCATTATGGACAACAGAGGTTTCTGTCTACAAAAATCTTGGAAAAAGCTGAAATAATTTCATGATCTCTTTAAATTATGGAGTACCATTTAATTGCATCTTTCAGCCTGAGAGTAAGGAACTGAAATGAGAAAAAACTAGCATTTGTAGGTAAACATGTGGGAGGAAGGGATCTTACTGCCCTGAGAGGTTTCACAGGGGTCACTGATAAGAGAAACTCTGTGTTCAAATGAAGACTAAGACTAGTCAGGCAAGCTGCTGTGCACATCTGAGAGCCAGGGAAGGGGATGAAGGAAAACGTCAGCGTTCACCCTTTCTGTCTGGCCACTGAGCCAACCAGATTTATGGTCCTCTCAGTGAAAGGATCTTGGAGATTACTGCAAATACATGGTCTACAAATAGGGAGCTTCAGAAGACTTTTTCTGCTAGTTTTTGAATCATAAATGCCAAACTCCACATTATACATTAAACAAGGCTGGGACTTAAAAGACTTTAACACCCCTTTAAGCATTAACATAAGAAAGAGTTGTAAGACTCGTATTAATCACAAAGGTCTCTGTTGGCTATGAGTGGAATAGAATTATTCTGATTTGTGTCTTGAAATAGAGACTTTAAAACCTAATTCAGTGTTCACTGAAGAAACAGATGGTTTTTATTTATCCTTTTATTACTATTGATAGCTATTAAAGAAATGCAAGATAGTCTGCTACATTTTAGTTAGGACTTTTGAATGGCATTTGTATTGAAAAGGCATAATGATTTAATTTCTTAGGAAATGTTGGATTCTTATATAGTTCAACAAAGCCTTTAGTCACCGGATTACATATTCATTTTAAGAATAGTTAGAAACTTATTTTGAGTGGCATGATTAATTTTCAGTCATCTAACTGGCATTATGTAACACATATTTAGCAACCTGGACATTTGTTAAGATGTTTTATCAAACTGAGCTAATACAGGAAGTCAAAAGGAAAAAAAGTTGCATTCATTTCTTCTGCAAAGAAAAAAGCATTTCAGAAGTCTTTCAGTCGGTTCCCCAGTATACAGTATTAACCATGTACTTAGTGTTTTCAAGTATAGCAAAATTTTAATTTCAGAAGTAGCTCTGTTTATTTCAAAATCTTTGGCAAGCTTCATACTTTTAATACAAGGAAACAGTCTTCACATAACTTCATTCTCTCTCAGGCCTACAAAGTCTACTGTTTTTATTTCACAAGCATGTTTGAGTGGGTGGGCATTAGATTTCCTTTGGGATTCTCAATCTCATTATTTTTATCAATAAAAAGCCTCTGCTGGACAAAGGAATAAATCACATATGAGTGAAATATGAGAGATTACATGAGAAGCTCAGCTTTCGCTTAGTCTAATCCAATATCTTTGGCCAAACATCTCAATGTCAAAAGCTTTATAAGTATTCTACAGGATCAGTCTGGCAAAGAGAAATCAATAACCAGGTAATGGATTTGATTAAAATTTTTCCCCTTCCACCCACTCCCACAAGCCAAATGTTTCTACCCATACTAATCTCTTCTGGCACATGCAACTGTTGGTTATTCTCTGTGGGTTTGGGGGATGTGTATATATATATATAATATGGTTTATATAATTTCAGAGGGCTGTGATAACTGCTGGTGAGTATCTGTTTTAAGAAAAAGCTATGTTTGTATCTCATTTTATTTTTCTTTAGAGAGATCAGTTCTGCAATGTGTATTTGGAAAATACAAGATGATAGTAATTGTGAATTTGCTACACATTTAGATACTCCTTTGTTGTGCAGAAGTTGCTTTTTTTCTGCTACTCTTGCCATGTTGAAGAGTGTTTTCTTACACAGGCCAAGGTACCCAGCAGATATCCAAACTTCTGGAGATTTTCTTTGTTGCCAAATCACCAGACCTTTTGATTTCTCTTTGAGATGGTTATGGCAGACCAAGGGCCATCTAGAACTTTGACTTCAGAAACATTAATAATGAGACCATTAGTGTTTTGCCAGGATGTTACCTCTGCTTTAAAGAACTAGTTTTCCACATCAATAGAAAGACAAAAGTTTCTATTGCATGCATTTTGAAGTTGAGTCACAGCTGCTTTAACTGTAGATATTTGTTTGGACTTTGCATCACTTTTTCTATTTTTAAATATATCCTTCAGTTACCAGAGCTGTCCTTGAAAACTATTCTAAACTAGAAATACTTTGCAGAACAAAATGCAACTTCTTTCTTTTATAACAAGAACCTTAAGAGTCTATCATTATATATTGATTTTAAAAAGAAAGCAGTCTGCAGTTCCATGGTGTGGTTACTGAATAGGCTTCACTTTTCATCCAGAATGGCCATGCTTTAATGAAAAATTACCTTTGGCTTCTATTTCTTGGTTGGTGGAAATATTGACCACTCAAAGTTAGAGTGATTCACTAATAATATCTCCATTACAATAATTCAGCAAACAGCAGGAGAGAGAAATGCTGATGACAGTTGAGGAGAGGAAAGGGAGGAAACTGGCTGACAGAAGAAGCAGTCATCCTATTGAGCAATTCAAATGTGTATTTGAAATAAATACAGGATGAAAATATATTGTCATAAAATGCTGCCCTTTTATGAAACCGTGCTCTGAAGTTATTTTCACAGGTGGCTTTACGCACTTACCAAATTTCAAAAACAGTGATTTAAAGCCTATTGAAGTTTTTGTGTAAAACCAGTAAATACTAGGAAACCTTTCCAATATTTAAGATAAACAACGACATACTTTTGAAGACCAAAGATTTTTATATCACAGGCATTTTGTGGATTGTTTTGTTAGGTATTTTCTGCTGGTTAGCACACATGGCTCAGATTTTTAAAAAGGTCTTGTACAGTGGGAGCTGGTTAAAAGGTGTTTGGAGTCTGGCTGTGGTGTTTTAAGTGCTTTGCTGTAGCCTTTAAGGCATTATTGTAACTGAAATGAAGCAAGATCTCTTGCATTTTAGAAATCAATGAATGCATGCCTACACCAATTTTTTTTCTCTTTTTTGTTTCTTGTATGTTGCTAAGGAGTTGCAGTTATAAACATTGTGAAAAGTGTAGTTGGTTTCTTCATTTTTATGTTTTGTCTTCTGTATGTTAGTTTTCTTTTGTGTGTGGAATACATAGTGAGAAATTTCATTTCTCTTTGTCTTGGTAGAGGGAGAAAGGAATGTGGTTTCTGAACTGTAAGTCCTCTTCCGCAGGGCGTTTATATGAGCATATGCCCACTTCCAGGCAACAAACCAAATTATACATTTTTCCTGAGTTCCCCAGAGTTAAGACTATCCGAGTGGCAGCTTGCTTTCAGTGAAAGTGAAGACTATGCTAGGAAGGACAGTTAAAATGTATGTAAAAGGGCAAAGAAAAGAGTTGGAGGCAGTCTGCTTCAAAGGGGTTTTACCCAGACTTACAAAAAAATCCAGAGAAATACTCAGACAAACATCAGTGACATCAACCCCTGACCAGCTCTCTGCACTTGCTGGAGGACGCTGGGTCCCCACCACCGCCCTAGGCAGATGTGACACCAGAAGCAGCACATCCTTACAGCTTTCTCCACTCCGAGCGAGCAGCAGCTGCTCCCGCAGTCGCTCAGCTGCCGGTGCCGAGTGACACCCCACAGATGGTTTACTCCTAAGGAGGGGACGGGGGGCCAGAGGGAAGGACTCAGTCTACAGGTCACTGGCCAGAAATATCAGCAGCTTGAAAAATGGAGAATGTGATAACACAGAACCCTCGCTTCTGTAACTTTCTACTGAAAAAGTTATTAATTTGTATAGCTATAGGTATGAGGAAGGGTTGCTTTCCCCTCACAGAGCAGCACCTCTTGATTTTACTCATTATTTTTAATCATGTAATATGTTATATTGCATGATATTTCTATACTTTTCTATGTAGCAAATATATAATCAGAACTTTTTTTTCTTCTCAGATGTTAAGAGTCTGGCCAGTCTTACACACATGCACACTCAATCTCCCATTCACACATGCACACATTCTCCCAAATAAAATTGAATACTTGGCCACAATTTTTCAAAGACTTTTCCCTGAGAAAGTGAGAGGGGGTGCCAGAGGATTGGTATGTCAACACTCGAGTTTTGGTTTTGAAACAGTTTTAATATGATCTTAGCGGATTCCATTTTGTCAGATCAATTTAATTTAAACTCAGGATTCCTTAGGCAGTTCTTACAGGGCTTCTGTGGTTTCTTTTATCTAATCTTTACCTTGTTCATTTGCTATCTTTTTTCTTTTTTTTTTTTTACAGATGAACTAATGACATTTTTACTGATTAATTTGTTACCCCTCCATCACTAATATGAAACACCTCTTTAAAACCTCTTTCAAAAAGACTTCAATCTTCATATCCACAGTATGAAGTATTTGACCTCGGATGCATTTGAACTCTTAATGGGAATAGAAAGATAGTTAGTCTTTGTATAATACTATTTAAATTATTATTTATATATCTTATCTTTATAATATGTCACTTAAATTTTATGCTTGTCTATAAGGTAAATGGTTTTCAAATGTTCTGAATGCTTTGCTTACATAGAAATAATTTCATTATTCTTAAATTATGTCTTGTGTTCTACACTCTCTTATTATCCAAATTTTAGACCTGAAAACAGCCATATTTAATATTGGGAGCATTAAACCAGTCTGATCATATTGGGTGAAAAGGCATTGTCCTTATCAGTTTCACAGAACAGGTGTCAAGTTTAATCATTCTCTTTACAACTAAAGTTTCTACAGTTATTCAAATTCAGGAATATTTTGATGTGATTGATTTGACTCAGAAATTAAGAGGAAACGTTCTGATCAGCTGTGTGAGTAATTAGATGTGGTGTTTACTTGAAAGAAAGAAACTAATTTCTATATGATAACCACTTATATAGAGAAAGGGAGGAGGGATATGCAATTGAAACCTCTTTATAGAGTACCAATAAAATGGTATACTTCTAAACCTATTAGTTCAGGTTCAGTGAAGCCATGAATATGTTCTGTGACAGTTGCAGAAAATTGCCTGCTCTTCGAGGAGTTCTTGGGTTTCATTTCCTACACATTGCCATTATTTTCAGATTCTGCTGGTCCTGGTACAGCTGCTGCCTAGAGTCACCAGAAGCAATTCAGTTTTGCAGTGAGAAAAATGTTTACTGTGGTGGCTTCAGATGTGGAGTAGTTTAGATTGTCTTCTAGCTTCATCAGCATTCCCATTTGAGGATGGGGACTTAGAATTACAGAGAGCTAGCTGCCTCCTCGCTTGGGTTGGTCTCAGTTTTGCTGGTCTGATCGTGTGTTTCTGTTGAACATGTCACTCTCATTCTATTCTGAGTCTTTATACGCGTCAAAACATCTCTCTTAATAGAATCTCTTGTGTTATGTTTCTTTGAATGCAATTATAATCTTGATGCCTTTAACACTTTTGTTTCATTATTGTTTTCTTCTGTGCAATAGAGGCAATTGTTTTTTCCCTGAAGTCTGCTGCAAGTGTTCTAGTGGAGTAGCTAAGAGATATCCATGTTTGTTATATTGTTAAAATGTGTGTTTCCTAAAGTGTAGCTGTTAAAATAACAAACATTAGTGTTTGAGTTGCTAGAGAATGGGAATTCAATTGAGGCAATGTCTAAGATATTTGAATTGGAAATAAACCCCAAATATTTAGAATGTTTGCAAAAATTGAATTGTACTGAAATGTCTGTTTTCAGGGTTGGAGGCTTAGATTTTGTATAAATATCACTTTGATACTTTTAAAAAAGATTTTAGAAGGTGAGGGAGGTTTTTTATCACTAAGACTGACTTACTTGGTTACATTTCTGGCTTGAACTATTTAGGCAGAGGTTCAAATCCCTGTGTTGTCCAATGCTGCAGGTTCTTTCCTATGCCCGTGCCAGTGCTATGGCTAGCTTCTGTGGACGGGGAGGATACTGAGCCTTTCCTCCTCAGTCTGTATGCAGCCACTAACTGCCAGTCCCTGGACTTGGACAGCTCTGGTGCAGTGAGCCCATTCAGAGAACTTGACTGCCAGGAAACTTCCTTTCCTTTTTTTTTTTTTTTTTTTTTTTCTGCAGGATTATTTTTCTGCTAATATAGTGCTAATGAGAGGAATGTGTGGCTGAAGAATGCAATGTGAGGCCTCATCCTAGTCACAGTCATCTACCCAGAATGAAAAATAGTGCTCTGAATTAGATGGAGGAAAAACTTGATTACTGATTTGTCATGTTTGAAGTCAGGACCTTCCCTTTTGTACAGTAGCATCAGTGTCTTTCATTTAGTTAATCTTGCCAAAAATGATCTAACCAGTACAGTTCAGTAGATGTTGGAACAATGAGTACTTGACTGGTTTGTGATGCATTACCTTTAATTAGGCACTTTACCTCAAATACACAAGATTCATCCTTATAAGATTTTAAATATGGTTGTTTTAGTCCTGGATACTATTTAATTTCATTGTATATCTGTAACATTTCCTAATGTGTTTCTTCTGTACTTAATATATATTTTTAGTAAACCATGTGGAATTTATGCTCTAACCCTTGGGAAGTATATTTTGGAATCGATGCATGGAGATTTTGGATTTTCTGGCATGAATCACAAATTCTTGTTAGCATGCGATAGGTTTAATGGTGGAAGTAAGGAAAATTTTTCTTGAATACAAACTCCAGAGATTAATTGTGACGTCATTTATCTGTTGTATTTATGTATTTTCCCTCAAGCTGTATTGTTGCAGTAATTTGGATAACTTTGGGTACAAAACGGTTGCGACAGCAGAAGTAACAGGAGGTGATGACTAACTGTGAATGAGCACTGGGGCTTGTTTGACCATAGGAAGACATGGATGTGGAACCATGTTCTTAGCTTGTAACTGTATTCTTTGCATTTGAGTAATGTATCTATAAAATGAATGAGGAACACAAAGAAAGAAGGCCACAGTATGTATGTCCACACTTTAGATCAACTTTGAGAATTGTCGGGTTAGAGGTTTTGGGGTTTTTTGAGTTTTCCCGCTTTTCTTGAGCAATCAGGTGTTAGACTGCGTGGCCTCATGAATAAAAGTTCAGTTTTCATACAAAGCCCTTTTATGAAAGTGTGGAAGATTATATTAATTTTGCTTTCTCTTGTACTAACCCAGGATTTGGTTCATGTTCAGAATTTCCATTCTTCCTCCACTATGAGACTTATTGCTGTTGATCACGGTATCCATTAACGAATTCCCTGCCTTTTGTTATGTTTGCATCTCCAGAGTATGTCTCAGTGAAATCATCAGTTACCCAAAATACAAACACTTGGCTGGTGCACCATCCTATGTGATTTCTTGGGCTTTGCTGTCAAGATTGTTACACAGTGGGAGTTAAACATTCTTCCAGGTACCTGGGAAATGTTCAAATTCCAGTGCAGAACTTTTCACAGGCTGTGAAATCTCTATGCAGTCACTGAAATCTCTATGCATGTGAATATGCAGCTTAAAAATGATGCTTTGTACAAAGATGCAAATGAGATTAATGGCTGTGGTTCATTACTGGCTATTGATTGAGATTAGTCATTACTGGACAACCATTTGGGGTTGATAATGGATTTGAAATGACTGATCCACAACTTTGCATTTAAGAGGAACTGTGACACAGGATTATCATTGTTAATATAGGTCATAAATCTGTTCTATACATGGAATTCATGTATCTGAATTCCTTCCAAACTACATTTTTCCCTACTTCAACAGCCTTTCATTAAAATTTCAGGTTTTGGAGCGATTCCAATGCAAGAAAAATGACCCATGCTGGATGGGATGGGTGTTGAGATTAAGTATCGCAAAGTGATAGTATGCTGTTTAATGTATGTTATCGATATTGATTGGTATTATATATGATTTTATGTGGCTTAAATACACTAATTTATTTTTTAAATGTAATAGTGTATAGGAAGACTAACTTACAGTGGCGTTGTTTGAGAGAAAGTGTAGAAATGGTACAGAATAGGTATTGTTTCTGGAAGATATAGTAGTTTTGAAGTTTACTCAGAATGATAAGATTCTAAATATAATTACGAAGAATTATAATTATTTTACCTGAAATTACTCCATTAATTTAATAAGATTTAAAATTTACTTGGCAATGTCTTAAAGCAAGATGGCACAAATGGACCCAGAAACACTGTTTGCCTTCATCATAAGTAACCTTTGTAATTGTTGGAGAAATCACTGGCTAGGGTCCCTGCTTCAAACAAGATGACCAAATGCTCCTGCCCCTTGGTAAATAGGTGTAGAATTTTCGTGTTGGATGCTGGACATGTACTGACAGAAAGCTTTTAGAAGAGACATGATTTCTTTATTTTTATTGTTGTTAAAAAGGGAATTATTCATTGGTCTTTAAATCTTGCATAGAGCCTGTATTGTCTAGTGCCTGCTGTCCTGCTGACATGCATTTTGGTACATCTAATCTCCAACTTTCCGTTTTTATTTCTTACCTTCTTACCAAAGCCTCCTAAAAGGCAATTTTACATGTACTAAAAACTGCCTTCTACCAGATGCCTAAATTATTTTCACATCTCATTTAACCACTTTTAATTACATGACATTGAAAGAGAGCTAACTAATTTTTTACACAGTAAAAAGATGAGCTTGCAATGAATGGTAACGCACTCACTATTTTGTGGGGGTACCAAGCTAATCTTAGCAAGATAACAGATTTGAATGTCGCAGGCCTGACAGTGATCTGTATAGATTATAACCTGAATTGAAGCAATATGCTACCTTGTGGACATAACAAAAAAAACCCAACAAACCACATTAATCATAATGATCCTGAATGCAGAGTGTTTAGAGCAGGTCAAACCCTCGAAATAAAGGAATAATTGTGCACTGGGACAGACAAGCTGGTAAGAGCAGTGGGAAGGGTACCAGGTGAAACAGGATTTCTGTGTGGGTGTGTGGTTAGATACACCAACTTCTGTCATCAGTACTCAGTTCAGAAAGGGAAAATGTTTTAAAAGATGGAGGACTTGCTAGGTTAAACCTGTTTATAAATTACTTGAATTTGTTGTATAAACCATACTGGGTCTCTTTTTGGTAGTAGCAGCATGTTATATTTAAATTACCACAGATGTGAAACAGTCACTTTTGAAGTATAATGTAGCCTCAAGGAAGTTTTAATAAAGAGGGTGAACTTCATTAAAACAAAGTATTACTACTTTTATGATACCTAGTCCCAGTGTATGTCTTACCTAGGAGCAGTGACAAGTGGTGCTGTGCCCAAAGACTGCTTCATTTTTTTCCCTTGATGTCAACACACAGCTGTCAGCGAGGTAGAATGGCAGGCAAAAACAGTTATCCTGTCCTGGGTCAATATATAAGCATGAAATATGATAAAAAGATCTAGCAATTAGGTAATGTAGAATGAAAAATTACCTTGAGTTTTGCACTTGGCATACTGTGCATTGACAGTTTTCTGAAGCTTTCCAGCCAATAGCCTTGTGTCACAGGCTTTTGCAGGATGGTTGCATTTTTCTTCTCAGGCAAAAAGCCATGCACCTATCCACTGTCCACCGTCGGCTGGTTGCTGCCATGCTTCCTGGCTTTGAAACTTCTTAATTGTTTATAGAATGTCAGTTTATGATTGATTTTGCATTTTTGAAATTTAATTATTTTTCTCAGCTTTGGTGATAAATGAGGAAAAGAAAAGGTATTTTCTTATTTCTACTGCTGAGCATTTGGGCATTCACCTTCTGTATAAATGACATTTTATGTCTATTAATAAAACAGAAGTAAAAATAGGCTTAAGATTATTCCAAAGGATGAGATATATTACAATTACTACATAAGATCTGTCTTAGACTCACAGTCCATGAGGATAATGAAAGCAACACCCAAAACAAACCATAGATATCAAAAATCCTGGAGTTTTAATAAGAAATGTCACTGTAAATAATTAATGTGACTCAGAGTTCCAGTAACAAAAAAAAAAGTTAACTATATCTCAAGTCTGCGTCAAGGTTACAAAATCTATTAGAAACAAAATCTTTGCTAGAGAATGTTTTGTTCACAGACTAAGAACGTAAGGATGGCTGCACATGCCATACTCTTCTGGACCATCATCCTGTCCCTAGCAGTGAGTACCAGGGAATGCCTAGAAATGGATAAGACTTGGTACCCTCCTGGGCTCCTTATTTCAAAGGTTCTTAAGCCAGCTGCAGTCATCAACAGCAGCCAGCAACATAATCGTTGATGTATTCCTCTTCCAGAACTTTGTCTCATCTTCCTTTGTACCTGCAAAGAATTGGATCCCTTTATCAAGGAACTGTGCAAGTATTCGTGCCTGTTGTAGAAAAAAAAAATCCCCTCTTTTCAATATTTTTTATGGGAACCTGTTAAATAACATGTTGACCCCACCCTTTTTTAAATGCAGCCCAAATTTCACCTTCTCCAATGAGAAGAAAATGAGCGGCTGTGACAGAAACACACCACGGCAAAGTAGGACAATAAAGAAAAGTTATGACAAGTGCACAGCTGAACTAATGTTTGATATTTCCATCCCTTATATTGGTTTTAGTATCAAATGGAAAAGAGAGTGTTTAAATACAGCTCTCATAACCAGAGGTGGGAGCCCACTGGTAAGTATATACTTTACAAAGTCTGCATCACTGTTTTTAGCCTTGTTTCCAAGGACAATGAAGCTTACAAGGATGTATTCCCTCACCCCTGCCACGCTACTTCTGCACATGTTCCTTACACCCTCTCCCATGCTCTCTAGTAACTTTAAACCTTCAGGCTAATTCTGACAAAACTCAGAATGCAGAAATCTGAAGGACCAATCAATTCCTGATATATTTACTTAATCAACAGCTCAGATGATGGGGCCAAGAGGCATTCAGGCTTCATTAGTTCTGGTTTGGGTTTTTTTGTGGAGTAACTCAGTTTTTCCAGACATTTCCTTTCTTTACCTTTCCTCTTTGTCCTAGCATAAAATGTCAGCAAAATTAAAGTAATCTTTAACTGTATTTGCAGTTCTTCCTTTGGGATTTGCTGTGCTTAGGGTCTACCTACACTGATACTACAAATAGTATAGTAGTTTTTAGATTTTTCTATAGAATAATTGCATGAATAGAGGTAAATAAAAGCCACATCGTTTTCCCAATTAAACAGTTGGAATATTGATTTTAAAGTGTTTTGCAATTGCTGTGGTAAAAGACTTACAGTCTAAAACATTACAGGAGTGTGTTTAAAATTTGTTGAGTTGCTGATGCTTACGTTATATGGTTAAGTTCCAGTGAGATGCTACCTGTTGCTGCAGATCTTAAGACAGAAAACTGTAACACAAGTCGTGTTTGTTTTATTGTGTTGATTTCAGAACTGTTATTTGACAGCACTGTGTGTAAGGCTTTGCTCACTGCCTTTTGATTTAGGCTGTAATTGTCTCCGGAAAGGAGCTGAATGACGGACATGTCCACACTGCTACATAAATAATACATACAAATGCCAGTAGCACAGATCTTGCTACATTCTTTTAATACCATGTAGAATACAGTAAAAAAACCCATGGTCTGATTCACAGTACTGTCCCTGGCAACTGCTAAAAATAATATTCCTGTGATTAACTCTTAAGATGAGATTTGTTGGATGGAGAAGTCTACCTTATTACTATTTACCAAATAAACTGCAGAACAAGATGTTCTCTCTCAAGAATCAAGCTGACCAAGAATGCTGAGGGTTATGAAGAGGTATTGCTCCAGTCAGTGATATGAGAAGTTGAAAAAGGCATGTCCTAGGCAGACAGATCTAATGATACAAATGGCTTTACTGGTGTTTTTTGACTGATGCAAAATGACAATCCTTGTAGATCTTGAAGGATGGGATCTGTGGTCCTGCTTGGCTAATGCTATGAAGCAGAATAGCTTGCTAGCTCTATGTTCCACAGTGTCTTCAGAGGTAACCTAAGTACACCCCTTGGAGTAGTTTGAGGTTCAGATCTACGTCCGTTGTCCAGAAATATTTGAACGAGATACAATATTTGAAGCTGCTGTGACTGTTGATATTACATCTGATATACTTAAAGGGAATTGCTGTCAGTGTAGCTATTGTCTTCATTTGGCTGGTATTGCAGAAAAGTAATTGGTCACCTGAAATGTCATCTCTGTGCCAAAGTCTCATGCTGTTGCTGAATATATCCCTTAATTATTGATAGGTCTACAACTCAGTATTAATGGAGAAGCATCTTGTAGTGAGAACAGTGAAGGTGGAAGCAGGAGGAATATATAATGAAAGAAAATGTGTTTTTAGGGTATGAGGGAGGAAAGGCTCAAGAAGTTAATGCTCCTTCTGCTTTTGTGGAAGGTGGAATTAACATTTCCAAAGTTTTTTTCACTGACTTTTTCTGGAAGGACAGGTTTATAGCATCAATTAGGAATACCTGAAATCAGTTGAAAGTTAGAACTGTATGCATATTTAGTGTTAAGAAAAAAGATCTATACGTAGAGACAATGTAAGGGGTTACAGGTGTCATGTACTCTCTGTTGCCTAGATATTTTCAAAGTTTTTTTCTACACAAATACTTTGTTCCAAACTATATACAGGCATATTTCATCCCTTATAGTGCTTTGGTCTGCTAGAAAGTCTAAACAGAAAACCACCAAAACAGACCAAGCAACACCATGCAATCCCAACTGATCAGATCCATAGAACACTGTACACAAATATACTGCTGCTTTCTCTTTAAAAAAAAAAAAAACCTGCTAGCATCAAATTTCTAAAAGTTATTTGCATACATGTGAATGTATTTCAAGTGACAGAAAAAGATTTATCTTGTTCTTGTCTCCTAATCTGTTCTCTGGTTCTTTAATTCTTTTTTACCAAACAAATCAAAGTGGTTTATTACCCTCTGAATTAAAGGTATGAACATTGCACAGGATTACTTGGAGCTTTCTCTTAGTGATCCGTCTTGAATTGAAATGGAGATTATGTATATAGCTGCTGATAATTAAGGCAGCATCTAATGTCATATTTCTATATATTATTAATATAAAAATCAATATTTATTTTGTTTGAAAATCAGTCATATGGTAGAGGACTGTGTGGGTATAGACTGTTAAACTGACAGCCTAAATCATTAAAAACATCTTCTTTTCCTGATACATTTTTTTCCCCAGATAATGTTATATCATACATACAGAGTAATAGTGCAGTAAAAAAAATGTTGTAGCTGTGGTAACAAAACATTACTTCCGAATTTGGGGTGTTTCTTTTATCTTCCAGGACCAAAAAAATGCTGCAAATCAGAAAAAGTGTGTCATTACTGACAGGATTTTTTTTTTTCCTAAGAGTGGCATTTTGATTTAGATGCGCTTTATTTTTCATTATGTGTGTGTCTGACTTGAATACTAGTGCGCAGCGAAGATTTCATGACCGCAAAGTGCAGGCCCAGTGCTAAAACAGCTCTGACTGCCATCTTTCCTATAAGCAGCAGTTTGTGCTTCCCAGAAATGCTGATGTTAAGTTTGTACTTGCTTAACTGCAGATCCTCAAATGATGCAGCTCCCTGTTCTTTAGCGAGGTGGTGCTTTTTTTTATCTCCGGGGAATATTAGGGAGCTTGTGTTGCAGGGTCCCTCTGTTCCTGAGTACTTTTTCCCTTGCTTCCACTGTCAGTCTGTCCCTCAAAACTTTTTCCTGCACAGGCTACACTTTTGTTTTCAGTGTCCACTTTTCTCTTTTGGTCTGTAAGGAGTGCTAAACCTCATTTGTAACTCTTTCCCCTGCCACAGATTGCCAAATTGAATCCATTTGAACTGCCTTCCTGCTCCTATCTGTTTTCTGAAAGATTTTCATCACTGCCTGGATGGTGTAGTCTTAAAATTCAGCCCAAGGAACTGGTTCTTCTTGTAGCATTTTGGGGATTATATATTAAAAAATGCATAAGCAATAAATCTCTTTCTGTGATTCACAATGGTGGCAGTGCATACTACCCTCTGAATCAATTATAGATTTCATCAGTCCTGCTTTATATCTGCTTCTGAATTTGTTTTGAAATAGCTCTTATTTCATAAACGTATAAAGGGTATGATAATTTGTCATTTCACTAATTTTATCTGTCTTCAGAAGTGAGATGGAGCTTGAGTTATTAAAAGTACAAGTGTTTCATTAATAAAAGCACATTTATTCCTAGCAGCTTGACAAAATTAGGGTCTCCTCTGAACCCTTACTCAGGCTTCAAGCCTTTATGCTTCGGTATATGTGAAAAAAGCTTCAGAATTATTCCTTTGCAATGTTAAAATTTTTGAGAGATTAATCTCTCAAAGCTTTGTCTTAGGCATGGGGGTGTAACTGCCTTAATGAGAATTATAATGATAGTTTCACAAAAAAAGCAATCTAAAACATAAGTGTTAAAAATAGTCAAAAGTTTAGGTAGGTGATATTTCATAATGGCAAGTTCCCCCTTAAGATCTATCAGGTAAATGATGCACATATTTCAAACTGTCTTAGAAGGTACTTTTACAGAACAATCTGGTGGACATCTACTGAAAAAGGAGGAAAGGAAGAATATATAAAAAAAGAAATTTTGACACTGCCCCTCCCAGACCTTTTTTTTTTTAATTTTTTTTACACTGCAACAGTGAACTAACTATCTCTGAGTATATTCTTAGGATGAAGTTTTGCAGTAGGGCTTAGGATCAACCCTTGAGCTGTTTTCAGTTCCCACAGTTTTATATCCATAGATTTGGAAGAAGGATTTCTAGCGCCTGTGATAGCACATTTTCCATTATTCAAATACAAGCAGAGTTTATTGGACCCTGAAGGTCGTCTTGTTGATGTTGTTGAGGTAACAGCAGAAATTGGTCTGAAAACCCAAGGTTAAATTATTTTTGGCCTGCATTTTTTTTTTTTTTGTATTATCCCAAATATTTTTCCTGGCTTTTTTTTAGTAAACACGATAGAAAACCTCCATTATTCCTGGTATAATTTGGGAAGGCTGCATTAACTTTTCTTAGTATTTTAAAAGAGTTTGAAATTAAGGGGCTGTAGATCAATTAATCTTATTTTTATACTGGGAAGGCTGGTAGAAATTGTATTAAGAAGCAAAATTACAAGATACATGGATACATTTGTTATAGTGAAGCATTAGGAGGTATCAACATGACTTTGGAAATTGTATCAGAAACCTATTAGAGTTCCCTGAAGGGCTTGCTGAACATTTGATAAAGGGAGATTTGTCAATTCAGTATACTTGGATTTTCAGTAAATTCTTAAGGTCATTTGACAAAAACTCTCACAGAAGTAAAATTGTCCTGAACACAAAGGAAATTTATCTTGTGAGTTTAAAAACTGGTGAAAGGATAGGAATAAAATGTCACTTTCAAAATGGAGAAATTATTTGAGTCCCACAGGGATCTGTGTTGGGACCTAAGTTATTAAGATGATGTTGGAAACTGGGGAAGAAAATGAGATGGGTGACTGTACTAATTAGTCAGGGCAGTAAAAATGAAGGTTGCATGTGAAGAATTACAGGAAAAGAATTCCAGTCACAATAGCTGACTCGACGGTGAATTGGCAGGTCAGTACAGATGAATGCAAACTAATGCACATAAGAAAATGTGGTCCTAACTATACGTAGGTAAGAATGGGTCTAAACTACTTATTAGTACTCAGAAAATAAATCTGGGAGCTGCTCTGATCAGTTTTCTGAAAATTTCTGTGTAGTAGTGTCAAAAATGCTAATCAAATTAAAATACAAAATAAATCGGAAAACACTACCGTGCGTTGTATAGCTTCCTCGGGAACTTGTTTCTTCAGTTTCAGCTCAAAAGGTGATGAGAAAGATGTTAGATGTGATCAAAGAGGTGGAATGACGTCTGTATGAGAAATGAGTCAATAGAGTAGGAGTCTTTAGTTTTGTGGGTAAGGTAGGATAGGGGACCTATAATGCCACAGTTGGTTTAGACATGGTAAATGTGTAGTCAGTGTTTACTTTTAATCACAGTGTTAGAATTAGAAGCATCAAATGAAATGAAGCAATGTATTTAAGACCCCAAAATAGTTTTTCACACAATGCATAATTACACTTTGCAATTCATTGACACAAGAGATTGTGGGTGCCAAAGGTTTGCATATGTTCAAGAATTAATTAGTTATTGAAAAAGCTTACATGGATACCTGTTAAGCACAAGGCTTCAGTCTCAAAGAAATCCTGAGCCACATGCTAGGTCTGGGAGAGTTTAATAGGAGAATCATCATACATACTTTTCCTTATTATTTTCTTTTTGTTAAGAATCCCTTAGTAGTTTTTGTATAACATGTTGCTGAACCAGATGGACTTCTAGTCTGAAACTATGTCCATGCTTAAATCAAGTAGAACCACACTAGTTCATACCTGAAGATTTGGCCAAAAAATTTGAGTTGAACTGTTTTTTTCATTTATGTAACATATCAATGACCCCAAGAGATAGTGAATCTGTTAAAGTGTTTATACTGAATCAGAAGAGACAAATTTGTGATGCTTAAATAATAATTTATAGATAGAAAATGGTATAGATTTGGGAAAAGAGAAAATATTCTTCCCTGAAGCTATTTTATTCTATTTTGAAAACAGTTCTCTGGGTTTAAGTTGTTTTACTGATAAACTCATAAATAGACTACAAAAAGTAAGAACGTAATTTTTGGAACCGTATTTACTTTCCTGTGGAAGATAGCTACTTCATATCTCATTTTCTTTTCTTTTGATAGCATATTTAATACATGACTGCTTCATCTATGATGTGTCAGAAAACTGTACAAAGTAAAAATATGAATGTCTTCAAACATAATTTTTTGTTCATATATATTTTAATGTAAGATCAACAATTGCTACTTACCCTGTCTTTCTAAACATAGTTAAATTACTTTGCTGTGTACTTTGAAAAATCTTCACCTATATCCTTGCTAAAAACTACTCTTTATTTTTATTCCTTGTAAGAGTGGCAACCACATGGTCACTTCAAGTGGGGATACCACACTGCGGATATGGGACTTTTCAAAACTTGGAAGCATTCTGTCTTTGGAAGGACATGCCCACACTATATGGGACTGCTCATGGCATTCATGTGGTGATTCTGTGGCTTCTGCCTCCATGGACAACAAAAATAAAATATGGGATGCTAACAGGTATGGAGTTACTGGAGATTCTTTATTAGCTGATTAATAGCTTTGCTTAATAACCACTGGTTTATGTTCTAACCCGGTGAGAGAGAGATGTCTAACATCAATTTGTGGACTTCACTTTAAGAACACAGATTAATTAAAGGGAGTGGTGCAAAAAACAGGCTTTCATGTGGTTTAGTAGATAAAACCTTTACTAAATAGGGAACTGGAAAGGATTTAAATTACAACAGTGCCAAAAAAAGTATTTGCTTTTATTTGGCATCTGTTATTACAGAATCACAGAATCATCATGGTTGGAAAAGCCCTTGAAGCTCCTCCAGTCCAACCAGGAGCCTCACACTGACCGTTCCCAACTCCACCAGATCCCTCAACACTGGGTCAGCCCGACTCTTCAACCCCTCCAGGGATGGGGACTCCCCCCCTGCCCTGGGCAGCCCATTCCAACGCCCAACAACCCCTTCTGGGAAGAAATGTTTCCTAAGAGCCAGTCTGACCCTGCCCTGGTGCAGCTTGAGGCCATTCCCTCTTGTCCTGGCGCTTGTTCCTTGGTTAAAGAGACTCATCCCCCCTCTCTGCACCCTCCTTTCAGGGAGTTGTAGAGGGCGATGAGGTCTCCCCTCAGCCTCCTCCAGACTAAACCCCCCCAGTTCCCTCAGCCGCTCCCATCAGACCTGTGCTCCAGACCCTGCACCAGCTCCGTTGCCCTTCTCTGGACACACTCGAGTCATTCCATGGCCTTTTTGTAGTGAGGGGCCCAAAACTGAACCCAGTCATCGAGGTGCGGCCTCACCAGTGCCGAGTACAGGGGATTTATTCCGCAGTTATTCTCTGGTGGTTTTTTTAAGGTCTGAGCTTTGTGGAACTTCGGTATGTAATTTAAAGAAGTAACAACAAAAATTTAAGTAAGTTTTCTATGTAGTATTTCTAGCTCTTGAGTATACAACACACTAATTTAAGGTTGGTCAAATGGAAATTTATTCATTATATATGCTTTGGCAAGGTGACTCCTGATTAATAAATCAATGTATACCTCTTCATTTTCTTTATTATTCAAGCAAATGCATTTTTATGAGGGTGCTTCTAGAATATTAGAATATTCCTGCTTACCAAGTCATTACTAGTTCCTCAGCTTTCTTCAGTTATATTTGAGGTGACATATATTTTGATTAATTTACACCTTAAATTAATGGAATCGATTTTTTTTCCAAACTGTTCCTTCTAGACTCCTGAATGGTTTAGGAGTAGTGTTACTGACACCACTGTACTGTACTAGGTCTGATTTTTAAACAGCTGAATGTCGTCAGTCCACAGACAAGTCTCCACTCTCATAGGTGTTTTCCTTGGTTCTCTACTATAGGGTTCGAATGGATTTTTCCCTTTCCTCTCTCTTTTTCTTCCTTTGCATTTGAATGAGGTGAAATAGTCCTTCAAGCTTGTTGGCCACTGCAGGAAGAGAAACTTCAATGAAAAAAAACAAGGGAGACTTTCTTCTCTCTTTCCTTTTGCCTAGATTACTCCCAGTCTGTGAGCCCTGCAACTGAGACCTAGAGACCTATTTTAGGAGTATGCTTGGTGAACTGGGAGTGTTGAGGGGTTTTGTTGTAAAAGTGATGTACTTCTCTGATAAGCATGTATGAATTGAAATTTTTCAAAATGTTGTAATTCAGCCAGATTTTTTGAGAGCTAATTAAAACTCTGTCAGTATCAGATTTTCAGTCTTGCTTTTAAATCGTGAATTGAGGGAGCGTTAAATAATAATAAAAACATTGTTTTCAAAATGGGATAAGCAATGTGTCCTTTCATGAATTATTCCAAATTATTTTGGCTAAGCTGAGAGCAGCTGCTTAAAACAAAAGCTTGAAACAAATATTCAGTTTTTATAAAATCATAGACAAAGCAGTTAAAGTTTGGCAAAGTTCAAGACAACTGAGAAGTGGGTTTTATAACAGAAATTGTCAGCCAGTTCTGATAACAGATGATGCTTCCACAATTACTCTCAGTAATAAGAATTAATGGTCAGTGTTTTGTTTAGAAATGAAAACACCGGAAATCTGTTGTATTGTTGCCTTTTTTCTTAACCTGTTGTACGGTTTTAATACTTTGATCATCCTTTGTGTCATGTTCATAATCTTTAAGAAATAATACTAAGAATAGCTTTAATTTTATGTCAGAATGGTTTTGGATTTGCATAGACGAAGGTTTTGTTTAGACACTTTAAAATATCTTCTCTACCAAGGAAGCTTTTGTAGTCAGAGGAATCAAAGCAAATTTTCATCACCAACCCATGCCTCCCACTCACACTCATTACCAGCTCTCATTTCTACCTTCAGTGTATCTGATGTGCATTTTGCAGCTGAAAATAAGAGAGTAAGGAGCACAGCAGTGATGTGAAGGGCTAGTTATCAGCATACAAATAACCTTGTCATGCAAAAATCTCAGTGGCTAAAGGGAGCAGGAGGTGGCACAAAAACGTGGCATAGTATTCTTAAAATAGGAGTATTCAGAGCATGAAATAAAAAAAGCCTTACTTGGAGTCCTCACTGGTGGACTTTCAGTCTGTTCACAATAAAAGCTCATGTATTCTTTCATGTTAGATTACCTAAATCCTAAAGACAATTGAGTTCTGTTTAGATGAATTTGTAAGATGATCTGTAGAAGTGGTGTATACACTTAGTATAAAATGAGTACAGTGGAAAAATTAGATAGTCTTGAAGAGCTTCTGTAAAAAGGGATTTGATGACAAGACATGGATGTTTCAAGCTAAAGACATCCCACCTGAAGACCTAACTCTGCAGAACAGTCATCTGCAATTGATCCTTATGCTCATGTTCAAGTGAAAAATCCACCTATGCAGAATATATGGCAAGATACAGAAATAAGGGAAAGCTGTTGACAGATTAATCAGTCTGGTAGTTTCCACTCTGGATTGTTAATTTGCTGATGCTTATATACAGAAATGCTATACAAAAGAACCTGCAGCATGTTTTGGCTTGGCAATACTGATTGCCAAGCTAATTGGCTGAGTTTAGCAACACTAGTTCTAGATATTTCCTAGTGTGCCCCCTGTAAATTTGTTACATGCCTGGAGTCCTCTGATAGAAATGAAGCCAGCTGTTCTAGGTACCATATAAATATGTAACCTCCTTCAGACTTCTTCACAGTTTTGGTGTGTGCAACAAAATGGGAAGGTGGAGCAGGCTTACCACAAGGGTAAGAAAGGCTGTTTTCTTCCCGTCCTCACGGAATCTGTGCTTATCTAGTTGTCATCTTTAGAATTCTCCCTCTCTGGGTGTCTGCTGGTTGACACAAACTCTGAACAGGGGACAGAGCACAATCTAACATACTTGTGGTAGGATAAGAATCAGTGATCATAGTTGTTCTGCTTAGTCTACAGATTTATTCTTTCCACTAATAAGGAATTAACATTTTATGAATAAAAGCTGTCTTTCTTCCTTAATATTATTTTATATATATATTTGGATGGATGCTTGCTTTCAAATTGAATAGTCCTGGAAAGCAGCGTATTGGAGGGGGGAGGAAGAAATCAAGATGAGTATCAAAGCTATCACTGCCACCTTTATAAAAGAAATATGTTGTAAATAAATGCTACAAATATAAATACACACATTCTGTAATGGGTGGCAGTCAACTTTTTATTTCCAGACTTCAGAAAGTTACTTTTATATATTAGAAACATCCTTTTTAAAATAAATATGGCTTTTGAAATACTTAGAGTTCTCCATGGTTGAAAACCTGGTATCAAGAAAGCGGGGAGGCCGTTTGCTGTCTTTTAGCACCAAAACCCAAGGTGCAACTTTCATAATCATCAAATCAATTATTGGAGGCCAAAGAATAGGAGATGCAACATCTCTTAAACAGGAAAAGGTTGCAAATAAATTATGTAATTATTTGCCAATGGGAAGAAAATTTAACCTGCTAATCATTTTAATTTTGATTTATTAGAAGGTGAAACTACTGCTGATTTTTTTGTTTTGTTTTTGGAATGGGTGTTATACACAAGGATTTTTCTCTTGTGTATGTTGGAAGTTTCTGCTGTATATCTAGCCACAAAAAGCATTCTTACCAGGAGGATAATGTGGGGTAGATTTGTAGTTAAACATATTGTTCTCACTGACAACTTCTGTGCCTTCTAGTTAAAGATGTTTACTGAGTTTAAAAAACAAAACAGAAAACAAACAAACAAAACTCCAAGGACCTTTCTTCTTCCCTGAAGACACAGACACGCGTTGAGATGAAACCATGATCCAAGTGACTGAAAGATTTGAGGGAGGCAGTTCTGGTGTTGGAACTTCTTGATGCTTTCTGCTGGGAGAATTGGCTGCTTTTAAAGGAAATTACAAAGAAAATGGTGTAACATCTAGCGGGGGGGCAAGATGAGATGAGGAAGAAAGATAACTAACATACCTGTCATGATTAGAAAAATAGAAAAACAAAACCAGCAAAACATAGGCATATCTCCTATCTTTAAGGTTATCCCACCTTCTTAATGATTATAGGAAGCAACTTGAACACAAAGGGGGGGGGGGGAAGAAATAAAGAAGCTTATAATTTGTCAACAGGTTTTTATTCAGCAACATAGCTCAGATTGAAAATATATAGGCAGCCGTGTTAATAGCTTGGCAAACAGTTCCAGGATTGTTTTCTCAGACGATAAATTCAGGACTGTCGGAGTCATTTTGGCAGGATTAATTTCAATTATCCAACTGTAAATATCATCAGAGATTTACAGCCTGATCTCTGATATGCAAATCAAAATGAACATCATATATCTCATGTAAACACAGGCGGTTATTTAGTTTTGCAAACATATGCTGTAGACTGTATGTTAAATGCAAACACTGTTATTTATGCTTTAAGCTTGAGAAATTATTTGCACCAAATTCAGAACATTCAGAAATTTTTTTTCTCTTTTATCCATTGTATATTCATTGGACCAGTTCTCCATTTTTCTTTGGTTTCTTTCATCAGTGCAAAATTAAGCCACTGAGAAAAGTAATTCCATACTGTCCTGCAGCAGAGACCTCAGGGTGAATAAATGTTTGTGAATTGGAGCCATTGCTGCTTTGTTTGCTGTTTTTTAATCCATCACTAGTTTTCTTCTTCATTTAACACAGTAATTTTTGTCTAACTCCCTGAAATTTTTCCTATAATCAAAATTTTATTTTACAATTCTAAAAAATGTAGTTGTTGACACTAATCATCAGTCAGTACTAGTATCATTTAGTGGATTTCTTCAGGTGTAAATTTAAAAAGTAACTAATCTGTCATAATCACTATTAATTGTTCTGTGCAACCACTAAAACAGTATCTTGTCACTAACTTTTTAATATATTCTTTTACTGATTTTACACAAAAATAATTGTTGACACCTTTTGCTCTCCTACAAGACTGGAAATTTTCACTTCTTCGCTAAGTGCCAGATGTGTATGACATTAACTAATTCCTAGTTTATTTAAATAATTCCTTTTTCTGTTCTTGAGCCTACATTAAGACTCTTAGTTTCCATTATAACTTCTCTCCACTTGATAACTGCTGATTATAGTTTTGTTTCTTCTTATAAGAAGCATTTTAATTTTGGGAAATTTAAGGTTAGTATACATTTTAAAGAAATTAAGCAGGGATAGATTTTGTTTAAATAGAAGCCCCTAGTCAACTATAGCTTTTCTTGGAATGATACCATGCAATGATGTTACTGCATGCATTTTTTATTATCTATTAACACCTCTTGACAGTGTGCAGTACAAGACATAATTAATTAGATTTTAAAATGCTATTATGGTTTTGGTTGGACTTTTTTTGCTTTAGTCTCAATAAAGAAGTGAGCTAATGTTGCTTGAATTGCCAAGTTGGCTAGTCAAACTATTTGCTTTGTACCATCAGAGCAATTATGAAAAGACACAGAGTTTAGCCTAACTTCTCCTGGCATCTTTTACATTCATACTTTTTCTTCTTCCTTTTTCCTTAGGCAATAGACAGCTTTTAAATAAAATATTTACTATCAGATTTTTAGTTACTTTTCATCAGACCCAATGTATCCATATCAGGACTCTAGAAAATCTTCTTTGAAGAAAGTCATAAAGATTGTCTAGTTTCAAAATGGAGCCATACTTTCACATTTTGAATCAGAATGAGGGTGTGCAACCAGTGATTGTTGAAATACCCATTTTCAAACTGCATTCAGCTGACTTGCTTTTCAGCGGGACAGAAGCCACAAGCTGCTCTGGCCAGATACTGTGTTTAATTGATTCCAGTAAAAGTGAAGCTAATCTATTTTCAGAAAAGACAAATGTCCTCCAGGAAATTAGAAGGCAAGTAGAAGAACTCAGAGGAAATGTGGAAGGACCATCTTTGGGTAGTTTTTAATGTCTGTTCTGACAGCACATCAGGAAATGCTTGCCATTTTGATAAAGGAGAATTCCCTTTGGAATCCTCTGAGGAGTACCTGCTATTAATCCCTCAAATCAAAATGAGGCCTATGCCCAAGTCTTCGAATTTATAATTATGCTAGAGTTCCATAACACATTTTTCAGGACCAAGAAAGTCTAAAACCTAGTTGTTATAATTCCCAGAGAGCCAGCTGCAAAAATCAATTTGAAGATGTGAATTATCAGGGAAAAATTGATATCCAAAATTGTAGTTGTTTGACTGAGTGGAAAATATGGCTTAATCTTCATAATATTGAAAAAGATGTATCTTGAAGTACAAAACTTAATCAAGAAGTGCAGCTTGAACTTCGTATTGTAAACTTATTTAAATCATGTTACAGAGTTAGTACAAGACAACAGGCATTAATAATGAGAAATGTTTAACATGGTTCCATATTTGCAAGTCAAAAAAACCCAGATGAGTCTTACCTAATTCCCATTGAATGCCTAAACTGGTCAAAGTGGTACAATTATTTACATTTGGTGAAACTAAGCAAAGACTTAGTTGCACCGAATGTAAGTTCTTTAGGTAAGGCCATATAGCAAGTTACTATTGAAACCATAATTAAAAACCTAACTTACCATTCCTTGGTAACATTAAATAAATGTGGAAGTGAATAGTCTTCCTACAGAGTGAGGAGAAAGAAAATCAGAATTGGATTTTCAGTAGTAGTATAGATTCATGAGAAACATACGTTTATATCGTTATTATTTCTCTGTCACCTAAAGGATGTAGTGATAAAGCAATGCTGGACTTGTTTGCCTTTGCATAGCAATGTTCAAAGCACACATACACTTAGAGAAGCTGAAGGCACATGCTGTTAGCGATATTGCAAAGACCGTCAGCCTTTACACTTTGTGACATAAGTTAATCACCATTTGGGACACAGTAGAAACATGTCTCTATGGAATTACACTGATAAATATGACAGCAATTGTGTAGCTTCTGCTGAAATGTTTGTACTGGTGGCTGTTGGCTACAGGTCTAGATGTATCAGTGTTTTTTTTCTGGAATTGTCTATGATAATTTAGCCTTTATATAACAAGCATACTTGAATTTCTTAGTAGTTAAAATGACAATTTTTTTAAAAGTATCAAAAATGTTGTGAATTTTATTCCCAAAGCATTGAGAAGACAGAAATGTAAGAGTTTTGCTTTTTGGTTTCTGCCACTGGTCTTGAAATGTACAGCACTGGTTTTGGTTAAGGGAGGGTAAAAGAAATTGAAGTTACTATTTTTTATTTATTTTTTTTTTTAAACTAGAGTGTGATGAATGGAGCTGCTCTCTAAAATATCTAGAGTTCTTGTTTCTGCAAATATTTCTAGCAGGCTTACCTCAACTCTGTAATCAATTACCTATGTAAGATTTCCATCTCCTTTCCATAAAAGATAGTAGAGAAAGTTGCACTTGATTTGCATAAAAGCATGTATCCTTTTCTTATCTGAGCAGTTTCCTTGCTTCCATTATTTCAGCATCCAGTATAGCTTGGAAAAGCTTACTAGATCTGGTTGGGGATATTTTTTGTGTTCCAGTTGCCCTCTGTTAGCCCAAGGGTGCACAAATTTCCTAAATTATATATAGTTGGCAGAGAGATTCCTGTCAGACAGCAGAATGCTTTATTTGTTTTAACTGCTATGGTAATGTGATCTTCTGTAAGTTGGACACCTTTCTACTTGGTTTACCTTACCTGTCAAAATGTTTCCTAGATTCCCTGACAGCTAGTTCAAGAGCAGGATGAATTATGAAGGTAGTACTTAGACTTCCTTCCATCAAATCCTAACCAAACCAGCTGGCTGGTCCAAAGAATTTACTCCAATTTAACAGTGTATACTGTAGTAGGCTCAGGTTTCCTTTTTCTCTCTTTGACAATGTGCAAGTTGAATTCCTCATCTTATTTGCAAGTGTGCAGGTATTATAACTATGGCTTCTGCAAAATATTGTTCAGATCCTGACAGGGTGCTTCCACTGTCTTATGTTCAGTATTCGAATGGAAAGGATCAACACTGCAGACATTCAGTTAATTTTAAGTCATGGTATAGTATTTCACTATGTATCCACGCTCATTATCCAGTTGTTTTCTTTCTCCTCCATGTTACACTCACTCATTACTGGCAGTCTTTTCTTGACCTAACCTGTTTTCCTAGAAATATTGTCTTACAGTATCTCAACTAAAACAAAAATGAATTGTACCACCGGAGTAATTCATACAGCAGTGGAAGCTGTCAGATATTATTACAGATTTCAGTGAAGACAACAGTTCATTAAAATGATGAACTTCAATCATCACAACCATATCCTGTCAGTACCAGTTAGTGCAAATATTACACGCATAGTCTGTGATACATGTTAAAGTGGGGTACTAAAGTGTTACCTAATATCAGTGTGCTGTACCACAAGTAATTGTAGATTGTTTCCCTGCTTGTATCTCCAGTGAATTAACAGGAACAGGAGTATATCTTACTATTCATAAGCAGCAGTACTTCGATAGGCTTATCCACCTGAATGTTATTTTTAGCTGCTAATGTCTCCTAGTTCGAAATTAGATGTGTTGGTCATTTGATTTCAAAATGAAAGTTGGCCATAATGGTGCCTTTATACATATAAATTTTTGTGTTTGAATTCTTGTCCACTAGCTCCAGGCAGCCTTCACTGATTGGGGGGGGGGGGGGGGAATGCTTTCATGCTTTCGGAGTTTGCTTTTTTCTTTTTAATTACCCTTTTTTTTTAAAAAAAAAAAAAAAAAAAAAAGGTCCAGACTTTACACTAAATCTTGTATTGCCAGATTATTTTCTCTCCCAGATACTGGAACTCTAGTTGTTTACCATGTGTATCCCATTAAAGCAGATAAATTTTTGGTTAGCCTCAGCTGGAATACGCACACAAGTCACATCTTCATCGTTAAACAATGACTTATGTAGAATAAGCATCTCCCAGGTATTTTATTAGGTTGAAAGACATTGAATTGTGTTTGTACATTCTTAAAATGTGAATGAATACTGTTTTCAGCCCAACAGTGGTTTCTTTTCTCAGTGACAGTTTTCAAAAACTTGGGCCTCATTTCTGTTCTAAATCTTAAATTTCCTAATTTAAACCATAAATTTCCCCTATATATGTATGTAGTCATACCACATACATATAATACAATTTCTTTGGTAGCCTGTGTGGATTTTTCTTTCTCAATCTTCAGAGTAGATTTTGAAAGCTATTAAGCTTATATCCACACCATACAAGTGGTTAAGTCTTTGAACTCTTTACATAGCCAGTAATTCACACTTCTCCTGAAAATGAGGGCATCAGGGTGGGGTTGTCTTAATGGAGATGACTATGGAGAAAACAAAAATGTTGGAAACTTCCCTTCTGTGCTTCCAGTATTCAGAGTAGGTTTTCTGATGTGAATTGAAACACAACATCACGCAAAAATCTTGTTCTAGACTAGCCAGTATCTTTCCCAGCTAGGAATCAGTTCATCATCTGAAAGACAATTTTTATGCATCTCTTTACTGAACTCAGAGGCTTCAAAGGCATGTGTATCTGCGGGAAACCTATTAAATATGAATTGGAATTATCCAGTTGATGCAAACCGGATGTATTTTTTTATATTTTAGTATCTCTTTCAAACATATTTCTGTAACCAAAACAAAAATTCTAGATAATAGAGTCTTAATATTGAGACTGCAGTAAAATGTCAACAAAATTTGTCAATTATTTAATAAAGAGCAGATCGTCATGGACCATTTCTGTTGCATAAAGGGCATGCCAGTTAGCTGCACAGTGTGAACATAGCCGAAGTTATACTTGAATCTCTCCTCTGAAGTTCTAAGAAAAAAATAAAAATACTATATGTGATGTTCTGCAGTTATGTTCTGCCAATTAAAAAGCCCTTTTCATAGACTTTTTTTCATATCAGAGTTTTGTTTCATAGTAATATAGATCTGAACTAACTGCTTGGAAGGTGAAGATGAAAATAAGGTCTTGAGGACATGGTATGCAATGCTAAGTGTGAAGGTAGCAGCTAGAAATTTGCTATGTGCAACTAAAGATTTTAGTAGTGACTTGCTGGAGATACATTTACGAACAAGGTAAGATAATGTCATAACTTCTAGAATCAGAACACCAGTATTAAAATCTTGGCAAGTACCACTCTGTTCGTTATGAAACACATCAGTTAGACTTTTGGGAGCAGAATTTGAGATCTCTATTCTGTGTTTGAGTAGTTTTCCTGCTGAAAACACAGAACCAGTCCCACAGTTTACTACAATGATCTGAAGAAAAATGCTAGCACCTGTAGCTTAAATCAGTACACCAGGCTTTTTATTACTTACTCCAGCAGCTGCTTATTAGAGAACCTAGAATGATATTGGTTTTGTTGTGGCTCCATGTCTACGAGCAGAGCAAATCCATTATTCATAATATCTTTCCAAGTTCACAAAGCCATTGAATAGTGCTGCCTATCTCCTTAAAGCTGCCACCCACTCAAATCTATTTTATTTGGACAAATAAAGAAACTCTGCACTGAAGAAAACCAATTTGAAAACATTGAAATTCATTTTCCTCACTTAAATATTAAAGTGCTTATATTTATTGCATTTCAGCCATGTTGTATTGTTTTCAAAAAGGATTTGCTCATTTAATAAGTCTAAAGGAATTTCAGTAAATTTAAAATATGGAAAAAAATAAACTAACATATGACAAAAGTAACACTGTTTTTTATGCAGTGAATCTGCACTCTCTAGTTTCAACCTATCCATTAATCTTCTGTGTAACTTGCATACTAATTTACAATACCACAGTACTAGCCCAGGTTCTCATGGTTCTCTGCACTAGTGCAACTGACTGTTCTTTTTTTTTGGTTTGTTGTTTTTTTTTAAATAAATTTTTATTTGAAAAATTAGAAGGACTAAAGTTCCTGGTTTACAATATACTAATAAATAAAGAGGGGCCTCTAACATTCCCTTGTCACTGCCTATAATTTTGGTGCCTATGCCTTTGCACATGATGTTCAGGGAACACAGCTTGTGGAAGTCCCTTTCTATGTGCACTGAACCATGTAAATTACCCATGATTCTTACATGAATCTTCCTGAATATGGGTTGGGATTAAGATATAGAGATGTCAGTCTAATCTTATATGGAAAAAAGAAATTAGAAAGGCATTAAATTATGAGGTTTTCTCTATCCTATATGCAATTTCATTACTATAAAGCTAGACCAGCAAATGGATTCTGAGGTAAATTAATGCTGGAGTATCTGTTAGGGTGTTTTTTGCTTTTTGGTGGGAGGAGGGGAGTGTTTGGGTTTTTTTCCTTGAGGGATGATAGCTGAATTAAATCAGTTTTATAAAAACTGTGTGGATGTAGTTGAATTCTCTAGATTTATTCTGCTGGTCTCCTATATAGTTCTTGTTTCAGTTTTTCCCTTTTGTAAGTATTACTACAAGAGTTGATAGCTTTGGAAGGAAGGCAAGAATTTTGGTTTAGAAACAGTGAAAACATAGGTCATCCTTCCTGCAGTTTAATGTCGACTCTTAGCAAACAAAAGCTCTGAGAGAGTCACTTCATTTTCTTCAGTGAGGCAAATGTTCTCCTTGTCAGCTTCTCCCTAATTCTGATAAAGACATGTTACAACGCTCTCACCTAAGCAGATGTTAAAGGGTGGGCTCCCATCATTTAATATGCACAAAGAGTTGGATCTTTAACAGTGCCTGAAGGGTTGATCAAAAATCTGTTGGAGCAGGCACGTTGTCACTTTTGAAAATCCCATTAAGGATCTAACTGATTATTTAGGCATCCAAAAGCTGTATGAATCTGAGACTCTGCGTTGTCAGGGAAGATTGGAAATCTCATCCTAAATGTACAAAGTTACAGAGAATATGGTATGATCGATCTCTGTGGGATGAACACAGCGCAGGATTTGGCAAGGTATTTTAGGCTTTAATGTTACAGTGGTAGCATTTTCTTTAAAATGTGCTGTTATATACTGTTACAGACTTAAAATCCTATAAAAAGCAATTATTTATTGCATTCATCAGTGTCTTTTCAAAAGAAATAGATTGGGTCAGCCTCACAGTAAGATACCAGGACTCAACAGAAAATGTGCATTCCAATATAGCATAGTAAGTTTGTCTGGTCTTCTGGTGTAAAGATATTTCATATTTTATTTTTCATTGTCACACTTCTCATTTTCTTTGTTATGTGTGACCAATCAGTAGATGTGCATATAATACCATATTCTTTATCTATTAGTGTAATCAAGTAGAAGAGTAAAATAAATGATGAAAAGGAAGAGAATGAAAAAAATGACACAGAAAATTCTTCAGGGTACTTGAAATGCACCATAAGGGAGATCTGAATATTGAGTTTAGATGGCTTACATCTTCCCCAATATTTTATTTGAACAGCAGAAGCCTAAAACTGTACAATAACCTGTTTGAGTTGAACAGTTCTAACATAAGCATTAATATATACACACACAAAATTAAATCACTTGGCAGTGGTATACCAAAATACATTTATACCGTTATATTTCAGAACCGATAGCAGTAAGTTCTTGGATTAGTTAAGAGACATCTGGATTTAGTTGTTCAAGGTTAGCCAGATAAGGCAGAATTTTTACCTGTAAAGTTGTTATTAAAAAAAAAAAAAAAAAAGGCAAAAATAATAAAAACGTGGCAGCTTCTGTACTGCCTGAGAAGACAGGACATCAGCTCAGTGCTGATGTCAGCTGATATGATAATTGAGGATAACCTGCTGTCACCAGGGAGCAAGACTTTGCTTATTCGGCTGGAGAACTGCTGAGCAGAAAACATGCTGGTACTGGTTTTGCAGTGTTTAATGTCATCTTAAATTGTTTAGATCTATTTTATTATTACTGAGACTGTGCTTATCTGATTATCTAGTACCCATATGCCTTGAGGGAGTAGGAGATAATTGTTTAATAAAATAAGGCTATGGTTTTCAATAAGTGATTTTTGGTGCCTCCCGTCCTTAACTGTCCAACAAAAAAAAATCCTTAAGGAAGCTTGATGTGCAGAAAGTGCTGAGCCAGGTTTAGAGTCAAAAATAATATAAACATCACCATGTACCTTTCTGAACCTGAGTGCACCCTGCACCTCGATTGATGTCAATAATTCTGGGATAGACGGTTATGCTTGCTTTCTGTGCTGTGCAAGGGAGACCCAGGCATCTCAGAGAAAGAGAAGACTGTGTTCTAGTTCTTGTCCTAAGGACTGAAATGGCATTTTATCCAAAAACTATGAAATATAAGAGCTGATCTTGGAGGGAGACTGCTTCAGATCTTGTCACTCTGAGTGCTGTGACCACTGGTCTGCAGAAATTTTTTTCTTCAGCTGACTGAATTTATTTTCTGAACATAGTCAATCTTGATGAAAAGGTTAGAAACTTATAGCCATGAATGGATGGCTTAATACATGGGTGTTGACTTTCCTGAGGCAGAGGGAAAAACTAAACCCAGATTTTGAAATTTGATCAAGGAATCCTGGATGTGCATTCCTGCATCATGTTAGGAGTGGGTAACAATGCAGTTTATGTGGGGTCCAAATCCCATAGGTGCATGTTACAGGTGTTCTGGGAATGCCTACTAAGTTGAGTTCCTTAGAGTAGTGTTAACAAATTTATTGTTTCTGACTGCATTCTGGGGTGAAATAGATTGAAAATTGCTAAATACTGTCAAGATAAAATAATTCAGACCATTTCCAGACATCGTCTTTTTACTAGTACTTACAAGCAAGACCAAGGTGCTGTATATGACAAAGATGGTCCTTGGAAAGGGTGCTTATTAAGATCTAGAATTTGGTTATAAATGCCTAAATCTTGTTCCTGTCCCATGACTTTCAAAGTCATTTTTATTGACCTGATGCTAACCTTGGGAAAATATGGCCCTTTTCAAATGCAAAATAATCCAAAGTTGAAGCATATAAAAATGCATCTCGCTTCTGAAAAATTTGGATTGTAAGTAACATGCTTCTGTTCAAACTAAAGTGGCTAAAATAAATCATCACAGTTGATTTGGAGTCCAATTTCAATGGAAAGTGAGCTTTTGTAACAGCTGTTGCCTTGAGCTGAAAATGCCTGGTGCTACCAATGATTAGGTGTTGAGTAGTCAGACTTTAAAGATACCTTGACAAGGTACAGAGTTCAACTGAGCCTCCATAGTAAAAGGTAATGAAGAATGTGTTACAATCTTGTATGAAAATGTATGTGTTCTATTGTAAAACTTTTAATCTCAGCAGTTGTCCTCTTGGAACTGACTGAAATGCTATAAAAGTATTCCTCACCCTCCTCAAGACAGACCTGGCAATTGCAACCCTTTTTCTGCTGTTAGGGTGGTCCATGGTGTGCTCTCGGGGCATTCAGGCTTCTCTGGCCTCCCTTCCTACTGTGACTCAGTCCAGACCAGCTACATAAAAAAAATGGCTGTTTCAATTCATGATGATTGCTTGTTGGTGTCTCTGAGATAACTATAAAAGTAATAATTTCTGTTGCTATTTTCAGGCAAAGTGATGTGTCTTCTAGTCTTGGTTCAGCTGAACATTTAAGAAAATACTTACATTTAAAGATGTGCTTAGTTCCAGATTGCATCTGTAAAGGTTTCTACAGCCTCACTATATTACTTCAGAAATAAGTCTGATCTTGTAATTGTGGATACTGTTCCCATACAGTGACACTTATTTTGGGTGCACACTGTGATTATATAGGTTTAATTATACTGGTATAAAATCATACTGTTAATGGGGAAAGCTAGAACAAAGTGACTTGAACCATTCTTGAGTAGAGATCTTATGCCTTATTGTTTTATCTTTCATTTTAAAAAAATTAGGCTTTATACCTAAAACTCTTTAGCTGGTAGCAGAAAATAATGCAAATAATAATACTTATTACACAATACCTCACTTGTTCAAAGAAATGTAAGATGTTAAGAGGCTAAATCTTCAGTATAATAATGAGCAGATTCATTATTCATGCTTCAAGCCAATAAAAAAGGAGATAGATTATTAGCATACGCTGTTAGTTTTTCACACCTTCTAGTGAAAACCTAAGTAGAATATTATTAATTCAGTAATTTGTATTTTTCACTCATAAAAAACATATAAAGCTATTATTTATTATTCTCAATGTTTATCAAAATAGATCCTAGTTTTGTGGTAGTATTTGAATCACTCAAAGAACATAATGTAATTGCTCATATTTCTTTTTTGTCTACTTCTGCTAGATAGCTATAACCAAACATGGTACCTGTGAACAAACATCTTTTGTTCTGTAAAACCCAGTCAGCCACTATCTGTGTACACTGTATGCAGAAACATGCTCAATAATCAATGGTAGAAAATAAGGGTTCTTCTCAGCCTAACATCAAGCAGTCAGGTCTATGTTCAACACCATAGCAACCAGTGTGTCCTTAAAACTTTGCCTTTGTGCTTTTTTGGCTGAGAGTATTTTTTCTCAGTGATATGTCTTACTAAGCTGATCAGTATCTCACTAGTGGTGGAAGTTTCCACACACTCAATGAATACACTAAAATACATATAGTGGAGCTCTTCCAAGAAAAAAAAAGTGTCATAGTTGGCTACTTTTTCAGTAATACATATTCTGTTACATAAATTACAAGGAATTGAGACAAATAAGCATTTTAATCCTAAAGGTAAAGCATGAAGTTTTGCGACCTCTTGCATTTATAGAACATTATTTCAAGGACTGTGATTATTTGGCTGTTATCTAATTTCAAGGCAGAATAGAAATCTGACTGGAGCATTGCTTTCTGCTGGTTAATTATAAATTTATTAGGGAAGTTCTGACCAAATGTCCCTCACTATTAGGCCTTTTTGAATCTGAAGTTCAAGCTATTAGATTTCATTTAATGTAATATATTGTCCTCGTTTTCTGTTCTGCATGTGCTTTTTTGTATTTTTTGTGTTCTCAGGTATATTCAATTTTCCCTTTCTGAGTATTGTTTGCCGAAGAGGCTCTTTCAAGTTATAGAAATAGGACAAAGTAATTTTTAGAACAGCAAAATCTGTAAGAAGGCAGGGTCCCTGGAGATGAAATAAATTTGCAGCACAACAAAATAGCTTTCCTGTTCTGTTTGGGCATTGCTCTTTGGGTAGCTTGTTATCAGCACACTAATGTGTAAACGGTAGCAAGGCTGTGCACTGCTAGTGGAGGTGGTGTGATGGTGTGCTCCCTTGCTCCTGCCCCAACCTGACCTGTACTCCACCTAACCCTGCTCAAGTGATAACCACCAGGGGCGGTCATAATGGAAGTGTCTGGTCATGTGGATTCGGGGGAGACGGATAACAACACAATAGCCAAGGGCTAATTTGAGCAATGCAACCACCTAACCACAGTGTGGGTCAATGTCTAACTCAAGCCAAATTTGGAATAAACTAATGTCTGTTGTTGGTATGCAAATATGTCTCTGAGTCAGTCATCTTACTCCATAAATAGTGGACAGCCCATGGCTCGTTGAGCTCTCCTGTACAGCAGCGGGCTGCATGCCAGGATCTTTCGTTGAGGAGGGACCCCTCAGGTCCCTCCTCAAGGTGATTCCTTAAGGCTGAGAGAATTCTTATCGCATCAGCTACTCAGTAAGTGAATTGGGAATACACGCTGAAACTTTGAAATCTCAACTAAGTGATATAAAGGATTGATTGTGCACATATAATCCTTTAGACGTAAACTGTTGACCAAGTCTGAGACTAAGTCTGGATCCAGCCGCACTTAACCCCCCTCTAAGGAGTTTAGAATGAAAGGCGGTTCTTTCTGAACCTCATAACTCAACAGGAGGATCTCCCTGACAGTTTTGTCTGATCCTGTCCTCCATGCAGTAAATAATCAAGTGTACCTTGCTGTCAGATCTTGTTGAACCACTGTCATATTTACCATTGAACTTTGTTAACTCATTGTCTTATATCAGTAAAATATATTGTTGCTTATCTCTTGCAAGTGAAGTGCATCACTACATCCGTGACAGGTGGCACCACAGCATAAGAGACCCATATTTGTATTTTGAGTTGGAAGAAAGTTTTATAGACAAGCTTAGGGGTGTACTATGCTGGACCTGATTTTGGCTCACATTCCCGCTGCAGGTAGATTTTAACACTTATGTGGTACTTGCAAGATTGAACCCCAAAATATGTGGGACTAGAGTGGGTTGAGAAGCATTCAGTGTGTTCAGACTTCTTAAAGTGAGATCTAAAGTTAAGGGCCAGTCATGCTCAGACGTTGCCTTTCAGTTTTCTCTTAGGGTTCTGCTAAAAGGGAGGGCTTGCAATGTATGTTAGAAAAATTTGGTGCAGACTGGGGGCTTACCTGAAGGTGTAGGTGCATCCCATGTGAGCACAAAAGTTCACCCTATGTGTGCAAGTTTTTCCTTATACAAACAGGGCCAGAAGGGGTTTGTGACTACAGTTCCCATATGCAGCAAGGTGGTACCTGTTTACCTAATAAATCACTGTAGCTTTTATTACTGATTTCCGCAGGAACTGAAGCAGGGCTGGTGATGCTTTTGTTGAGTCTTTGTAAATTGGTGTTAAAGGAAAGCTGCCATGCTCAGTTCAGCTCCTGAAAAGTAAGGGGGAAAGAAATTTGCTAAATTGCAGAGAAGAAATCTTCACTCTGAAAAATAAACTGCTGTAGCCTTTCAAAACTTACTAAGCAAAACAAAACATAACTTTTTAATTAAAAGAAACAATTTGATCCATTTCAGAACCTACATGTTTTAGGAGTATGACTCCTAAGTTCTCATGTTTCTCAAGGAGGTCTACGAAAATATGTAACAGTATTTTATTGCAGACTTGTAAACTTGCTGAGTCAGATGAGTAATGTTTATTTATATACCCAGAAAACATTAATAAAACATTAATATCATGTTTAGCGTTCTTTTTTTCTTGGATGTGCCTTCCTAGTTGCTAAGCCTTTGTTTTTCTTTTGGCAGAAAGAGGAGGAAAAGGACAGAGGAAGGGAAAGAACTGTACCTTTGAATTTACCGGTTCGTACCACTTCAGAGATCAGTTTCCTTTTACATGCTCAATTTACTGTGCACTAGACCAAAAGTGTGAGCTGTCAGGTTCCTGTGGTGATAAACCTGGATCTAATCCTGCTCCTACTGACATCAGTGGCAAACCCTGTGTTGCTTTCAGTGGGAGCAGGATTTACCCACCATGCTTATGTGATTCAGCCAGCCTTACCTGGCCGAGCTCAAAGCAGCCTCTCATGTGAGTGATGACAGGAAGGTTTAATACTTAATCCTGCTTCTGCTCACTGTGAATTTAAAAAGTGTAACTATTAAAATTAATCAGAAACAAAGTGCTTTCACATGATTTAATAACTCAGGAGTAATTCTGCAAACTGACCCTTGCTAGAGAAACCCTGACTTAGATTTTCTTTCAAGCTGGGGGATTGCTCTTTGTTTTGCAGAGCACTCATTGCAAAGATTAAAACATTCCATGAGTGCTGAGTATGAAGATAAATTACACAGAGAAGGATTTAATTTATATTTTCTTTCTAAATGTGTATAAATAATGGAGAAGAAATGTTTACATTTTTGCAAAAGTAGTAGTAACGTATACTTTAGCACTGCATTTTCAAAGTGTCAAACACTAGTTTGGAAGAGGGCGTAAATGAATGTTCACAATCTGAAGAAAGCTTAATTTTATTGAAGATAAGTAATAATTGAACAAAGTTACTCATATTGACAGCATCATACTGGCATATATCTTTCCAGAGACAAATGTACTTTATAGAGGAAGTGTCCTCACATGTCAATGTCTTATAAAATGTGCTACATTTAGTGAAATAATGGGTCAAGAAAAAAAATCATTTTCATAAATGATGGTAGGCACTTTTTACTGAAATACTGGTAGTTTTACATTCTTGACATGAATAATTGGATGTGTCATATGTGAAGCTACCTAGAAATAAAATAGAGGTCATAAAATGTAAAGACATGATAGGATGCATTTATAACAGCATAAACCAAACTGGCATTTTAATGTCTTAAGCCAGCCCAATTGCTATACTTACCCATTGATCTTGGCTGGAAAAGTTCTGTGCCTGATTCAGACACATTTTGAAGATAAAGTCATATAATGGGAAAGTGATAGGATTTGTTTTTGTTAAAAGTATCATCTTGTTAACTGTTATAATTATATCATAACAAGATTGGAGGCTGGTTGTTGTGTGACCTTACAAAACTTGCTCAGAAATGTTGTGTCCACCTTTATAGCAGGTGACTTTCTGGTGAATTTTACCTTGACATTTTGCCTGCTAGTTTGCAGGTCACATAAAAGGATGTTATTCAACAGACATGAGAAAGGGTTTAGTTTAGTGTTTGTTCCATGAGATGATTTGAGAGAAGAAAAGAACACAGTTCAAGAGTGTTTGTGCATTTAGTGTATTCCTTTGGAAGGCGTGTAAAAAGATGTTTGGTGGTGACACTGACTCAGAAGTACATGCTTAAAATTTCATTAATTTCAATTGACTGTATAGGTGTTTTTAATTACCATGCTTGAAATGAAATTTAATATGGCACAGCAATAAAAGAAGTAACTATGACTACCTAACTAATCATTGAAATGGTATCACCCCCTCCCCCCCCCCCCCCCCCCCCCCCCCCCCCCAATTTTTCCAACTGGAGCTGAACATAGAAACCATATGCTTTAAAAAAAATCAAGAAAGAAGGCAGAGTTTGTCCTGTTTTCATAGGATTGCTAGTAAGCACGTGTTGGGTGATTTTTTTAAAAACACTTTTAAATAGCAAAAGGATTGGCAACATGTAATCTCACTTGTCGCTCTGGTTTGCTGTGTGTCTTTGGAAATGAGTATTAAGCTGGTGTGGAGCACTGCAGGTTGTCCAATGCTTTGTGCCCTGTATAGCCTTTAGCAATAAATATGTACCAAGCAATTGTAAAATGTTCCCATCAGGGCGTGCCGGCTTGCTGTCCTTACTGAGTTTTAACTCTCCCTGTTCAGATAGGAAAGTATACAGGGTAGGGGAAACCTACCCACTGTCTGTATCTTCTTTTCAATTATTGTAACTAGTGCATTATTTGGCTGCGATTGTACATTAGCATAGGGATGTCAGCCTGTTAATATTCATTGAAGTCTTATGTAAGTGGAAGTGTTTCATACCTTCTCTTTTCAATGCAGTTTTACTGAAAGCCCTTTTGAATTTGAATGAACCATTCTGGAATGCGATTCTTAAAAGAGAAGTCTCTAAAAATTGAGCAAGTAAAATTTTCCCATCACTGTTGAGCTAGTGATATTGATAATGCTATGATTAATTTAAATGCCAACATTCATAGTACAGGTGTGCTTTTTTAAAACTAATAGTCTGTCCATGTTTGTTTGAATCTGTTAAGAAAAATCAAAACCTGGTGAGGTAGAATAAAGGCTGATTTATTGATGGACATTATTACCTTACCTGGATTTAAGGGAAGGGAAATTAATTTTGTAGAAAAAAGAGAACACTGAGGATAATTAGTCATGAGTCAAGAAAATGTGTTAACTGATGTTTTACATTGAAAAAATAGTAATAACACAGGTAAAGGATGAGGGTTGGAATTGGTGTCTTGAGATGAGGTTCAGAATAGAATCTGCAAAATACTGAACTACTGAGCAGTATTTCTATCGTGGCATCATTTATTTAGAACTTCTTTCTCTGTATGTAAACAACAAGAGTACTGCAAATGCCTAACCTACTATTCATAGATTAGTCCCTCTCTCTTCTGAACTAAAATGTTCAGAAATGGTGAAGCTTATATCTATGATATCTATAAAGCTATGTGTTCATAATGAAAAAAAAATAAATAATGAATGTTGCTACAGATTTATTCTAATGTAGATAAACTTGAAACATTGGATAGAAATAAGAGCTCCCATGAAAAATAGGGTGATGCTTTACCCTTCATATCAACTTCTTTTTTTGTGGAAAAAGAACATCTAAATAAAATGTTCCCCTTTCCGACCAAAAGATAGCTTGTATACAAGATGGGCTTGCTGAAATTATGTCTCAGCTGGAAGGAAAGATGAGTTTATTTTATGTAGCAGTTGGAGGTTCTTAGAAATATCAGTCAGTCAGTTACCAGAGTGGTAAATTAAATCTTGAGAGCCAGAGCTCGCTCATCAGTACGCAATGATATGGAAGTGGCAAGGAGAGAGACAACTGCATCAGGTCTGGGTGTTTATATTCTTGATGGAAAAGTACAAATCATTTCCTTCCCTTCTGCTGCTGTCATGGTCCATCACTTTAGTCCATTTTCACCTTGCTAAGGGATTCTGAATGGGTCTTCCTGCTTTGGCACCTAATTAATCTCTCACAAGCCTGTTCTTGCAGCCTGCCTGCCAGGGATGGTCCATATCTAATGTCGGTGACTCACAAACAAAATATTCTTTTTTCCTTTACTTTTCTTCCTTTTCCTGTGTTCTTTCACCCCAAGCCTCCTCAAGCAGGTTGAAGACGTTTTTCTCCCAGTGCCTTTGAAAAGGACGTCCATCCATCCTGTTATTACAGGAGAATATCCCCTTTTCTTCTAGTGGAGCACTCTCACTGTGTTATGTAAAGTTGTCTATGTTTTCTAAACTAAGTGCCCGCAAAAATACCCAGCTAGATTTTGCTTGTTAGAAACTCTTCAGCAACTTAAGGTCCTTGCAGTGTAACAGGCAAGCAGAAAATCATTGGTCACTTTTTAAAAATGGCATGCCTCTACACAAATAAAAGTGCATGATCTGAGATGAAAAAGGCATATCTGTAATATAAAACATTACCGTGAGACTGTGAAACAAAAAATTATTTTACTGAAGTTATTTTATTGTCGTATATCAAGTGATCATGAATATCAGATATCTTGTGCACGGAGCTCTAACAGCCACAATACTTTATGACTAGTTTAAAATGAGTCCTTGAGATAAAATAACACACGTAGTCTATATAACAGATAATACTGAATAGTTTATTATCTATAATAGAAAAACATAGATTCTGTAAAATGATACCGGTGGAATCTAATATTCCTTTGAAATATATTTCCTGGATAATATTTCTACTCAGAAACATCTTATCTCCCTTCTACTATCCCTTCTGTGGGGACAGAATTGGTGTTCATCTCAGTGCAGCATATGTATTTGACTCTGGGAAGTGGAAAGGCATTAAAAAAAGGTCTGAGAAGTCACTTTGTTAGACTGGTGATCAGGGTAGTGTCCATCAACACCCGTTAGCTCTGCTGGCCTATATCTGATCTGCAGATACTGATCTTCTATGCTGTTGTTACAAAACCTGCAAGAGCTCTGAGATTCTTCTGGTGACATACAGGCAGGAAGGGGAGGAAAAAAAAAAAAAAGGCTAAAAAAAAAATCACATCTTTAATTCCCTCTGCTGACAGCTTCCTTAATAAATATTGTAAGAAATTTCTCCATTAAGAACCACCCAGTAATCTAATTTGCAAGCCCCAATGATATATTCAGCAGCCAGCTCAGGGAAGGTGTGTTTCTGCTGTCAGAATCACATGAGCAGGGAATAAAATTCTGAGCTCTCACTGAGAGCTGTAATAATTTATGATGAGTTGTTGGCTTTTATTTTTTCATACTATTTTTGAGTCAGCTGAATGAAGAGGGTAGAACTACTAGTGACTCTACACTGATTGAGCTTTTCTATAGTATGCTCACCCACCTCTATGTTTTCATAGGGTATAACAATACAGACACTGTAAATTTGCAGAGTTTGTAAAGAAACTAAAGAAATCATAGACTGAAACGCCTATCACCATGGATGAGTCTTGTATACAGCCGTAATAGGTGATGAATGCCAGTTCATTTCAATTGTCTCCCATCTTGATATGCTTGTTTAGGAGTTCAGCCTTTGCTGTTCTGTTCAGTTTGAATAATCCTAGATTTGTTTGTTACCTTCTGTGTGGTCCTGGAGAGTCGTCCTTGGGCTCTTCCTTCACTTCTCCTGGACTCTAAGGAACATTCTTCTCTAGTGTGCTCACAGAAAACAAAACAGAAGCCAAAAAGCTTTTATTAGATCACAGCTAGATAGCAAACTTCAGGCTGTTTTGTGAGAGAACTGACTCTCTACAGCAGTGTCACAGTGGTTGTGTGGAAAAGGTTCCCATCTTATGTTCCATCTGTATCGGGTTCATACCCTGAACTAAGAGGATCAATAGTGGTGTCTCAGAAATTAACTTGTTAACAGGTAAGAAAAAAAAGCAGAAAGAAAAAAAAAACCAAAAACCTCTAGGGTATTACTTCATAGCTGATCAGCTGGCAGGCGGGATAGACGGAAGTCTTCAGCCTTGAAAGAACTTCTAGAACCATGTCACAGAGTAATTCCATCTGAGCTGTGGTCAGTTTATGGTAAAGACCTTGTTTCTTGGGGTTCATCTCTGTTTCTTACATCTGCTTTAAGATCTTACACCTTATAATGGCTACTGGTGGGGCTCATCCATAGTAAGAGACTTCTTCAGGGAAAAGGCCTCTTGGGTATCCACAGTGGCGAGACTTTACCCTCAATGAAGGACTACCAGATATGACTTAATTTCTATAAGTCTTTCTGCAGACCTTGAGAAGAAAGTCAGGCTACCAGCATTTTCTGGCTTTCTTCAAGGTGCATGTTGGCACGGTGCTGTAGATATCTTAGGCCCTTTTTAAGCAAGAAGGAATAAGATATCTTTAAAAAGGAAATGCTGCTGTCCCTATCCCGCCTTTTCATCCATGTTCCTTTTAAATTCTACATCAACAAGGTTTTTGAGGATGAACCCAGGAAGGTAAAGTGATGCTTTCATTGTTGTACCTTACAATTCAATCTTTTAAAACCTGCTTCTCCATTTCTTTTTACCTTCCCATTATAGTCTTCGTTACTGGGAAGCAAACACTAACCGATTTGGGTTTTTTTTATTTTCTCTGTGGTGTAGTGTTTGGGTGATGAATAGCTGTTAATGTTCGTTTTTTCTAAAGAGTAGCTAGGAAAGATACATGAAATGCGCTACTAATTTACCTAAACTTGTCTCTTGTTCTTATTATCCTGAATGACAAATGATGTATTTCTGTTATTTTATTTTTCAGTGAGAGATGCAGATATACAATGTATGGTCATAAAGATTCAGTCAATAGCATTGAGTTTCTTCCTTTCTCCAACTCTGTTCTCACTAGCTCTGCTGACAAGACTTTAATCTCTCTGGGATGCCAGAATGGTAAGCAGTCTTTTTCTTGGTCTTTCTTGAATTCAAGCAAAGTGATGGCATGTATAGTGTGAGAAAAATGAAAGACAGTGTAAAATCAAAATAGAAAGTAAAGGTGATGTGGCATTAGAATATTCACTAACACAGATACTATCTTCTGACCAAAAATATCACCATATAAAGTTTCCTTGACATCTGAAATGAATGAGTCCTCACATGAGCACCGAGATCACTGTATAAATAGGTCTTAATTAGGTGATGGTGGGTTTAGCAACTAATAGTCTGGGTCTGGAAGACTGCACACTGTGCTGTATCAGTGCTATCGACAGAGCAGCTGAAGGTCTGTTTTGTCAGGCTTCTGTTGTAAGCACTGGCACGTGCTTTAAGTTACATACAAAGGAAACGGGAAAATGCCACTGGAGGAACATAGAAGTGTAATATATTTATTCCTCCTCTAGAAGGCATTCCACCCACCCCCAGAACTCACTGCTGGTTTCTCATGGAATATGTATTGTTTTCTCCAAAATATATCACTGTAGGTAATGTCAGAAACTCTGCATCTCTTCCTTTATTCTCCTCTGCCTTCATTCTGTGGTATAGTTATAAATGGATTTAGTACATTGGAGAATATATTTGTCCCTGCTGCTTTGCAGACCAAGTGCAAAAGCCATGTTCAAGTAGAATACAAGAACAAGGCAAAAGGAATGCTTTCTTTCTTCAGAAAATTCAATAATTATTTCTGCTGTCGTGGTATTAGTCATAGAGCAACTCTTGAAATTCTCAAGTTGCTACTTCAGTTGGCATTATGGTCAATTTGCATTTCTCAAACAGTGTAAAGAGACAAGATTCCAGCCCAGAACAGAGAAGGTTGTATTCATGGAAGGGATTTGAGAGGAAGGAGGCAAAGAACTATTGCAGTGTGTTAATAGGTATTGTCATCAGAGCTATACAAACACAGGATAAGAAAAACTGACGTGAAAATGACAGTGGAATATTTGAGATGCTCATTAGGCAATTTCTATTTATGGATCATAGAAACAGACTGAATAGAAGGTCATTTAATAATAATCCTGGGCATAGAGCACAAGAAGTTAAAATGAAGCCAGTCAAGACTCATTATTCTTAAATGTATTGGTTTATAAGAATATTTGATATCCAAATATGAATAATTCAAAAAGAGAAAAAATATTGAAATACCAAAAAAAGTTAAAAACTCAGTTGAAAAAATAGATTTCTGCTTTTGTTTGTTTTCAATAAATCCTCCAAGGAACTTTGTCTTGAAAATGGCTCGGTAATCTCCTGTTCATAGCAAATTAACAGAATTATAAAAGAATTTTCTTTTATAAACTTATGGAAAAAGCTGCTCAGTTTTCATTCACCAACACTGTTTTTCAGCTTTGAGTAATGTTTCCAAGCTAGGGAAGACCATTTGTGAAAAGAAAACATTGTATATGGCATTTTGTTGTGTATTTATTCTGTTGAATTTTTTCCATATTCAGTGGAAAATCTTGCAGATTTCAGACATGTGCCCACATTGAAGAATCACTTTAAGTGGTGAAATCACTGTGAAGATGCTATCTCCCTCTAAATAGTGAATGATATAAATGTTCCCTCCAGAAAGAAGATGAATGATTTTCTCCCATTAATTTGGAACAGAATATTTTCTCACCTCTGTGAGATCAATTAGCATTAAGGAGCACATTTAAGATAATTCTAATGAAACATGAAAATCATACTCCAGTTTGTTTTCTCATATATTAGATTGATATTACTAATCACATCTTGCTCTTCAATCATTAACTTTAGTCAGCCTTTTATTATTAAAGATAATGGATGCAGAGAACTCTAAGTCAAAGCAGTGTAAGTTGAATGGACAATGAGCTCTGGATTTGGGGCAGAATCGAACATAAATCTTTGTAATTACTAAGCTGGAGCTATAGTGCAGCCTTCAGACTTTGGAAACACATGGTATTACTTTTTTTTTTTCTTTTTTTTCTTTTTTTTTTTCTGGATAACATAGGGTCAGATCCAGTGGTTCAAAAAAATCTACAGCACATTGTAATTTTAAACACAAGATATATGTTGCTTATAGGGAAACAAGAACACAGCAGGATGAAGAGTATTTAGATGATTATGGCTCTTTCCAAACATTCTGGGAGAAAATATGGTGTTGGGTTTGGATAGGAACCATCCTCCTACCGTGCCAGACTCCTAGTAGATTAGATGTATGAGACTGAGACTGCAATTCACTGGTAGGAATTTCTTGCCAGTAAAGCTCATGGCTCTTGTGCCAAGATAAACTGCGGAATTTATTTCTTTTTATGCCAGTTTCATAGAAAGACAAGCATATTCTGGCTTTTCACCAGAATATTTTCCTGCTGACACATCAGAGTGAGCGTCTCATGAATTGCAAAGTGTGTCCAATGATAAATATGAGAGGTGTAAAAGAACAGGAGACCCCAAGAGTACAAGTTCACCTGCCTGGGTTAATCATTCTCATGATAAGCGGTCTGCCACTCATCCGCATCTCCCACATTCCAACAAGTAATTTTTTGGGGCTAGTCAGATTTGTCTGGATAACATTTGAGCCAAGCGGAATCTTTGCTCTTTCTCAGACAGATAAAATGCCAAATATTTATACACTTAAATAATTAAATAGAGGGGGAAAAAGTCCTCACATTTTTCATTCTACATGTTTGAAACTTACTGATTTAGTAACTCTCATCTGCTTTCTGATTTTTGAAATGTCAAATTCTATAACTGGATATTTCATTTCTGAAAAAGTTGTGCAGTGACTGCCACTTAGAAGTCAGCACTCAATAGTAATGCCCTAAGAAATGTGTCTAACAAGGATTTGGGAATTCTTGTGTGTGCACTTAACTGCACAGGCCCATTCACATCAGTGATGCTATCCATGTGAATAAAGTTCAGAACATGCACAGCTCTGTAAAAAGTTAGATTCATACAGTGCTGTATTCTTCTATTTGATTTTGTGAAATAATAAGCATTTGAGATATTGTTTGATAATTGTTGTTCATTTTGGTCTCTACTGCTCACTGATATTTAAGTGCTTGTAGTTTTATTTTTTTTAATTATCCAGGATGTATTCATGACTTTATGCAGTGTAGCCCAGTGATTTATGATGAGCCCTATTTTTCTGCATTCCTTTTGCAGAAGACTGCTAGCATATAACACAAATTAAAGGATCCGATTCCCACCCCCCTACCAAACCAATATCCCTGGCATCCACACAGAATGTCAGCTTTTTACTATTTGGGTCAAAGATGACTTAAATAAGAGTAAGACAGTCAGCAGAACAGGGACCAGATGCAAGTTCTAACTCTGTGAATCAGATTGTATCCTTGACAGTAATTTGTGGGCTGAACAGCACAATCAAAAGTCAGAAGCTCCAAGGTAGTGTGGTCTTTGATGAATAATGCAGACACCAATCTCAGAGGAAAAAGGAAAAAAACAGAATGAGATTGTCCAAAATCCTGCCTTAACAGCAGCAAATAGCTCCCAGTAATGGTAACTCATTCTCATTGAGCCAGAACCTGGCTGTGGCCATCATACTCCTCAAAGACTGCTGTAAAGCTTCCCCCTGCCCGAGAGTGAGGGAGGGGACTGTGAATCCAAGCAGAGCCTCCTTTCAGGCTCATGCAGGGGTATCTCTTATGGGTGTGAACTAATTGGTTCTCTCTTAGCCCCTGGAAATGATTCATGAGTGTGGTACAGCCACACTTTATATAGCAGAGCAGGCTGGACTTTTAAGGCCATGTTACACTTCGAGAAGGACATTAGGAAGAAGTAGCCAGTGGAAACAGTGAGAGGCAGCTGGGTGTTCCTTTAGGGCAGGGTTTTTTTTCTTTAAATGTGGCACCGGATAAAAAAGGGTCTTTTTTAGAGTGATATTTCCTAATAAATTGAGGATTCTGTACTCATGATGTCTGCTTATCATTTCCTGCTAACAGCTATTGAATGTTAGCCAAGGTCTGGCAAAGTTTAAGTTTCCATGCAATTAGGTCTCTGGGCAACAGCAGGGAAGCCCAAATGAATGCCCTATGTGGTTGGAGAAGTGGCAGTGGGTGCTCAGCCCTACCATCAGGTACCACCTGTCCTGTGGTCCACAGCAACCCCGTCAGCCTTTTTCTACAGAGCAATTACAAGTGTTGGTGGTAAGATACTGCCTGGGACTTTTCTTTCTTGGCTTTTCATGATCTACCTCACAGACATTTAGGTCCTGAAATGATCTGTCTGTGAGTTCAAAGAAATAGCAGAGTAAATCCCCAAGAATTTGGGGTGACGTAATTTGCGTTTTTGCAGCCTTGGAAAAGGCAACTGATGTAAGGCATACAGATCATTTAAGATCGATGGGTATTTAAAAGGCCTTTTCACATGGTGTCCTGCTAGAGAACAAATACTTACGTACGCCAGTTTTTGAGCTGTCTGCTAAGGTTGCCAGCTGTGGTGCAGCATTTTAATGATGAGGGCTTAGCTGTTTATGTGTTTCATAATGATGTAGAATAATTACAATGATGCTGATCTCAGCCGCACTCTTGCAATTCTTTCCTTCACAATACAGCCCATGTTTCCCTACTGTGTGATGTCTATGCCATGGGACAACCCTGCTGTGGTTCCTGCCTGTTGCAATTGGATTGTGCCTGAAAGCTGTTTACCTCTTACCTGTTTAAATTCAGTAGAATTGTTCCAAACCAGTAATTTCCTTAGATAATGTTTTTTCTTTCTGCTAATGAAATTATCTTTTAGACCACTTATTTTTCAGTGTTGATTTTATCGGAATTTAGTAATTTTCGAGTTAGTAATTCCCTAAAATATCCTGTTCTGCTTTTGTTTCTTTGTGAAATATAAATTATCTTTTAGACTACTTGTTTCTCAACACTGATTTTGTCAGAACTCTTTTTCTGGTAGCTTTAAAGTATGCAGGAACACCCACATATTTGTAGGGATGCTGCCTTCCTGTGGTGGGGGCTGTTATACCTGTGTTCATTTGGAGCAGATAATCGCAAGGCAAATTCTAGAAAATTGTTAGAGTATTTAAGGATCAGGAGTATGAGACAGGCACAGAGCAGCCAAATGGAGTAATTTTGAAAGCCGATCTGATTGTCTTTACATTTTTTGGCCTAGTACAGTTGATTTATCCCCGAGTAAATAGCTTAGACACAAAATTATCAGTCAGAATGTCCTCAGGGTATTGGATTTGTCAGTTTTATTTGAACCCTTTTGAACTTCTGAGGAATGAATTCAAGAGCTGAGTGGATAGACAGCATAGGTCGTTTAAAAAAATCTTTGACAGGCAGTTTATGGTTCAAGTCAATCCTCTTCAAATGTAGGTCAAAGATTGAAGTCGTCAGTACTGGAGATGAAGAGCTTTTCCATGCAAACTTGGAATCTCTTAGTGTAATTGAATTATTTTGCTGCAAATAAGGGACAGGCAAGGATAAGTCCAGTTCCTGGCATGCAGTGTAACAAATTTTGTGTTCCTGATCCCATTCTGCATATTTGTAAATAATGGGTTCATATTTTAAAACTCCCTGTCTTAATACGAAAAGGAATTTGAATCACAGTAAAATATGAAACCAAGAACAAATAGTTATGAGTACTGATTGTGTTTTCTCCAAGAAGTAATATCATGAAAGACAAAAGTAAAACTTGAAGAGGTTTGTGTTAAACCTGTTTGGGACGCTATTGTAGAGACATAGTGCAAATTTTTTCAAAACCAAAAGCATATCTGAGGAAAAATTTCTTGATTTCTTTCTAATCTTAAAAAATAATTGAGAAAAAAAAGCTTGATATGGTCACTGTCATTTTTTAAAATGCTACATTCTGACTATCCTCCAAAACAGCTTCTGTGGAAAAAATCAGATTAAAATAAAATAATTCAAATAATGAGCATGTAGCTGCAATTGGATCAGTTGACTCAGACGCAAGCAAGAAAGTAGCCTATGTTCTTGTTTTGCTATGGGTTTTTTTTCTTCCTGAGAGGCAGGAAAACTTTTGCCCTGCAAAGTGTGCTTGGCTGCCGTCCCCAGAATAACCCTCAGACTTGAACTATGACTGTCTTTTATTTGGCCTGCCATTACCGACTTGTCCCTTCTTTTTCTTGACTTCCTGAATTTGGTCTCAAATCAAACCATTAAATCCAAAAGTTTAACAAACTGTATAATCACTTGATGTCATGGGCTTTTTTCCCTGTTAAACTAGGTTTAAATTGGACTCTAAACATTTTAGATCAGACAAGTTACCTTGTTCTGCAAAGCTCAACAGTTGGTCTTGACGATCTTTTCTAACCTAAACAATTCTATGATTCTAAAGCTCCAGTTGAATAAGTGGCTTTTAAGAGGTTATAATTATTGTTTTATTAAGCTGTTTCTGTTTATTGACATGCCTGTGCCTGTCCACTGGATGTCAGAGTTATTTTGCCAGTGGGAAGGCGGCCCCTTTTACCACATTGTCTTCCTCTGTTCTTGCACAGTGGTGGTTTCCCCACGTGCTCTGCCTGAGGTTCTTCCTGTGGCTGGACATCTGCACCCTTCAGACCAGGCTTCTTGCAGTGCAGCCTGGCCTGGTTTTATCTTACTCTGTGTTTTAGAGTGAGTGTTGGCTCCTTTCTTATATCATTGCCTTTCCCATGGTCAGAGCAGTCCTCAGATCCTTCCCTAACAAGCTATAGGTGTACCTGCCTTTGAATTCCTGTTTGCGGCCAAGCTCACAAACCTCCCAGCACAACTGCCTGCCTGCCTGCCTCCCTCCTAGCAGGTCACTGCAGCCACCCTTCTGCAAGGTTTTATGCCTTTCACCAAAGCTTCTGCTCTGGTTTAAGGCTCTCTTTCATCCATGTGCTGTTTCCCTGGCATTCCCCAGGATGGTCCACCCTATTCTAATGGTGGGTGATGGGGAGGTGTTTTGGCCCTGTGTGTCTCGGCACACTCGTTTCTAAGTATTCATGCCTTATCAGCTAGGGGGTTGCTTCTGCGGAAGGCTTTTTGAAGTGATGTAGTCATGTGAAACACATGCCTATAATTACAAATGAGGGACATCCATATTCCAGGCAGCAGGCCATGCAATTCACAGCTCCGCTGACAGCTCCCTATGATGTATCACTGATGCTGACGTGCTGTAAACTTGCAAGGGCAGGCAGAGAGGCAACAATGGAATGAAGGAGGGTATTAATTCACTGCTGATTGAATCAGATTTCATCAGTTGTAAAATTAGAGTGGATCAGTTTTCACTTGCTGCTGGTTATCTTAGAATATTAGTAGTAATTACAGAGCTGTAAGTGGATAAATTTAAAATATTTGAAGTTCTAGCCGGGGGAAAAGTCTGGCTATAGATTTCAGTAAACACTTAGATAGCGTGGCTGCTGGTGTGCCATACAGGGGGTGGATTCTGTCAGAGCTCGCAGTGTAATGGCATTTGGCTGTGTCACTGATTATTTAGAAATGAAGGGAGAGAAGCAGGCTGTATTCCTGCCTGGGCAGCAAATAGATTGACCTGAGTCTGAACTTCTTACCAGCTGCCTGTGTGTATCTATAATATGGTTCATGATATATTGCAGTAAGTACGAATTTAATTTTTCTGTCACCAATGTCACTTTGAAACAAAATGGGAGGAGCTCATTCAAAGTCTTTGGGAAAGGCCTGAGTGCAGAATAACATTTGCATTGACTTCTTGGTCCTAAAACTCTAATTAAATTATTGATTATGAAGCTGGCTGCTTTCTTAATAGTTCCTAATGTAACAATTAAAGCAAAGTAAGTAATTAAAAATTAAAAAATGGGTCCACAAGTACAATCTTCAAAAGGTCATTTTCAACTTAATCGCTTTTTCGAAAGAGGCAAGAATAAAACAAACGAGTCATTAGTGAAAAAACAATTTAGTGTGTGTATGTGTGTAATAATGTTCCTACCAGATTAGCACTGGCCACACAATACGTAAATTAATTAAAAATAATAGCTAAATTTACTTAGTTGATATGATACTAACACCTCTCTTCCCAGACCAGGCCTCCATTGTGTGAAGTTGAGTGGAAGGTACATAGCCATAGCATGCTTCTACTCTGGACAGCTGATAAGCAAGGCAGAAGCTAGAAACTTCAGACAACAAGAGCACAAAATTTCAGTGAAACTATTAAGTTATTATCTAACATCAGAAACAATGCTTTGTACTACACAGACCATTATTAGCAACTTTTTTATAGGCATGAGAAGTAAGGGGAAATTTTTAGAGGTCAGTCAAGTTGATCCATGGATGTTTATAGGTGTGAAAGGTATTAGAGAGGAAAGCATGAAGGAGTTTTCTGGAGAATTTTCAAAAGACCACTTAACACTCTTGCCTTTGACAGAGCAGAAGTGAGAGGTAACATTGGAGGCTTTAAGAACTGATAGAAAGTTTGAAATGTACAAGCAAAAAATAGTCACTCGTAAGCAAGGTACACAGTCAGGCATTGTTTGCCTTCCCCTTAATGGAGATCTACTGAGTTTTGTACTGATTGTATTCTGTACTGCGGGCTTTTCACAAGGTGCTCGTAATGTTCTATGAAGTAAAGTCAGTCACTGCTTTTGCATCATCTCTGAAATTTGACTATCATGTCCTGACAAGCCAGGGAAGGAACCACATTTGAGATGAAAGCTCTATTACAAATATTTTACCCTCTGCCACAGATCTTTCAGTATAAAATATCTGGCTTACCTATCACTGCAAAAGTAACTAATTGGTCCAATAGTTCATAGGTATGAAGACAGCCTATTCTGGAGCCTGTTATAAATGTAGTTCATTACTTCCACATGCAAGCTAATAGGAAACTAAGTCAAACTTTGAAGCATGGACATGGAAATTTGCTAAGCAAACACCTGCTGCAGTCAGCACCTCCTGCGCCTGTAGAACATGTATATTCCTGTGCAAAGGGAAATTCATTAAACCATGGGAGGCAAAATTCAGATAAGCGTGTACATCAAAGAAATATATGTCAGGGGTATCTCGGAGTCGTCAAATATTGTGAGCTTTATACACTTTTGGGGAACTGAGCTCCCATGAATAGTTACTGTGCACAGCAACTGTAAACGCTTTCCTTAGATAGTAGTTGTGCTTGCTCCAGTTAGATTCTGCTTCAACACATTTGCTCAGGACCAAATCCTATTCTTGATGATGCAATGGAGGGAAAAACTACTATGCCATTAACTTTGTATGAGAAATAGATAAATCTGTTAGTCTGTTAAGATAAAGTCATTGCATCTTAAATGACCTTTTTCCTTTCCACAATTAATTGTGGAATCTTCTTTCTTCACACATTAATTGAGGAAAGCAGATTATAGACATGAACTTTTTATGAAAGGTCCTCTTAGTGGATCAGCATGTCTGCCTCCACCTGCACGCCTACAACGCTCTACCATGTTATGCTGAAGAAAAGGAGTGGGTAGTTTGTTATCTTTCCTTTTAACTGGATTCCCTATGAGCTGTTTTTATGTGTTACTAAGTAGTGAGCTGCTGTTCTGTCGGGTTGAAGTAAGTTGTCTGGACACACTTGCCTACACAGAATATGCTGCGATGGATTTTTACTTTTCAAATTCAAAGATTACACTAGACTGTCTAGGCCAAGCATGAGCTGTTAAATATCAAACTATGTGTTCCGCTGTCCCTTCCCAGATGTAGCTGTAAGAATGTTTCAGAAGTCTGATGACATGGTGACTGCAGCTACACATTCTCAAAAATATCTGTTAAAAACCAAACAAGCCCCAAACTTTACAGATTAATTTCCTTTCTATTATCAACAGTGTTGTGATGTAAGTAATATATTTTCAACAAATAGCTTTCCAGTTTGCTAAATACTGAGTCAAAATGGTGGTGGTGAATCAATCTGTTTCTATGTATAGATTACTCCCTTCTAACATCTACTGCTTGTGTATAGATCTATTCCCACTCTAGTTCCCCACAGCCTCAGTGGGCAGCTTCTTTAGACTTCCCACTCGCCCATCCTTTACCTAATAGCAAAAGAGATACTGTCTGGGAAACGGCTTGACCTGAAAAGCAGGCAGACCTTTGGGATGGCTTCAGCTGTGTGTTTAAAAAAAACGGAATTTCAGAGCTTGCAAGATACTCGCTTCAAAATATTTTCTTGCTGCTTCAAGAGATCTTACGTAGTCAGTTTTAAGTGTCATCTGCAAAATAGCTGGGGGTCCTAGTTTTGAAGGAAAAGTTGTAGTCTGTCACATTGGTTTTGAGTAAGATACCCCATGCAGCATTGATGGATAGTGAAAGTTTGTACAAGTAATTCATAGTTCAAACATTTCCCATATGATAGCATTTTTGTAGTACATATTTAATGTACAGAAAACTGCCAGGCAGACACAGGTTTAAAACAATTTTATGCTCTGATACCCATAAGGCAACAGCACAGAAGGGTGTTGTTCCCATTTTGTGGTCCAAGGCCAAAATGCAATTCTTTGACTATAATTGAATTCAGCTTCTACATTTATAAGCATTATAAATAGTTGAGGACATTTTATGTTAAGAAGCAGTGTGGTTGGTCTAATGAAACTGATAGGAAATTTGGGAGATGCTGCTTCTCTTCCTCACACAGCCAAGAATTTTCTAAGGAGTAGCAGGCATATCACTTCACCTCTTTTCCATCTTCCCTTTTGCCCTTTCTTGTTGATGTAGACTGCATCATCAGGCATGAAAAACACATTAAAAAGTAAGACTCTTGCCACCTCAGAGTGTGCTGTACTAATAATCTAAAGGTGATTCAGCTGAGGTCCTAAAATATGAACATATTCAATTCTCTCTCTCTCTCTGGAATCTTTTTCTCCACTCATGGTTATTCTGTAGAAAGGATTAAATTGATGCAAATGTGTGATAGACCTGGTTTCTAAAATGGTGGAGGTGGAATGAAAAATATATAACAGTTGTCCTGAGAAGGAGCTTCAGGTGTTGTACGGTATTGATGTGTACATTGGGAGGCATTAGCATGAGCTATTGGAGAGGAGAAGCAATGAGGCAGCACCTAATTTGTATTGTACAGTTCTATTTAAAATTGCTCCAGCAGACTAGCCTGATGGGGTTTTATATTGCCTATAGAAATAGGAGTGCATGTTCTTTTGTTGTCTTGCAGATGAGGTAATATGACGGCGTTGTAATGGTGAAATTGTCAAAAGTAGTAGTGACTCACTTTGTGGAGAAATGTCTGTTCTGGTATCTTGAGAACCCCAAGCATCCCCACTGAGAAGCAATCAATACAATGCTAATCACATGCTGTAATTTATGTGAAGCAATGAAAAGAGATCTGTCTCCATCACCTTGCCAGTCTGGACTTTCCTAACAACAGGATGGTATTTCAATCAGTAGTGTGAATTGCTGTCATTGTAGTTAACAGCCAGGTTCGTAACATTTCCCGGGCTCTTCATCTGGAGGCAAGTTTCCCCCTATAGTGCCATGAGATCACTTACAGAATTTCCTCTGTGTGTTTTTTCCTCCTGTGTTTAACGGTATCTCCTTTGCTTTCTTAGAACAATTAGTCATACCTCAAGGATACACATTTATCAAAGCAATCAGCACACCATTCCTCATCCCTGACATAAATCCCAGTCACACACACTATCCCATGCCAAATCCAACGGTGAGTGCACTAATCCCTTCACAAATGCAATGTTTGGATGCTTTATGTCCCGCTTTCCTGGCAGGCTGAGATCCATCAGCTTCTTTTCAGGAGCTCAGTCTCAGATCCTCTCTTGACTGTGAGGTGATTTTAGAGCTAAGGCAGAAGAATAAGCTTCAGCAGTTGCTTCATTGTCTCTCAAGTTCAGATTTCTGGCAATAGTTTGCTGCAGTACCACTGAAATTAATTGTTTCAGGACCTAAAGTGTCCTGGCACCAACACAGGAGGAATGCTGAAAAGGTACCACCAGTTGATCACCTGAGAACTGACTGTTCCTGCATCACTCAGCGTGGTTTTCAGGACAGGAAAGATTTACTGGTAAACACTGGTTTTACAGTTTATTTAGCTTTTCATTTTCTCTAAAAATAAATATGTGATTACTGCATTCCTGTTTTTTCTCTTTTGTGGCTCAAGCCCAGCTTCTCTGCCTCTAAGTGGGTTTCAGGCCAGTGTTTTGCAAATGATAGTATTTTACATGCCAGTCCCTTACTCAGCTGATTGTTTCTTTCCCCTTTCTCTCTCCTCAAAAATGTTTTATAGAGAAGCAATAATCTTTCAAAAAGAAGACATTTATCACATGCAGATTGGAAACACTGGGTGATAGGCGAGAAGCAGAATTTAGCAATGTGACAAAGCCTTTGTATGTAATCTTCCCGTTAGTGACTAGAATAAGTATCAATGATCCAACTTCCCCCTGTGAACAAGCTCACAGGAAAGGAGGTACTTGCTGATGTATGTTGATATGACTGTGCCACAGTCCTACTCTTTATTTAAATTTCTCCTATTTTATACTAGATTTGTGCAAAAACAATAGAGTTGCTTTAAGCAAAAAGTTGGAAAAGCGGGAGTGGTCAAGATCAGAGTAAGGCCACATGGGACCCTCTGCATATTGCACTCAAAGATCTACCCTAATCCTGCTGCCAAACCTATCCCCATTTCCAGCTCCGTCAAGTAATGGCATGCAACTGGTTTTACTCGTTGAGATGGAACCCTAGAAAGTTGAGTCTGGCACTCACTGTTTTTTGGAAATGCAGGTAGTGTGTCCACCCGTTGCAGAGCCCATGCCTTGGGAAATGTGTAACATCTTGACAAATGCTCTTTTTTTGACTCTACTTGCCATATATTTTGAAGTTTTTGTCTATAGTTATATATTTTGAAGTTTTTATCTGTAGTTGAGATGACTACAGGCTTGTGATTTTTCTATTATTTTCCTTCTGCATTCAGTGAATATTTGCATACAGTCATACAGTTTGCGTTGGTCATGGCCATCATGCTCTCTGCTTTGGTTGAACAAGAAATGGAGAGACCTGCATGTAGGAGAGAGCTCATGAACATGCCTTGTCAGTAATTTTCTCCCACCAACCCCTAGATTATCTCTGTGGTTCTCCTGCAGTGCCACCATAATAGAGATGGGATATGGGATAAATTAAAATTAGACCTGGAGACATAAGAAACTTAGGGCCTAAATATTTTATTTTGCATAGTTAAAGTTCTAATAACTATCAGTCATATTTGTAATTAGTATAATTTGAGGTTTTTTTAAAAAAAGTAAAATTCATAGGAAATAGGATAGGAAATGCAAGATGCTTTGAGGGAAAAAAAAAATAAAGCAGTTTTATTCTGAGAAAAACTGTGCAACATATTTGAATAATTTTGGTTTAGGGACAGATTTTTTTGTGAATTTGGTTCTTTCTAAAATCTTTCCTTTCCAAATCTGGAAAATGGATTTTTCAAGATCTGCTATGGATTTGCAAGGTATTCCCACTTTTTGTTCCCTTTTAATCATGTTATTAAAAAATAGCCCTTTGTCAATTCCTTTCTGAATAATGCAGGGCCTCATGTCTCAAATTCCCCCTGACACCAACAGCAGCAGACATGACCCATGACAAAGTTCAGCTGGATTCAGCCGAGCATAGGCAGGGAGAGGGCTGGCGTTCCCCTGGGGGGGACAACCTGTCTGGGGCTGGCTGAGGACACCCCGCAGCTCATCAACCTTAGGGGCACGCATTCACTCCTTCCAGTACAGTCTTTCTGAGATCTGACATCAGGGCACATAACATCTTTGCAGTCTGAGGGCTTTATTTTAAAAGAATAATTGTCCTACTTTAAATAGAGCAGCTTTGCTGTGGCCAATACTGATTTGTTTTCTCTTTGTGACATTCTTTTGGGTTTTCTGTTTTGTTTTTTAATCCAGAAGTTACTCTTTCTCTGGAGGAAAAATGCACGTATTGATAATCAAGATCTTGTTTTAAATTTAGATCCTAGTGTTTCCATTGGAGCATGACTTGCTATAAAGGAGAGTTAAACACTTGTTGGACACATATCTGCATGTTAAAAAGTGTGTGTCTACAAGTGTGGGGAAGTATGTGTGCACACATTTTTCTAGATATATTTTGCTCTCTCAGAAACATTAACTAGTAGTCAAGAGTAATAGCTGTATTAAACCTAGAATGATAAAGCTATTATTATTTGACACTGCGTAATAACTAAAAGAACAGTAAATAGTGTCTACTAGTGTAATGTGCAAAAAATGGGTTGGTTTTGTGATGACAGCCCATAACTGCCTGCTATTTGACTTAGATGTGCCACTTTTTAAAAGTTTGGTTATTAAACAAATTAATGAAGCAATTTATATTAGTTACTGGTTTCACTCAAGATTAGCAAGTGGATTGCATTTTCTAATTGGAATGTAAGGAAATTGATAATAAAGCTTTTCCCTAAAAATACGTATTGCCCATCTTCACACCTTTATTCCAAATTTTCTCATTTTTAACCTGCCAAAATGAAATAAGTGTCTGTTGGGGGTATGAAAAAAGTAATTACTTTCCTTCTCCTTTAACTTCCTCTTAATTAACTTTTAATGTATGCTGTTACTCAGGGAGCATCCCTTAATACTAAATGTGTCTAAAACAGAAAAGACAGAGATTTAAATGATTTAGATAAACATCTGCCTGACATAGAGGCATAAAATTACAGGTTCAGAAAAACAGTGGCTTACTGCCAGCATATGCAGACAAAAAAAGCCTCAAAAAATTGTTTTCCTTTTCTATAAATCTTCTTCCCTTGTGTATATGAGCTGGAGTAAATGATCAAGCCTTTAGGTGCAGGTAACATGGATTGCAAATGGTGTCCAACAATAGAAGCTTTCTGAATATCACCAAATTACTCTATAAGCATCACCAAATTACCAGAGATTTTGAAGGAGGACATATTCTTTCTGGTATAAAGTTCAATGTTTTGACTTGTTTTAGAGCAGCCCTCTTTTCCTTAATTTAAGACAAGAAATGGAAAAAGAGTTGCAGTTTCTATCCATAGTTTCTGCCTACTCTGACTATATAATGCTAATCCATACTAGTCTTAAATAATTTTGTTTAGATAAATTGGTTCTGTCTTTAGCAATTTAGAACAATCTTCTAAAGTAATGTGCACTAAGATTATATTGAAATAATTTCCCGCTATTTATTTTCAGCAATATTCAACTGTCAGAAATGGCATAATAAAAAGAAATACTTCGCCAAAATCTCAAGTTTTCCAATAGTCGAATCAATAGAGTAAACACAATTCTTGTTGTATATAGCTTTCCAAATTATTATGGAGGTTCAGGATGTGTTACAAACCTAAACACAAAATCTCTCTTACCATTGTTTGAAAATTACCTGATAAAAGAGAATTTCATCATAAAATGCTGACTGAACCAAATATTGTTGTGGAAACATATTTATTTTCCAAATTTCTCTTACATGCTAGGCAGCATTCCAGTGAAAATCTTCATCACCGGGGGCGGGGGGGAGAAGGGGGATTTCAATGCCAGCCACCCCACAAGGGCTTCTGAGGTGGGGTAAGCAACAGACCTTGGCATCCACAGTTGCCTGGCATGGGCTGTGCAGAAGAGCTGCTCTGCTGCTGAGGACCTGGGGAGCCCAAGCATGCCTGACCAGAACTAATACTGTCAAAAAGTTTATCATAAATAGAAATTTGGGTCTTCATATCTTGTAAAATGGGTCATGCAGGCTTTTTTTTTTTTGTTTTGGCTTTTTTTTCCCTTTTCACTTCTTGATTTCAGCAGAATACTGTGCAACTGGAGATATACCAAAATGGAACAAACTTAAGTAAAAACCACATCCTCCAGCATCTCACTGTGTTTTTCAAGAGTCTGAATGAGGTTTGAAGGGACACAATGTTGATTTCTTTAGCAAGACACATCAAATCTCAGCTTCACTCTTTGCTGTATAAGCCATGGTGTTTTCACAGCACAGTCATACCCCGCTGCAAAGTGTTTCCTCTGCAGTCTTCAGCCCACTGTTTTGTGCTCTTATGCTATTATGAAAGTGCTACTCTCTGGCTGTAGTTATTCCTCTGATAGTAGAACATGACTGACTTGAACTGCATCATGTAGTCTACCTTACAGTATTGGTGTCATAACTTGGAAGTGTCGCTTGCAACAGCTGGTGTACTTGGAAATTCATAGTGGATGTTTCATGCAGGGAAAATGCTCGTTCTGAGAGAGGTGTATCCATATTTTCTACCCTAATTCTGGATCTCTGAACAAGAAAGTGACATCCTTCCTGGGAGGAAGTTTTATTTTAATAATCAAATGCATTTCTGAGATTTTGAAATAAAGCTTCCTGCTTGGATTAGAATGAAAAATCAATAGTTTGAAAACTTTCTGTGTATCAATACATTAATAAAATCTCTTTTCTGCAAAACCAAACTGTGGTGTCTTGAGAATTTTGAATAGTCTCTTTCGACAATTTTGATCTATTTTTCAGTTTATAAAAAAATAGTTAAATCTAAACTTGTTAATATTTTAGAACAGAAAGTTGTTTTGATTCAGTAAGCCAAAACTTTTAAAAGCTGATTTTCAACTGCTGATATTTATTTTTCCAAATGCATGTCAGTTGATTTATTTAAATTGACCTGTTTCTTGATCAGGTTTATTGTTAAAAAAAAAAAATCTATTTCTCCCCAGTGAACACATTGTCAATACCTACCTCACTTGTTCTAGTTGACAACACTTTTATAAATAAAAGGACATGAATTAAAACATGGAAGAAATCATAAAGGTGAGCAAAATCAGACCTGTGTGCTGGGTGTTCAGGACTGTTCTCACATGAAAGCCCTGCAATAGCAGTATATTCTGATTTCTTCTGGCTGGCTAGAACTGCACCCATGATCTCCAATATAAAATTAAGTTATTGTTCAGAAGTGTCACACATGTGAGAAGTGTCACGTTCAGTGCCCAGCAGTGTGTGTGTACCCTGACATATGGGAGCTTTATCTGGATGTTCTATATTGCAGTTGGGGGGCTACAGTCATCTTTTGCCAGACCCTCTGTTACCTTCTCTCCTTACTGTGGGGATCCTATCATACTAAACCCAACATACTGCTATGAGCAAAAGCAGTTGGAACGATATATGCGATGGCTTCAAGACAATAAAAGTGAGGTAGACCCTGCTTCATTCTCTGTCAGTGCTACTGTGGCTTTTTTTGAGAGGAGGGACCTGGGTGTGAAAGAAAGGGAAGAGGACAGTGTAGAGTAGAAAGATCATGTTTTACTTCCATATTGGGTAACTATGAATGGTGTAGGTTAGCAGTGAGAAAGAGGATAGAAAGATAAAATCAAGTATAAATGAGAAATACGTTGTAAGAAAGATGGAAGAAAAAGCAGCGAAAGAAGAGAAAGCAGTGGTGTCAGGAGGAAAAGAGGACATAAAAGAGCTAAAGGAAAGGAAAGAACAAACAAAAAATCAGGATGTATTATATATTTTTGGTATCTGTTTTCTGCTCGGAAGCTTCTACCAAATAAAAGGCTCTATAATAGTGATTGATTTGTAATCTCTAGTGTCATTGCCCTCACTTCCCCCCAAAGCCATCTGGAGGCTGTCTGTAGACAGCCCATTGAAAAGTATGAATTGCAGCAAAGAAATTCTGCCTGGCAGAAAGAGGGATTGGTAATCAATTCCCTTCCTGCCAGGCAAGGCTGCCTTGCTCCCTTTGCATTTGCTGTCTGGTATCCTGTCTGCAAAAAGCCGTCAGAGATGGTACCCAGGGAGGAGCACAATGATACCAGGGATTACAAATCAATCATTCCTATTGTTGCTGGAGCCTGCCGTTGAATGCTGAAGACAGACAACACGTCTTTCGTTCGATAATTTAGTTGTTTTTAAGGATGAACTAAGAATTGGGTGGCTTTTCAAGATTCACTGCTCGCTCTGGGCCAGTGGTGCCCAGGGGGAACGATGTCTAGCTGAAGAAAGAGTTCATTGGCAGCAGTAGTGCAGCCTGCCTGCCCAGGACGTGTGCTTGGGGGGAGCGGTGGGATGGGCATGCTCCTGTGCAAATGCCAAACTGATTCTTTTCAAAGCTGATGTCTTCCTGTATTTTCTCACCTTCTTGTGTGTCCAAGGATCTGGGCAAACGGCGTTTTGAGAAGAATGTCCTGTCTGCTCAGAAGTATGAACAGAAAAATCGGGGACCTGTAATGAGGAAGGGCAGTACTGGAGGACGTTTTGCAGCAGTATGCTCAGAAAACACAGCAAGGTTGTGAGAGGAGGAGAAAACAGCCCCAAACTGAAAACCCCAAGGAGAACAGCTTTGGGGCAAAGCGCCAGAGCACTCACAGCAAAGAGGCAGCATGTTCCCACATGTGAACTCTTCCTTCTTCTTTTAGCCCAAGGTGCCAGGCAAGGGACTTCAGCAGCAGCCGAGCAGGAGAAGGTTAAGGTATCGGGTAGGAGCACTGTCTTTGCACCCTGCTATGATGCTCTGAGGTGGGATATGGGCATTTAGCATGTGCCATGTAGCTGCACCATATATGTTGCCCTGGCCCATGCAGAAAGGGTGAGGGCGACAGGCTGCAGCTGCCAGGGTGGGCATGCCCCACTGCCCCACAACTTGGGCAAGGCCCTCTCAGCGCTCCTGTTAGCGATACAAAAAGAATAAATAAAAATCTAAAAGAGGAATTACTAAAACTGTCCCTTGATAACTAAATGGTTGATCATAAATTGGAGTGTCTATGCAAATGAAGTAAATAATTAAAAACTCCAAGAACAGCACTGACTAGGTGGTTGATGGCTGGCAATTATAAAAGCTGAATTTTTAATATGCATACATCTAAGGAGCCAGTAAAAATTAGCTCCTAGACTAATGGACTTGCCTTTCTTCCAAGGCAGAATTTTAATGAGAGCATTATTTATAGCAGAGCCCAAGAACAAGCATTTTCTTGCTTAGTCTCGTTTCTTCTTTGCTGACACTTTATTCATTAACCTCTGAACTTCTTTAGAGAAGAATAATACTCTACACAGTGGAGGGCAAAGATCACCCTGGCCCCCTGAAATTAGTCATGGGTCATATATTGTTAAGAGAGTTACTTCTTCTAACAAATAATGTTTATAAAACCCCGTTGGTGATATGTCCTCATTTCATGCTGGTTTCTGAGTCATTTATTTGCAGTTCAGTTCACTGAAGAGAAAATGAACATAACGTGATATCTCATAGTGCAATGCTTCTTGCGCCACCTTGTCTTGTACGGTGGGTAGATATACATCCCGATGAGACCTGGGAGGCTATTCTGGTCATATATTCTTACCATGGATAAGAGGTGCTCCGTGTGTGGCTTGAAGACATGCAAGGGCATGAATTTATTTTTGAGCTCAGACACTAGCTCTGCCATGTCATTGCAGTGACCCTGCTGTACAGCAGCATGGCTCGCACAAAGGGCAGAGCCCTGCTACAGCAGGGATTGCAAACCCGGGTCAGCCTGTGCTGCTGTGAAGCGTCTGCTGGCTGGAACAGGGAGCCCAGGGCATCCTGCTTCCTGCTAATTCCCTGCAGAGAATCAGGGTAAGAAGGGCACAAACCCAGCAGAGCTAGCTGCAAGCAAAACCAAAATGCTTTGGTTGAGATTTTTAAATTTCATTTGAAAATTTGCAGATATAGAATGCAAGTTATAGGTCGTTTGCATTTAAAGTTCTTTATGTGTTTTCCTTTAGAGCTTCTTTTTTGTTAAATGCATATTTTTTCTAATTTAAAAAAAAAAAATCCCTCCTTGTCTTTCTTTCAATAATCAGGAAAGATCTGGCTTAAATTAAAAAATTACAAAACCAGTAAAATTAATGAAAGAGCTCTGTCTCTCAGATCTAGAAATAATTATGTATACTGTCCCTAGTGGTGAGGGAGACAAGAAAGGAGAATGACAAAAAATAAAAAAGTGTTTTCTATTTGTTGGGGCTTTATAATCAAATCACACTGAAAGTATATTTTAAAAATAAAAATTAAAATGAAATTTCTCATTTAAAAAAATATACAACGGTGTCTTCTGAAAAGACAAACTTTTAGTTGTATTTCATTCTTTACTAATCGAAATCATGTGGTTGAAAATTTTGACCTGCAAAACATGTATAATAAGCCAAGAGTCATACTGAGTGTTTGCTGCATCTGAGAAACTGAAAGAAATTTTGTTTTACCCTGCTCTGCTTAAATGTAGTGCCAGGATTCCTCCCCCAGCTTTCAGCCATGTACACCAACATACTTCCTTTTCTCCACATTGTAAAAGGGGCACTAATTCCCTTCTCATTGGAGAGTAAGACCTGAACAGAGGCTCAATCTGTACCAGGGTGTAAAATGCTGTGTAAGCAGTACTTTTTATTTATAACAGTTCTTACTCTTGAAGTTTGGATGTTCAAATGATTGAACACTGAGAAGATCACTACATAAGAAGTAGCATTTAATTTGGTAGATGCCTGAATATTGTTATGGAGCAGGATTGTTGATGTGCATGTCTAATGCAGATAATTTTTTTTTAATTAATTTTTAAACTCTTTGGGTTTTGACAGTAATATCTGCTTTCTGAGATATGCTATATATCTTAGGAAGTTATCAGATCTGTGTCTGACTCAGGTACTCTTTCATCTTATTGAGTGCACATGACAACACTCAGACAGATAGAAGGGAGTTTGGCAGTGTTTTTAACTTTCCATCACTGGAGCTGCAGGCAGGGTTGAGACACCAAGGCCAAGACTTTAGCAGGATACTAAAGTGAATGGACATTTTTAAGCATAATGAGACAATACGATGTGTTGAACATAAAATGTATTTCATATATTTCTAATATGAATAACAAGTTTAGACTTGAGAACATGAATTAATATTTATAGACAGCATAACTACATGTTCCATAAGTAGAATCTTCCTCAGAATTAGCTGGATTTGTGTGCAACTGGATTGGAAAACTGGACCAGGCATACCAGGGCACAGCAGCTCCCATGGTCTGGGAAGTTTCAGCTGGTGTAGAAAGCACTGTCTCTCATCCAGTGTTAGTAAGTAGCATGGAGGTGTCCTGGAAAATGACTGTGAACCCTCAGCTGCAAATTAGCTGCTCAGGTATTGTCGTGGTCATTTCACTTTCCTTTGCTGTCAGTTTACTGTCTGTATGAAGTGTATCAGCCCTGTTGACTTCCCCTTTTAGGAAAACATCCGCTGGGCAAAACCAGCCAATACAGCATTGCAGCACTGTAGTAAACAACTGAATGAGCTGAACTTCTGAAGTATTCCTCTGTTCCTTCCTTCCTTGTCCTGGTCATGGTGGTGTAGCTCAGAGGTCAGTGCTGTAACTGTGTGTATACTGTGTCTGAACGTAAAACTTCACCAGTAAACCTTCTAGATGTGCCATAAATTGCATTTCTTGTCCATTCTTTCTTCCCAGCTCTTGCGTTTGCAAGTATTTCCTGAAAAATGTACTTGTTGCATTCATTATATAAAGTTTCACTGAAATTCAAGCTTTAATAGGCTCTGTGAAAATCCCAGCCATTTTAACTAATGAAGGATAAGAAAGTGTCAACACTTTCCATTACAGTTAATAGAGAACTTTAGAAAACTAAACTTTGTAAGTGCTCCCTTCCATGTACAGTTAGTTCAAATTCCTGTGGTTTTCTCAGGTTCAGACATTCACCCAGAAATTATAGTGGCTCCCACAGTAATTATTAGTCTGCAAAAGCCCCATGCCTTCGCACGCAGCTCTCGGTGGGAACACGCTATAAATCCACCTTCAGCGCTTTGCCAGCTGTTTCGGCAGCCCCTTCAACACCTTTGTATTCCGTGGCTCGATTCTTCATTGCCTGTGGGTTCACAAGGGTTAGGGGTTCCTGCTATATAAGAGATTGTCCCCTAGCCCAAATTTGTCCCCTAGCCTATCTCACCTTCTGTGTGGACTTGCTGTGTTGGCAATAGCATGCACAGGTTCTATTGAACATGGCCCGTTCTCCAAGAGCCTCTCCAGGCAGGACCTTTCTAAAAGGAGCTGGGAAGTGATCGTCTGACAGATCTCAACCCAACCATGGCTCTGCACTGTACCCAGATGCAGTTTCTCTCTGAAGTCCTTTCATCCTCTAGGCAGTCAAGACGCTGGGTGAAAGCTGCTCTGCTCCATTTGAATTGAGGGCTTTTCAAGTTGTCTCTTGTATTTTATTTCTACTCTGATTATTACATTTTATTCATTCTGCCTTGAAAGACTCATTGCCTATTGTAACTGCATGTCCTTCTCTTTTTTTTTTTTTTTTAATGAGGTCTTCAATTACTTAGAAATACAGAATATATTACAGAATAAGTAAAACTAGAAAGCTTTCCTTTTACCCTCAACCAGCTGAGGGCTTGACAGCTACAGGGTCCAAAGCATCAGGAATATGAGGAAAGAAAACATAATAGCAACGAAAAATAAAGTGACTTTCTATATTGTAAAATGTTGCAAACAGAAACATTTCATATTTCCCCCACTGTCAATGTGTAAGCATTCAACAACAAATCAATACCACCCGATGGTGAGTGGTTCTCTTTCTTCATTTTAATTTGTGCAGCTCATCGTGGCGGCAGGAGAGCTGCAGTGTTGGGAAGAGGGAATTATTTTTATCAGGATTTTGTTGCAGCTTCCCCACCCTCTTTCCCAAAACAAATTCACAGAGGCTTCAAGGCTTTAATTTTCCTTCTTCAAGAATCAGAACACAGACATTTGTTTTCTCCCTTGCTGCTTTGTATTCCTCCCCAGCTGCTCCTCTCATCATGTTGCTGAAAGCTCTGTTGTTCTCTTGTTTGCTTCACACTTTAATTTCCAGGGGCTTTGCCATAATGCTGTGGCTTCTCAGCATAGGAGGGTTACCGTTCCTAGGGCAGAGGTGGTAGGAAGAAAAAAAGTCCCAATATCAGCTTCTGAGTGACAATGGTCTGTGTTAGAAACCCGTCTATTCAATCACTGCATTAAACAAGGGCAGCTTTTCATCAAAAGAAGCTCCCAGAGGGGTTACTTACTTTGAAGGAAATACATTAATTAAAGCACTCTAAAAAATAGTGGGTGAAGAAATGCATAACATGTCGGCTAGCTTTTATGCTACGCTGAGCACTTTTTTGACCTTCATCTCCAAATGGTAAATGGAAATGCGGTTTTGAAAGCTTTCGTACGTACTGGTAGCACAATTTTATTGTTTCCTCTGCAATTCTTCCTAGGAAAAAAAAAAAACCAGCAAAAATATGATACTGTTACCATATTTGCAGCTGAAGCTGTTCAGAGCCCAGGCAGACTAACATTAACAAATGATGATAATTAGGCTTGATTTGCATATTAAAATTGTCTTAATTAAATACTGATTCTGTAAACGTTTAAAGGCTGTAATCGATCTTTTGCAGGCTCTCTCGGTTATTTATATGATCTAATAAAGGCTAGAGGCTTTGTTAATGAGACCTCTATTTCCTAACTTGTATGTGTCAATGAGATTATTTCTCCGACAATTACAGAGCAGACTGCCATTAATAACTCACCAAACCCGAACGCTGGAATTCTGTTGTCTGAGGCTACATACATGATATAACTCCTTTAATGGGAACCTGATGCTTACATTTTCTTTCTGCTCAGACAGGGGCCCATGCCACAAACCTTGCTAGGGAAAAATTCCAGGAAAGATATTTCATGGGGAGTTTTTGTCAATGTAAAATCAAGCTCATGGTATCCTGTGAGATGTTTGAATAATGGCTCTAATATTTATACAGCATTGAGCTTAGTCATAATACATTTGGTCCCAGATCTAATCCTGGCAACTCTGACAGTTAAGATGAACTTTTGTAAGAAACTTTTTTTAATTTAAGAGGTAATGTAATCATGCTGTAATTTTACAAGAGGTCTCTGAAAAGGCTTCCAGGAGTTTTACTTCTCTTCAGTATCTCTATGATCTTACACCATGATGTGAGCATCTTAGGAAAACAGTTCTGAAACATATGAAGAGCTCTTGCTTCTCAAAGGCTAAATAGTTTTATTCCCTCTGCTCCCAATAATCTGACAAAAACATTTTGAGGAGAATGTTCATATTGCTTTGGAATAATTTTTTTCAATATTTTTATTATTTGACACGAAGGACTATGTATTTATGCATGTATGCATTTATAACTTCTGATGTCATTTGCTTTGTTGTGGGATATTCCCAGTAAGGATTTTCTGATTTCAGCCCTCCTACATGTGCTTCTTTGAAGGTGACATAAATAGATGCATACTCTGTGGTCCTAGAAGTCCAGTCATCATATACAGTGCCAGTACTGATGGATATATTTATTCTTATTTCATTTAAGTCATTAAGTTTATTGGGAAACATTAATAAGCTTAACAAAGCTAAACCATGAGAGTGTATTTTTAATGATTAAAATAATCTTTCTGTGAAATGATCGATAAACTCTATAAAGCATGCGGTATTTTTAAATTTTGTGTCTTGCCTAATTCCTTTCCTATCGAGACCAAGTGCAGGTTTCTGCTGGGAGCAGTGCTATGGAGAAAGAGTAATATTGGTAATCCTTAGCCTGAGATTCAGTAAAGTACCTCCAATGGGGATGCTTTGTATGATGAAAGTCAAAAGGATGTATTTACACATCTTTTGGTCTGAGCATAAGCATATTTACTGCCATAGGTATTTTCATATGCAGTGAAACTTGACATCAGGTGGAAGTTTTTTTCTAGCAAAGACGTCACCATGTATCCTCATTCTGTGAGTGAAGCTGGAAATAATTTTGTTGTTAGCTTCAGCAGACCCCAGATCTGTTTCACCTTGTGATACATCCTTGTGGTAATGAAAGGCGACGACAAAAATCATTATGCCTTTTCACACAATATCTGTATTTCAGCTAAACAAGAGGCCAAAAATATCTAAGGCCCATAACATATAAAGCATGCAAGTTTATGAGACAAAGTTTGCCTGTCACTAAATGTAACGGAAGTTAACCATCATATTATTGGGATACTGAGATAGTAATTAAGTATTTGTGCTTTGAATGCTAAATAAAACTTAGATGTACAGCAGACTTACTGAGAAATATTATTTCCATAACTATTCAGGCCCTCCTGCTTTACTTTCTCCTTTCTCTAGAAGATCTCACTTTTGAAAATATTGATGTGAATTTGATTTTGAATACTTACAAATTTCCGAATTTGAAATTGCAGGCAATTAAGAATATTTTTGGTAGGCATTTGAAATCCTTTTTTCCCCTTTCACTTAGCAGATGTAGACAGTGTATGCAGGATCTGCTGTATAGAATCTATGGACAGTGTGTTTGTAAGAGCTGATTTCAGTGTTTTCTCCTCTTCCACTGGTGTGGGTTTCTTTTTTTTTTAATTTTAAAATCTCAAGACTTTTTAAAAGTAAACGGCTCTTTTTTTTTCTTTTTCTTTTTTTTTTTTTTTTTTTAATTTCAGTGACTTCTTTTCCTAGTGAATAATTTCTTTAATGTTTCTAGCCAAATAGTCTAGATTCTCTTCTCTGATCTCGGTCTCTCAGGTCAGCAATGCTCTTAGTCCCAAAGTGGCAGTAGTTGGGAAAACTGGATCATGATGAGCAAGTGATGTGCTTTCCATTTCCATTCAGACCCTGATTTCTTTGCCAAGACCCCTACTTTGGGAACTAGGCAATCCCTTCCTGTTGGTTAATGGGGAAAATCGAGGTTGGCTTCATGAGTGCTATTCAGCCGCTGCGGGTTATCGAAAGAGAAATGCAGACATGTTTTGTTAAGTTTGCCCTTTTTTGTTTTTCTCATTTTGGTATTTTTCTCTGTGCATCTGCCATTTTAATTTTGGATGAGATAAATTTGATGCATAATGACTGCCAGAACAAAATTCACAGTGTGAATGCAGGAGGCTTACAAATTCATTTATACCAATAGAAGTAAACACTCTCCAAATGGCTGTCAGACAAGTAAAACTTTGATCTTACTGGCTTACTCTTGATTTATACTGACTCTTTGAAGGGAAGAAATCTTCAGCTTTTTCTTTTCTTTTTAAACTTTCAAGGCCACTTCATTTTTCTTATTTAATAATCACAGTTGTGCATATACCTGCTATTGCCTCTATACTGTCTTCTTCAGTTAAAACCACTTAGTGTTACCTTTCTCTTGCTAGGGAAGATAACCATTGTTCTGGTATGAATTCACATAAGGCAACAGTTTAGCATTTGGGCCAAAACTGGTCTTCTAGTTTTAAGACCACTAAATCCTGCAGAATGATAATCAACTTCTCATCTTCAGATAAGATCAGAAGGTAGTAGTACATCATGTTGCTTTGCTCAGTTGCTGATTGCTTCAGACTTTTGTTACAGGAGCAGAATCGGATTAGCAGGTGAAGAAATATGATTCTTCAGTGCAAACACTAAAGACACAGCACAGGAGTGATAGAAGTCATACGTGTATAGAAGCTGAACTATAGCTTCTATATACACCAGCTGAACAGCTTCTCATGCCTTTTGTAGTTTTCTTGCAGGCCAGTTACTGTTCACTTCTGAACAGAGGAAAAGTAAAAACTTCCTGAGCATGAAATTTAAATTTCAAATGCTCTACCTTTAAAAGTGGCAAAGAAGAAATTGTTTCCCGTGTAGCCCTCTCACTTTTTCTCATATATAATTAAATTTATGTATTAATTGTTTTATTCTGCTTTCATGTGATTTCATTTTCAAAGCCAACAGAAACTCTTTCGTATATCTTTTCTGTGTTTCCACTACACTCAAAATTTTTCCCATCATATTCCACCAACAATTTCTACTCATTTATAATTCATCTTTTTGATCTTTTTTACATTAAAGCAATAGAGTTCATAATGTTTAATGTTAGACAGTCCTACTAGGTTTCTGTCATTCAAATATTACTCTCCTGAAAATGGTTCATATGTTTTGCAAAGTATTGGAATACCAAGTTAATGCAAACTCTAGTCATGGTAAAAATGGGCTGCCTAATTCTGTGGGGGAAAAAGCCATATCCCATGCTGATAAGTCTGCAGTTAATGGACTTCAGCATACGGTATTTCCCCGGCCATCCCTGCTCTTGCACCACTGATCCTTCCCTCACTGGAACATTTAAACTCCAGGAGTTACTTTGGATAGGAGGAATGCAGTCTCTGAATTTGGCCCTTTTGGTGCTGACAGTGTGTGATGTATGTTCACCTGCCTTACGAATCCTTATTAAGATGCATTAGCTTCTGTTATTGAAGCCATCTGCCAGTATCAGCCAGGGGAACAATATACAGGTCTGCTTTTAGTGGAAAAATTTCAGTATCTCTGTGGGATTTTTTTTCTATTTATTTTCTTTTAAAGGAATGATGTGTCCAGCAAAGAAACTTCTTTCCCCCACTGCCCCTGGATGGTCTGTCATGACTGTGCAGGTGGAACTGTGCTTGTGTGTGATCTTTTCAAGTAAGATGTTTTTTCTCTCTCTTCACAGGAGCAGGTACAGGAAGGTATCTGCTTGCTATAAAACAGTTTTTCCTCCTTATATAGTTAGAAGTTTGATGTCTCTTACAGGAATTTAGTGAGGAGAGAATCCCACACGGTCACATCTGTTTAAAAACTGCCTGTGGTTACAGGTTTCCACAGACTGCAGTACAAAAATCCAAGTGTCAGTGGAAGACAAAAAGATAATTCACTTTCATCTCAAGAACAAAGCTGAACAGAGGAGCTTTTTTCAAATTTTTAATTCATGAAACATTTATCTTAGAGTCAGGTTATATTATGGTAGCAAGAATATAATCTGTCAGCATTTCTACTATAAACTCCTGGTTTTAGTGTTTTTTAGGAGAGCCTTAGAGGTTCACTTTGAACAGATTTAGCACACAAGGTCTTGGCCTAGAAACATACTTTTTCTCCCAATTAAGAAAAATGAATATGACTGCATGTTCACTGCAAGAGACATATTAATGCTACATTCAGGTGAAAGTTCAGATGCAGAAAAATGAAATAATTCGGGAGTGTCCCAGAGCAAGGTTACTTCAGGTTTTTTTTCATATTTTTAATTGCAGGTGTTACTAACTGTAGCAAAAGGAAAGCTAGTCTGCGATGAAAAGCATAGCATTAGGCTTAGCTGGCAGGCAGAGCTCTATTTCTAGCTTCTATTACCTACCAGCTTTAAAAAAAACACTGTTTCTCAAGTTTTTAATGTTTCACAGTATGAAAGTTGTTATATAAGTTCATGCATTTTAAAGAGATTCAAAATTCTCTTTCATTTCTTTAGGAAGAAGTAGTGAATAAAGTTTTTTTTTTTTTAAAAAAAAAGAAAAAAAGCTGTCTGTGAGAAAAGGAGATCACCATAATAGCAAAGAGCCCAACAGCTGATGTACTTCAGCTTTGGTGTACATCTCTGCCTTTGTGAATCCTTGTGTAAGAAGGCACACAAATGAGCGTTGAAAGTTAATTTTATTCCCCAAATACCGGATTACAAAACATCTGAGTAATGACCTGGCCTTATCCTTAGTCTAACATGAAGAAACAATCTTTTCCACATGATTTCTTTCCCCCAGGGTCAATTCAAAGCCAGGAGAACAGAAGCAAAGTCCATGCTAAAGGTTCTCTGTGCTTGAGTTTATCGAGTAAAACCTGTGGTGACAGATGGTAAAATAGTTTTTCAAATTTGTTCACTGCTTACCGTACAGATACTGTATGTCATGTGCTCGTAAACGCCTCAGACAGTACCTGGGAGATGGATGCGTCTGCATTGCTTTGAGTGGTGCCCTCTGGATGAGACAGGACGGGGCAGATGGAGAAGAGAGCGGTTCTTGCTGCGAGCAGCTGGGCTGGCCTTGCGGGGGATGCACAGAGACTCTGGGAGTTGCAGGGTGTTGTTGAAGTGAGTTATTACCGGCTGGGCCGAAAGGAGAGACTAAAAGAAAGAGCCATCTTGCCAAGGTAGAGGGGGGCAGGTTTTTTTAGACTTTTTTCTCCAGTTTTTGTGTTTACCTGTCATATCCCATGAAATAAGTTTTCTCTCTTTTAAAAATTACCTTGTTATAGCTTGTGCTCTAATAGAGAGATCCAAATACCTTTTGATGTTTCCAGTGCACCTACTTCAAGGCAACAACACAGGCAATTCCCCTGCAGCATGGAGTGACTTCAGAGCCCACAGTTCTGCTGGATATGTGACACATTTTCTTCAGAGCCTGCTAGTGCCTTGCTGATGCAAAGCACGGGTAGACCAAGCAGACAGACCACATCATGAATAAGGCAAGGGTTTGAGTAGGAGTTGTGCTTTTAATTTTGTACTTTGTTGTAAAAAGGGAAGCCCTTGGCCGTACTCACCAAGGGGAATTGAGAGAAAGGTTAGACCTTCTCCAGTGAGTCGATAGCCAGTAATCGCGGTACACTTAACATTATGCTTGTTTAGGAAAAGTTCAAGTATAGTGAAAGGAGTTTCCTAAGCATTAGATTATTTCACTTTCTGAAAAGTTACCTATGTAAGGTCAGAAGTTTCATTCAAGATACTATTTTTTCCCCTAAAATAAAATTAAGCCGTTCATGAAAAACTGTTGGGAGGTTTTGTTCATTTTTAATAAAGAGAATGAGGTGAACAGTTAAGTGCTTCATGGTTTAAACACTTTTCTTAGTTCAGTCCTTCTGAATGAACATACTTCTTTGAGTTAATTTCTAAATGAACCAAGAAATTATAAATATATCTCTTCTCTGAACATTGTTTATGTAAATCTCATACTCAGATGTTATTATCTAAAAGCCTATATCTTATCAATCTAATAAAGCTAATTATGTATTGCACCTAGTAGATATATTACACTTAGCTTGATCTAATGGATTTGTTATCTTGATTTTGAACATGATGAAGTAAGTTTATTCATGTCAGACTTTCATGTATAGCAGGGCATTCAAAATGGAGAAAAATAATCAAACCAGCAGAGTTTAAAAGACATGAGTAATTTTTAAATGATGCTCAATGTTTTTTGGCTGTGTGTTTTTTCCAGAAATGCTAGAATTATGGCTTGTTAGGCTTGGGAGTTTCTTGTAGTTGCTGCTAAGCTGCTAATTTAAATAAGTATAGGATGATTCAACTGCTGTGTTACTCATTGAATTTAATTCTACTGATGCAAAAAAGCTGTAGTATATTAATTATTATTGTCTTCAGCCTGTCTTGTCTTGCTCTGGTATTTGTATATTTCTATGGACACATTAAGGAGGATTTACAGCAGAATTTCGCTATTGATTCTGAAATCTTGGGCTTTTATCCTGTGAAAGTAAGAACAAAAAATCATTCAAATTTAGGTTCCTTGTTTAACTACTTTTGCAGCAGGGTAAGTGTTCATGCATGCATTATTCCATAGGTCAGGCTGCTTTTCTATAATCCCAGATTTCATTTTTAAAAAGTAATTGTTTTCTCTATTTGAAGTTTTTTAGATAGCTCCAGTCCAAGGCAGGCAATTAATGTCTGTGTTCAGTGGAAGCTGAGAGGTTGATAGGCTCTATAACATAGTGCCATGGTATTTCTGATGTTAATTTCTGTTAATAAGCCGCTGATTCTGATGTTAATTTCTGCATTTCAAACTGGAAAATTATGTGTGTGCATGTGTGAATAATAATTTTTTTTAAAAAAAACAACAATGCAGAACACTTCATATTTTGTTTCTTTGAATGTTTTGTGTATTTTCTGGAGAGGAAGAATGTATCTTTATTAATGTAATTGGGCAGCAGCTCAAGGAGGTAATAGAACTGAGATTTCCCCCATTAATATTTCAGTCAAGACCTGATGACTCAGTTAACAATAATAATGTATTCTTCATAATTTACTGCCCTTTAGACTGCTAGAGTGTCATATGCAAGGAGACTGGATAGACCTCATGGGTTAGATGTGGAAAAAATAGCCCTTTTTACAGCTGCAGAGTGCTGCTCTGATGTGGTGGTGTTTCTCCCACTCTCGATTTCTGATGATGTTGCTTCTGTCAGTGGGGTAATGGTCACTGAGACCTTGAAGGTAGCAGTAAAGTGTAATTCTCCCTAACTAACAACTCCCCTAACATGAAGACAAGGTCCTCCTCTTTCCTCTGCTCTTTTCCTTGTGATACAAGACCTAGATGTTTGCCCTACTTGTCTTGAACCTTAAAGAAATTTAGTTAAACGGTAGAACATACAGCTGGTTCCTGGATGACAGAAGCTGTTAGTAAGCCAAGGACCAATTCACAAGGCACTCCAGTGAAATTCCCCTGAAGAAGAGATGCTCCGGACTTCACTCCAAGTGAGATTAAGCCTGGAATGCAGAAACCCTGTTCAGCTCCACATCAAATGGTGCAGGGGTCCTGGGAGTGTTCTGGTAGATTATTTTTATTAATTAATTATAATTAAAGACTGAAGAGCAAAATGCATGTACAAAAGAGGTATTGTTAACATACTGCTGAGCTCTGGATGCTGAAAGCTCAGTGCTACCTTAACATGCGCTCTGATCTAGAGAATATTTATTACTGTTTGATTTTGCTGGGATATTACAGCTAAATAGTAAGCTTTCCAGTTTTATTTTTCTGGCATCTGTGTCTGCAAAACTCAGATTTCCTGGTGTTGGTGAAGGACACACTAGCTGTTCATTGAACAAAACTAAAGTGGCACTTTGGAAATTAATTTTCAACAATAGTATTGAGAAACACATTACAGAACCATTGCATTTGTCTAGTTTTTGTTATTATTACTATTATTAAAATCCTCTTCAGGTGGCTTATACTGGATTGAATTATTGGAAGGGAAATCAGAAGGTTCACATGCATTTTGTGGCACAACATCCATGTGGTTTTCTCTTTTTTTTTTTTTTTTTTTTTTGTGCATTTGTGAAAGATTACTGTCTATATATTGATATTTGAAAGTGTCTGAGAGTAAATAACTATGCCCTGCTGAGAAACAGCAGTTATTTTACAAGGGCTATTCTTTACACGCAAAACATGCACCAACATTTGGTTTGTTACCATGGTCTAGGTACAACTGATACTGCTGCTAGACCACAAGCTAAATTTTAACGTCCTTGAAATTTTTTCTTGCTAGACTTGCATATATGTGTTTAGTTATCTTTGTCCTATTATGGATCTTTATCAAATTTAATTTGTCTGTCAGTATCTTGGGAATTTTGTGTAATTGCATTTCTATTTCAACAGTGAATTTATAATTGGATAATTATTTAAATTTTCTTTTTATCATGATTTATTGGTTCATATTTTAATATTTAGAAATAATGTAAATATACAGGGTTTGGGGTGAGGTTTTTTAGCACTTTTTCACCCTGTAAATCTGTTGAAAACTGTGGAGGACTCAAGAACTGTGCTCTGACAACATTTTTATGCTTAAAGTGGATGGTGTGGTTGCTCCTTAAAGACAGTGGCTTGCTTTTAATAGTCCAGAGCCCTTTTTTTTTGTTATGTTTGTCTTACAATCCTTCCATGGGAATAATACTAATTTCCTAGTTTGATCTCAATAGTGTATGCAGCCTTGAAGCAGAGACTACTTCAAGACAAAAAGGTAAATGAAATATATAACAAGATAAAAAATGGCACTTGCCAAAGTAACCTGCTGCATTTTCTTGGTGACATTTTTTAAACAAAAGGAATCCTCTGAAGTATTAAATGCTGGGCTTTATCAGAAATTTGTATTCTACTGCCTTATGAACAAGACTGACAAGAGTCTCCTTGGTCTCCAAGTTCAGGCAAACGATCACATGCAGGAGAAGGTCATTTATTTCCAGACTTTTCAAGCATCTTCCTACAATTAATGAGAAATTTTTATCCCCACTACTTAGAGTGGAGGGGAATTTTTATATTTCACTGTTTGAGAACTCTCTTCTAATTTCCAGCTGAAATTTATCTGTAGATAATGAATACCCATATGTTCCTGCATCAACACTGCTCTTCAGCTTCAATAGGTCTTTTCCCTCTTTGCTCTTAACTGCTGAGATATTTACAACAGCAATCTAATCCCCTTAAACTGCTGTTTTGTTGGACTGAGTTCTCTTAAATGGTTCAGAGATGTAATATGAACTACAGAGTATTATTGAATAGTGTCTCTCCAGAATTTACTTTGTGGTCAAACCTCATTAACTACTTTCCTGAAAGGACTTGTTGCAAACAGTGAGAATATACTGATAAAGCATGCTGGTTATAAAAACATAAGGAGGTTTTGTCAGTGAAAAAGATAATTTTTTTTTTTTTTTGTGGATGGGGAAAATAAAAATGGAATTAAGCTGATGGTATAAACTCTAAAAGCATGACAGAGGTATGATTAACCTATGTTACCCCTGCTCCCAAGAGATTGATTCAAGCTGGAACAAGTACAAAGAAGGACCATTAGGATGAATGGTAGAATTCTGGATCTTAGTTTTGGGGTTTTTTGTCTCTCCAGAAAAATGCAACACATTGTCTTTCAATTCCAGAGTCAATAAGCTCTTTTCTTAGAGTTCAAACCTGTTCTTCAGGCTATGATTACACTGTTCAAGGCTGGGTTTCACTTTTAATAGAGAGTATTTTTGTTACTGTTACCTATGAAGCCAGAGATTGTTACGAAAACAGAGAAGTACATCTGTTTTCAATATTTGTGTCTTCCTATCTTGAAGACTTTGGGTTTTTTAGCCAGCGATACTGTGGTTGGATGCCTCCTGTACTGGGAGAACAAGTCAGATTTCAGTGATGACATCTGACATATGTTACTGCACTATGTAGGTCACTTACAGCCTAATGTGGAAGATGACAAAACATAATTAATTTTTATTTCATGCTTGTGATTCCTTAAGGAAGACTTTAATGGTGTGTGTGGAATATCGAGAGACATGTACTGAATCACTGCCTAAGATCAAGAGCTCAGTCTTTTGGAAGCAGTGATTACATCTTCTTATTCAAAACCTCTGGCAAAGGAGATGGCTTTTTTTAGTGATATTTGAATGCACCTTTTCTGCTAGCAATTATGTGAAGTAAGGATATTTATCCTTAGTAATTGTGATAAATATGTTCCTCTTCTAGCAACCAGGAGCTGTTTTTTAGCACGCAAACTGCCTTGGTTTGCACACAGCCATAAAATTAAGGTCTTCCTATTTACAAGGATATAGATTAATTTATATCTCTATAATTTATTGAATTGCTTTCTTTTTATGTTTAATTCCTAGGATCTCTGTGTTTACACATTCTATGGTCACCTGCATTCTTGTAATCATGCTACATTCAACATGAAAGTAAGGTCTGTGTATTAATTTCCTTTTTTTTTTTTTTTTAATCATCATGTTCCTTGCTCTGGTAAATACCGTCATGCGCTTTGGTGAAATAGATACCTCTGCAGCTGAATTTAATATTAGTAGTGACTTCTAGAGCAGTTCAGTGTGGCACACACCTGCCACACAGAGCAGAATCTCAGAGACTGTTATAATAAAGCTGCCCCCTCCTTGTGTCTACCCTACCTCCTTTCTCCTTTGATCAGTGCATCATATGTAAGCCATTCTCTTTTGTCATGATCATTTAGTTACTTTACTTAAATGAAATTTGCTGTTAGTTTTGATTTCCTGGATGGTTAACCTTATAGTTGTGTCTAAAAAAAAAAATAATTTTTGATTAAAATTGGAGACAGACTGTGATCTGAATGCCTGTTAACTTTGGAAGGGAAGTGATTTTCCCAAAAATATTTCTTTGAGGTGATATGAAATATTCTGAAATGATCAAAACGCTTGTAATGTATGGTTCCTCTGGCTCTCCTGGTCACACTGCTCTTTAAAACTAGTGAGGAAGTGGTCATGCACGTGTTGGTTTCTGCTACCACTTATAGTCTTTTCTCTCAGGGACCATCTTTCCTGAAAAATATCTTAATGGTGTCCCTGCTTCATGTGCTCTCACCGCCAGTTTCATTACAAGCAGAACAAGGTACTAATTTTTACTGTAGGAGATCCTGAATATTCTCTTCTTGTTCAGTATCAGCTACTGCTTTACCAACTGCTAATGTCAACCCTACTTGTTTATAGGGCAAACCTTAGGGGCTGACATAGCAGAAAGTGTGGGATAATGTCAAGGAGGGGAATAGGAATTCCCAGGAGATCTTAATTCTTGGCTGCATGTGTGTACCTGTATATTTCACAGGCACAACCTACGTCTCAGTATTTTGAAACACCCTGGTGTAGAACAAAGAATATTTAACAGTAGCAAGAATTGTGAGGGAGATACTATAGCAATACTATAGCATGGTCTTTAACGTGACTATTTACAAAGAGCCTCATGCTCTAATGTGACCTATAATGATTAACAGGAAGCTGAAAGACTGTGTGCTGATAATCTTTCAGATAAGCGTGTTATTTTGATAAAGAATATTATAGTTGGCATTAAACTCTAGGCTAAATCATTGGTTGACATTCTCAATGATTGAATTAGTAAAAATGGAAACATCTAGTGCAGCATTGATTAAACTGAGTGAGGAATATAATTTTAGAAGCTGCAATTGCAGTTATATAAATTAACTCTGTGTGTACTGGAAAGCTACTGAAAAGACTAAGTAGTTGGTCCTGAGTTGTACAAGTTAGAGTTATCACATTTGTTGGATAGCAAAGCAAGTGCTATATTTCAACCAAATATAGTGCCAGAGCACTGTTTTCTTGCCCTCTACTGCTCGCCGACTAAAAAATTAAAATATTCCACTCTAAGCAAGCTGATTAAGGTGTTTTGAGTGACTTTTTTTTTTTTTGTTAAGACACGTGTTTTATGGGGAAAAGGGGGGTTTTATAGAAATACTACTATTTTCAACAATACTTTCATGGGAAAAATTTTTGAGATTGATCATGCACTGTTTGGCCAACAGAAAGCCTAATGGTCAGACCAAGCCGAAGAAGATTTGCAGGCAGTCAAAGATTTGTTGTAAACGTCTGGTTTCTTAAGTCTGGAATGGTAAAACTGAAGGCTGCTGACAGAATTCTACCCGGATCAGGGGCTTTTTGGTTGGGTTTTTGGTTTGTTTGGGGTTTATATATATATATATATATATATATATATAAATGTCACAGGTCTGCAGATCCCATGCCTTATCAGAAGTCAACGTCTATAGGGTCAGACTCTATGGGTGCAGTACTGTAATGGTGAAAGATCCCAGGAGATTCACTCCTTTTTCTGCTTAGGATATAGTCAGTTTAAGTAGGCTCCTAAGTCACTTCAGTGGATTTGTGATAGTCATGTCTCAGTCTGCTTGGTGCCCAAAGGAGTTTTGAAAGAACTTGAAATTCTAATTACACAATGTCCTGTATAGAAAATACAAGAACAAAGAACAATTTTTCCAGTTTGATCAGACCACCATAGATTAGGACACCATTGTCAGTGTGTCCAAAAATTAAGGGATATTTTAGAGAAAGAGTATTATATGAGGAAGAAGGAAAAAAAGAATAATGAATTTATACAAATTGAATAAATCCTCATTAAACTCTGTGAAACTGATTAAATCTGAGTTATTTACTATACCATGCTTCTGAAACTGTAGTTAATAGGTTTTTGTTAAGTGGGCAACAGCCAGAACTCTTAATATTGCTCGGATTCTATAACTAGCCATTTCTCTGTGGAACATAACTACCAGTCTGGCACTTGAAACGTGGCCATTTGTTGGAGGCTGCCTTGCTGGGACATGAGCTTTCTGGAGAATCTGGCGGACAATCACATTGCCCTGATAGAAAATTCTGTAGTTGTGATGTCAGGACTTGAAGATAATGCTTTCAGCAGTGTATAAATGCTGGGGTTTTCCAAGCTCATTCTCTGCCTGTGGAAAGTTGGAGAAAATGTGAGCAAAATTCATATAACTACTTTTGAATTGAGGATGTAGAAAAATGCATCTTTCCTCCTAAAATGTAATGTTACTGTCCTTTTTACTCCCATGTCCCCATAACACAACTAACTTTGTAGAGAAAAATGTTTCAGATGTTTCTTTTCACTGAGGGGTAAGCCTTTGAGTAGAAACATATGCGTGTTCTTGTAAGGATGGATTTCTAGAGGCTACTCGGTGTGCTCTAATTCCCTCCCAAAGCCTCTGCACGCAGTAAAAGATACATGTGAACACACCTTACCTGTGAAAGCAGATACCCACTCTAGGGAAACCCAAGTGACACTGCGCCTAAGAGGCAAAGTAATTACCCCAGTTTTTTAATGTTATCGGGATTTGAGGTTACCCCACTTAATTATTGGATTCCATATGACAAATGTAGGCCTATGGTGAATAAAAGGTGGTAGAGGGAGCCCCATCAATACCAGAGTGCCTACATTTGGACGTCAAGGCAAGGACATCCAAGTCAGCCCTGGCTCTGTCCTTCTGTCTTGTGGATAATTATGGAGAAGATATTTTTGCATCTGTGTAATTCATGAAAAGATGAAAAATCAAACCACTAACGTTTTTACATTAGTACATTAGTACATGCTTTTGATCAACAGCTAGGGGAAAACAATGCTATTTCATACAGTAGAATTCATAGAAGGAATGGTGATCTGTTCTTGAACACTGGTATGTAATATAAAATAGCCTAAATAGCATTCTAAGTAATTTTTGTACATACTTTGCATAGCATTTTCCCAGCTTGGCAAATCACCTGTGCTAATGAACTATAAAGACTATAGATGCTTGCTTGAATCGTTATGAATTTAAAGTAGAGCAAAAATTGCTCCCTTATGTGTGTGTATATATGTGTTTATGTTCAAATAAGAGTATGGTTATCATTCACCTGTGTTTGTATCTGCTATGCTGTGATGTCTGTAGGTTAAGAGATCATTTCAGAGGTTACCAAGTTTCCTTAAAACAAAAAAGTATTTTTGGAATTACAGTTTATGTTAGGAAAACTAAAAGACTATAAAAAATATGCTTGATAGCAACTGCCCAAGTTTTACTTCCCCAAGCCAAAATGCAACAGCATTTAGGTCGTTCTTCCATTGATTTACTGAAGGACAAATAATGTCAGACAGTTTTTAAACAAAAACAAAATTTCAGTTTTGTTTACCTCTTCAGCAGTCCAGTTGGATGTCAGCTACCATTTAGCTGGGCCAATAATATTGATATTTGATGTCAGTTCTTATTCATTACTGCACCCAAATGATGCAAAAGTCAGATCTTTCAGATGTTTCTGTGGATGGCCAAATAAAGCAAGGGATGTCTGACTGCATCTAACAGACACAAACAAGAAAAGAACAGAATACAAAATCAAAAACCTATCTGCTCTTATTGTTATTTATGTATTCAAAGTGTTCACCTCTTTGCATAAACTCAAAGCCAGTTACTTACAAAGGTTACCTAGTAATATCAAACGTGTTCAATTATACATGCAAAAGGGCTAATAGGTTCTTCCTCTAGTTTATTTCTGTCTCCATGCATAAGAAATATAATTACAGAACTGAATTACATTTTAATACAGATTTTAGTATCATTAGTTAACCATTTTCAGGCCATCAAACATTCTTGGACTATTCTGTCTCTGTCCTGGCAAAGAATAAAATCTGCATCAACATACACTCATTTCACATGTTGGCAAAAAGCTCTTTCTGAAAATAGTGAAACTCTCAGAAAACTGTGCTAGAATCCACTTCCATATCCATTTGCTGAAATATTCATGTTATTCCCTATTTTTGGAAGTAATTTTCCTGGAATGCTCTCTTCCCTTGGCCAGGCATACTGTTTAATCACTTCCCATCATCTCTGATGCTACTGTTATTCACAGACCTCTACAGTTAGCATGGATGTGCCTGTTTTACTCATTATGTGTAGACCAAATAAGATGTTCTGAAACCACTCTAGAAGAATCGGGTAGATCCATCTTTATTTTGATCAGTTTAAATTTTCTTGCTACCCAACTCTGATATCAGAATCTTAATATAGAAGGCTAGATAAACAAGTAAGAATATCTCTAGAGTAAGAAAAATTCCTCCAGATCTTTCTGTGAGGAAAGTCCAATATGTATGGACTTATCTGACCATGTTCAGAAGGCCAAGGAAATTCATGATGCATTGGTTTGCATGAGGGTAGCTCTCCCAAGGTGCTGAATTCCTGAGTCCTTGAGAAAAGAGACAGTCTTTCAGCAAAGGCACTTCAATGGGACTGAAAAAAATCTGAGCCTGATCTTTAAATGTCACATGTTGTTTTTGTCATTCCATTTCGCATCACCATTTCTAGTTTTTTATCAAAGATCATTTGCAAAGAAAAACTTGGCAATAGGTGTCATATACCTCAATAAGTCAGTGACAGAAAAAAATCCTTTTTTCTTTCACACATAATGTATGATTGTGACCAAGAAACCTTCAGCCTCAGTGTTTAAATGCACCAACTGCCACTAGAGTTTATGTCTACACTTCTAAATCAGGCAAAATGCAGTTTCTTCACTGTCTTAGTTCGGAAGAAATTTGGCTTCCTGGATTATTTTTGGATCAATTTCTCAGTTATAATTTCTTCTGGAAAAAAGAGTATTTTCTGTTAGTCTTGAAGTTTTTTTAATCAAGGCCCAAGTTGTCTTCAGAAACTTGGAACTAATGAGCCGTTCAGTTCTCCGCGATTTGTTTGCGATTTTAAACCCAATCCTGTCAAGACTACTAATTGAAAACAGTCACAGCTCAAGAAAATTCACCTTCTTTTGTTTTAAGCATTCAACACTTTGTATTATGAGAGGTGAGGTTAGCTCATTCTGCCACAGGACCTCTCTCCTCCAGCTGCAGGGTTTATATCTTTCATTTACCACAGTGTTGATTTTTTTTTTTTTTAAACTCCGGAAACCCACTGGTGCTCTTTGTTGTCACCGTGCAGGTACTCTCAGTAAACCACAAATTATCTTGTATTATTCACCCAAACAAACACAGAGAAGTTTAGATTTGAGAAGACCTTCTTTTGTTCTTCCTGATGGTAGGTCCCAGGAAAGTATTTCAAACCCATGGAGAAATGGAAAGCAAAGAATCTTACTGTAACACTGATCATTGCTGAAAAAGCCACTGTCTCATGTTCTCTTTTTTTGCTTTGCCATGGAAAAAAAGGAACATAGTTGTTCCCAGTGATGATATTTGCAGAGACATCACTTTCAGCCTCCTCTGTCACCAGGCATTACAAGATGGATATCTGCCTTTTTGCAGGTATTACCTTAAGGACTCGTGTTCTGTACGGGGCGTTGCATTCCTACCTGTCAGTCCCTTCAGTCCCCTCTTTGTAGTACATACTCTTTGATGGATCTTCTACATGTTCTCAGTGCTGTGAGTACAAGACATACCTCAGGTTAATGGGGTGTCTACTAGCACCTGGACTCTATAAAAGTGAAATAACTGAGAGACAGCTGCTCTTCCTTGGGAGCAAGCTGCACATACCATGATGGCTGGAAGCCATGATCACTGAGATTTCTGTGCTCCAGAAGTGGACCACAGGTAGTAGAGATGAAGAATGTGGGGTAGGAAGCAGGGCAGGTTTCTGTCATCATACTGTCTCATTCATTTGTTTTGAACCAATAGTAAATGAAATATTTAACTTTTCTAATTGGAGCTTTCAAACAGATTTTTCTCTCGTTTAATATTTGCATATGATGAAGCTCTGTCTCAGCTCTTCCTGATAAAAGTTTGGGGTAATGCATAGACATTTGGATTTTAGACAACTCTGTAAAGCCCAAGCAGAGAAAATGTGGCATCTTTTTAAAATAGCTTTGACATAATTTGGTTTTTGAGAAACTTTAAAAAAACTGTATGTTTTAGGTCAGATTGGCTCTTGGAAGGGTCCTCAGCAGAAACTAATAATTAACTGACCATACAGTATTTTCTTTTATGTTTTCAGAATTCATATTTACAAATATAAACATTTTCTCATAAGTATAACTGAAAGAAAAAGATATTATATCCTTTAGTGTGATTTTGTTTGCTTAATTCTGTGTTCTGCAGTGATTGTGACCCTCTGTGTATACAATACATGAAGCAAGAGCTGTTTAGCATGCAAAACTGCTAGCAGTGTGGCAAACTTTGCCCTTCTTTCTTAGAGGAGAAGAATTAATTTGTGTATCCTAAGGAATAAGGATTTTTTTAAAATTGCATCTCCTGGCCCAGAACGCCAGACTTTCCTGTGGCAGATGTACACTATGGGTCCAGGCGCCAGCATAATTCATTTTTCATTTTAACAGCTGCTTTTTAAACTTGTTGGTTTGCAAAACAAACAAAATCAGAACACAAAGATCCATCTAGATGCTTTTAAATTCAATTTTTCACCTTCAATACAGTCAAACCTGCCTCTCTCTGTGATATTTCATAGGAAATTATGTTTTAAAATACATGAGAAAGCAGCATGCCATCCCTACCCTCTATCCTGTAACTCTCTCATGTGACAGTCATTTTCTCGATAAATTGTGAGACTTTTATCTGCACTGCCATTGTTATCACTGACTTGAATGGGAATCATTGCAGATGCTCAGCACTGAGCTGTGAGGCCAGGACTCCAGATGTGGCTGCTCATGCTGAATCTGCTCACCTGCAGCTCACCCAGCACTCCCAGTTTGTTGTGGTCAGGTGTGGATGGAGGCTCACGTTACATAAGCCAGTTAAATATAACCTGTTAAAATAGAATCATAGAGTCATTTAGTTTGAAAAAGACCTTTAAGATCATCAGGTCCAACCACTAACATAGCACTGCCGCATCCACCACTAAACCATGTCCCTGAGTGCCACGTTTACACATCTTTGAAATACCTCCAGGGAAGGTGACTCCACCGCTTCCCTGGGCAGCCTGTTCCAATGCTTGTCAAACCTTTCGGTGAGGAAAGCTTTCCTAATATTCAACCTAAATCTCCCCCGGTGCAAGTTGAGGTGGTGTCCTCTTGCCCTATTGCTTGTTACTTGGGAAAAGAGACCGACACCCACCTTGCTATAACCTCTTTTCAGGTAGTGGCAGAGAGCGAGGAGATCTCCCCTCAGCCTCCTCTTCTCCAGGCTAAACCCCCCCAGTTCCCTCAGCCACTCCTCATATGACCTGTGCTCCAGACCCTGCACCAGCTTCCTTGCCTTTCTCTGGACACACTCCAGCACCTCAATATCTGTCTTATAGTGAGAGGCCCAAAACTGAACCCAGTCATCAAGGTGCAGCCTCACCAGTGCTGAGTACAGGGGGACGATCACTTCTCCAGTCCTGCTGGCCACACTATTTCTGACACAAGCCAGGATGCCATTGGCCTTCTTGGCCACCTGGGCACACTGCTGGCTCCTGTTCAGCCGGCTGTCAATCAACACCCCCAGGTCCTTTTCCACTAGGCAGCTTTCCAGCCACTCTGCCCCAAGCCTGCAGTGTTGAGGGGGGTTGTTGTGACCCAGGTGCAGGACCCGGCACTGAGCCTTCCTTGTTCAACCTCATACAATTGGCTTCAGCCCATAGCTCCTGCCTGGCCAGGTCCCTCTATAGAGCCTTCCTGCCCTCAAGCAGGTCAACACTCCCACCCAACTTTGTGTCATCTGCAGACTCACTGAGGATACACTCCATTCCTTCATCCATATCATTGATAAAGATATTAAATGAAACTGGCCCCGATACTGAGCCCTGTGGAACACCACTTGTGACCAACCACCAACTGGATTTAACTCCATTCACCACCACTCTTTGGGCTCAGTCATCCAGCCAGATTTTTATGCAGTGAAGAGTACACTCATCCAAACCATGAATAGCCAGTTTCTCCAGAATGCTGTGGGAAACAGTGTCAAAGGCTTTGTTTACTGAAGTCTAGGTAGACAACATCCACAGCCTTTCCCTCATCCACTAAGTGGGTCACCTTGTCATAGGAGGAGATCAGGTTAGTCAAGCGGAATCTGCCTTTCATAAACCCATGCTGACTGGGCCTGATCACTGGTTTTCCTGTACATGCCACATGATGGCACTGAAGGTGATCTACTCCATAACCTTCCCTGGCACCAAGGTCAGGCTGACAGGCCTGTAGTTACCCAGATTTTCCTTCTGTTCCTTCTTGTAGATGTGTGTCACATTTGCTAACCTCCAGTCAACTGGGACCTCCCTGGTCAGCCAGGACTGCTGATAAATGATTGAAAGTGGCTTAGTGAGCCCTCTGCCAGCTCTCTCTGTACCCTTGGGTGAATCCCATTCAGCTTTATAGACTTGTGTGTGTCTAAGAGGTGTAGCAGGTTGCTAGTCATTTCCCCTTGGATTATGGCTGCTTCCCATCCCTGTATTCCAGCTCAGGTAGCTGGGTACCTGAGGAACAACTGGTTTTACTATTAAAGACTGAGGAAAAGAAGGCATTAAATACCTCAACCTTTTCCTCATCCTTTGTCACTGTGTTTCCCCCCCCACATCCAATAAAGGATGGAGGTTCTCTTTAGCCCTCCTTTTCTTACTGATATATTTATAGAAGCAATTTTTATTGTCTTTTATGATAGTAGACAGATTAAGTTCTAGTTGGACTTTGGCCCTTCTAATTTTCTCCCTGCATAACCTCACAACATCCCTGTAGTCCTCCTGAGCTGCCTACCCCTTCTTCCAAGGGTCATAAACTCTCCTTTCTTTCCTGAGTTTCAGCCAAGCCTGACGCTATTGGTATGGTTTTGCTTCAATTACAAGCGGACAGGTAACAGCTCTTTCAACAAAAAGCATGTTTGTGCAAATTTGACTCTTCAAAAGGGATTAAACTAAATTTGGGTTAGACAGATGGGTTTAGTTTAGACGTCTGATTTGTGTTTGGCAACAGGACTCTTGAACTGTTCACCACTTATCAAATCATGGCCAAAGGGAAACCAGGTGCTTGAAAGAGTGCTGTATACGTGGTTGTGTGGTATGTGGCTTTATAAAATACAAAGTTGGATTTTAAATGAATTTATGCAAGAGTGAAAGTAGGGCCAAATTTGGAAAGGCCTCTCTGTTATGAAAATGCAATTAATCTGCACTTGAATAAATATCACTGTTAGAAAGTACTTGAATATCAGATTGATTTAATCTGAAAATAATTGAGAATGCGCAGCCGAAGTCCATTAGGAATAGGAATGCAGATTATCCTATTTTGATATTTAGCTGGGTTTTTTTGTGAGATAGTTCTTGAAATAATGAGACAAGATTTATTGAACTGATCATTCTTTCACTTGAAATACTTTGAAACTGGTAGAAACACTCATACACTTACCAAAGTTCAGAATTGGACAAGCTTCTGTGAATACATTTTATATATTGTTGATATTTCTTTTTTACGCATTTAGCTTTCCTTTAAAAATCCCCAAAGACAAAATGAAGAGCCAAATTTAAGCTGAACTTTTTCATTTTATACGTTTCTTTGATAGTTTCTGTTTTAAAAAAAGCACATGTAGTTTACTGATATTTTCTTTCAGTGACTTAAATGTTTGCATCTTTAAATGGACAATTTCACATTTCAGCAATAGATCTATTGCCACTAATACTAATTTATGAAAGTATGATTACATCTATATTTTAATATTATTGCAGTGGATACTACCCAGTTTTTTAAAATGTACTTATTTAGACTTTAAGGAACTGAACGACAATAAAATCCCTGTACACGAACATGGCATACCCTAGGAATTTGTTATGCTTATTGCTCTCAGGAGTGTCTAATCAGGTAATGATGGCACCTAACTTCATTTTAGTCGTGGTATCTTTCAAAATACGGAGAAAATCCAGTAACAGCAATTATCATTCATCTCCTCCTCTCACTGCACAGCTCCCAGAATTCAAAGGTACTTCTTTGATAGTTAGAAAGGAAAAACAAAATTGATTATTTTAAACCTCTCTGCAAAAGATATTGCTCTCTTTGCAGTACTGTTTCAAGAGCAATGTCAACTATGGCTAGCAGTAACTCTGCAGGGAGTGCAGTGATCTTGGGTTTCATATGTAAATTTATGCAAAGGGGTTCTGTAAGCCTAGCATGTGTTGTTCTCCTCAAACACCACAAGGCACTTCTTGCTACTTTATGTGGCAAAGGGAAGAGAGATTCCCTCTGTTTCACACAGCAAGAGGAGAACCTGCAGAGTGCATGTAAACAAACAAGAAAGCCATGATCCATCATTATTTTTTAAAGTTAGTAGAACTGGAAATTCTGCTGCAACAAAGTTCTGGCGTTTCCATTGATTACTTTTAATGGAGCTCCTTGTTTGAAGGGGTGTTTTTTATGAGTCTCCATATGCTCTGAAGGGATAAAATTATTAACCTAGAAATAATATTTTAAGACACACTTAATCTCTATCAAAATCATCACTGAGAAAATGAGGATAACATTCTGTCTTGATATCTTTAAGTTTCTGAGTATGCAGTGGCCCAGGTACCTGTTCATTTATCAGCACAGACATCTCATCCACATGTTTTTTCCACTTACCGATATATTTGAGCAATAGACTGATTGCATTGAAGAGGCATCTGTGTGCCTCTGCCCTTCTGTAACAAATTTCCCTTCTGCTCAAAACCTCTCCTGAGGACTCTCTAGTTGTTTCCTTTGCTCTGTTTTGTCGTTTGCGTTAACAGCACTCACCCATCAGTCAGCACTTCTCCATGTGCATCTCTCTCTTTTGCATTTCCCACCAGGACTTGCTGGCTCCAACTGAATGCTTCTGAGTACCTGCAGACAGTCCTCATATTATAGCTGAAGGTCCCAGCATGTACCAACAGTAATTGCAAAGTATTTAATCTTGGACCATAATTTAGAGTGGCTAATTTTAAGAACCCTACATTGTTACAGCACTTCTGATGAGCTGACATTCTTTCACCTTTGTTAGAGTAAGTGATCAGCACGTCTGTATTCTGGATTGCAACATCGTGTGAAAGAGGAAAGCTTGACACAGAATTCCCCTATTATGTTTGTAAGGTGTGTTTTGACTTACTACATTCATTATGAACTTCAGCTGCTGGGGCGCCTGAAGGAAAAAGAGCCAGCAAAAGAATTGGAGCTGGGACAGGAATGATCCCTGCTTCCCACAGGCATAAAACATCAGTTATCCTGAGGCGTCTCCTTTGAGATAGTGGGGTAGGTGCTGATATTGCCATGTAAGAGAGAGCTTGTAACAGATTCTTGTAGTTTTGAATCCGTCGTGCTTTTAATAATAGATATTGTATTGCCTGTTTGTTCAAATGCTCACTGTGAACACAGAGCTGGATTAGAGGAGGGGGATGCTTTTGCCCCGGAGCGTGCACAGTCAGTACGCTCTCAAAACCTGCACATTGAACCATAATATGAAGGGATTCCAACAGACCAGTAATCACTATAGGTATGGCAAAAATAGCCAAACTCTTACAGCAAGTTGTACCAATTCTACACAGTGCAAAATTAGGAGTTGTTCGTTGACAACTGCTCATAAAGTTGGAGGGTTCTTCTGTAGGAATCAACAGTGAATCTCTGAGAGACAATTCTTTCTGCATCAATATCTTGGAATCACCTTCAGAAGAGCTGGTGTTTCATCAGAAGCGCTGCTGTTTCACCAGTTCATGCCTATTCAAAGCTGTAAACACTGTCACAGGGAGTGAGGAGTGAGGACCAGACCACAGTTGCTTGAGCTCTGGGTGTTCAGTTCCTTTGAAACATAACTGGTCCTTTGTCACTTTGATCGCAATGCAGAAGTTAAAACTATAAAAGAAAAAAGCTAATAAAAAAGCAGATGGGAAAACACGGGCTCTGCCTGTAAATAACCCTTAATCACCCCTTTTCCCTCACTCTTGATGAAAATATTTATTAAAATTAGACCACTATGCTTTCAAAGTGGTAATTGGTGTAACTGTATTTTTGCCAGGCTAAGTAATTCCATGTCTTTCTAAGAAGATGCTGTTTTCATTTGAAATTGGGATGATTTAAGCCTGATATTTCAAAAATGGGTGATGATTGATTAGTCATCGGTCTAATAATGGACTACATCTGCATTATTTCCTCCATCTTTATCATATTTTACATAATTCATTTGGTTTAATTGGACATTAAAATCTTTTTCCCGGTAATGACTACAGCAGATTCACCTGCCCCTGCTTGGATTCTCTTGAGATCCTTCTGCCCTTGCTTAATGCTGCAATTCCACCCCACGGGATGGGGTGGCACAGGCATGGGACTCTTCTGCCCTGTGTGCATGCCCCCTGTTACTTTTTCTGAGTGTAGTTAGTTTTTGCATGACAACAGGCCTAAGACAGTAACTCTCATTAGGTTTCTGATGTGCTTCATGCTGTAGATGTGGGAGGTAATGATTCCTTCTTTTAAAAATATTCACTTTAACACATATAAAATGGTGGCAGAGTTAAGTGACTTAGGATGTATCCCACAGGGAGCATCTCAGAAATGCAGATTATTCAAGTCTTTCTCAGTTTGAGGTAGCTGAAGCTATTGCTCTTGTGGCCACTTTGTCTACTGGCACTTAATGACAAGGAGTTTCCACCACCCTTTATTTACACAAAACAAACTCCTTTTACTTAGTTCAGAGACTGGTAACAAGACTGGTAAAACCGGTAACAAGGTCATCAGCCCTTTGTTATGCCAGAAGGCAATCAGATTCCCAATGGTAATGGGAAAAGAAAATAATTATCAAGCTTCTTTCTAGTTATCAAGAGTCCTAGAGCTTGAACCTGTTTCCACAGAGGTTGATGAAAATCTTGGTCTAAGTGATCATAAGAGTCCCTTAAAATACAGTTCATACAGCTACATCTTTTTGAAAACAAAGGACTTGTAAATCAGTAAACTTGACTGATTTGATATGAACTTGTAATAGTGAACATGAGTTGCCTGTTCACTCACTATTTTGCCTTTTTTAAAATATTTGCAAAAGGTTGTGAAACAACTACTGACCTACATTCAGAATTAAACTCCTGGGAGGAGTTTATCGCAGTCTAAATTAGATAGAGTCACTTGTTACAGTTCATATGTGATCTTTCAACAATAAATTCAGAGGTGTGCTCAAAAGGAAGAGACATAATTATTCAGATTTTTATCCTTATTGCTGTTGCAAAACATCAATTTTCAGGAAATATGTGCCTAGAGTGTACCTTGTGATTAGTTCTGTTGTTAATAATTATTACTATTCAGAAGAAAAAAATGTATATTCAAAAAAGGGAAGAAGGAAAGGGATTTTTGCAACTTCCTGGAAATTATATAAATCTGTTAATTCCTCATGTTATAATTAACTGTATTACAATACTTTGCAAGTGCCAACTGAGATTAGGATTATGCTGTATATGGAACTGAGCATACCCATTTTAATGGGAGATCTTCTGTAATATAAAGATGTTCATTAAGTCAGCAGGGAAGGTAAAGAGTGGAAAGGTGGAACTGTAAAGGCAATTAAAGGACTTGCAAAGTCCTTTAAGTGGAGCCTGGAACGGAACCAGTCTTTGAATCCAGACTAATTGAATCCTTGTATAAATTCTTTAATTATTTCAGCGTGCACGCACAAAAAAGTACCAACTTGATTATATAGCAAGTCTTACCAGTTTTATGAATCATTCTACATGCTCTTTGATTAGAGGAAGTAATAGAACTGAGCTGTGGCTGCTGCAGCATAAAAAAAAATGTAGTGTAAATGAAAATCAGTACAACTGGAATCTGCTTTTACGCATTTTCTCCTTGGATCTCATTGTCTCCTCCTTTTACACGTAGAAAATCAGCCAAGCCCTAATGGTCCAGCTTGCTGTTCAGCAAAATACATCATCAAAAAGACATCATAAAAAATACTTTATTGAGGCAAGAAACAAAAAGAAGAAAATGAAGAGCAAGGCAGAGGGCTCTTCCATGAATAACTAAAATAGTGACTGTAAAAGGAATGAAAAAGCCAAAAGCTCATAGGAGAATTCAAAGTGATTCCACTTTAAAGCTTCTGAAAATGGCCCATGGTCAGATGCAAATGAGTTTGTTTAACATATGACTATCTCTTTTTCTTTGAATGCCCTGTAGCTTTGAATTATCCTTAAGCTTGATTACATTGCTGGTTTATTCCTTCCTATTGAAAAGTTGTTATCCCACATCTACAGCTCACTTGATTTAGAAAAGGTACATAATAGAGATGACATCAAGTGAAGAAGTGGTGAAATGTAAGAGCTGGCTCATTAACAAAATCCTTTTGGTATGTTTTCAATGTAGCAGCTGCCTAGGTATCAGTAATAATGCATTTAATAATGTGTCTGTGGACAGAGTATCTGAGGCAGATAGAACACCAGTTTGCATTTGTTGACATGATACCATCAGAACTCTATGTTTTCTTACTTCTCGTTGCAGATGAGGTCTACTGCCTTTTCAGGGAAATCAGGCGAAATACGCTACTGCATGTTGCATTTTATGCACACTACTTTTATATCAGGCATCTGGGAGAAAATTGATAAAAAGTCTGCAGACTTTTGACAGAAAGAACTGATTGATCTTGCTCCTACGATAGATTGTAAACCCTTTGGGGCAAGACCATCTTCTCTAGCTTGTTCACACAGCACCTAGCATAATGAGGTGGTGCTCCCAGACCAGGTTTCTTCAGCACTGTTTCTGTTCTGATAGTAACTGCAAGGATCAAGGGGGCTCATCCTTTCTGATGTGGCCACAAATCAACTTGTGAAATTGTGAAATTGTCAACTTAAATAACAAGTTAGGGTGGTTCAGTGTATCTGGTACCTACTAATGATTTGATTGTGTAGATTCCTGCAGGAAGGGAGGTTTGTTTACCCTTGTGTTTCTTAGGGATCTGTGGTAGAAATGGGAGAAAATAAATATGGCAGAGAATAGGATGGAAGATAGAAAGAGGATGGGGTATGGATCTTCTCTTGTGGTGTGTCAGCTACAGTAGCAAAATTAATTCACAGAAGGAAGAACCTGTAATGAAAGTAAGTCAGATTGTTTTCCTCATAATTATGCAACTAGTAACGATCCCTTAATCAGGGCCAGTGGGAAGGTCAAAGTCAGCTCAACAGCTGCAGTCACTTCATGGCAGGTACTGTCTCTGATCAATGTTTGCATAATATCTATTTCAATGAAGCATTTTTGGTGCTATTATAATCTATTAGCTGTTACTTAAGAGAGAAATGTCATACTGAAAATCCATGAACACAGCTGCTGATGGCAGAGTCACAGAGTACCCACTGGAGTGTCTTCTGTAACTACACTGAATGGGTTATGTGCAGTCTTACCCAGATGGGCTGTCCATTGCTCTAGTTCAAAATTGCTGAGTTACCAAATCACTAATTAAGGGGCATTTATTCAGTTGAAGTGAAGTATATTGGACACATACGAAACAAGTTTGAAGACAGGCATATTCTAATCCAAAACCAACCCCCCACCAGCCCCCCAAAAGGTATTATTTGCTAAAATTCCGCTATGGATGGGAAAAAAAAAAAAAAAAATCAGGAGTAAAATGCAAGAATATGTCAGTCATATTAGAGATTATGAAATAACAGGTATGGGGGATACTACTGATTTCCTAAGTGGACTATTGATAGTGATGAATATAATCTTTGCAGAAGAAAGTGAAAAGAGAGAGGATGGTGGGGTGTGGAGAGCTGGTCCAGAAGCCGAGTACTTACACTGAGGAATGGAAGGGTCTTTCTACATGTACATACTCAGTCCTTCTTCCTTTTACTGGTGTGATAATGACCTAAGGAAAGAAGATGTTCCAAATGATTATGCATGTCCCACCCTCCTACTTCATAGTTGCTGCTGTGTGCCAGCTTCACTGAAACCTTGATCAGCTAAGATTTGCATCTATAACCTCTCTGAAAGTCAGGTTACAGGCATCTCAAAATGGGCTTCCAGAATTGGTGATCAATTTTGTAAGAGATGCTTTATAAAAATCAGTGATGGGTACATTCATAGTTAATCCAGATTCCATGCTATCTGAAAAGGGTGGGGAGGAGAGAAGGAAGAGCTTCAGCTATTTAGTCCAGGAAATAGTGAATGATACTGTACACGTAATGCATCAGGCACAGGAAGGAGTATTTCGGGGAAGAAAAAAAAAAAAAAAGACAGTTGTATTTAGCCTTAAACATATAAATGGCATGTGAATAGGTACTTTTAAACTCTCGTTTTATACTTATGGGCTGAAAGATTTATAAGTGCAAGGACAGGCAGGTTCTAAATCAGCAGCAAGGGCTGGATAGGGGAACTGCTGCTAACTTGGAATTCAGTTATCATCACAGCAAGCATATGAAAGCATTGCTTGTAAGAGTAAGGGACTGGATTTGATGTCTCTTCCAGTCTCACATCCATGATGATGTTGTTTGTTTGGGGTTTTTTTAAATTGTTTTATCAAGATCCAGTTCAAGCCATGCAACAATTTGGAGTGTAGCTGTTGTATTTGGGGTTGGTTTGTTTGTTTTCCCAAACGACCTGCTTGACCTCGTTGTTTGTATGGGCTGAACATGCAAGGAGCCAGATGAAATGGAAGAGAATTAGGTGGGTACAGCTGGCGAGATAGGTAGACAAATAGCTTTTCCATAATGCTCAGCACCACTATGTTGAGGTGGTATGTAATCAGGGTTACTGAGCTTTTTTGCAAAACGAGAGCTTATACTTTGCCTACTGAATTCTCCAAGCAATGATTACTTTGTTTCTCAGTGTTACTCTGTATTAGACACTGTAACAAGCCAGAATGGAGTTTTGACATTTTAGATCTCCTCCAAATGAACCTAAAGATTTCATTATACTTCTACCATGATAGTGTTTCGCAGGCCATTACTCTCTACTCCAGAAGGCAATGGATTTGCTCAGATCTTAATTCCTCTATTTGCTAGATAACTCCACACATTTTCTTGCAGGTATTATTTACGTGAAAAACGTAAAAATTAACTGAATATAAAAAACATCATGGATGCAGCATCTGAGCCATATTTTACCTGATTCTCAGTTCCATACCATTGTGATTCTCCTTCAGAACAATATCCTTTAATCTAATCTTACACTCTTGCATAAATTGGAAAGGACATTGACTTTCATAACTCCAAGTGCACACCGGCTGAGCTGGTTTTGGGATTTTTAATCTTTATTTAGGAGGTTAAAATGAAAAGTAAATGTTTCTACGTTGGTAGCCTAGGGGATTCATTCCAATAGGGTGGCAGGAATTAGCTGGTTGCATGTGGGTATCCTTTACCCTACCTTCTTTGATTTTTCCATTTGCTTATAGGCTACATATTCAAAATACTTCTGCCAGTTTTTTGTTGGTTTGGGTGTGTTTTTTTAAAAAAATAATATTGAAGAGAGGCATAGGGGACATGGTCCTGCTATCTTTTGTTGCATAGACAGTCCCTGAATGCTTCCGACTCACTGAAATGAGTTAGATTGTCCTTAGCATTGCTATTAATGAATGTACAGCAATGGAGTGTCTGTTCTGCTCTAATCTTATGCTTCACATTGAAATGGTGAGTAGACACATTAAAAATCAAGGCTAAAGGGCCATTCCTCTGTCTCTGTGAGAAGAAAAGGTATAATCATAAGCCATGTTCTTAGGGGACACTGGTATCAGAATTCAAAATAACCTCTTTTCTCTTTTTTACTTACACTTTCTCCTGAAGTGTTGTCTTTAAAAGTCATATTGTACTGTTGCTATTCAAGTCAACATAGTAGCTGAGAGGCTGTGATAAGCTCACATATAATAACTTACATTTCTTTAAATACATACAGTTTCTATGTCTGGCATCAGTGGGTATCCAGTGTCATATACTGCCTTCTTTGCAGAAGTATAGAAGCAATGCCTTTATTTTGTATCCAACACTGACAGGGTAGTACAATTGCTTCCTGTGACTCCTCTGGTGTGATGAAGCTCTGGGACACTCGGAAGTCAGCAGATATCCGTAGATGCAGGCCCAGATCCTGCCAACCAGGTCATCTTTGATCACTCTGTTAGGATTCTAAAACAACTTTTTCTACCTAAGACATGGTTTATTTTGAAATATCTCTAATTGCTCTCTGATTATGAAGCCAGATAGCATGTGTGAAACAGCATAGATGTGTTAATTTTAAAGAACAGATGCCTGATTGTAGCAGTGATCAATACATTTGTTTTCTATGACTAGATTGGCAAATTGGACTAATGGTCCAGTTATATAAAATGAAAAAATGTGTAATAACAAAAAGTGCAATTACTTGCAAAAATATTACATAAAATACAGAACTGATCACTGGGGGTAAGAAACTTAGCAAGATTACTTATGTTCTTGTGATGTTTATTCTGCATTACTGTTTGTTCTTTTATTTGCTAATTGTATAGTTGTATTTCATAAACAGTCTTACTAAATCCTCTTATAATTGCCTCAGAACTTCATTGTGTTGACGGGACTGCTTACTCTGCACAAAGAATTAAAGTAACCAGTTATTTTTCATCATCAACCATGTATTACCGTGTCAGCGATATTGTGAGTGAACATGCATTTTTGTTTGAAGAAGAGCTGTTGTAAAACATTTTTTTGTTTGTTTTAAAACCAGTATTCATCTTCAATTCCAAAGCATGGGCAAGCATTCATGTTGCACCAACAAATTAGATCCTAGCTTAGTAAATCATTAATATTCAAAGGTAGTATGATATGATATGATATGATGTAATATACATAGGTATATTGAAAAGTATGTATACATTTGCATTATTTTATGTGCATAAAATATAATGCTTCAATAAAATATGAGAGATAATTAAGGAATCATTAAACAAAAATAATAGTATGCTATTTTGTCATAATGACCCACATATTGCGAAATACTTAATATCACTATATTGAGTCACTTTGCAGAAAACTTTGCCATCACATTCTATATTATTTTTCTGGTGATTTCACAGATCTCTATGCTGTACCATTAAATAGGGTATTTTCACTTCCAAGGGAAAAAGAATGCATTCACACTGTCCATTTTTGACAGCTTCCCAAAGACAAATTCAACCACTATTCTATTTATATGTGTAATTTGTAATAAGAGCTCATTTTTTGTTCAGTAGGACTTTAAGAAGTTTGGCATTTTTGTTCTGGAGTGTAATGTTGGGTCATTTGCAAAGGATTTGCATCCCTGAAAAATGCTGTAGCAATATTTCTAGCCAGATGGGAACTTTCCAGTAGAAAGGTTATCAGCTTCAGGTAACCTAAATGGGCAAATTTTTCCATCATTTGGATAAAATCCAAAATTTTCTCTGCAGGAGTAACCACACAACAGAGATATCAAATTGGGATGGATGATCATAATGAGGCATAATGCAACAGGATGCAATCACACCTAGCTAAAGATAGGAAAATAGCTAGCTAAAGAGACTATTGCGGTTGCTGTTGTTTGAGAGAGATGGTGCCTGCGTCACCTAACTCGGGACAGAGGGCAAGACATACCAGGCACTATCCACATACACAGACTGAAAAGGCAATGCCTGTTCTGAATAGGTACCTTGTAGAAATACAAGCATACTAATATCTGTCATATTTGTTATGAAGCAGTATTTACTTGTTGAGTGGCTGGAAAGGAATGCATTTTCTGCACTGCATCTGGGGAGGAATGATGAGAGACTGTTTAGCAAATCTGGCCTTGCTTGGGTGCAGCTGGTTTGGTTACTGCTGGCAATGCAGGGTGGGACGCAGTCCAAGGTGAGTATCTCTGCACCCCTGGGTTTGTGGATGTTTAACTCATGCTGACACCATGTAGTCATAGCTTTTTTTTGCTAATACCAGAGTTGCCAAGCTGACTAAACTAGAGTTATCCTGAGTAATCCTGAAATGGCCCTTGATACATCAATGAGAAAGGATGAATGACATGCTTGTCTGCAGCAGCAGAGGGCTGGATCAAATGATCCAGCAGGTTCCTGCATTGTTTGTCTAAACAGTAATCCATGGATTTGGTCAATCTAAACCATTCATTTGAGTGGAGTTAACTAAAAATAATATGTTGAAATAAGTCAAAGAGAATACTCAAAAAATAAGTAATGATGGGAGAATATATCCTATGTTTAACCAACAGCCTGTTGGGCATGGGACATCTGTTTCATTTGGGACCTCTCTCTGTGGAGAAGCTTGGATGCATTTTTCTGACCTTATCAAAGTGTGGCTTAATTTCCATCTGTATCCCTCAGTCTCTCCTGGTGATGTCATACCACCTAGTGTAAAATATTAAAGTCATAGACACTGGAAACAAATTGTTCAGTGTCTTACAGGTGAATTTAATTAGTAGATTAGAGAGCCATGGTTGAGAAGTTTTTTTCTTCTGCCTAGTAATTATATAAATTATAGCTAATAATGACAGAAGGGGTTTATGAAAAGTTTGATGGTATTGGCAAAAGAGATTGAGGTCAAAAATAGTAAGGCCAAAACTAATGGGAGATTTTTGTTTGTTTTTCGTTTGTATTGTTTTCAAGTAATTATCATTGCAAATGTAATATAGACAAGCACATATTATCTTTTGTTTTTCCTTTGTCAGTATGACATGCACTGGATGGAAATTGCTTAACAAAGAACTAGTATGGAGAATGAGTTTGTAAATTACTGGGATTCTCCTGATGGCACCACTGGAGTCCTTGCTAACTCTAGTGATGCAAATGCTATTCATGGCATAAATGCTTGACCATAAAGCCATTCACTGCTTTATTAGAGCCACACTCAGATCTTAAATAAGTTAATGAAAATAGTTTTGTATAAATCTTTCTGCTTTAGCTACACTATGCCTCACCTTTTTTTTTTAGCTCAGTATAGATGTGGACTTTTCGATACAGCATACTTGTGAATGAGGAGCAATTAATTACATAATTAATTACCGTTGCACTTTATGTGGATTTTCTTCTTCCCCCCAGTCTTTCTGAAACTAGCTTATGGTCTTGCACTGAGAGGTGGTGGTGGAGCTGGCCAGGACTCTGTCCACTGGGGACAATGATCTTCAATATGATGCTTAATGTCAGAAATACAAAGGAAGATGTCCTTTGCATTCTGTGTGCTGTAGATGGCCTCAGAGGAAGGACCAGCTGTGGTTACTGTGCTAGATGGACCCCAGCGTAACTGACTTTTAAACTAATTTTTTAATTTTTTCATAGGAAAGTTAACCACCATCTCCATGTGCTTGTATTCTTATGTAGCATTCATGAATCCCTTAAACACTCTCCTGTCATCACCTTTTGTGTTTCCAGTTGCTGTTTAGAAAATGTACTTGATATGATTAATCACAACATAGCCATGTGTACATGTTAGAGAAACTGTAGAGGATTCTATCTTGTATGCTGCAACGTATTTATTTATTATCATAATGTATTAAAAAACCCAAACCAAGCAAACCCCACTACAACAGCAACAGTCCAAAATCAATAGCAGTTACAAGAAGGCCAAGAGAAAGCAAAAAATATATATAAAATTATACTGCTGTATTTTGAGATCTGGAGATCTTCCATCCAAGCTGGGCGGTGTTGCTCTCAGCATTGAAGAGATGAATTCTTCAGCCAGAACATGAATAAATAGTCTTACAATGCCTCTGAACATCTCAAAGGACAATACGTACATATTTTATTCAGAGGGAGAGTATGTTAAAAGAATGTAAAGGTTGTAAATTAATGTGAAAGTTGAGAAATGCTAGGGATCAAGATTACCTTGTGATAGAAGAGGTTTATTTTAGGAGATAGGAATTCTGAGGATGCAGGAAACACAGAGTTTTAGGGAGTGATTGTTGAACAAGTGGTACCACGGTGGGGTCAGGGTAACTGCTCAGTGTTGCTATCTAAAAGCAAGCGTAATTTTCTTAATTACACATCACACGACATTACACAGGATCGTTACCAGGAGACAGCCATCAGTCCAGTGGGTTACAATTGTTTGCTGTTAGTCTGGAGTTGGTTTTGGTGTTAAATAGTGGTCTAAAGAATTTATTTCTCTATATTATTACCCATCCTGTACTGAACACAGATTTATTGAGGCGATTTCCTGGGATGCCGTTGCTGAAGCATTTTCAATATTTGCACTTGACATTATTTTGGCTATTACTTATAATATTAAATAATTATAATATTAATATTACTTATCATATTAAAGCCACAGGTGATCTACACAGGCCTCATAAGGGATGGAGACATAGAGATTAAACCTCAGATTGTTAGAATTTCTGCTGCTATTGAGTCTTCAGGTAAAGTTCCAGAACTACAGTCTTCGGATTCCTTAGCTGGTAACAATTTCTGTGCTCAGAACAGAAATGGCAGAAATAGTCCTTGTAAATTGAGGGGAAAGTTCAGAAGTATAAATTGTATTTATAAATTCATATGTGCCTAGTTGAGTACATATTCTGTTTCTTAAAGGTAGCATAAATAATATTGATTTATTATATGGCAGTCTCATTTATTTAGAGGTTTAATCTTGCAGTGAGGTGCCTACTCAATTTTCTCTTTGATTTTCTCAATTTTGGTTGGTATATTGGCTGCAAAGACGAGCTGGTATTGAGGTGCCAGGTGTCTATCTTTTCTCCTTCTTTCCTTTACATTTTTGGTTAATTGATACGGCTTAAGTGGCACAGAGTAGAAAAAGTTTCACCTTCAAGTGGGGGATTTTTCTAGGATGCAAGAAGTTCTCGTCTCCTGAGGAGCTATACAGTGGATTTTGCAATTGTCAGTAGGATGTGGGGAGAGCAGGGGGATGCGCCTGCACCTCTGGGATCTCAGAAGGGGACTGTGTGTGTCCAGGTATCTAGAGAACCAGAACAGGACTCTCTCACACTTTTTCTGCATTCTCTGAAGCTTGCTTTTTGTATTTGTCTCCCTCTTGCTTACAGTTAAAGTCATGCTTGATGGGAGAAAAATCTTCTAGTGCAGAATTTACCACAGTAATCTTTTTAGGAGCATCTGGTTTTGTCCATATAGTGCAATTATCTGCTGACATTAATGTGTGTTTTTCCCTATGACCCCCATTTCTGACTAAAAAGCTTTTTCCATTACAACACTTCATTGCTCTGTGTTCTTTAATATCCAAGGCAGATTACTTGATAACATCAATTGATTCCTTAGGGTGCTTTTCCCCTTGTGGCTCAATGCCTGAGTCCCTACCTCAATTCTGACTGCGTATATACTGTCACAGGCAATACGGCCTTGATGTGGGAAACTTTTGCATAATTTAAGTTATTGCCAATTAACACAAACTTCCAAACACTGATTCTGGGTATTGAGAAAAAAGAAAACCTGAAGAACTAAACAAGCACTTAAGTAAATGCTTTTCCTCCCCCTTTCCCAGTCTCAGCTTAAGCGAAACATCTTTTCTCCCGTCTTCTTAGTCTCTGCTTGCCTTGTTTTTGCTGCGGGCTGTGCTCCATCATCCCCATTGCTTTGGTGCGGCAGCAGGTGATGCGGGAGGTTGGGGCTGTGTGTGTAATGGCTTCTGTCTAACGCTCCTCCGTGCTCCTTTCTGCTCTTCCTCCAGGCTGTTGCTGCTTCACTGCAGGTCACCCTGCTCCGAAGTGGAGCTTATCTGTGCATGGACTGATGGGGCACTCATGCAAATTAATTGGAGGCTTATGTGTAAATTAATTTGGTGTCAATGCATTAACTGATTTGGCACACATGCATAAACCAATGGGATATTCATGCATAAGATAACTGGGTGCTCATGCATGCACTAATTGGGTGCTTGTGCATGCATTAATTGGAGAATCATGCATGAATGTAGTAAACTCTGCAAACTGATGCCCAATATGCAAATAGAGCTTGATATATAGATAAATTGAAATAGTCATAGATCTAATTCTTAGGATTTGTCCTGGTAACTTGCTTTTTTACACAGAGCTCAGACAGCTCCCAATTCTGGTTATTAATCAGTTTGGACTTGCTATTGTGCTGTAGCTCCACATAACAGGGTGGCAAGGTGATAAAGCTGTCTTTTTAGAACACATCTTTCCAATTCCTTTGAAACATTTGTTCTTTACTTAGCTAATTGAGACTAGTTCTTCCTTATTTTGCTACCTGTTTTGCTTCTCATTCAGGATTTTCTCAAGTCCCTTTGTAAAGCATAAGCTACAATTTTGTACATCACTTGTTCCTCTCCTTTTCCTATAATGACTTGTTTAATGTCTGTGCCATCAGAACCGTTTTCTTTGCTATGGGTTCATCACTGCAAGATCTGTATGTTTTCACTGCATCCTTACACACCCTTTTCTGTACAAACTAAGGATTCAGATGATCTGTTTCTTTTAAATGTAATTGATCGACATTCTTACAGGTTTTGCTCGGTGAGCACAAATGCAGCCACCTGCATATCTTAGGTCTACATTCTTTATTTGGTGATCAGCATTTTTAGTTTGTCTTTACTTTGTTGGCTTCAGCTTGTCTCCAAGTGCTCTGTCAGTGCTCTGCATCTGAGCACTGCTCTCGTGCGTGCCTCCTCTGCCAGGCCAGTGCAGGCAACACTTCTGCAGAAACTCAGCCAAGCAACCACCAGTCACAGAAAACTCTTCTTCATTCCTTCCAGAGTGAGGCAGGGCTAAACACCAAAGTCAGGCTTTTCACTTTACACTGGCAAATTGCAAGCAGTGGTGGGTTTCCTTTTGTTCTTTGTCTTGTCCATCTCTCTTTTTCTCATTACTCCAAACTTGAGTATCCCTTTATAAATCTTTTCATATCAAAGGAACCATCAATCGACGGTCAGACAAGGATTAGAGGGAGAATGAAAGACACTTTTAGAGCCTTCGATGTGTGTGTGGTCCATGTCTGAATGCGCATCCCTGTTTTAAACTGATCTGTGGGAAATAAGCTTTCAGGTTCACCATTTGTTGACCAAGCTGGTTTTATAGAAGCAAAAGATTTTAAAAAATCATATTTCAGAGGGAAAAGAAATGCACTGGTTCACACCACCCACACAGGTAGAAAGGTTTTGTGCTTTGTCCTTCAAGCTGAAATCGCTGCTTTGTCAGAGCTTTGCAACAAGTAAATGCTGTTGGCCCAACTGTGTGCTCTTAGGCAATGCACCAATATTGATGTTTTGTCCCTAGGTAGCCTGCCCAGCCTTCATGTTTGAACTGATGATTCCATTAGTGGACTCCCTGGAGAGATCTCCTGAGGTTTGAGTTGGTTTATGCAACCCATGACCTATTTTCTGGTCCTGATCATGCCACTTACCCTTGGAAGTCAGATCAGCAACGTGTCCATGTCAGCCCTCTTTCTCTGAGGAATGCTTACAACATCTGTTGACCATCCTTAATAATTCCTATGGTCAGCATGGGAGTAAAGGGATGTGCTGGAAGGCTACATTATTCAACAGTAATTCCTTGTCTCATAATTCTCAGTTCTCCCCTCAATGCTGCTGTATTTCATTTCTCTTGTTCTCAACATTTGTTTTCCTGACCATAAAATGCTCTAATTTGGAGACACTAGGTACACTGGAACTTACACAAATATAAGCTGATTGACAGATCATTTTGTCTCCTTGTTTCATGGGGGTATGAAACTATCACTCTCCTTCTTTCTGACTGTTGCAGTTTTTCAAAAGGGAAAAAGATGGCAATGAATTTTTCCCCTTTGTTGATCAGGAGAAGAGTTGTGCCACGCAGTATTTCTGTTGTGTCATGACCATTTTTCAATATGAGCAAACTCCACAGTATTTAAATATGCTAGAAAGAAAAGAAGAGAGATTCCTAAAATATATGACTTTATTTTCCGTACACACATAATTTAAAATGTATGAAATATTTGTCCTTTGGAAAGGAAAGGAAGGTGGCTTGGAAACCCCTTATTTTACATTTTTTGCTATAGTTGCAGGATAGTATTTTGTCGCTGGCTGTGTTTTCTTTGCTGAGCTAATGAGGGTGGGGACTGTGTACTACTTCAGGCAAATGCTTTGAGCGCTGAGCACTTTGAAGAGATTAGCCCCATTGATATTCCCTTCATCTTTGTTAGAGAGGAATGCTTCCTTCCCTGGAGTGCAAGAAGATGGACAGCTATTTAATAGAGCCAGCCTTTTTCAAGTAGATACTGTAGTACTAAATATTCCCATCCCACTTGCCTGTGTATACCCAGCATAAAAACAACGTTCTGGAAGCCAGGGTTGTGCCTCATTAGAGCAATATATTGACCTGCTAGGGTTTTTTTTGAGGACCCCAGGTTGAATAGATTATTATCTGACTGGTTAAATGTTACTCTTCAACGAGAAGCAACAGTTTCAGCTGTTCAGGCAGTCAGCCAAAATATGGTGATGAGCAAATTGTTTGTTCCAAAAGTAAATGAAGGGAATGTCCACATGATTTTTGCTGTCCTTGTGTTAAACTAACAGAAGGTGAAAAATGGAGCTTTATGCATCCCAAGTGGGGCATAACTGATCAAAATGTTGATTCTCCAGCAGCTATCCACAAGCTGAATTAAAATGGTTTGCAACGAGTTGGGCTTTTTTTTAAACTAGGAACAAGTCTTAAAAAATAATGTATTCAAGATTTCATCTCTAGCATTTACTGCTTTTGTAACTTTACTAGGTCCATGTGTTCTGTTTTATATTTCTTGTTTTTATTAATTCCAGTTTACAGAGTGCCGCAATTAGCAAATTCCCACTTTGAATGTATTTACAGTGATTGAATGAGAACTCTCACTCAAACTGCAGAGCTCCATCTCAGGCCTGGCTTAGATACAAGAGCTTCATCTCCTGATTAACTTTTTCCTGCAGACAGTCAGAGGTAAGGACCTGTGAAGGTCATCACAGCCTTTCTTCCATGAAAGCTCTTCTTAAATATTGACAGCTGTCCAGATCTTGTGTTTTGAGTAAAGCATCTGTTTTGTATGTATAGAAATGAATCAATACTGCATTCACCATTCATATCCAGTAATAAAAGAAAGGTATTTTTGAAATAAGGTATGATATTGAACAAGTATTTGTGTGTACTTTCTATGTGTTTAATATGCACTGTAGAATAGCCATGGAATTCTCTGCCAGGGACTGGCTAGGTCAGGGAACCTGTAAGGGGACAGTGATTTGTATCTTCATCACTGTTGAAATTAAATATATTTTCATCACTAACCAAGAGTCAGTAGTTAGTTGGCAGCTTTGTGAACCAATCCAAAATTGTGTTGGGAGCATAGAACATGCTGATGGAAATAAGAAATTGTACAGTTTTGTTTAAGGGAAGCAAATACTTAGAAGGAGACAGAGTCCACTGTGATTACATGCTTTGGAAAAAAAATAATCCTTGTGACAGTTTAAGTAACTCAAGGATGTTGTTTCAAACTTAAGGATAATTTAGGTAATTTGGTCTATTTACCCACCATTCTTTTCCCTTTCAAGAAGCAAAATTCATATTTTGAATGAAAACTTTGAAATGTCAGACACCTTCGCTTAAAAAAAAAAAATCTATAAACCAATCTGTAAACAGTATTTAGCTTTCCACTTTTTGGGGGTGTAAAAACTATGCCCGTCTATGTTGAGTTTGAGTAACACACTTTCAGTAACTCAAACCCTACATTTTTATCAAACTTGCTATTTTTCCCATATTCATTTTTAAAAGTAACTGAACTCTAAAAGAAAATTTTTCACCTCTGAACACCTATATTGGATTACCAAGAAAGTTTTAATTCCTTGAACAGCATTTCCACTTGGTAAATGAAATATATATAAATGAGCTAGTTCTTTTCAGAACTTGTAGAGTGGCATCTCTTTTCAAGAAAGACATCATCTTTAAATTGAAAGTATGTTGTCCTTAGTCTTTTTTAATTTTTATTTTATTGACAAATTGTCACAGGAGCTAAAATGCATAATCATCAATAGTAAGTGATCCATGGGGCTATGCAAAATAAATTGATTAACAATATAATCTACATACAGATGTCCTAGGAGTGCTTGTTATTTTTTATGAACCAATCTGGAAGACTTGCTTGCATTTCATGAGCCAGGTAGAAAAAAGTTGAGCGAGACAAAGTTCAGAGAATCTCTGCAGGTATTCTGTTGCTGCTAGCAGACAGAAATGGCTGAAATGGTAGTCTAAGGTACATGGAAAGGCATCATGTTTACTGAACAGGAAAAAATGCTAAAAATTTGCTCCTACCACAGTATCTGCCAGCCTCTGTTTGTCAAGCCCGCATGCCAACAAAACAAACCCACTGGCTTAAAATGAATTTGAAGCCTGAGACAAAATCCTCTTTGTCATGAAAGCGTGATTTTCATTTCTTTGTTTTTAATGTCATTCCACTACTAAGCAAATCATGATTTAGATGCCTTTGAGGCATTTACCTTATGCTTATGCAGAACTATTCCTCAGAGAAAATTGGGTGCAATTTTAGGATTAGATAACTGACCTAGGACTGAGTGCAAAACTTGCATATCCACTTTTTCCAGATGGATGTTCACTAGGAAGCCTTCAAACTGCTCATAAATATTGCCCATCCTTTTGTAAAGGCTCACACCAGGGAGCACATGGTCATTTCCTGGGCAGAAAGACATTTTTGTACTGAGACTTTTGAGCAACAAAATAAAGTATTTTAATTCCCTTTCTTTTTATGTGGCCAAATACTATACACTATGACGGTGACTGAAGAAATAACGAAGAAAGGAAATTCTATCAACAGCCTCCAAAGCCTGACTTGGATATTTGCACTTTTGTTTGTGTTGGGTTTTTTTCCTCTGGAATGAACTTTCTTTATTTCTTTGCCTCTCTTTCAACTTGTGAAAATATCTTTTATGTAGAGCTGTTATCTGAGTATTACATGCTCTTGGTGAGTAGGGTAAAATCTACATACCTGTAGTCTTTCCTCTCTAAATGAAATTGAGTGAAAAAAGAAAATATGTTGGGTTGGTTTTTTTCCTTCTAGAATAAAGCAAAAGAGGGATTGGTAGTGATGAGGGAGAGTTCTTTAGTGTTGGGTTCATGCCAACAGTAATTCCCCTTTTCACATTTTATATTATAAATAAATATGTGTGGAATACCTCAGTGATCCTCCCCAGAAATCCAAGAGCAAAAATGGAGTGTTTCTGGTTCATATCAAAGGTTTTGCCAGTATTCCATCTCTGGCAGTGGGCAGGAGGTGCTGCTTAGGGAAAATAGATAAAACCAGAGCGAGTAAACACAGAGGTTTCTCTGCTACTCTTCTCTAGTGCCCTGTGGATTAGGACCTCCCAGAGCAGGGGACCTCATGCACTTTGTCTGGTGTTCATGGACCTCTCCTCTGTTAAAAATGTCTCATCTTCTGTTTTGAAACTTCTTTATATTTCAGTTTCCAGCAGATCCCGTAGCAATGATAAAGTAACCCGTCTTTGCTTTAAATCTCTTAATGATACATTCTGATTCTCATACTGTGAGAATTATTGAATAATTGTTCCTTGTTCAACCTCTTCATGCTGACGCATCTTCCCCTACTCTCTTTGAGCTGAAGAGTCTGTGTCTAATCTCCCGGATACATAAGCCATTCCTCATCTTTCTTCATTTGTTGCCCTTCTATAAATCTTATTTCGGGTACATTCTTTTAGGAACAGAGGAGAGGGATGAGGCCTGTATGACCTGTTTAAGATGTGCTTAAATCATGGTTTTAAATAGTCTAATGAGATTTTCTGGTTTTGTTCTCTAGCTTTTTTTTTTTTTTTTTTTTTTTTTTCCCCCCCCACAATAAATATTGACATTGTATCAGGCTGATGTTTTCAAAGTATCCACAGTGGCTGCTGAGATCTCTCTCCTTAAAGACAAAGGATAGTTTACAGTTCACATTGGATTTCTATAATTAAGGATATTTTTGTTCATTTGAATAGTTTTGTGTTTTTCAGAATTCAGTTTCATCTGCCACTTTATTACTGAATTCAGTAGCATCTTGAGATTCTTCAGTGAGTCTGTGAAATGTGCTGTCATCTTGAAAAGCATGAATAATTTTATATTATCAATGAATGTCACCTCAATATTCACCTTTCCAACCTTTAAAAAAATATTTAGTGAATGTGCTGACTAGCACAGGTCCCAGAATAGATGTCACAATCTTCGGGTAATCTGCTGCTGTTTTTTACTGACTATGTCCTATTGGAAAGTGCTTTTCTTGTTTGTTTTTGGTTTTGTTTTTTTCCCCTCATAACTTTGGTTGTCAACAACCTTTGGGAATTCAAGTACCTTATGTCAGTCAAGTCACCCTTATTCCTATGTTTCTCATCACCATCAAAGAACTGGAGCAGATTTCTGATGTGTGGTTTCCTGCTCTAAAAGCTACAGCAACTCTTCACTATGGTATTACATTTCTCCATGCATGAAATAAATCCATTCCTTATTATACAACTGAGTTTATTAGACGTCTGAAAAATCAGATGTACCAGCTGACAGCTTCTCAAGTTCATTTCAGAACTTGCTTTAATATTTGCCCCTTTCCATTCGTCTGCTCCTTGGGCCCCAGGTTAAGCAATAGGTCTCATACTTCAGTAACAATTTCAATTAATTTCATATTATTTAAGGTTTTATAAAACCTCTGTTTGAATACTTTCTGATTCTGGCAAATATTTAATCACTCTATTCTAAGGTTTTGGACTTCTGTTCCCTGTTAAAAAAACAAAACACCCTGACCAGGGTATGACTCAGGAGTTTAAGGACTTAACCTTTAAGGGAATGGATGACTATTCTCAGTAAAGGAACGTGTCAGCAATTCCTTCAACCAAAAACACCTACCTGTATAATATAAGATGTTTTGGTTTCTCAGCTGGATGTGCATCTAAAGTTAGACAATGACATTAAAGTTGGATTTTAATGTCAGGAGTTAAATTGTTAGCATTGTCCTTGGAGTGCAAGATTCATTGAATTTGAGAATTGCATTGTGCATTCCATAAAAATGGAGAACTTAAAACATAGTCTGTTAAATTCATTGCCTTCCCTGGTTTCCTTGCCAGAACTGTAGGAGTAGCTGAAAACAGCCTTTAATTCAGGATCATCCCTTTCTGTATTCCAGACTGCAGTCACAGCTGTCTACTTAAAACTCTAATATACAATTATGTGTATTTGGCTAAACAGGTCTTTCCTTACATCAGCAGAATTAGCCCTTCTCCATTTTGTGTCCAATATTTGTGGGTTTTTTTAATTTTTATTGTGTATTCTTTTTCCTTCAATTTCATACACTAGCCAGTCAACCTGAATGACATTGGGAATGCTTCTGATAGTATAATGGGCATTTATAGCAGTGACTGTAATTAATGATTAATATTTTAGCTGTGCTTGCAAGCTAAGTTTAGGCACTGGCAGAAAAAATTGTTGCCTAGAGTCATTGGCTGATGGACCAGCAAAATAACGGGCTTCATTTAAGCAGATGAACCCTCTGAGTCACAGCATAGAGATGGCAGATCCGTGCCAGTGCTGGCCTTGCTCAGCGCTGTGGCTGAGAGGGCTCTTCCACCATCTTCCCTGACCAGCTCCAAGTGCCAGGACTGAGCGAACTCCCTGTCTTTACAAACACACAGCCTCCCCGTTAGATCTTCTACATCTGATGTGAAGCATTAGAGTCTGGGACAGTTGAGCCTTATGATACAGATATTGTGATTGATGTAAAGTTCTTGTAATTTTTAATTATGAATTAACAGATTTATTATAGATTTTTCTTAACATATTTGTGTAAATTTGTCGACAACTCTGATTCTTGATAGAATGTTGTGGGAATGGTAACACAAAATCAAGGAAAACAACGTTACTGAGTACAATAAAGACTCCTTTGCTGGCATCAGAGCAACACATATGGAAAGGAAACAGGAAAGGAAATCAATAAGGAGAACCAACCCCACAGAAATTATTAAACATTACCTTGCTCAGAACCCCACAGCAAAAGAAAAAAAGATGCTTTCCTGAAATATCACCCAACGTCTTAGGTGGTAGATAGACCTAAAGTTTGGAGAGAAGACTGACTTTGTTTACTTGGAGGTGCTGAGCATCCCATGGCATCACATACCTTCTGCAGCAAGTTCTCTGTGGCAAGCTAGAACTCAGTGCACCAGGGTAGACACATCTTCAGTCTCAGTGGTCCTTTCAAGGGAAGACAAGCCTGAGCTTCAGACCTCCATAGAGGATTTCTTCTTGGCTTCTGTCATACTGATACAACATGCTCTGGGTTGCTGTTACTATAGTCCAACCTAAACAGCTTCAGCCAGCTTCTGTCTGGCAGTCACCATACTGTCTGTCCAGGACATTTTTGGAGACATTGTGAAGGACCCAACTAAGAAGATACCATCTGAATGCTGCTCCAGGCTACTGTGCTTGTTAGTGATTCATTAGGTCAGACATCTCAGCTCAGTGCTGTTTTTCAAACACAGCTTCACTAGGAGTACTAGTTTAAAATTCCTCTGTGCATGCACGCTGCCAGCCTGAGGGCTCTTGGGGCTACCTGCCTCAAACTCTTACACTATTCAGGGACTTGGTTACATACTTTATAATAATTCCTTTTCATTCATTGCTCATTTGTTTTCTGTTATTATTTTCCTTTTACTGCTATAAAAGCTTTTCTGTTCTTATATTTGATGTTCGCTTCTGTGATTTGTCCTGATGTTCTCTGTGATTAAGTTTTAGTAGTACTGAGGTGAATGTCTAAATAATTCAGTGGAATGGATCCAAAATGACACAAACTGGGCATCTTAGTAGATGAGAGCCCAATCACACCCATTAACACAGAGCTCACATTCACCTTATGTATAAGTACGTGCAGATAACAGTCCTTTGGCTCTGTACAGTTTTGCTCTTAACATACATATTCACAGTCTGTTTGGGCTTTTTAGAATTATGTACCAAGGGCTGGAGAAGGAGGTTTTATTACTGGAAATTACCCCATTAGGTGTGTGAAACTGTTCTTTGCGTAAAGATGTGGCAGAGTGGCCATTAGGATCCTGCCATTGTAAAATGGTAGATACCATGCTCCCAGTCAAATTACTAGTGTGGCTCTATCAGCTTCATTATAAGCACTGTTGTACCACGTATGCATGTATTTGAAGTGTGCTGCACTCGACTTCTCTCTAGTGTCATCTGAATGGTTCTTTTCTTACAATTTGTGGAGGAGAAGTGAGAACCATCCCCCAATACTGCCTGGCCATCATCACGGAAACACGCTCGTCAGTATGTCCTCTCCAGAAGAGGAACACCTGCCATAGCTATTGTACAGAACATACGTGCAGTGTAGCCCAGTGAAAATGGATTCAAACATTTCCTTTCTTCACTTGTATTGGACCAACAAAAGTAAATACACCTTTATATGCTTTGTGATTTAAAAGCCGTAAAGACACCTCAGCCCATCTACCACTACATACATAACCAGTTTTGGTATTTCTAAGCAAAACAAATACTTCCAAAGGAGCTATTGTGAACAGATGGACTAACATTCATAAAACAGACAGTTCCCTTTGTAAGTGGTTTGTATGAATAAAATGTATTGTTTCCATTGAGATTTAAACTACAATTTACTTAAATTATTTTTATATTTGACCATTATATTGCGAGCATATGAAATGGGCAAAATGTTAAGAATAATTAAGCAGAGTGGTCCTGAAAACCCCGGTGTGTCTGAAAAATCGTATATAAAAGAAAGCAGCTATCTGTGGAGCTGCCAGTTCTACTTATATAAGCCCATCTGTTTACATCTACGCCTGTTCCCTAAAGAAGAATACATCTTATGTGAAGAATTCCCACCAGATCCCTCAAACATTTTATCATTCAAGAACGTTCTTCCTGTTTGTTGTCTCTCTTTCCTTTATAAGAAACTACAGAATTAATGTTTTCAGTGCTGTCTCTTAGCACATTTACAAGACAAATACTGGACTTAGCATATAAAATTAAATGAGTTTGTTCTCTTCTGATTCCATAATGAATAGAAATGGTTGCAAACCATTTGCATATACCTTTGACTCACAGTGGCTTATAGTTTTGTCTTCTATTTATCTCTCCCCTCCCACTTCTTTATTCTCATCTTGAATCCCTCAGAACACCTCTTGTTAAATTTACGATATAGGTTATTTTATATCTAATTGATCATGTGGAAAACCTGTTTGCTGTTTACATGGTATCTGGTCAGTGACAGATTATAAAACTTATTTTTAAAAAAGAAAAAGCTTTTCATGAGCTCCAAACTTTGTTTCCCTGTATCCCCCAGTCCTAGGAGTTCTGCAAATGTAGAGCTAATGTTTTACTGCTGAGAAGCAGCAGATGTACATTCCTTGGCTTATGTTCCATCCTCAGAACTACTTCAACAACAAAATTACCTGAATAACATCAGATATAAGCATGTGGACTTTTTTGATCTTTTTATTAAATCCTAGTATCAAAGTGAATTTATCCACTCTCAAAGACAGGATGGGAAGAGGACAGCTTTTGAAGATCATTTGAATTTCTTTCATTTGGTGGCCTAATCTTCTTCCTACTCTATTGAACTTCTGTAAATTGTTTTAGGATTCTTAGAACAACAACAACAAAAAAAATCTCTAAGAGTTCCAACTTCAGATTTAATTATCAAAGTGTAAATTCTTTAGATAAACTTTAGTGACACAGCAAATACAAAATAAAATGAGGTCAAGTCAAAAAAGGAGCAAATTCAATTAGCCCCTTCACAGAAATCTTGACTTGATTTCGAGTTTTGAATTACAGATTTAGAATAAGGGTGGGTTTTTTCCCTGCCAGCTTTTGTGGAACTGAAGTATGTTAATTCATCTCATTTCTAATACCAAGTTTTCAACCAATTTTAGTGGTTCAGGTGCTTGTAAGTCTGTTAACTCAGACGTGCTGCTTTCTTCCCAGGTAGCTAATTCCACTCTGACCCCCAATATTCCTTATATTTTGGGCTTCTCGGCTGCTGAAGGCAGGAAGCACAGCACTGTGCTCTGCCCATATTTTATTCAGAGGGGTGTATTTTGGGAAGACCTGATTGTTCTTTGCTGCCAGCCGCAGTGCTTTGAATCACATCCCATCCCCTTCAGCACACCTCCGCAGGAGTCCAGCAGCCTGCCCGCACCAACACAGTTGGGTTAACAGGTCAGAGAGAGCGATGTGTTGCACTGATTAATTAATGCTTTTGCACAATTGAAGTTGTCTAGACCAGATGCATACCCTAGCGAAATTCTTTTTGCTTTGGTGCGAAGTGAATGAAACACATAAATGAAGGTCATTTTAGTAGTAAGTTGTACCTCTGAAGTATCCATTACTGCTATTCAGTTTTATTAGCATTCTCTTAACATTAGCTTCCACTTGAAATGTCTTTCTTCTATCCCATGCTTTCTGCTTGCTGAGAGGCTGCTGCTACTCATTTGTGGGTCTGGGTATATGATGTACCTCATGAGGAAAAAGGGGGCTCCTGCATCCTTTCCCAGCATACGCACATTTATACTCCTCAGGCTTTCCTAGCAGAGATTTTCCATAAACTCCCATCCTTCATTGCCAAGCTGATATTAGGGTTTCTGCATCACTTGTGAGGAATAATTTTTTACCTAATATTTGTTGTCTCTGTTATAAACAGTGGCTAGCTGTGTTTTAGGTAAATAAATTATTCCATGGTAACCTGTTTGGGATCTTGAATGCCTTGGAGACAGTAGGAAATAGGAAGGGCAGTGCCCTCTTGACAGGGAATGAGTAAAGACAGGTTATGGGACACGTTCATCATGCTGTCTCTTTGTAAGTGCTGGGGCAGGATATAGTGTGCAAAGTACTGACATCATCTGACAGGATGTAGCGTGCATCATCCAACATTCTTGTGGGGTTTGATGTTTGTGTAGAAGATGATGTCAACTGGTGGACTGATTGATTCTCAGACTGAAAACCTTCTTGAGATTGGGAGCATTAATACATTTATTTCTGTGAAGGGCAAAAAAAAGATTAGACAGAAGTAGATCAGATATTTAAGACCAGTGAACGTACAGACATTTATCTCTGTACTTAGGGGCTGTATCTAGGGGCTCTTCCCTGCAGTGGAGACAACAGACCTTAGCCAATGCAGATTAATGCTTGATTTCTTCATGCTAACAGTAGCATGCTGAAGGCTCTTTGCTGGTTCTTGAAGCATCTGGCCTTGATTCCCCTGACTGCACTGGTGACATCACATTTCATGGAGATCTTCTTGGTTATACATAAAGTGGGCGATGTGTTGCTGCTTCATGTATAAGTGGTACCTGAGAGTGTGCAGATGACATCTGAATCATGGGGAAAAGTGAATTTATAAAAATGAACAGTGCACAGACCACCCTGGGCTTTTTTCCTCAGTAACACACAAGAATTGAGTTTCCATCTGACTGTATTGGACTTATCATAGTGTTAGAAGGTGCTGTTTGAACTGTTCTTTGACTAGTATTTTTTTACTGTGTTACTTTAGTAGGTATCTAATAAACAGCACTGACCTCTATTTTGCTTTGTTTATTGTAACAATGTTCTTTCTAGACAGATTTTTTAGGTACCTGGGTATAGTATTCTTCAACTGTTTAGCTGTAACAAAATACTCTTCCCAGGTATTCAGTGATTCCAGCAGTCCAGAGTAGGGATTAAAGGAGTGGTTTCTATTTAAGAATAGATCACAGCTAAAGAAATTTAGGGTATTATGGGATTCTCTGTCAAGGCCTTTGAAGATACCGTCTAAAACACTTTTTAACTGCTTGGCTCTATCAGCTATGGGGGAGTTATCATCCACTATTTCCAAACAGTTAGCAGATAAAGTCTTAAAGGCTTGGAGCAATCCCAATTGTATGGTGAGTCAATTTATGGGAAAAATATCTCTTGAATCAGTAGTTAAAACTTTATTACAGATGGCTCAGATATTGGGCTTGATTTATTCTTTATATCTTCTGTAGTGACATGAGTGAATTGTCTGCAGAAAGGCCACATCATACTTATTGCAGAATGAAGGGCAAATAGGAAAGGTAGTTGTTTCTTCATGGGCCCAAAACACTTCTTCCATTTTCAGCAGAATGGAGAATGCAGAAATAAAACTAAATTATTTTTAAATTGTTTCAGCAAATTAAAAGCACATTTGTTTAAACTTAGGATATGTTTGAAAGTAATTTGTATAAATGTCTTTTATACATACCAAAGAAAGTTGTTTCACCTGATGATAGTATTTTATTTGATTTTATGCCCCCCTAAAACTAACAGACATTAATTTAAATCAGTCAAGGCAAAGAGAAGGAAGATCTTAATAATTTTAGTTTGTTTATATCTTGTCAAATTTGCTTAGAACTGAAAATTCCTTGTACTTTTGGAAACTGAAAGCCTTTCTTCTACTGTGAGACACCTCAATATTTGGGCTTGATATATCTCAAGGAAAAAAGCCCTCTATTTTCAAAAATTTCTTAAAATCATATATAAAAAAATTCCTACAGCCATCATCATTTTTTCACACTTCTGTGAGGAGAATGCATGGCAGTCTAAGCAGAATTCTTCTGAGAACATATACTCTATTTTAAATTAAAATTAAGAAGGTACTGGGAATAGAAGTGGGCTGCAGTTTTTTATTTCTGATTTTATTTTTGTGGACCATGTAATACAGGCCATAACTTAGGATTCTATTTTTTGAAGGACAGTCTTGAGTGCAAAGTTTTAGGTAATAGTGAAAAATTAATAAAAACAAGTAACAGAGAAAATTCTCATTGTCCATACTTTACATGTTTAAAATAAGATGAAATTTGTAAAATATCATTGAATTAGAACTAGTTAAAATATTTCTCTTGCGCACACGTTGCACAAATGAGAACTATTGCAGAAATAATTTGTTGAAGTCTTTTTCACTTTCTCTTGACATTTGATAGAGTTCTCTTGACTTTTGAATTGCTAAGCTGGGGATCCTTGGATAAAATCCATTCTCTATCTTGACCTTTTAAAAATATCTGTGCTTTAAAGTTTGGAATATCAGATGTTGCAAAGGAAAGCTGAAAAAACCCCCCCACTGGACGCTTATGGAGAAATCTACCCAGTACATAATCTGCTTCTCAAACACAGCTACTTGTGATTGACTCATGAGCTGATGCATGAAGGTGTGTAAGTGATGCAATTTTTTAACCTGTTGTATTTTTGGAAAGAAATAAAGTGATTGAATGGCATAATGCGACATTAATGCCCGTATCAGTTAATAAAATAAGTGTGATGCTATTATTCATGGTATGTTAAGAATAAAAATCATTGACATTGTGTGCATAAAATAGATACGAATAATGGCAGAACCTATTAGACTCTAACTTCAAAAATATCCAGTAATTATGCAACTTAAATTAGCAATCTTAACTTACCCATATATTTACATATTAATGGTCCTAAGTGGTAACTGTAATTGTCTCTCATCATTGCTTCCTTTGACCCTCATTTTTCAAATAAGAAATATGAAATTCCATTAAGTAACATTAATAGTAGAAAATTAATTTAAGGCAATATATCATCAATTAGCAAGCCCTTAAAACATCTCACTGGTTTCACATGATGCTTACTTGAAGGAAAAAAATATAATTATTTTATGTATGTCTGAATTAGAGGATAACATCTTATGCATGTATGATGGAAATGAGAAATAAAGTATATTAGATTTCCTGGCCTTGATCCAGTAAAGCATAAAAATTCCTGTTGACTTCTCTAGACTATTCACATGTGGCCAATCAAGGGTGAAGAGCTCTGCAACATATGGAGCCAAGGCCAGTGCCAGCATCTTTTGACTGGGAAAGGCTACACTTTTGACAGGGCTTATCTTTATGCCTGGGCTTGGGTTTTTTTGATTGTTTGGTTGGGTATTTTTATTCAACTAAATGTTCTTACAAGTAATCAGGAACTTCCTTCAGATAATTAATGCATCTGCTTTATCCTAACACCTTACCTTACAGAATGATTCTCCTGACTCATTCTCCTTCATGGAGAATGACATACCCATGGATGTTCTGCGTTATAGATTGAGATTAGAAAGCAGCATTTGCATCTGGCCAATAGGTCTTTAGTCATCAAATCGACAAATGGAGCTAATGTAGAATAATAATGTGTGAAGTTACTTCCAAGTACCAAAGACTAAAATACATTTTACACAGTGTGCTGCTTTCGTAAGGAAAAAAAAAAAAATTACAAAAGCCATTAAAAACTAAATGCCTCTTATTCGTCATGTCAGTGAGGCTATCATCATCTGTTACAGGACATTTATGATTTTTTGGACTGCAAATGTTACTGTTCTCCATAAAAGCGAGAATGATTTTTGTTATTTCCTTAAACACCAGCCATGTAAATAATGTCTCTTTTTTTTTAACCTTTTTTTTTTTTTAAAGGCCACGTTTTCAAGTATTGTAGTGTTCTTTGAAAAGCACCTACATTGTGAGAATTATTTGATGTTAGTAACACTATTAAGTTGTCAACTATAGAATATGCTATAAAGATAGTTTGAAGAAAACAGGTATGATTTTTCCCTCTTTTTACATGAATTTACCCTACTTATCCATGTAAATGATAGACTGGGAGGGGCTGCCTCTGTGAGGTGTGTGGTGGCTAGAATAGTAAGTGTAACCTGGAAATACTTTTTGACAGAAGCTTCAAATCTTCATGCTTGCAGGTTTCAAAGATGTGTTATGAATCAGGACAGTTTGAGATCTGGCGTCAATAACAGGCTAACTTGACAGAGTTTCAAGGTGTAATTAATAAATTTCTGTGTGAGAATTAGCTTCTCCATAGCCTGATTGCTAAGCTGAGAGCTGAGGATGTTATGGTCTCCCGCACTGCAAGTGTGTAAAAGCCCATCCGCTGCTCCATAAACGTTGTCCTTGCAGGCTATTAAGTTCTTCAGTTCTATTTGTAGGAGGATTTTGGTTTTCCCCTTATGGATGCTAATTAATTCAGATTTCATTGTCCTTTGAAAAATCTCAGAATCCTGTTTATTGCTAAGATTTAAACTGACTGTAATCAGCAGATTGATCGGTGAAGAGAATATTAGGTATCAAGATTAGTACAACCTGATGAGCCAACGTGCCACCATGAATGATGACAATGTGCAGAGAATATATTAAAGGGAGCAAAGACTTTCGTTATTTTGGAGTATGCTAGATCAAGTAACATCTCCAAAATTACACCCACTGGATAGAAAGTTGATGAAAACCGGAGGCAGACTAAGGAAGTATGCTATTGGCTTTTATCTTTACATGCAGATCTAGCAGCCAAAATGAATTACAGTTATACATGAAATAGCTCTGGGATACACGACTGGCAGAAGAATGGTGTAACTGTCAGTGCAAGGCTTTGCAACATTATTCATGGAGACTTAGAGGCAATTAACATGACTTCACTCAGCTGAGTTTTCAGCAAGGAAATAAACAGCATAACTTCAAAATGAGAGTTTCTGATTATTTTTTTTTTTATATTGCATATTCACTGAAGAAAGTATTTGCACATTAAAGATAGCTGTAAAACATTAAATTAGGCAAATAAGCCTTATATGTGGGAAAAAATTGAAAGTAAATTCAGCCTACCAGGTCAAATTTGAATTTATTTTCATATTTTAAAGTGGTCATGATCAATAGTTAAATTTTTGTAGTTTAGCTAGCTCTGTTCTTATAACTAGCATGAGCTTGATTCTTTCAGAGAACAAAACTCTTCTTCTTTCAGGTATGAAGTGTACTCTAAGCAGGACAAAGCTGAGGATGGAGCCAGCCCAGCAGGGGTAAAGCTGAGAGAGGATTCTTCAAACATAAAGACTCCAGCTGACTGCTTTTCCCCACATTCTTGACACCAGTATACAGGCTGGCACAACTGCAGAGTAAGTATTAGTAAATCATGAACCTTTAGGAAGCAATTCACCATAGCACTGTCATTTCATGTAGAGATTTTGTTTGTGTGTCCATATACACTGGTGGTTCGGACAGCACAAGGGAATCTTAAGATAGAGATATACTGATAGAGATGACATACTTTTGCAGGAGAGACGTAGCAAGTGGGTCACTTTATGCAAAATTGCCACTACTTGAAATATTGCCAGGCAGAAGCATTCAAATGAGATGGGGTGGGACCCTCTGGCCCCTAACTGATGCAGGGGGGTTATGTGTATTCTGGTGATGAACTGGTTAATGAAGCTGGCCTCAATGCAGAATCTCATTTAACAGTACTCATGGGCAGAGCATTTAGCAGTCTTGTCCTGGCCCTTGTCCACATGGCTGTGGAGACTACAACATTTAGCTCCCAAGCCTGGTGCTTCCCATAAAAAATAAAATTAAAAAATGGCATATCATTGTAGGTATTAAGGAGTGGTTTTGTCCCCTTTCCACTGCAGTATTTTGTTCATTCCAGTTCTTGGCAGGTGCTTCTGGTCACAGTCCCTTAATGTAGATTCTAGTGAACACTGCCGTTTGGGGATGCTGTTTCTTCAGCGAAGGGAGCAGAAGGTGCCTCTGTGTCAGAAAGGTGAGAAAGAAACAGGGCAGCAGAAAAGGTAGAGCTGTTGTTCTTTCTCCTGCACGGAGTGAGCAAAAGCAGGGTCTGGACAAAAGAAGATGGAGGAAGCTGAAGATTTAGGAAAGAAAACAGGGATGAACACATAATCGACAGAATCAGTAAAAAGAATTGGGAAAAGACATTTTCGTAGGGGGTCATGGCAGTATTTATTGACTTCTGGGAAAGCAAAGTGATATAGGGTCTGAAACGGATTGTTTTAGGAAAGGGAACGTATTGATTGTGGGGGAGTAGATAATTGATGCTGGAAGAAGGGAATTTGCATGTACAGCCATAGCATGTGAAAATAAAACATGTTCGCTGGCAAGAGCAGACAGGCATTTTGAATATGCAAATATGAGTTTGCATATACATGTGCAAGTGTTATGTATGCAATAAATCTCTGAGTAAATTTTGCAGGTTCATTTTGTGTCTCAGCTAATACAAAACTAGGTTGAGCAGAGCTTGACTGGGGAGAGAGCAGTGAGGGGGATCTGTATGGGACTGAAAACAAGGAACATACTGTAATTATGTTAAAACCAAGCATTACAAGCAGGAAATGCAAAGTTATGATTACTATTAAAAGAGACCCAGGCATGTTAATTTATGGAAATTAGCAGTTTAAGGCATCTAAAAACCTATGTACTGACATAAAATTATGCTATAAAATTATGATTAAGGCATTTTCCTGTTTGTGGCCCCAAATTAGTTTAATTTTTAAAGATGTTTTTTTGCCACATGATGCCACTTCAGTGAAGGAAGCGAGATGTTCAGTCTGCATTTGTAACTTCACAGGAGTGGCATAAAGAAGAAGGATTATGTTGGTGAACTTAGTCTCTGCATTTTTCTTCATGGATTTCTTTGCTCATGATTTGAAGGCCTGACCATTTTTGGTCCTATTTCTATCTCTTAACCTTTTGTATTCATTATTTTATCTATGCTTGAGTGTAAAATACTCAATGTAACATGTTTATGTATATGAATAAAGAGATACAGAACTGTTAGAACTGAACTGTGTGACTTTTCTCCCTTCATTTGCTTGGGGGAAAAAAAAAAAAAAAAACCAAACCCAAAAAAACCCAAGCCAAATTTTCAGTTGAAATACTTAGTTTTCTGTTGGGGAAATCCTTAATCCCCTACATAGATTTTAGTGGTTTTACCTTGAAGTGAAAAGCAATTCCACTATCAGTCCTGTGTTGAAGTTATTAGTGTTCAAGGCCACAAGGTGTATGTTAAGTGCTCTTCAACTTCCACTGACAGTTCTTCCAGGAAATACAACAAAATGAGTAATTTCTTTCTTTTTTAACCATTAAAAAAAGAAACATAGACACATTTTTGCTCTTACCTTCCCTCTTTGTGACAAAGTTGTCATAATTTCCACATTTTTGCTCTTACCTTCTCTCTTTGTGACATAATTGTCATAATTTCAACTGGCAAAATGACTTATTCTGCATTAGTGGTAATAAAAACGTGGCACTTGAACATTTCTGTACAAAGTAATGTCTGAAGGAGCTGAAAAGAAAACTGAAATTTTGCTTGTAGGAAGACTTAAAAATAGAGGATAATTTATCATGCTATAAATAGGGAAATATTCATGCTGGAATAAGCAGTAGAAAATGAACAAGTATAAAAATTAGATGTATCTTTTTAATATTAATTTATGTTTTAAATGGGTGCTTAAAATCTGGAATTGGATATATAACCATACCTAATAGGGGCATAATTCTAATTCATCATCAGCGGAACTTCATCTCTAAGCTATTCAAGAGCCTGTATACATATTGCGGTATGTGCTGTAAACAAAGTTAGAAGGCTGGCTTTCATTTCCCAGTTTTGAAGGGTTGGCTTTCAGCTCTTGGATCACAGCTGTAGCTCCATGAACAGTTCTGGCAGAAGTTCACAGTGCCGCTTGGGGGGACGAACCCTTCTTCTCTCCTCTTCCCTTTTCTGGCACTGGTGGTGTGTTGCTGCTTTGTGAGCCAGACCAGGGAACCACTTCAGATAAAATCCACTCTGAAAAATGGAAGTTACTTTTCAGCTGTATTTGTTTCCCACTTCAGCTCACGGTACAGTCACGAGGATGTTTCTGCTGGCAAAAAGGAGAGGAGCAGGAACATGTTCCTGGGAGTGGGCTGGAGAGCAGAACCACCATTTGTGTCAGCAGCACACTTGCTGCTGGGATAAGTAAACTTGATATTATACCATCAGAGTCAGGGGGAAATCTTAATGCTGTGCAGCCATAGGCAGCATATGGACTGACAAGAAAATGAAACCAGTTAAATGGCTAATTGTACCTGTAAGAGGCAATTTCACCCTCCTATTCCCTCTTCTCTCCTTGTCCCTTGCCATGTTCTCCTTCTGCTTCCTTGAGCTGTCTCTGGTCTTATCTGACAATGAGCCAGTTCAGGGAGTTAAACCTACAGGGAACTAACCCGACGAACAGAAAGGTATGCGTGGGTTTGTCTGTATTCCTTTGCGTTTGGCTCTTTAGCATGAATGTGGTATAAGAGAGGGTGTAAGGTGGACTGGGCACTGCCCTTGTTGGATGGGGTTAAAAATTGCATTAGCCATATCACCTGACAGCAGTCATAGCCAGGGGATATGATTTGAATTGAACATATAAAATGGAAAACGAGGGTGATGTTAAATTCAGAAATCAACAGCAGGATAAGGCAGGGATTTCCTGAGGATGTTAGATGCTAAGCCTCCCATTGAAATTCAGACAACTTCCAGCATCTACTTCCCATAGGCTCTTTAGAAAAGTTGAGATTAAATTCTTTAACTCTTTTATTGTAATTACTAAAAGCTTAATAAAACATTATGTGTTTTGGATGAAACTCTGGCCCTGCTAAAAACAAAATTGAGAGTTTAACTTCTCTGAGGCCAGCATTTACCATACTGGCTTTAATGAATCCATTGGATATATTACATGCTACGAGGCTAGTATGTACTTCAGAAGAAAACTCCCCAACTTTCATTAGAGCAAACTGAATATGTTTAGCATTTTTGTGAAATAAGAATAACACTTTTGAAATAACAAGTGCAGGATGTCAATTGATTTAATGGACAATAAGAAGTAACGCTTGCAATTGTGAGACGTTAGAAATCCAATTATTTCTATTAATATGCTTGCATTAAAGAGCCATATTTCAGTGCTGTCCCATGCCTCGCTTGTCTTGCTGCCTGTTATCAAACTGAAGCCTTTAAAATCTCCTGTTTGCATTTTAATTGGCTTTGGGAATAAGCAGGAAGAGAATAATGGAAATAAGTGGCAAAATTAAAGTAATGCTTTTGAGAAGCTGGAAGCATATAACAGGCATGTAACAGGCTCTTTCTCACTAACATAAGCCCCTGCTTCTGATACACTTGTGTCTGAGACATCTGAATCCTTTTTGTCTCCTCATTTAAAAGAGAGGGAAGCAGGCTTTTTAATTCTGAACATGCTCTGTGCGTGTTTCAGTGTTAATATCACAGTTGGAATCTGGAATTATATTCACTAAGCCCTGCCTGTATTTCAAGCCAGCGTGCTAAAGTGGAGAATTTAATTCACATAAACGTTGAGAAATGGAGGCGCAGCAGAGGAAAGTCTGCAGGCAGAGGTGAGTGTGATCAGTGCTAAGCAGATTTCTCTGGCTTGTGGGGCACCTCTCCTTCACTGCTGAGGATTAAACCCTGCGGGGTCATGTGGGTCGAGCCTCTGCAATTGTCGCTGTGCTCCTTTGTAATAAAATGCAGCAGTTTTCAACATTTCAACCTCAGCTCTTAGGGAATCTACCTGGCAATATATAGATCAAGTTTTCTACAATGATGTTGTGTACAGAAATGTTTTTTCTTTCTTTCCCTTTCTTTTTTCTTTTTCTTTCACCTACTCCATACCCTAATTGCACTTAAAAGATGTCGTGGTGAACCCTGTAATCCCATAAATGTTGAATCCTGTCATGGACTTGGTTGATTCTCCTGAAATGCAGAATTTCCAAACATAGTGATATTGAGATCAGTTCAAATTGTGTGCATGTTCACTGTCTTGCCTGACATCAGCAACATGATCATAGATTTTCAAAAAGGGCCGACAGAAGGGTCACAATCTAGAAACCGTTTCATGTAACCTGGCAATACAAAAGGTCACAGGGGTGAACGGCAACCCTGGGAGCTGTGTTTAGCTGTGGAAGGCATGGCTATGTTGTTACTGCAAATGAAACCCTCTGTGCATTCCTTTCCCTGTGGATATTAAGTCCCACGCAAGTCAACATAAAAAATTAAAACCAAACTCCTAAACTGAAGTTAATGCTGACTGAGCTGCAGCCACTTTTCATAAGTCCCAGTTACTACAAATGCTTAAGATGGGTTAGTTATTTGGCATTGAACCTCAAAAACCTTCCAGCAATTTAAATGTGGGTATGAATGGTTATTGTTTTATTCAAAAGTTACCACTCATGTGGCCTACAGTATGACTAGACTAAATTATTAATTTCTGGAGATTCTAATGGAAATAGGGGAAGGGAATATTATTCAAAGAACTCATTTGGAAACCAAAATGCCATTAGGGCGTGTAGGTTTCAAATTTGGACTGAGCAAAGAATAATACATCAGCTCTTTTTTTCCTTCCCTGTCATATTCTGTTCTTAAAGCATGAGTGGGATGCTCTCCAGTTCCAGGTGGAGGGAATAGATTTATTTTATGCTGAAAATAATGAGCTTGTATGTGTTTGTGTGTTTGGTTGAACGGAATACTTTTGCATCAGATGGCTGTTTATATTCACAGACCTCTTTGCTGAAAGGGAGAGTTGTAGATCATTTGACAAATGGTCATCAAGTACAATGCACTTTTCTTAGGTTGTCAAAATCTGGGGAGTAGAAGCCACTGGAGCAAAATGCATGGTTTTGCTTAGAAATAAGGGATGCCTAGTTTTATTCAGACAAGGGAGGTCAAGTTGGATCATTGTGGGCTCAGTGAATAGGGTGTGTGGGGAGCTCCTGGCTTCTCTACCTCCTGTCGCAGCAGTTTCTATTAAATCACTGATGAAGCAGGGGTCCAGTCTCTCTTTATTTTGACATACAAGGAGAGGGAACAATGGCAGATAAATGAGTGCAAGGAAAACTTTTCTATTAAAAACTAATGCAACATCACATGAAAGTAAATATAGGCACAGGCAGAGGCTCCTGACTGACTTGCATCATTTTGATATGTAACATTTGCACTGCTTATAAAAAAACCCAGCAAAACCACCCCACTTTTTAAGTAGAATTCAGGAAGACTTTAGAGTATTGCTGTTTAAGTGAGTTCCAGAGGAAGAATTTGCTTCATTTTATTTATTCGTATGCTGCTGCATTAATATTGGAGAGCAATAATGCTTGAAATCGTCTAAACAATTTTCTGTTTAGCACTTGAATCTATCAGGAAGAAAGTGTCTATCTTAAATGAACATAAAAATCATTAATGTATTTTCCTAAGGGAGCCCAAATCTGAATTGCTTTAGAAGTTTAAATACACATCTGAAAACATATTTCAGAATATCGGATGGCTTAATAAGCATTGTTTAATGTTATTTCTAAAATGTGTGGGGTCTTATGGTAATTGAAATTCAGCAAGAATATCTGAACTGTTGTGTTTTATTTAGCTGATGTATATCTATATAGCCATAATTTGGGTTTGATTTGCTTTTAAATTTTAAGAGCATCTTACTGGATGAAATTATGTCCTTTCTTGCTAAAAACCTCAAGCTGTTATCTTTTTCTTTTGGTTAACTCTATAATTTGCTTAATTTTCCTCCTCTGCAATACAAATGGATAAAAACAGGTAGCAAAATAGAGAAACACTAGTAAAAAAAGCGTGAAAAAGAGCACCAACAGAAAAAAACAAAAGGAACACACAGTTATCAGTAGCTGAATAATAACTGCAAAGGGAAACCTTTCAGATGGTTTCTTTTATCTTAGCCTCAGTCTTTAATGTATGTCTGCACCCAGAAAAGTTTAAATATTCTCTAAGCTGGCCTAGCATCAGGGTGGACTTGGGGTCTGAACTCTAGAAACTCTTTACAGCTCAAAGTTATTCCTGTGCTCTATTAATTGTACGCAGCAGAATCTTATCCTGAGCTGGTTACCTCCCTGTAGTTCCTTATTCGAAAAAGTAAGATGGCTGGCTAAAAGTGTGGGATTAATAGGTCTGGTATATATAAAAAGGAGGAAATCCCTCAAAAAAACCCACTTACCTTGTGTGTCATGGTAGACCCTGGATCTGACATTGAACATCCTTTTGTTCTGCACTAAGCTGTGCTAAGTGATACGCCATTTCCCTGGCCTACTTGTTCCTCCCAAGCCCCTGAAAGCAAAATAAAAAGATTGCTACCTTTTGTGAAAATACAGCCCGTTCCCTCCAGGAGTTCAGATCCACCAGCAATCATTGTAACTCACTATTAGATTGATTCAGCACCATGCTGGGCTTTTCTCTTACTTTCCACCAATTACGGAGGCTGACAGAAAGAAGAAGAAGAAGTATGCTGCAATAAATGGGGAAGAAAGTGAGGAAAATATTGGCATTTCCTAAGATTTAGGACACAGTCACAGTAAATCTAAAGACTTAATAGGAACCTGACTTTAATATAAGAAAAACACCAGAATCAGTCTCCAAAGGCAAATAATTTCTGTGACTTCTCATTTCTGACAGAAATGCTGGCTCTTCATGTAATTCGTCTGGAGATATCAGTGAATCTTAATCTGTGGAATACGATACAAGCATGGTTCTTAAATGCTCTGCTAACCATTTTTCTGTATTTAAACTGGAATATATTTTGAATTCCCACAGTATTCTTTCATAACTATAAATTTATACACTGCAAATGTGTACCTTAATAGAAAGAAAAGTGGAAAATCATCTCAAGAACTGTGAATAAGACTTTGCATCCCCAGGTTTGTATAACAGGCCTGAAGGCAGATTTCCATTCAGGTATTTATTGATACAGATAGATTTTGTTCTGCAAGTTGGGTTCCCTTTTCTACACTCAGCTAGCGTTAAAAATCTCTGTACCGGGTGCAGAGGACTTTATTTTTTTTTTTAATATGTTAAAAGTTTTTTTTCTTTACTACCACTTTTATATGTTAGACTTCTTGGAGACGTTGTTCAGACACAGATGATGGGACACATGAAGGATGGAACCCCCCTAAATGCAGAGATTCATAATGAGACAGTGCAGTTACTGTCTTTCCACTGGTTTAAATTCTATGTTTGTTCTCCCTAAAACCTGACTTAATCACAGTCCTTCACTCTGTATCTTCCCAGAGAGTAGTACCTTTTCTATGACTTGATATATCTCACAAATAGCCATTTCTCCAAATGGCCTGTCTCTCTGCCTGGGGCCCGGAGGGATGGGCACACTGAACTCTTAAGCTTCCATTTATTGAAATTTCTGTGTCTGAACCTGCGATTTCCCTCTGGTGAAGGCCCTTTCTATATGTAGGGCAAAGCTCTGGTGTATTTGAGAAGCTTCTGAAGTGAGGGAGGAAAGAAAGTTTTGATGTGAGGATTGTAATGATCAGCTTGCAGTAATGAAAGGATCCAGCCACAGCATCATTTCAATGGTTGAAGGACTAGTTCCGTCAATTGATTCTGTTGCTGCGCTTGTTTAATGTCAGGGTCTCTAATGTTTTGTGTTATTGGTGTGGTTTTGTACAAGATTGGAATCTGCCTTAACACTGGAGATGCCTCTATTTGAAGGGATTTCTCTAAGTGGTAATTTTTTTTCTTGATTCTGAAGCCCTCTTTGAATCTAATGTTTGCCCTGCTCTCAAAGACAAGTGTAAGAGAATCGTAAATTATTTCTATGTCAGGAAACCTGTCAGAATTACAGAGAATGAAGAAACATCTGTGTATTGGACAAGTTTCTCTGTGCTGCTTCTCTGTGCTGTTTAATCCTTTGAATTAAACATGGATTACCTCCTTCTAAAACTGAGTTCCTTGGGGAGTATAGATTCTTCTCCCAAATAAAGTATTGGGACAATACTTCACCATCAGAATATCTGTATAGGGATTGACTATAAGCCCACTTCAAAATCCTTGAAGTTTTCTTTTTCATTTCACCCTGCTCAGGAAGGTATTAGAGTCTCACTGGAACAGCTTTTTGGATACAGTCCCTGAGGTTTTGGAACATCTTGTTTTACTGTTTAGCTCTTTGCAGAGATAGCTCAACATCAGAAGACCAACAACAGAAAATGCCCACTCTTTACCTGATGCTTAGAGGTCTAACATTTCATATCTACCTCTTTCTATGTCCCTTTTAATGATAGCATCGGTTTATACGCATATGAGGTGTTTGCTTTGGGAAAGCATTTTTGCCATCCTTTTTTTCCCCAATTATAAGTTGTTCTGCTTTGACAGCAGAGAATGTCGAGAATTTTGCATATGAAGATGTATAAGGGTCACCTTGAGGAATGACAGAGGAAGATTTCTCATCACTCTCTCTGCTTCTCTACTAGCTCATATACCCAGTTCCCTTCCCATTTTTTTCAGAATTCACTTACCTTAGTGTTGCGGGAAAAGCAGGATCATAAGGCAAATCATTTGGAAGGAACTGCAGTAGATCTCTTGTCCAACCTCCTGCCCAAAGCAGCATCAGCTATGATATCAGACCAGGCTGCTTGAGGGCTTTATCCAGCCTGCTCTTGGAAACCTCCAAAGACGGAGAGTATACAACCTCTCTGGGCAGCCACTTTCACTGCTTTACTGTCCTCATTGTAGAAAAGTTTCCTTTTATCCAATCTGAACCTCTTTTGTTTCAATTTATGCCCATTGTCTCTCAATCTCCCATCATCTACCACCTCAAAGAGCAAATGCTCCAGTCCTTGATCATCTTGGTGACCCTCCACTGAACTTACTCCAGTTTAACATCTTTCTCATACTGGGGTCCCAAAACTGGATGTAATATCTAGATGCAGTCTAACAGGAGCTTAGTTAAAGATGGATCAACTCGCTGTGCTTCTATTACTACACCCCCGGGTGATGTAAGACTTCTTTGTTGTCAGTAGGAAGAATTGGAGTGACTATATCAGTTCTGGACTTTGGTTACTAGGAAGGATTTTAATTTTCTAAGGGGTTCCCAAAGTAAACAGCGCGTATTTCAAACAAAAGCTTGGACTGATAACTTCTGGAGGTCCCTTCCAACTTGAATCATTCTGAGTCTGTGGGTCTATAAGTTTTTTCAAAAAATCTCAGTAACCTGGTAGCCTTTCCTTCACCTACTTAGTGTTTGAAGTTAACTGTTGCAAAGAAGGTTCTGCATGTGCTATGCCTCATTTTTTAACAGAAAACAGTCTTCAGCAGTATCAAAATATCTATCAAAATAGCAAAAAGCCAAATATTAAACAGTAAAAATATAGAAAATATTACAACATTTTCTACCAAAAGACACATTATATTATACAAGTTGAGCAAATTTAAAAATTTTTATTTCAGATATCTGTTTTTAATTCCTACATTTATTGTTGTTACAATTTCATTTTTCCTATATGTACAGTATGTATAAAACTACATGATACAGGCTTTTATTTTTTTCCTGAAATTCCTTAAGGAACCAGATAAACAACGAAAACTTACTTCTGGGTACATTTTACTTTATTAAATGTAATAGAAAAATTACCCGAAGCATCTAAATGTTTAAAAAGACATGAGCATTTCAATCCCTATAGAACTTATACTATAACATGTAATCATTTGAAATCTTACAGTGGCTTTCCTCCTGATCTCACCACATTTTTAAAACCTAGTACACAATTTTACTGCAGTTTTATCCTTGCTCTTACGGGGAGCTAAAGTGATAACCTCTCTGTTCTAAGGCTTCTTTTAAAATGCAGAATGGTGCTTTTATTATTTATTGCTGGTACTTTAGTACACAGTTTATCAGTTAATATGGTGAATTTGGTTTATTTTTGTAAGGAGGGGGGGGCGTTTTAAAAATGCACTTGTTCACACTTGAGAAAGCACTTGCCAAATGGGGCATGTTATTCATTGGCCTCTATTCAAGGATTGGATAAGGACATCGCAGTAGTGCTCAGCAAGGGCAAATTACATCTTCTGAGACCAGAAGAAGCCACTGTAGAAATACAGAAATAATAAAAAATATTAACATTTTGAAAGAAAACTTGAGGTATCAGGAGATAGATCATCCCGTACCCAGGCTACAAACATCTGACCAGATTAGTTGTACAGACATTAGAGTTTTTCCCAGTAGTTCTTCTGCAAAGCATCTAAAACATACAAGTGGTACACCATGCCTTTCAGTAACCATCTCAGCTTTAAGCACATACCACCATAAGATTACATCTTTTTAGGAACGAGTTTTTTTAGCTTCCAGAGAATGGATTTGATTATGCCTCTATCTAATAGGACTGACAAGTTCCCTGCGATTAGGCTGCTGCATGGAGGCTTACACATGCAGTAATGTCACCTTTCAGCCTTTGTTTTCATAAGCAAGAATTACATTTTGTGAAGCTGAGTGGGTTTGCATCTGCCCAGCTCCTGGTCCAAGGTGGAGCATATTTTTAACTGTCCTGACTTCCCCTTGGTTCCCTTGCTCTGGACGTGGCCACATGAGGCTGCTAAAGCATAGCAAAGCCAAGTCATCCTGAGCCCACTGTCTGCTGAGAAGCTAATACTGGGGGAGGTTTCTGTTCTCAGAATAACTGATGTTTCCATACTTTTCTTCTGTATGATTTTTACAGTCAAAATCAAGATGCAGTTATTGTGGATATGACTTTATACAGCGATTTTGTGACATGCATTCTCAATATGCTTTTCCTTCTGTTTGAATTCTTAACCCTGACTTTTGTCAATATATAAAAAAAGTGAATTCACTTGCTTACTCCCACAGGGCCCTGTGGTGGTTGTTCATATTGTAGAACAGAAGAACTCAGAGCTCATCTGTGACAATTTTTGTATTAGTAGTGATGACATATGGCAAGTAAGGTCAAAACTGGTATATAGACAGTGTAAGAGACAGTACCTGACCTAGAAGACTTAGATATGTGTCCACAGAGGCATTAGGTGCCTAAATAACCTTGAGGAATCTAAGCTGCGTAATCTAAATAGACAATGCAAAGGAAGAGAGGCAGAGAAACAGGTATAGATGACTTGTCCAAGGTTATTCGTCAGCAGCACCCATTAGAGAGCTAACAAACAAGCTGGGTGGTGACACCCCTGCTGTCAGGGGTCTGAGGGTATGAGATCATATCTTTTTTTTTTTTTTTTTTTTTTTTGTGCAAGATACCTTTTCAGGTAACACAGAAAAATTGAAAATTTGAGGAGTAATTTTTGTTGTTGACTTTCTGCTTTTTCCCACCCTATTCCACAGTGCCTTATTTTTAGAAGTAAAGCATTGTGCCTGCACACGTTGCAGCAGCTGGGCTCTCCGAGTCTTCATGGAATAAGTCTTTATAGGTTGCTCAAACTCAGCAAGCAGAGTGAAATGTTTCCCTGCATTATGCTTTCTGCAGATCTTTTCTACAACAATAGGACAGGTAATTGTAATGTAAATTATTCCAGTCTGCATTGTAACTCTCTGCAATACAGAAAAATGTTTCCAGCAATTCTCATGTTAGATATTGATTTGACTTTATCAGGAAAGATCTTCTTGTTTTCTAAGAGTTTGAGAAGCAGGAAGACCATGAATGAAAGACTTACTTGAGGCTTTTTACCACTAGAAAGACTGGGAATTATAGCTGTAATGGTCAGAATAGTAATGGCCCCCAGACATCTCGAGCTCAAGTTCCCCTCATCAACATTGACTGCAGTAATTGTGTTTCCTTGAATGAAATATCTGTTCTTTCCTTAAGTCTTTGAGGTGCAAACTTCTTCATGCAAGTAAATTTGTAAGGAAAGTTCCTAAACTATTGTTGAAAAACAGTGCTGAGAAGAGCTGTGTAGGAGCTCCCCCATTTTACTCTAACGAAGAGTTGTGGTAAAGTTGATCTTGCCTTGAGATGGCAGAAGGAGTGATAACCTCTTAAGCATCCCTCCAGCCCTGACTTCTGAGATTCTGAAATGCCCACTGGCCTTCTGGGAGCTATAGAAAAGACATCTTACGCAGCTAAACCACAGCAGCTCCCCGACCTCTGGCTAGAGGGCTGCTGCGTTGTATTAATGCTGACTGGCCCCAAACTACATTTGCATCTAATGGAAGTTCATAATTCATTACAACAGATGGAGTATGCTGTGTTGGTTCTCTTGCTGCTGAAGAAATGGCAAATGAGGCCACTGAAATGAAGAGTTCTTGTTCATGTCACCTTCCCTATTGCCAGTCAGAGAGGGACCTGGGGGTGTTGATTGACAGCCGGCTGAACAGGAGCCAGCAGTGTGCCCAGGTGGCCAAGAAGGCCAATGGCATCCTGGCGTGTGTCAGAAATAGTGTGGCCAGCAGGACCGGAGAAGTGATCGTCCCCCTGTACTCGGCACTGGTGAGGCTGCACCTCGATGACTGGGTTCAGTTTTGGGCCCCTCACTCCAAAAAGGCCATTGAATGACTCAAGCGTGTCCAGAGAAGGGCAACGGAGCTGGTGCAGGGTCTGGAGCACAGGTCTGATGGGAGCGGCTGAGGGAACTGGGGGGGTTTAGTCTGGAGAAGAGGAGGCTGAGGGGAGACCTCATCGCCCTCTACAGCTCCCTGAAAGGAGGGTGCAGAGAGCTGGGCATGAGTCTCTTTAACCGAGTAGCAAGCGCCAGGACAAGAGGTAATGGCTTCAAGTTGCACCAGGGAAGGTTTACACTAGATATTAGGAAGCGTTTCTTTCCAGAACGGGCTGTTGGGCGTTGGAATGGGCTGCCCAGGGAGGTGGTGGAGTCCCCACCCCTGGAGGGGTTGAAGAGTCAGGTCGATATAGCACGGAGGGATCTGGTGTAGTTGGGAACTGTCAGTGCTAGGTTAATGGTTGGACAGAATGATCTTCAAGGTCCTTACCAGCCTAGATGATTCTGTGATTCCTCAAAAGTACAGAAAAAGCAAAATGCACATGCTTGGGGTGGAAGCATGACTGCGCTGCAGGGTGATTTTATTTTCTCAGGAGGGGATGGGGGAGGCCAGCCCATTAACCCAGCACTCCCAGGCCAGCACTTCTTGAAAGCTGAGAATTAAAGGAGGTGCTGCAGAGGGTTTCACAGCTCCTAGAGCTGCTGCTTCCAGAGCGAAGCTGCCAAACACAGTCGGTCTTACACTGGGTACACACAGGTTTCTGTGGGTTCTGCAGCTGCTACGCTGCTTGTGGGGAGGAACAGGAACAGAAAAATTCAAAAGAAGTAGCTGACAAAAGCAGAGACTTGCCTGCTGTGTTCACATCAGAGAGCAGTTGCAACAGTGCTTCTTGTTCCAAGCCTTTTCCAGTCAAAATTTCTTGGAGTGATAACAGAATTACCGCATGAACTCCAGCAACAAGCGAACACAGGCAGTACAGCAGTGCATTAGGCCCATTTCCGATCAGGCAGAGGTCAGGGCTGAAACTGCTTGAATTCAGTGATGTAATGCTGGGCCCAGAATAATTGCAATCTCCTCCTTTTCCCTGCAGTGGGAAGAGAGGTTTGATTTTGTTTCCTTAAGTAGATGAGGAAGGACTTACAGGATTCTGCACGTGCCAGTTCAAATACATGAATACTTACTGGCAAATATCCAGGGAGATTTACACCGTGGCTCGCTCTTAACCTATATACAGCTTTCACCTTGTCTCCTTGCTGCTGCTGCTTCATTTTTTAAAAGCAATATGTGAACTTGATTATTGCATTGTGTCACGGCTGTGAGAAATACTGTGCAGGACAGCAGCTCCGTTGCAGTAGGAGAGTCCTTGAGACTTGTCAGCCCCATTAAAATCTGGAGACTGTACAAGAGCATAACCTGTCAGGTTTCCTTTCTTTTCAGTCACACCGTAATTGCTGTAAGTGGCACAGAAAATGTGGTATAGTAAAAAGCTAATATTTTGACAGAGTAAAAGATCGATGGGGTAAAGGCATTACTCAGCATTTTGAAGATCTGCCTTGTCTTAATGCTGCCTTGCTCTCTAAGGCTTTTGATTTATGAAAGCAGAGTTTGGAGTATTTTAGTGTAATTTTAGGGGATAGCCTCTCATAAGTAGGGAAATAAAATAGGTCAGGTCAATTTTAATAATTCTGTCTCCATAACAAATTTGCTCTTTGCCCGATGGCAAATAAACCAAAAATTCTTGCTAATAAATTGAGAGAAGAGAAAAGCTAAAATGATAATGTTTAATTTATATTAAACACTATTTCATGTCTTTCATTTAGATTATGAACAATTGACGAGACTGAAAGATGAAAACTAAGCTTTCCTTAAGAGTTTCTAATAGGGAGAGGCTAAAACTAGACCACTTAAAATTCATGGTTACATCACCAAAATATATATTTGAAACACTCTGCAACTGAAATCTTTGTTGAAAAGCTCCACGCTCGAGTAGATTTGTTTCCAAGTCATACAGTAAAACTACTGTTGGATTCCAGTCACTAAACCATCGGTGAACCTGTGGAGTTGGAAATGTCTTGGAGGCTGTCGTGTAACATTTTCTGGTGACATAGGATAACCCTTTCCACTGCCCAGAATGTAGAGCAGCCTCTGTGAGAACAGCACATGCCAAGTGAGTGCTCACTTTTCAAAGTCAGACAAAAAATCCACTGTTGTACACTAATATATTCCAAAGCAAGACACAATATTGCTGGATTTATGTGTGTGGCAGATTGTGCAGCATTTCTGCTGCAATCAGAAGAAAAATAGTCATATTAAAAATTACATTAATATGTAATTATATGACATAATGTCAGGTCATAAATGCAGTCATTTCTTGTAATGCATGCTTAGATTTTATGAAGGTTTCAAAAAACCTTCACTCAAATAATGTGGGAAATCACATGAAAACAACTGCCAAAATACATAGAATTAAATAGAAAAATTTTCCCTTATTTTAGCCAGTTTGCTGAGAGATTGCAGAGGTCTCCAAAGAGAGTTATATTCACAGTGCTATTGGAGATGAAATAGTAGGGCACAGTAGGATGGGATATGGACTGTATTTCTTTTTTGTGGTCTCTGAGATCTGTAGCTTCAGATCAAGGCTTGGCAGAAGAAGTGAAGCTCCATCTGTCTTACTGAGCTGGTTTTGGCCATTAGGAACAGAGAATGTAGAAGTAAAAGGGGGCTCTCCTGGGTGAGTGTGTTTACTTCTCTGTAATTGCAGGCAAATATCTCAGATAATAATTTTTTAGAAAATTTGCCTTAAAAAATTATTAGCTTTTAAAAGACTGTTTCAGAACCTTACTCTCCAGAGAGTTAAAACTTTATTCTGAGTTTCAGCCCCAAAGTAAGTGTACCTTTTCTTCTCCTGTGTAATATTGGCCCTTCTCTCCTTGTTGGTATTTAATCATCATCAGAATTTCACTGAGCAGTCATACCCTCTGTCAGCCTTTGTTTTGTGTGAATAGATAACTAGGGCATTAAAATGCCCTCTCACAAGACTGTCTCTCCAGTTTCCTCATGACTCTTATACTACTATGCCCCATGTTCCACCTCAAGGCGATATCTACTTTGGTTGCATCACATTGATGTGTACGGCTGTATTACCTTCCTATGAGCATCATCTTCCTGTGACCAGCCAATGTAGTTCCTGTGCCCTCAGTTTATAGCAGAAATTTGTATTAATCTCCAGGGCAAGATCTTGCACTTCTTACTGTCGTAATTTATTTCATTTTTGGTACTCCAGTCCTTAATGTCATCCAGCTCTTTTTGTATGTGATTGTGATCCTCACCAGTATGGTCACTGACATCTAACTTTGTGCCATTAAGGTTTAATTAGTTTGATTCTTCTATTTTGTGCCAAGAGAACCGATGAAAATGCTAAATAAAATGAATCTCAGGACCAGTCCTTGAGGTTTTGCATTAAAAAGCTTCTCCCTCTTTGATAGTTTCTCTTTTACCACATCTTATTTCATTCCCTTCAGCTAGGTTTTTCTAAAGCATGTTTTGCTGCTAATTCCAATTTTCTGGAGCTTAATAATTTGTCCATGTAGCAGTTAATTTGACACTTTACAGGAATCTAGATAAAGTTTATTTACTTTTGGTCCAAAAAAAAATCAATTGTCTTTTCATAAAAGGTTTGAGTCTCTCTTGCTGTGGTGGTAAACCCACTCCATATGGTGTTCAGGAATTTTTGAACTGATTTAATGTGTCATGAGAGGCTGATTCACTGGTCTTCCTTTTTGATTTTAGTTAATGCCAAGTATGTGGGGGAAAATATTTCTAAGGTCTGTGCTTTTTTAAAAAAAAAAAATAAATCTCTAATTTAAAATATTTTGTTCACTGTTTTTCCCACAGCATTATGGCAAAGCCCCTCATTTCATGATAGCACTGATCTTATGACAAACTGTTTCTGTTCCGAATACACTTTTGAAAGTGTTAACCAGCTTATGTCACCTATTTAATACAGATAAATTCCACTTTCCTTAAGATGTATCAAAGCTCTTTATGACAAACCTTTAATTGTTAATATATCCTTTACATATCAGCTACCAGGAATTATTTCTGAGAATACATCTACACAGAAGAAGTGTTGTGGTAAAAACTTCTTGGTGGAGAAGATGGGGACCAGTGTCCTGAGCATGTCCTGAGCACACATGCTCCAGAAGACATGATCTTCACCTGTGGATGAGCTGTAAGCCTGAGCTGTGTTTTTTTACTCTGTTGCTACCAGTGCTCTCTAGGTTAACAAAACATGTGTGAATGCTACAACCTGTGATAGTCCCACTACCTTTTTACTGGGAGATGTGCTGGTGTGCCGAAGACTCAGAGGCTGCCGGCATCCTCAGGGCAGAGGTTAGGAAATCCAGTTTCCATCCTCTATGCTAACACCCATTCCTATTGAAAGTAGGCTATAAATTACCTTTGCTTTGAGAAGACAGGATCTATGCACTTAGTTCTACAAGGACACAAACCTCCCAAAATCCATGCACTTTGTAAGACTCTAAAAACGTCTAGGAAGAAGTCGTGATGTCCACTGTATTATAACATAGTTGCCTGATGTGATAGGTGTTGTAGAGGTGGATGGCTGTATCCAAAGTCTTTCTTTGGAGAGAGTGAAAAAGCCTTTATGATCACAAAGTGGCCTCTTGTATTTATTCTACCTGTTTTCCAATTGAGTATTTGCTTATGCCTATAAAATCTTCATGGTGATTTTCTCATACGATCTCTGCAATGTGCTTAAACTCCAGCAAGGCTATTTGTGAGCCTGAGAGACGAATCAGACGAACCCCGTCAGTGTCCACTTGCTGTTCAGGACCCACTTGCTCTTTCAGGATCCTGCCAAAACTATCATTCATATGAGACTCCAGCTTGTGTATTACACAAAATTCTTTCACTCTGATGCATCCAGTTAATGCATTCAGATGGAAGAGTTAATATGAGATCTGTTTAAATATTACAATTTCCTAATCTTATTTCAGTGAAGGAAATAATTAAATGTGTAAATTCTATTTACTTTTTCTGTCTCTTTAAAATTTGATGATGATCAAATGTCTTTCCAGTAGCTTTTCAAATTCAGTTAATCAAAAAATACTATTTGAATTAGGGTTTGTTTCCTAGTCAGTGTTATGTTTAACTATTCTTAGCTTATCTCTTGAGACTAATTTTAAAATCTGTAGATCTTACAAATACCTTTCTTTGATTCCTACTGCATAAATACCATCCTTGTTCTCTCTTCTGCTCTCTCCTGCATTGTTTTTCCTTTTTAAAAACAAAACAATTGAGAAATGTTTGCAAGTTTCATTTATTTCACAAGAATCCAAGGCATTTCCAATTTTCTTTACCAGTTTTATGATACTGCTTTATATCTACACACACTAAGCTTGGGGTGGGGGAACAGAAATTTGATCTAGCTACCATATTTCTTACTATTTACATATTCTCTTTACAACATAATGCAGACTGACTTTAAATAGGCTAAAGCATTGTTTAAGCAGCTACAGTTTTGGTAAGAATTTAACTTGTATTTCTCTTTATCATCTGAAAAAAATGTAGCTAAGGATTAGTACCCCAATCTAGAGGAAATATTGCATTTATTCATTCTTTTTCTTTTGGTTACTTAACACTCCTGCATATGTGCCCCTCTGTGTACACAAATTGTGCATATGTGTAGTTTTTGCTCCTCCACAGTCTTTTTTCTCCAGATGTTGAGTATATATTTTGATCTGGATTTTGGCCTTTAAGGCCAGGTCTGTGTTGCCTTATCTATGAGCTTCCTGACACAGAGGAATATCTGCAAGATAAGTGAAGCTCTGGAGCTACCTTATATGCTACTCTGAGCTTGACTTACCTTTTTGGAGTATCATAAGCCCTCTGGGAGTGCACAGAGGAAGCAGTGGCTCTCCTTGATTTCATATAGTGAGATGCATCAGCTAAAGTAGGAGTATTTTTTTTCTGTTCCATTCCTGTAAAAAGATTTGATACATGCTTACTTCAGATTTTATTTTGATAGGACTTTAAGCATATGAGCCTATGAGCCTTTGCCAAATTATAGTCTAAAACTGTATTATGAAGGTTTGGTCAGGTTTTCTGAACATTACGGCTGTTTTTCTGGATATCAGGACTGCAAATAACAGTGATGCTTAAAACCAGAATAAAATTATAAGTGTCCAGCATTAATTAACGCATTTCCATTAGTAATCCTCCTAAAAGGTGCTGATTAAGAGTTATAATTGCATTTAATCAGAAAATTTAATGTAATACCTTTTTCTTTTTGTTAAACTAATGTAAGCTTTATTAATACTGTTAAAGTGAATACTGCATAGGGTAAATTAAATTTCTGTTTCATACAATATATTGAGTATATGATTGTACTGTTTGTGTCTGTTCAGCTGACCTTCTCATTTGTTACTCTCAGTGCCAGCTAGTGCTTTTTCTATTTCAGTGAACATTGTTTTTATAACATGAAATGCCACTGTGTTTTTTCTTTGGCAAGAGAATGTCAATGTCTGCAGAGTAAGAGCTGTTCAGAGCACTTGCTGGCAATCAGGGTATTAATCATTACTATGCTTTGCTCCTCACTATAAAATCCTCTCTTTAAAAACATATCTTTGTAGTAAGATTGAGCATGTAGGTTCAGAAGATTCACATTGTGACTCCAAGAACTTGTATTTCAGGTCAACGAAATCCACAGATCTATCTGCTATTTGTGCACTTAGAAGGCTGACATCTGTCCTTGACGAGCTAGGTTGTTCCCTTTTTCTTTAAAAGATAAAAAAGGCAGCTACTTGTTCATTTGTCTTTGTTTGTATGCTGAGCTCCTGGAAATGCCAAGCTGTGTACTTCATACTGGTTAGCACGCACGCCCTGTGCTGGCTTAGGGAAATACCTTAAACCAGTATCTCCAGGGACACCCATAGCTGTCTTCAATAAATGAGAGTCTGAACACAACTCCCTTTCTCAACAGTAAAGCTTAGTGTTTCCCACCAGTAACACATAGCATTTTCTTTCCTTGTGGGACTGTCTTTGTCCAAATTCTTTCCCACACTGTGAGGAAACAGTGATGCTGTATGGCCTTAGGCAGTCAATCTGGGTATGCAGAGACAATCTGGATATAGATTGGGCAGACAGTCAATCTCATGCATTAGTACGTAGAATACACCTATGTAAATTGTATTGGGTGCTAAAGCTTGGATGTGATTGATGGTACGGTTTCGAAGATTTTGTTTCACTCTTCAGCCTGGTGTTAGACTGAATCAACTGGTGTTTTCAGGAGGAATATCAGAAAATCACTATATGGTCCTTCTAAGTAATTTACTGTTCAAAGCTGCATGAGATAAACCATTGAGAAATTGATTCACATTTTTGCCTTCACATATCAAATTATGATTTTTGTCATAGTGTGTGTTACATAAGATATTGTTCTATATGATCTTATATGTGGTATTTTTGATTATTTACAGTATTTCTCTATTAAATTTTTGTCTTGTTCGTTACCTATTTTGATCTATTCAGAGTTCAGTAGCATATCTAATATACTTCTCTGCCATCCATCTTTCTCACGTCTTTATTCAGGCAGCTTCCTTAGTTCCCTCTTTTTAGCACAAAATCATGATTAAAAGGTAAATCTTCATTATGTCTGTTGAAAAATCCTCATTCCTTGGCTTTTCCTTATCTTTGTATGCTGATTAATGTTCAAATCTTTGCCCAAAGCCTTATTTTTCAGGTCAGGTAATTCACTTCATGTACTGTTTATGTCCTCTGCAGTTTCCTGCTATAGATGTTCCTCTCATTTGAGAAAACAGATGAAAACATATTATACTTTCAATATGTTTAAGGTCAAACATTAAAAATTCCCTCTATCTACTCTCTTGAGATGAGTTACTTGGAGATTTCTTTGTTCTGCTTTATACAGTCTTGTAAATCTCTGTGAAGGACACTGTTATAAATCAGTAAATAACCACCACATTTGCAAAGTATCTACAGGCACAACAGATTGCAGAGCTGAGCCACAGAGGCTCACCTGTGGTTCCCTCCTTATCTTACAGAGTTTGGGGAGGCATTTTGTAGGTGGCAACTCTCCTTTTAGGGCAAGAGGTTGCCACTTCTCTGCTGATCCTCCCTTTCCTTTCTCATCAGAAAAGTGACCTAGATAGAAAATGTCAGCCCTGTCAGATGAGTTTCCTTTTCATCTGGGAACTGGCTGGCTTACGAGAAGTGGCAGGTTGGATGGAGATGCAAAAGTGCCTCCTGTCTTTGACAAGAATGGCAAGAGAGGAACCTTGCTGCGCCTAGAAGCAGCTTTCAGTCTTTGAGCATTGATGTGACCCTTTGGTATGATGTAGAATTCCATCCCACTCGCAAAGACTGAGGCCATTTGCAAACCAGAGAGGTGGCACTTCTAATGGAAAAACACCATGTTTCTAGCTGATCTTTTCTCCTTTATGATTCTTACGAATGGCCATGACAATAATTTAGAGATATGTATTTCGGTTCGCTGTGCAAGTTCCTTGGTGCCCTTAATTAATTTGTAAGCAGTTTCACTGTTTCTACATGGCATCTGTCAGGTTTTTGCTTGGGAGCAGCTGTCCCCATCATGAAAAGGTATAATTTGAAGTTGCAAATTCATGTCGTGTGAGTATTCAAGCCGATTTTGAGTTTGCTTTTAGTTTACCTTCAACTGTTTCTTTAAGGATTCTCAGCTGCATCTTGTACTGTTGGTAGTTTTTGTCTGTGTAAAATGCACAATAATGCCAGGAGGCTTCACTGCTTGTTTTTAAAAAAGACCCTAAAATCTGTCTTGAACCAACAGTCTCCATAACTTGACAGCCTGCTCACATTTCTCTGACTTTCAAAACCCTTGGATCAGAAGAAGGAATTATCAGCAGTGCTGTCTTTCCCTCAGATTGGCAGAAATGATACACCATTGTGCTACTTGAAATTTGTCCATCTTCAGAAGATTTATATAGGAATTAAGTGGTACATTGACCCTGTGTGTTCATGGAAGCGCGTTTCAACCAGCAAGAAATTTCTTCTCCATGAATAAATCAGAATTTACTTGCTGCCCTTGAAAAAGAGCATAATGGTTCTGCCTATGCAGTGTCCTATAACATGACGTGTTCCCTACACCAGGGCAAACTGCATGTAAAATATCATCACTCTGCATTCACAGCACTTTGTTTCCTTTTGCAGCAGCACTTGATAATCTGACAACAGAGAATCAGGACCTTTTAATTTTAATGAAAAACTGACCCACATTCTTACTGCTGAAGTTATTCATCATGGTAATTTATAGGTCACATCCTACCCTCTCAAAAAACAAGGATATTTGATAGAGCAAGAAAAACTGACTTCGAATTCTCAAGTACTTCAAAGAATTTGTAGTGAAAAGTGGGTTTTAATTAATTTAAATGCAGTTAGAAAATAATGTGAGGCATTATTTTAAAGTGATACTGGAAGAAACTATAGTTTTGTGATCTCTTTATTTGTCACGTCTTCTGACATGCTAACATGCAGTGGAGCATACGGAAAGGATCTGGCCATCACAAACCCACCTTAAACATATTTTATTTTAGAATAACTAGTAATTTAATGGTTCTTGTTTAGTTTTAGCTGCTATTCAGTACGTCGCCATTAGAATTACATAGACAATTATATCACATAGCTGACTGGTGACTCAGAACTCTGTGTTACGTATAAACTAACGCTCCCTCCAGACATCCTCCTGAGTGTCATCCTGTTGAAACAGAGTGGAATTTTAAGCAAATTTAATGTTTCCATAAGCTCTGTAGCACAGATTGCTTAGTGTAAGCTGGCATAGCTGTATTAGTGAAGAGTAATTTTACAGGCTAAGCTGTACAATTACAGTTGTATTTTACAGCTGACCTCAACTGTTCTTTAAAATAGCTGTTATGAAAAAGAATTGATTAGGTTCCATTTCCAGTGGCTCCTTGTTCTTCCCGCTGACTTCTGAAATCATGATGGGCTCCTGAACAAGCAATTTGCAATCTTGAATCAGATGTTGTGGTCATTGAAGGTTTCATGTCTCTTTCAACTCTACTGAAGTCAGTGTCCCCAGAGATTCACTGAGGTAGATTTTGCTGTTGACTCTTGATCCGGTCAAGATGCATAAGAAAGTGAATGCAAATAGAGTTTTTATCCGGAGAACTGCAGCCCTGCTTCCTTGTCTGTTGCTGACACAGAAAAATTAACAATATAGAATCTGGCCCTGACCTTGAGGAAGTCCTAGAGCTAAGCAACCTAATTAGGCTGTTTTGCCATCATTATGATTTAGGTCTGTGGCCCAGTCACTGCTCTAGTGTGCAGGACAGCATGAAGTCAAGAAAGTACTTTTCACCACTCTTTATAGTTTCATCAGACCCCCAGCTTTGGATTCTCCCTGTTTCCAGCAAACAGTTCCTGCATGATCCTTGCTTTTCTTGAGCAAAGGAAAGCTGTCTCAGGAAACAGCCTGTTTAGCTTGGGCCTGCTGCAGTATTTCCTCTTGCAAAGGGGATTCTCCACACACCTCTTCATGAGATGTCTCAATGACCCATGGTTGCAGTGAAACTCAACCCCAGCCTGGACCTGGAAATATTACACAGCCCATAGCATATATAGAAGAAAACTGATGAAAAAACCCTAGCTAATTCTCTGTGAAAAATAAGGTGACAGAAAGCTTATGGAACAAATGGTCCATCAGTTAATTAGTGTGAAAACCTGACAAATAATTATGATCCTTGTTTCTTTCTGAGCTGTTCTTCAACTTTTTTTGACTCAGGTTTCAGTTTTAATTCATTTTTACCATATAATTATTTTAATGTGACATCTGATGAGTAGATGATTTTGTCTGGCTTCCTTTTAACACGTCCAGTAGGGCACTATCTGGAAAGGAATAACACTGTCCCATGAGTGTGAGTAGACAAGGGCTAAGTCAGGAGTTTGAAGTATTTCTTTTTCCAGTTTTTGATGGAAGTTCCATTAATGCTAATACAATATAGACAGCTACTACAGATACAAAGAGGGAGGAAGGTTTCCTTGAAAATATTTGGTAAAATATCCTGAAGGATGCCTTTCAATGACACCATGAAACAAAGTACAAAGGCCATTATAGTAGTTTCCTTTGTTAGATGAAGATAAGTTGACAAAAAAATTATTCTGAAATGCCAACCATGAGATAAATTTAATGTATGGATGAAAAATATGCATGAAATTCAGAACTCTAATTTACTATTAATTAACTTCCAAACACAAGTAAGTAGATTTAATTGGCACTGTGGCTGAAAGTTTACTTGCAAAAGTGTTACTAATGAACAGAACAATCATGATCAGAGGCATCATATATGGTTTCTCAAATGTTTCATTATAGATTCACAAAAATGCAACGGGGGATGACCATGCATCTGATTTCTAGTTTATTATCTCTGTTCATGGAAGAATATAATTTAGTTATTTAAATCGTAAAAACTGAAAGTTGTTTGTTCCCAAAGGAAGAAAGTTTATAAGATGAAATATTTTATCACAACTGTTACTTTCCTGACTTGTGCAACTAACTCAGGAATATTGCAGTATTTGTCTCTATTTGTAGCAGGGAAAAGGCTATTTTATTTTAAAATATTTGATTGTTCTGTCTCATGACAGACACTCCCTGTTTTATATGCTTGTGGAATACCACCAAGTCACTGCACAGCCAGTGGTGAGGCTGTATGGGGATATAAGCAGCTGTTACAAAATAACATCTTTAGCACTGAAAGCCCCTGTTAGATTTTTGATTCTGAAGCGCATCCTGATGTTAAGCTGTGGCAGCTGCTGTGTGAGGCTGAGGCAATTCTTTGGGGGTCCTGTCAGTGAGACGTACTCTGCAGGTTGGTGTGATCTCTGTGAACCCGAGGCACAGAGGTCCGCTTTTTGGCAGACTTTCTGCTTGATACTCCATTCGCTCGTCTCATGATTGCGTGGCTTTTCCAGGTTTTAGGGCAGACAAGACACTATATCATTTCCAGAATCTTTACAAACAGAAAGGAAAATGTTCCTTTCATTCGTGGCCACCTGCCATCCTACTCAGAACAGGACAGTAGCTCTGAGGAGTTTTAGATCGGTAGGATGCTATGTTGTAGACAACTTCTGTCACTTCTCTATCTAGATGTAGCAACTATTAGAGGAATTTGTCAGGGGTTTTTACCACTGTCGTATAGGGGAAGGAGAAGAAATAGTTCCAGTTTTGTCTTCCACCCCCAGTGCTATGTAGATCAAGTTAACGGAATGACTCGATGCAGTGTGAGGAAAGAGCCACTGAAGTATGTACTGATTTCTTCACCTGAAGTCTTTGGAAGTCAATGAAAAGCCCCCCGGCATATTTGGCTATCATTAAATTCAGACTATATTTCGAGGAGAGATCAGAGAGACAGAAATTGAAGAAGTCTGAATAGTGACACTAAGGGGAAAATGCTGTGTAGAGCTGCCTGAGATCTGTCTAATGTTGATGAGTCCACCTCCATTTGAAAAATTACACATGGCTTCTGTGACATCTGGATTTAGGATAAATGTTCTCATGGCCTTTTGGATACATGCCTTAATCACCATTCCACAATTATGCTAAAGGAAAAACTGTATAGATTTGAAATTAGTGCAAAACACCCATTAAATTTAAGACACAATGTATATAATCCATTGTGATATCAGCATAAACAAAATTCAGGCTTCACAGGAGATAAGAAATACGTAAGTAACTTCATGGCATAGTAAATTTGGATATTGTTAATTACAATATGGACTCAAAATAACTTTTTTGCATTAATCTAGACTATCATATTTTGATGGGGAATGGAGATTTTTAAAATAACAGAGAATTACATAGCACAGCTACTTGAAAAGTAATGTAAAAAGAGCAAAATTGTGCTTTTCATTTTGGGTACCTTTTTCTGATCTACTATAATATTGATGTGTCAATTCATAGCTTGATATAGTACTTCCTCATAGAACAGGTTTTTTTTTTTTTAACATTGTCTGGAAAACATTATGTTGAATGTGCATATCTGAAATACTTCGATTGCTTTATCTTCATATGCAAGTGAGTGAAAACCTGTGGTTTGAATAAGTGGGAACAAATGAATGAGGGAGGATTCCCAGACATGTGAAATTGTCAGTGTGGATTGCCTACAATTTTGGCACACTGCAATTTTCAAAGAATTGGTGTAGCTTGAAAGACAATAAAATGAAATATGTACGAGTAAATGCAAATTAGGAAGCAAAAATCGGGTCAGTGGCATTTGCAGTCATTCTCCCTCAAAGCATAGGGAATCACTGTAAATGCTATAGGTAAGGTAAAGACTGTGATGTGGGAAATGTCAGTGTTTTAACTGTTTGTGCCCCATGTACCTATACCAGCAGGATGCTGGTGTTTCAGTTTTGTGGCTTTGAGACTTGTGCGTTAGTGGTCTCTATGTGGAACTACTTCACTTGTGCAGGTAAAAAGACTGTGGATGCAGTGGTTCCAGTAAAAATAAGTACTAATTCAGGTCACAAAGAAATGCCCTTTCTCCTCAGCTGATTTCCTATTTAAATGAATGAACTGATAGAATACATCTTTATCTATGGATGTGCGTAAGAGTGGTAAAGGATAACTTATTTTAATGATAGTGGCTGTATTTTCAAGCTGTGCTCGCTCTGAGTTCTTGCAGAGCTTTATTGTGCTGGTTAATCAGATTGTACTGCCCCAAAGAAGCAATAGCTTAGGTTTAAACTTTTCCAATTCAGCAAAATAAGAGTTATTATCAGCTTTTTAGTTTAAGTGTTTACCTATGGGCAAATGCTTTTTTTCCTGACTTTTCAGCAGCTGCTTTCTGAAATGGCACTGTCAGCTGTAGTGAAATTCCTTTTTGCTAATTGGGAATCAGATGTAAGCCAGGGGCCAGGTAAGGGGGGGAGTAGAGTGCTGAGCTGAAACTCATAGGCCATACCTATGAGCAGGACTCCAGGTTTGGCTCAACATTAGGCTGGCGTAGTTTCCAGACCTGTGGATTGGCGCTAGTTCATGTATGTGTAGAGCAGATCTGTGGCTGTTGCACATGGCATACACGTGCTTTGAATTTCTCTGTGCATCATTGTCCTATGGCACTAATACCCTTTCCTTCTTTCAAAGATGAGTTGTGAAAATAAATACTAAATTCAAAGCACTCGGATGCTCTGCTGGTGGTCATAGGAGGTAATTATGGGTATTTTGGAACCTATGGCACGAATAGCTGGGAGTAATGACTTCGGCATCTATCCTGCTATTTTCAGTGGACCTACCCTTGAGTTGAAGGGCTTGTGAAGAAAGGCATCAGAATTCATCTTCAGATAAGCAGAAAACATTTCTAAACCCAGGTATCTAGGGCAAATTTTTTTTTATTTGGCTTTTAAGCATTTATTTTTAGATGTCACGCCTCCACTTGATAGCAGAGGATGAATTTAAATGTTGTAAAGCAATATAAATGGCCATTAAGTTAGGAAGCACAGTATGACCTTTTGGAAATATTATGCCAAATATTGTGTTTGCTTTGTGAGCTAAGTGGAACTTCTGGAAGGCTGTTGCTGATGAAAGGCACTGTCTAGATCTCTGAGGAGAGAGCACATTATTACAAGATGGATCTGGGGATCTGACAAAAATAACAAAACAAAGCTGTAAGACAGAGTTAGATTTTAACAGGAAGAAATGCAGATTGATTGCAGTGATTTTTGTATGCCTTATTTTTCCAGAACACAATGAATGTTTTTTTTTTTTTAATTTAACTTGCCAGCTTTAAAGGTGTGCTATCAAACCCTGAAAGATGCTATGAAGAGGGACCGTGGGAGAGTATTTGTGTAAACCTACCAGATATTTATGCACCTGCATTAGTAATATTCTGATATTATTAAATATTTGAGCAGCAATTAAGATCCCAGACCAATGCTGATGTCCCAGTATGCTATGAAGTTGCATGAAAAGCCTAATGAGGAGCAGCTGAGGCAGGCAGGAAGGTACAGTGTAAATGGAGATAAGGCACAGTTGAAGAGTTGCAAGGGAGGCACAGAGCAACTGCTGGGAGCAACACAGTGGGCACAGAGCGTAACCAGCATGAAGACTGGGGCTGAATCCCATCAGTGACTCTTGTGGCCTGGGGTGAGGCAAGAGGAGCTATTTTGAATTGTTGAATATTGACATATTTTATCTGAAATACACCCTGAAAACAGCAAGAAGTATTGCTTTTTTTTTCTTCAGACTAAGCCTCAAGACCTGTCTCTACATGAACAAATAGAGGATTCAGGATATTTCTGTTGGTGCAAAGTGGTTGGTCTTCTTTGCAGTTTTGTAAGGGGCATCACCACCAAAAACAAGCAGTGATGAGGAATGGCTGCTGTTTTATTTAAGATGTGAAACATTCAAAGTAAAACCACAATCTAATTACAGTCACTTTCTTTACAGTTTCTTCTGTATCTCCTCTTTAGTTTATGCTTCACTTTAGTCAGTAGGTTTGTTCTTGAGGGGGAGTAGAGTACCGCAACACTAGCAGTGAGTTCCAGTACAGTGTCCCATCTTTATATATAACACAGATAAATAAGTAGTTTGCAAATCAACACAAAACTGGCTTTGAATCCTGCCTTTGTGTTTGATGCCTCACAGTTAAATGAAGCAGTTTATGTACTTCCCTTGTGGACAATTGGAGTAAATTTAGGTAAGATTTATGAACACAAAGCAAGTATTTGTCATTTGCTCCAAAAAGCTGTGTAAGGTGCTGCCCTGGAACAGGTAAATCAAGGATATAACCATTTTCCGTCTGCAGGAATATGTGGTTAAAGCCATTGGTTCTCAGCTGGAGAGATGCATCTCCCTCGGGAGGCATTCCAGCTATAAAGGTTAGGCACATACTCTATTGCAGAAAAAGTGCTGAACGAACAATTTCAACATTCAATTTGAAGAATGTTCATAACACCTTTTTCCTCACCATTTCATAGAAGGTGGAAAAACTTGTATTTTTCAAGTATGTCTGGATTCAAAATTAGCTTTTACCCTTCAGTTGGCTCAGCATTGTCATGTGTCTTGGTAAGCTTTTCAGTTCATGCATACATAATCCATGCACTACAAATATAACATAGTCTTATTTGCATCTGTTCTTGTTGCATGAAACTCGCAGACCAGAGGTAGGATTTTAAGCCTTCTTTTTATTCTTATTTTCCAAAATACTGGTTTTGAACTACCTGAGTATAAAAAGTTGAAATTTAAAAGAAGTTTAAAAGAGGCTGAAATAAGTTCAGAGGCTTACCTTTGTATAACATACCTTGGATGCTTCAAGATACTGGTTTTTTGAATGGAATCATGGAAGATGATAGTTGCATATCTATTGCAGAAGACATTGCCTCCTCTTCTGAGATTTTTTTTAGAAAGGTGATAATTTTTTCATCTGAGTTTGTAGACAAAGTGGGTTAAACGTTGCAAGACAACTAGACAGCTAACAAGCTTTTCACATTAGCAGGCAGTCATAGCATCAAGTAACCTTGTTGTATTACACAATCAGTCATCTCAGTGTTTACATAAAAACAGTATCAGGTTATATGAACATTTGTCCCGCATGTGAGACAAGCATGTTAGAAATAACAACATATGTGGAGCAGTTCCAAATCACAAGCAGCTTTCCTAAAACTTCAGGGTATTAAAGAATTGACAGGAAAAAAGTGTGTTCTCTAAGAAAATGTTTGGCACTTTTTCTAATAGCCGTAGCTTAATAACCTTTTGTGCAAAGTGAGATGGAGACAGGCCTGCTTTTCACGTAATTAATGTTTTTGTTAAAGCTTACATACACCCCTCATTCCTAAATAAAGCTCCTTCACTATATTGTTAGGCTTCTTTCTAAAATGCACCTTGAAATATGATTTCTCAGTATGAAGCCAGTGTCTGTACCAAACCAACATCCATGAAAAGAAAGGTGCCCTAGCATCCTAAACAGATACAGATGCATCTTCTAAAAACACCACCAAGAAACAAAATCGTTGTGGCTGTCAGACCCTAGAACAGACATCAAGCCTGTGACACCTCAACACGGGCATACTACCCTTTCTCTTCCAGCTAACCCCAGCAATGACCTGTGTTTGCTAGGCCACCCCTATGCCACACTGAGACCGCAGCATCTGCCAGCAGACATAATCTTAACCTTTTTACTACTTAGCTGAGGCACTGCTGGTCGGATGTCTGCAGAGGAAAAGGGACTGCATGTGGATCTGCAATGGGCTTTGTGCTGCTGTAGGTTAACTGGTAGTAGCAGCTGAGCGTTACAACACGCAGTGATGCTGGGTGTACACAGCCTACCCTTGCAGTACAGGCACAGCTCTCATCCATGCCTCTCTCCTGTGTGTCAATGGGAGCTTTGTGATTTGCAAGCTAATAACGTTTTTGGTGCAGTTTTAGCTATAGAACAAATCCTTGTTAGTGATGATTTCTGAAGCCCAATTTTAATAATGACATTCTTCACTTATATGATGTAGCACTTTTCAAAGCACTTAGGAATTATTACTGAAGTCTCAAAATACATCCTTAGGGTAAGTTTAGTTTCAGCAGTTATTCAAGTTGAGAAACAGAAGCCTAGGGGGTTTAATAATTTGCCAAAAGTTGTACGAGAAGTTTGTAGTAATGCTGAACTGGATTCTTGGATCCCTGCTGTCTACACAGGATAACACCGCTTTCTCTGTATCACCCTTGAATCACCATCCTTTGTTATTGTCCTTTCTTTACTTTTTAAATGAAACCAATCTTCTAAAGTCTGAATTTTGCTTTTCTCTTTTGTACGTATCTGTTAAATAAAACTCATTGCTTTGGATACCATTTAAGTTGTAAAGGGCATTTGTTTCATAACATACTTCTTAATTGCACCTTTCCAGTTAAGACTGCTACTAGCTCTGGTAACGCAAGTACATCAATCATCTGTCAAACCGTGGCAGAATTCTGAATTATGAAACACATTATATATAAGCAAGAGGCTGCAAGTACTTATTTTGGGGGAAAAAAAAAAAAAGAAGAATAATTATATGCATTGCCTTAAACAGTTGAACCTGGGACCTCAGGTGGTGTAAATCACCATAGCAACATCGAATTCAGTGAATCTCACTTTGCACAAATGAGAGATCTATTCTTCATTTTTTCTTCATCCCTTGAAGACTTCACCAGTTACTCACAGCTTCTCTGTCCTTTACCTCATCCCCTAACTTTCTGCACTCCCTTTATTACTTCCTGAATCACACTCCCAGCAAACCCTTTCTCCCAGAGTGCTCCTGTCATCACAGAGCATCTTACAGCTCCAGGTAACACTCTGTCCTTTCAAAACCAGCTGCCTTTTCTGACACGTAACTCCAGACCCCTTCCAGTAACATCACCACCTTCTGTTACACATTCCCTTCCCTTTCAACTCACTTGAAGCAATCTCTTTTGTCTTGTATTCCCTTGCTCCCCCACCCCTTCAGCCACCTACCCACGCACTTTCTCTTTACTCTCAGCATGATTCGTGTTTCTCATGGTTTGTCCTCTTTTCAGTCTGGATGCCTAAGGAAATAAGGCTTATATAATTGGCCCATCTGTCAGACCCTCTGTGTGTTTGTCAATCCTCCTTTAATAACTTGGAACCTGTTTGCTAATTGCAGCTAAATCAGAAGGAGGGGCAGCACAGTACGAGATGGCAAACTCCTTAAAGTTTCATGAAAATGAGTGGCTGGGGAGAAGACAGAGAGCGGGAATGGTGGAGGGAGAAATATGTAGGAGAGTTCAGTCCTTATACTTTTTATCTGGTAGAAAATGGCTGTCCAGTAAGATCCATTCTGTAGCTCAGTGCTACTTCTTATCTGTGCTGCCCAAACTGGGCAATTGTGTCAAGGAGGGCAGGGGCAAAACAACAGAAGATACAAATCTACCCAAAATTAAACAACATTAATATTATCATGGATTGCAGAATAATGTTTTTGCTTTTTCAGTTTCCTTGTTCTGATTGATTTTCTTCCATATTTTCTCCCCCGTCTTTACCTCTCTCTGTCTGTTCTTGTCTCTGAAGTTTTCCTCTTTCTGTCTTTTTCCATCTTTCATCTCCATGTCCTCATCGTCTTCATAAATTCCTTTTCTCCTAAGGAATGCCTCAATAGTAATTTCAGTCTTGCATTTCATCCTGCACTCCCCCACATACTCTCTTGTTACTGCTAATTGTGCTCCCTTCCTGGACTGACACAGCTTCCCGAGAGGAAGGAGAACTGCCGTAATGATTGGTGGCAGCAATGTCTTAACCGTCTTCTTAGAGCACAAACACTGTCACAGTGTTTGAAAAGCTACATTAATTGAACATAGATTTGTTCAAGCTGCTCATTGAATGGATTTCCCTCGTGCCTGGCTTGTGTTACAGCTTATTTTAGCTATAGACTGAATCCGAACAATAGTTATTACTCCTGCCAACTTCTGCCTCCACCGGATGTCACACCCCACCCCATCTGAGGGCAGAGGACTTTGCACACCCCACCGCAGGGACTCAAGCAATCATGAACACCAACAGCTGGATGCTAAGTGCGAGCCTCAGTTATCGAACTGTGTACTTGGAATGGAAAGAAAAATGCTTCTCAGAGCGTAGATTTTACTTAAGATCAACTTCTTCAAGGAAGGTCATCTGCCACCTGCGTGGCAGTTTGGGGATTTGAGTTATGCCAGTCCTGGGGTCAGGACTGTTCAAGGGACTGGCAGGAAAAGGGGGGTGTTCCTCCAGCTGCGTCTCTGTGGCAGCTACGCTTGTCTGTCCCATTTGTGTGTTGGCTTCGCGGGGTCTGTGTGCAGACTGTTCCATTCTGTGTGTTGTGCACTGTAGAGGTTCAAGTATGCTCCTTCCCACCAGTATTTCCTTTGGTTTATAAGTCATCACCTGTCTGTTTCAGCCTGCTGCCAGAGCCCCTGCAGAAGTGGCATTGCCATGCTGAGTGTTCCCAGGAGGGGTATCTCACCTAAGCCCCAACCTCTTTTCCACAGCTTAAACTGCTCCACAACAACTTGTTGCCAGCTGAATACATCAGTAAAGAAGTAATTCGGTATGTGGAGGTTTGCTAACCCACAGGCAGAGGGGATATTTTGATCCATGAATGGCCTCGCTCAGCCGTGTAATCTCCAGGAACTGAAACAGTGCTTCTGCTAATGATAATTAGGCTATAGACAGGCACTTCTTACAGTGCTAGTGATTTCTTTCGGTAACAACTGTCACCCTTCAGTGTGACACAAAAGCAGGACACGTGGAGGCAGTGAGATACTCTCTGAGAGAAGGACTTCCAGAATCTTCCTGACATTACCAGTCTCAAAAAGTCTCAGTCTGTAACTGGAAGCAATGTTGATGGCAGTCAGTGGCAGCCTGCATGCTTTTGTTTTACAAATACAGTGTACTGCTGCTGGTGTGGTCTCCAGAGGTGCCAAGCAAACATGGTTCTGGTTAATGTCAGTGCAAACACTGTATCTCTAAGATTTCACTGCTGTGTTCTGATCTGCATCCTCGGGGTCTGCGTGTTGGATTGGGCTTGCTGATTTAGTGCTTTAGCTAGGGCACAGGTGCAGTGGCCCTGTACATGTAAGCACAATATATTTGCATTTCATCTCTCTGAATCAGCGCAATTCGCCTAACTACCCTCTTCAGTAAATTCCTAATTGCCAGCAATTTATGTCTTTACCTATTTATTGCAGCTTGCAAAGTTTGCAGTAAATTTGGCTTGTGATTTTGTGTTTGTGCGTGTGTGTAGCAGTTAAATCATTTATGTTCTGAGAACTTTAAAGAAACATATGCCTTAAAATCAGCAAAGCATTTACTACTTTTACATACATGGTGAAGTCTATTCTCTTTTATTACGTTACATTACCAAATAACCTTGCTTGTTATTCTTCAAGGTCTCAGTGTGTTGAGCCATTAACAGCTATGGAATGTATCTAAACTGCGTTATAGCTGCATAACTACAAGCTAAGGGGTAATCAAAGATCTGTCAGGCTTAACGTGAGCATATGGACAGCTCTCCACTACTAATATAGGAAAAAAAACCCACTTAATTTGGAATTTTTAGGCAGAAATCCCTAAGGATGCTTTTACCTAAATGATCTTCAACTTACACAATGCAAATGGAAACACCAATGTGGTTGAATAAGGAACTAGGAGTTATTATGCTCTGAAAGGAAAAAGGCACACATGAATATTTAATCTGTGTGTATATATATAAAATTAGTATAGAGATAAACAATTTGATGAGTAATGATGCATGTATTTAATTCATAGTTTTATGCATTTTTAAAGAAAATGTAAGTAGGTGGAATCTTGAGCTTAATTAAAATAGCAAAAGAAGCATTCAGGCTAGTTTATTCTCTGCTAAACATTGAAACACATGTGACAGCTTCTGAAAATTGCAGTTCCTGAAACGGAGGAACCAAAAGAATCTGTGAGATTTAACAGGAGTTGTGGTTACACTGCAGACAGTGGGCTCTTCACAAAGTCTGCAGAATTTGTGGAAATACAATATATTAAATGTTTCAGGCATTGCCACCGGACATGCCTTTCATCACCTGAGTAACATCAATGCCAAAGTTGGGGAAGTTGTCAGGCTTTCTAACACCACAGTACTATTCTTTACGGTTTCGTGTGGATGTTCTAACTTTTGTAGTATTAAGACCAATAAGTGATTAATATAAGGAGAAATGTGGCACTGCATGGTGGAGAATACCTTTTTCTTCCCAGGGCCACTGTCAAGCAATTTTTCAGGAAGAATGGCATAGTTTAAGAAATCCAGATCTTGAATTCATATTGACTTAGAGAGGATCCAACAAGCGAGAGGTGAAGTTTTAATTTCCAACCTAGCTGTGTGCTGATTCAGATCCAGCAGAGGTTAGAGCAGAACAGTGGCCAGAGTACAATATAAGAGCTGAAAACATCTTCCAAGAGGCAGCAAGGCAGCTGTGAATTGCTTCGTCCCTCCTCCAGGCACACCCACACAGCTGGTCAACTGGTGTTTATATTACACAGCAACGCCTCCGGGCTGTAATCGGAATTGGCATGGCACTGTGCTGGTGTTATCTTCATCCATATAAACGTGGAGTTTTTCCTCCCCAAAACTTACATAAGCCTCAAGATTTTATATAAGTGTATACAAGTGACATATGAAGTAGGGGAATTGGAAGAAGTACAATCTAATATATACCGCTGGGATATAGTATAGTAAGAGGTAATATATATATATATATCCATAAGAGAGGCTCAGTGCAAGAATTACTGGAAGAAGTTATTTTGCTGGAATCAAGATAGATCTTTGCCATAATGTGTTTACCAGTGACTTCTGTATTATGATTTATTGAGAAGCTCTGTTATTGCTTTTAATTTTGAAAAGTCATCTATAACCTGTTCACAGGAATGAAACTCAAGGAAACCGTATGTTCAGGGTATTGCTGTTAGTGTGTTATGTTTTGTGCTTCTTCGAGATGCCTTAAATGATTTCTCTGTTGGCAGGTCTTTATTTTGTGGGTATTGCAGGTAGCTCTAGACTCCAAGTAAATTAAATCCTGCTGTGTTGCTGCTACTTCTTCAGAAAAGTAGCTGTTTAACATCTGTCTATATGGACAAAACATCATGCAAATATATCAAGGTTTTATCCTGATACTGTAAATTTTTATTATTGTTTTCTTATAGTAATTTTGAAATAGGTAGGTCTAGGAGAAGTACGAAAAAGGCAATGTGGTGGTTAACAAAGTAATTGAGGAAGACTGTGTACAGGCTGCAAGGAAGGAGGAACAGAGATGTTTGTGTGAGGAGCCAATAAGCTCCTGTGTTGTTACAGAGGACGTGCAAAATTAGGCTCGTCAAGCCAACCCTCTATCTGCTCTGTCACAGCTAAATTGTGGCACAGTACAAGCTGTCTGCAATATCAAAACCCCATCAGAAGTGTCACATTTTCATTTCACTGACATGCATTGAATGCGTATGTCATGTTTTGCTTTTTTCTGTGTTTATTTGGACAGTTGCCCCACCACTGACACTGAGTAGCAAAGTTATTGGGTTTGGATCATACACCATTTATCGGAGTAGCATTGTAGAGTCCCTCGTAAGTTTACCCTTGGCATTATACAGGGTGTGTCTGCAGAACAAAGGAAAAGAAGACTCTCTTTAATAGTAATACTCTCAATGTTGTGAGTCTGAATGCTATTTCCATGTAGCAGTCTGCAGGTATGTATGTGATGCACAATAAATCCAGAAATACAATTACTTGGACTAGTTGTTGTGATGGTTTTTTACCAGCACTAACAACCTGTGTTTTGAGCAAACTGTGCAGGGGAACCTGATGCTATGTGGAGCTTTGGAACTAGTGGGAGCAGATGCTGGTATCGAGCATTCACAGACAACTACGGCCATAACTTCAGTTAGCTTAATAGTCTACCAGTATATTCTTTCCTAGAGATGTTAAATGTATAGTTATTTTTTGACTGTCAATCAACTGCAGATCTAGGAAGCCCTTCCAGAATTAGATACACAATATCTAGACTTACTTCTGCAAAGAAAAGGAGTATGTTTATTTGGACATACTTGCTGATCTAAGAGATGTTTAGATAGTTAGTTAAAGCTAGTAAAAGTGACAGGTGAATGTGAGTTATCCCAGATGGCTTACTGCTATTTTACAGGAAGATCTCCTGAACATGAAGTTAAATCCATTGTGGAAAGGGATAAAAGTTCTGATCTATAGCTACATGCAACTCTTGCTGCAGTCAAGGAGCCACTCTCTTGTCAGAGGTATGATTTGGCCTCTGAAGTACAGCAGGAAATTAATGGGCACCTCTGCTTCTGTATGGAGAAATCTGATTTAGGAACAGTGAGGTGTGTCTTAGAAACAGATCTAAGTGGGTAGTCTGTGTCTATCTCTACTAGACATATGTATGCAAATGAAGGAGACAAACATCTTGCCATGCCTGAATATAAATGTGCATTTCAAAAGTTTTAATATTTTTGTGCCTGAACTTCTCAGGTTCAAATTTTAGAAGTCATTGTGTTTGTGGTTTTTTTTTCTTTCCTAAATTAGCATATCTCAGGTTGTTAGGGAAATGCATGCAGTACTTTGTCTGTCGATTGAAGCATTAATTGCCTTAGGCCTTCACGCTGTAACAACCTGAATTACTTTTTCATATTCCCCTTCAGTTCTTTAGTTTCTGAGTGCCTTAGAAATAGTGAAAACTAGACTTGGTCAATGTGCAGGAGAGTAAGGAGAGTTCCCTGGGTTTCAGTCTGTGAATTAACACGGCTACTGGGATAAGGGGACTATATCTTTCCACTTCTCTGAAGTGCTTAGTTCAGTATTTGTGTGCTGTAAAATAAGCGGCAATAACAATAATCCATGTCTGACCATTCAGAGGAGTGAATCCACCGTGCCTTCAAGCAGTTCACAGTCAGTAAATGGGATCATATAGTGCATATCATCCGCATTTAGTGTGACTGCCTGGTACAGAGAATATTGATTATTTTTCCATATTATAATTCTGAGTTTATATCTTCATTTCTTTCCCAGCAGACAACCACTCTTTTAGCTCAATGTGTTTCTCAGTAAAGGGAAACCTGTGAAAGGTGTGGGGTTGAACTGTGTGACTGGCCATGGTGCTCAGGGCTCAGGGACCCCCCACACTTGTGTATTTGATGGATGAACATGAACAGGCATTTCTGGCAGGAATACTCCTAAACTTATGGTTTCTGTGGACTTCACATTCCTTTTCATTTATGCTGACAGTAAGAACTCAAATAATGTGGCCGTTCCTGGATGACAAACAACATTTTTTTCACCAAAATGAATTCTGAAAAGCTCTTCAGACTCTTACATTAAAAGTCTCAGGTTATTTGCTCTACCTGTGGATTACTGGATAGCATTCATATTGCATAAGAAATTAAGAGGTTTTCGCTTGTTACACAGGAGACGTTACTTAGCTATTTTAAGAACATAGATTTAGTTTCAGAGAAAGGTAGAGAGGACATACCAGCTTTTGAGGGAGATGAAGGACAAGACTGGTTTTCTGCCTTTCATCTTGATATATTGTGTAACAGCAATTGGACAGAGAAACACTCTTTCTAATGGAGGGAGCAAGATTTACTTCAGGCTGATGGGCTCACGTGTTTGCAGAATGGATGAAAATTCATAGAAGGTGATGAGGTGAGCCTGCAGCAGCCTCAGGATGCTGGGTAAAGATACTGACAGTCAGTGCCACTACGTGTTCGTAGATGCAGATGGGAACTACCCCAAACAGGATAATATTTTATCAGGTATGATTTGATATTGTTGTGATCTGGTTACTACCTTAGAGTTTCCTTGAGTTTGGATGGTGATGTTTCTCTTTACTCTTTACCTACTAAACTGCAGGGTTTGTTTTTTCCCTGCAAACATAGGTAAATTTGTTTTGTCGGTACTTTTGAAATTATTTATGTGCAACCTAGCCACTTGGGTTGAAATGGAATAAAAAGCTTTGTTCCAAACCAACAGTGCATTAGAAGAATGTTGGCAGCATTTTATATTGCTCCAACACTTTGTGTTTAATGAGGAAAATGCTTTAAGTACACACACACACCATTGTGGCACAGAGGATGAAGATATTTGAGTAGACTCTGTTCACATTTGTAATAATTCCAATCCTGTCCTTTTTTGTTTAAGCAGCAATTGAAATTAACTTACAAATAAAAATGTAATATTTAGAGCTTTTAGTGAAGTAGACACATGCACAAATTATTAGGGGGAATAAAAGAAATCCAGTAAAATAAAATTAATATTAAGCTTAGCTGAAGTTTACTCAGATTGAGATTCATTAAAACCAATTGTTAATATGAAACGCTTCCTCTTGGGCTAGGAGCTCTAGAGTTCACCAGTTAACCAGGGAGTTCATCTAACTTCTAGAAACAAGTGACAAATATGCTGTCACCTCTGCTTTGCAGGATTAAAGACATATAACTCAAGGGACACTGTAGCTGATACTGAAGAAATCAGGTACATACAGACTTGATCTTTCAAGCTGAAAAAGATATTTAAACCAATCAACCAGAACCTCAGCTGAGGTCACTTGACTTTGAGATGCTAATTTTCACACCCTGAAAAGTTGGGCCCTGTTTTTCTGTGCCATTTTCCTTGCTGGAGAGTTGACATTTGTGTAACTCTAAAGTGTGTCTTCTATTGTATAATGGCTGATGACCTGATTCATGATCTTTTGAGCATACCGAGAAACAAACCTTTATGCAACATACAGGTACTACTCTGTGCAAACACGGGACGTGGCTGCTGTATGTCAAATTAATTCCTGTGCTGAGAAGGGTGTTATTTTATGTCCCAGCTGCAGCTCCAGCATGTGCTCTTAACAAACATTCTACATGTGGAAAGCTGATGATTTTGCTACAATCTGTGGAAAAAGTAAAATCCAAAACCAGTCCAGTCATGTTGCCTTTGTGGATGGTGGGCAAGGAAAAATGGGAAAACCTGATAGGAACAAGTACCTTTTAATCCATTTCTCTTCTGCTCATTTTTGTAGTGGAATGAAATAAGGACTGAGGGAAAGAGTAGAAATGATGAATGGGTGAGAAAAAAAAAAAAAAAAAGAAGGGCACTGCTTTCATCAGGCAGTTGCTTCAAACAAGTCTGTCGTCAATGGGAAGACAAAGAATTCCTGCCAGTTTATACCAGCTGTGAGTCTGACTTCTATTTGTTACTTTAATATATTTTTTTTCTTTTGTTATTAAAGATTTTTCTTGTTTTCTTTTAGTTTCCAAAAAAATACCTGCCCAAGAGCATAGTTTTAATGAATCCTCTGTAATTTCATACCAAAGCAATACTTTCAATGATGTATAACTACGGACTGTTTTCCTTTATGAAAGCAGTTCTGTCCAGATTGACTAATACATTGACTGATAAAATATTTTGAAGATATTCCTGTTGTTCATCCAGAGTCCTTTTTTGTGAAGAGAATAACCCCCTTTTTCCAGGCAGACCTCCACTGATATATTTAGTCTTTGAGAATTTTCTCCTTCTTCTCTTGATTGTTATTCAATATGATCTCGCTTGCCTTTTCGCCTTGGTAGCTGCACAAAGACAAATTCTGCCCATAAATTCAGGAGAAGCTTTCTTCATATTAAATGAATTCCATGTAATGCATCTTAGGGGGAAGCATTTAAACCGTGGTATTGCTGAACTTTGCCTTTCTGAGTTTCTTTGTTAGAATGACCTATCATTCCTTTCTTTTGATGATTCAGTAAGTAATTTCCCCAAGTATTTCTAACCTTTAATGTTTGGCTCCATTCAGATTCTCCAGAACGTTTCCTTTTCAGTCTTTATGAATCCCTCTGTTAATATGTGTTTTTTTAACTGACTACCATGTAACACCAAAAGTGTACCTGTGTACCTGCATATGTTTTTCTTGCCTTCTTACCCTTTTCATTCACGCTGCAGCTCGTTTTGCTCTCTCTGAGTCCAAAAATCTAGAACCATATCTTTTATTCAATCACTGATCTCTCATTTCTGAGACAGGAAAGGGAATTTGGAATTGAAACTACAGGTAGACAGAAGATGCTGCTGGCTATTGCAGTCCATACATACAGATACAAAGCATTTAAACTTTTTGGGGTGGAAATGTTTTTCACAGTAATCAGGGTGAACACTCAAATGAAGGAAAATAAAAGCTCAGCCTTTTTATATTGGTCCTGTGAAATAAGATCTGATCATACCTGTACCTCTGGAAGGGAAATGAATGTGATTAATGAAGCAAATCATACATTTTAATGTGTATGATAAAACAGTTATTCCAAAGAGAAAACAATGTATTTCGCAATTCAAAATATTGTTATTTGCACCTTTTTTTTAATCTGTTTTTTCTTTTCATTGACTTCAAATTCAGGTAGGATGACATTTATTGCCAAAACATTTCAAGTCTTTCCCCTCCTATTTGCCTTTCCATCTTCTGTGCATATAATGTCTGTGCCCATTCCCTCTCCCTCTCAAGCTGAAATGTTTTTTGTATTGCATGTTTTTCAAAGTCTTTCTACAGATAAATTTACCACATGAGGGAACTTTGCAGCAATCTTTCCCATTGCTACTCTGTGGAAGTTAATAGGAACGTACAAAGGGTAAAAAATATGTCTCTAAACATCAGATCCATTAACTTACCGACCTTTAAAAAGGTTGGATGGCAAGTGAATCTTGGTATGCCTAGTAATTTTCAGTCGTTGAAAACTAACTAAACACATGTAAGTGAAAAACTTAATTAAATACTGAGGATGCATGTATAGGATATGTTTCATATTCCACTGACAGTACTGGGAAACCACTGGTTTCAGCTAGCTTGTGAAAGAGGCTGGTATACTCCTTACCTTATTGAAACAGACTGAAACTTTTCCTGTGGTCCATTATTCCATACTCTTCAGTGGGATGTATAGTATACTGGTTTCACCTCAACTCATGTTGAAGATCAATTTATGTCCTAAAACACAAATGTTGTACTGTCAGTGTAGTATTTACAGATGTTTGAAGACCTCACATTCCTAATGGTTTTAATTTCTCAGTTATATTTATTCATATTTGGTCAATGTAATGGAATTATCTTCCTGTATGTTTTTCTTTCACTTAAAATGTCATGCTTACTGTTGTAGAGTACATTATCGCATCAGGCTTATCCTCACTCAGACCCCATTTTTGATCTGCTATATTACATTTTTTAGGCTCCTTGTTTCTTTGAACTTCTCCTTGGGCTTGCCAGCTGTTCCACTTTAGAACAAACTACAATAGAACAATTTAGAACAATAAACTACAGTTTGCACAGTATTCCAGATGAAGCTGCAGGAGGAACTTGGAAAAGGGCATTAATACTCCTTCACTTGCACTGCATATCCCTGTTTATCTTATGATCAAAGGCACCTTTCTCAGGCAGGATGTGTTGGAAGCAGGAGAGGTAGCAGGCATGATCCGTGAACTGTCTCTGTGATCAGTGGATTGGGTTGCTGTGAAACTGTTGATGAGCCATATACCAGTCTGTAGACATTCCCTAGTTTCTACAGAGAATTTCTTCTGTATTTAAGGTTATTCATGTTCCCAAAAGTAATGAGAATAGCAGTTCCTTTCAAACATATCTCTTAATAGGGAGTTGTAATGGTCAGTGCAAAACAAGTGAGTTCAGAGTCTTGGGAAATACTTTGAAGTTGATATATAAGGTTCTGAAACTCAGAAAGGTGAAGTGTCATTGGGCACTGCAAGATAACTGCACTACTTTGCACTAGTCTTATTTTCTAACAAGCTAAATGTGGTAAAGGAAACCTTTTATCCTGTGCTGGTTTTCTATACCCTGCTTTTCTCCATGACAAGCCACTTCCAGCTTCCCTACAGACAGCCATGCTCCTCGGCTCTGGCTCTTGGCATTGGCCAGTCTTTGCTCTCTGGAAGGTCTTTGCCTCTCATTTACTTCCCAGATATCTGTGACAAGTTAAAATGCTACCACCTTCTGCTGCTTGTCATTTCTTCTCCCATGGACAATATAAGCTAAGCCTTTGGATTTTTCACTGGTGTAGATATATATTGCTATATACTGCACAGACTGCTAGAGGAGTGGCTGCTTCTGGCAAAAAAAAAAAAGCAGTCTGGATAGCATGACGCATTTTTCTTACACTGACATAGTTATCTGTAGTAGTCTGTCTGTCTGTCTGTCTGAGCCTCTGCCTGCATGCCTGTGGGCTGAATGCACTGTCAGTGAAACAGGACCACACTGCAATCCTTCACCTGGGAGCGGAGCTGAGCGTGCTCATGTCACATTAGCCTCATCCAAATATAGTTTTTCATTGAGAACACCCTCTCTCACATCTGTGCCCACTGCTCTGCTTATCCTCGCTTCTAGTATGACCTTTCAAAGCAAGAGTGCCCACACCTCATTGTCTTTTAAGCCTGCAAAATGCCAACATTTAATACATATTTCATATAGGAACTCCTGGGTCATGGAGCCTGCATTCTGGTTTCCTGGTGTGGATGTTGCTGTGTGTGTTACTGAGTTGTCTGCAACGGCTCCTAAATCATTTCTTAAGAGATTGCAACTCATTTAGAACTCATCTCTGTTTGTGGTAGGAGTTTGACTGGAATAAATATGCAGTAAATCTTTGTGTTAAAAGCCGTCAAGGCATCTTAATGTTTAATCCAAGCAAAAAAAAAGTTTTTTTAATTATTTTGATTGCATGAGAAAGCTAATTCTACTTTGACATGTTGTGGGAATCTCTCATTCACACGCATCTGTAATCCAACCAATAATCAATATTAGGATGACAACTACTCAATACTATGCCGCTGCATGTAGTAGGGTCTATCTTTATCAGACATCTGTGATGTGTTTATATCAACTCATAAGGAACACTGAATGTGATGTTGTTACTTCAAGAGCAGACTCACTGATTTAAGAGGGGCTTTTTGTAAAGGAAGACTGTTAATTCAATATGAGTAAAGCAACTGGAATCTGGCCTCCACAAATTCAACATATTCCTGTTGAGTAGCTGTAACTGCAGTTGCTTTGAATCTTTAAGTTACATCTTTTCAGACCCAGACTATGCAATATGAATCACAATTTTCACAGTCCCTGTATCTATTTGGATTTGATTTTGAATCAGAATTTTCTTATTCTTTCTCTATACTATGTGCTCATTTGAATTATATGAAAAGCCTTCTCTAGTATATATCCTGGATTAAGTAGCAATTCCTTGGTCTTTCCAGAGGCAGATCAAAACCTGTGCAGTTTATCCAAATTCAGAATGTCAGTGCAGACTTCTGCAGACCCATTTGATGAATGAATATTTCTGAATTATGTTCACCATACTGTTCTATCAAAGCTGTATTGCTTATTTTATATTGTTGGATCTCTTTTATATTTTCACATCAGCTGTAGCTACATTTCCTCAATTTTTTTCTCTGCCAGGTTTGACTGCTACATTGAATGTGAACAGATTACTTTGTGGTATAAGAAGATCAGTCATTTAAGACTGAACTGGTTACTGATTACAAAATAAATTTTTCCTGTGAACGATGCATCTTGTGAGAAAGAATAGTCTTAAAGGTGTGTCTTTATGTTTAGAGACAGTTCCAACTTATATCTGACTGCTTCTCAAAAATTTACCAAATCGATATCAATGCTTCAAAGTAATAGAAGTTGCTTCTCTAACTACATTCTGTTGTTTAAATATGTTTAAACAAAGTCAGTAGTTTGCAAATAATATGCAGTTAACATGTGTCAGTTGAGAATCAAGCAAAATATTCCATTATATCTTCCTAATTTGTACAGTTTGTATGATTTATTCATCTGCCTGTGAAAGACTCCATCTCAACTGACTCTAATCATCTTAGAAGTTACTTCCTCAGTGGTCTCTGGAGAGTTAAAGAGCCATTTTCTGAATGATGATTCATCTCATCCAAAAACAGTTTAAATAAATCCCAAGTATAATCTAGACATATAACCTGAGATAACTCAAGTGTGGTGACATGTACTTCACCTTTGATGTGTGATACTGTAGGAGTTTTCATATGTGCTTATGAGGATTAAAGATTTCTTTAAAATGACAGATGATAAAGATCTGGATCACTTTCTATTTTTTGCATGTTCTGAAGTGATCCTTGTCCATATTTCAGGTCATTCATGTCTACACAGTTTAATCCTGAACTTTTACCTTCCCCAGTTGATTAGTATGATGGCAAGAGACTGGAAGGAAAAGACAGTGTTACATCTTAGAGGACCCTTTCACCTTGTCCTGATCTGACCCGGTCTTGCTGCTTTCCTGGACGCTGTGTCGTGTGCCTTGGGAAGTGTGCATCAATAAAAGCGTCAATGAACTCCTCCTCTTAACATAGTACTTGTACTTGCAAGGTTCCCACTGCAAGGATGGCAAAGGCTGGAGGCTGTCTTTGAAGATGAGGTTAGTTATTGAGAGGGATGGAAATAAAGTTTAATCTGCTGTTAAGGGAACAAAGAAGAGCTGAAGCAGGTAAATGATGAACAGGAGGGAAATGAGACAGCAAGTACTTAACAGAAAGGAGTGATTGAGAGCTCTTAGCAGTGCCAAGGTGCTAGGAGAAAGAGAGGTTTGGAGAGTGGGGTTTGGAGAACAGGTTCTCATCTCATTGTCATCTCAGGAGTGTTCACTCTGCGGTACTTTTCATTAGAATGTATGTCTTCTGTAATCCACTTCAACACATGTAATTTGTGTCAGGGGGGCAAGCTGGTTTTATCTTTTTCACTCTGAGACTGGTACTATATCCAGTCCTGTGCCTTGAATTAGCCAGTCTACCTTCATTCATAAAGCTTCAGCTTTCTCTGTAATAATAACAGTATTCTTGAGAAGATTCAGATTAATATCTAGACAGTTTCTTTTCGGATCCCGAGACTGCTCTTAAATGTATCTTAATACAAACTTCTGTTAGTGGTTAACTGAGTGAACCTGGTTTTGTTTCAATATCCCCATGATCTTAATCCCAATAGCTTCATTTTTTTTTATTTTTTATTTTTTTTTAAAAAAAAGAAGTGCACCTACTACAATAAATACACAGTCAAAAGAAAATGTGCTAAATGCTCTGAACAAAGCAAACTTTGATTTCATGGTTTAGCAAATCAGTCAAATTTTATCATTGTTGCTAGTCGGTGCTTCAGTAAACACAACCTGTAGCAGCCTTTTTTTGCCTTTGGAAAGCTTTGGAAAGCTTAACTCCCTCACACCAAATTCCCATTGATCAAAGCAAGAAAGAGGCAAATCCATTTGTATCAATGACAAATGGATTTAAGATACTATATTTGGGTCATTTTAAAGTAAATAATCTCTATAAAAGATCTCTCTGCTTTGGTTTTAACTGGATTTCCAATATGAATTTTGCCCGTGTTGTAGAAGTCTCAAAATAAAGAGTCAAAGTACTCTATGTGAATACTTACATATCCCCCTAAACTCAGTGTTTTTGTTGAGTATCTGTGACCTGCAGGGAAAAAAAATAACAATACCAGATCTCATCTGACTTGATGGTGGAATAGCTGAAATGCTAATTAGTTGGCATTAACACATAGCGCTGCAGTCTACTTGTAATGTCATGTTACTTCAGAATTATTGCTCCCTTAAAGTTTGGCATAACGATTAGGACTCTACAAAATCATCACTTTCTATCTTTACTCTTTTCTTGTTGCCAGGAGATAGATAATGGGGGGAAGTGGCCACAGGTGGCACTAAATATGTGTGATCACACATACTTGGATTACCATGGAAGTACAGTATCTTTAAAATGACTGATTTGCTAAATTGTCTTAACTAAAAATAGTAAGGTCATAACTTGAGTTATTAATATTTTTCCTTTCTTTAATAGCCAGAAAAAGTTAATAAATAAATAAATTTGGGACCTACCAAAAAAAAAAAGTTGTGGTCTAAGGCCAATCAGAGTCAACTGAAAAATCGCTATGAAATTCTGTGGAATTTGGACTTTGGAGGATCTGAGAAACAGAGAATGGTCAAAATTAGAACTTAAAAAAGCCAATTATTTCTCCAAGAATCTGCTCCATCCCCTTTCAAGTTCAAACTTTTTCCCAGAAGTACATTTAAAGAGTGTGGAGGGCCAGGCAGGGAAGAGAGAGAGCTCACAATAGAAAGCTTTCTCGTAAATGCAGTACGTACCCAGAGGATATTAGAAGACTTTTGAATAAACTGTATGATTGTACCCTGGCTGAAAAACACAAGAGCCTGTAATTATGCTGTGTTGTATTTATTCACTGGTGAATTCTTTTAGCTCTTTTTTGCCCCATAGGATATTCTTTATTTACAGGTCCTGTGTTTTGGGTGTACTTCATTTTTAATACCATTCATAATTTTGCTTTGGAACCACAATATTTATTAGAACAGTATAGCATACAAAAGCCACCTTTTTGCCTTTGTGCAGCTAAAATAAATAATATATATAATACATATCCATCTCAGTGCTGAATATATTAAGGCACATTCACAATACTGTACTTTTCAACATCCAACTCTATGATTTAACTCTGCTCTCTACTGTTTTTTTATTAAATCAGACAGATTGGTGATCTATTTTGCAGTGCATGGAATGTAAGCAGTCCCCAGTACTCTTCATTCTCTGCACACCCTCTGTTCTTTAAGATATTTATTGAAATGGTTGGTGAGGTGCAACAAGCCAGACATAATATTCCCCTTGCCTTTTGTGCGACTACACTGTAATGAAGAATTAATAACAGATTCCTGAAGAATATTAATCATACTTTCACAAGCCAGTAGGGAACAATTTAAGTGCAGGAAAATTAATGTAACGGTCCAACTCATAGGCCCATGCAGAAAGTCAGAAGAAATGGGCCCTGCTAAAGGGCTTTCCTTCATCTCTGATGCAGTGAAGCATTAGTGCAACTTGTCGCACAGACCACTGAGCTGTCTCCATCCTCAGCAGACCTTGGCCTTCCAAAGTGTCTGGCCATGTTGTCAGCACTCCTGCGTTTCACGCATAGGTGCTCACTGAAAAGCCCTCTCTTCACAAGATCAAGACTAGACCTAAATGGGAACCATTCATCTCTTCCTGTAAGAATATTCCCACTTGAGACAAAAGGTGATCTGACAATCTTCATACCTTAGCATACAGGGGAAAAAATAATCTGATCGGTAAAAATGTTTACTTTTAATATTTTCAAAATATTTGGTTTTGATATCTTCAAAATTTTTCATTACAAGCTTCATTCTTTTTTATTTTATATTTCACCATTTTGGAAATAGTCATGAAATTAAATTTCAAAATTAAAGCAGTTTTAAGCAAACATCCTTTTGAGAGTTCTCTTTCCAAAGATGCCAGAATGAACATTCTGGTCATTCCTAAATTTTTTTCCAATATTTTTCCAGGTCTGAAGAATCACCTGAAACTTCTTCATTCAGGGGAGCAGTTTCAATTCTGACAAATGGGTGTTTCTAGAGGAAAAAATTAATTCTGTCAGAGACAGTCTGACTAGCCAGAGGGCAAAGTTCCCAATGAGGCTTTACAATACTGTGTTCTCTTGACATGATAAATCTATGATAACTCTGCAGTAGTTAGTGCCTTCCATTTTTGCAAAATGCAGGGTCAGAAATTGACCCCACAAAACATCTTTAATAAAAAATTATAACGATCTGAGTATAACCTGTAAAAGAATTAATTTTTTCAGAATCTCTTAAAATATTACACAAAGGGTAATCATGTTAAAAGAATCCTATTAATTAGACATTGTTTTAAAATGAAAAAGGCTTTATGAAGGAGACTACAGTGTTTCACTGCGGTCTTATTTTTTAAATCAGGATAAACATATTACATCAGGAAGACCTACATATTTTTAGTAAGCTCACTGTTGTGGAACTTTACAAAATAAAGACTAAATCTTGGCCCCACAGTTAAGCACAGAAATGACTGACTAGAGGGAAGAAGGCAGTGGGAGAGAGGATGCTACTTGTGAGTGTGATTATTATTTTGGAGAAAAATCTCCCAATCCTGTTGCTGTTTTCACAGGTATGTTGAATAGAAAAGACTCTATTGAAGCAGTCATGAGAAACTGTCAAAGATATCCAACTCAATCTTTCATTATTCTTGACGATTTTTTAATTCACCTCTAATGTGAAGTGTGTTTAGTGTGTGTAACTTCACGTGGCCAGCTGCTCCCCTGAGTAACTAGGTACTGCTGCTTCATGGCAGGATGCTTTGCCTCACGCTGGCAAGCCATGCCAGTGGCTCCTGCTGATTCTTCAGGGAGAGGGGATGCTCACTGCAGCAGGTGATAGCGGTAGCTGCTCATAGAAAGTTCACAGTCACTGGGGCTCAGCCTTTCTCTTCTAGCTCATCCTGCATGCTTCCTGCTGTCCTGTTGTATTAAATGCTAAGGATAACAACCTTGACTTTGCACTTAGTCATGGACTGCCATGCAATGTTGAAAGGAATTTAGCCTTTCCGACAAACCCTAAGTGCTTATAAATCTGAACTGAGCCATGAGGGTGTGCTGTGATTCAGAGGAGTGGTACATGAAGACCACCATTAAGCCAGCTGATCCTGGCAATGCTTGGGGCCTCTACCCTGAATTTTGTGACAGTGTTATCACAAAAGATGGGACCAGGTCATTCTTCATCCCTAGTCAGCCAGCTAAAAGGGACCCCTTGCCCCATCTAGTAATAAAAGTGGCAGATGTGATATATGTCCTTGGAAAAAGTCCAAAAATGATACAGTTTCCAGAGACTCCAAGACCTTTAGGATTGCTCTGAGTCTTGCTTAAATGTAGGGATTAGGACATGAGGGTATTATAATCTCTTGTTTTCTTCCTCAGTTCACTGCTCTAGGTGCACATGACACTGTCCCCCAGTGTAAATCTCCAGAGGTCACACAAGGGATGGAAAAGGCTCATTTTGGTCCTTTTGCACTTGCTGTAGGGCAGGCGCATCAATGGTCCAAAGTGTTGAAATATTTCTTCTGAATCTGCATGCTGAATATAGATTTTAGATCTTTCAGGCAAAGGAAGAATGACTTTGCATGTTGAAGGTAGTAATCAAAATGCACAGTGTCTGAATTCAAGCTCTGATGTAAATGCTACACAAAATCCCAATCAGCTCCTAGCAGAATTTCATGAGGGCACGCAAGGAACACCTTGATTAAAATAGTGGTCTACTGAGCCTACTTTCTGACTGTTTCTTATTGTATTAATTCAAAGTTTTTTCTCTCTTATTGGAAAATTAACTAGCAGGTGTAGTTTAAATGAACTGTAGCAGACTGGGTTTAGTGGTGTGGTAAATAGATTGTGATATTCATTTCCAATTAAAGTTCTTTTGCAAAGATCAATGAAGCACATTCTCATAAATTGAATCACAGTAAACTAATAAACAAATTTCTTTCAGCCTGCTGATGGCAAATTCTTATTTCCTTAACATGTTAGATCACATCATAGTATTAATTATATGATGCATGAGCAACAAAGAAGTAATCATTTATTTAGCAATAATTTTATATTTATTTTTACCTTGAAATTAGCTTTACAGATAATTCCATACCTATAGGCAAGGACCATTAAGCATTAGAAAAAGGAAATTTCAAGTGAATATTTTTAATGCTTGACTTTTGTGTATCATCCAAAAAGATACGAAAAAATGTTCTTAATGAATGTGCAGTGTTTTTTGTTTTGCTGATTAAAAGGGCCACTACATCTGGAAGGGTGCACCGTAACCTTTATACTCAATTAGTGTATGAGACATTCACATCAGTAGCAACAGTATTCATGAATAATAGAGCAAAGGCTTAATTCTGCATCTGTAAACACACTGCTATAGTCATTTAAAAAAATTAAGTTATTAATTTACCTATCTGAAATGTCAGCAGTATGTTCTTAGCATACAGTAATTGTGTGACAGTTTATTGGGATCCCACTCTCACTATATAAGAATACACTTCGGTGCTGAATAGAGCCCTGATCATTGATTGAGGTCCCTGGGGGGATAGCAGCACATAGACTAAGCTAATAAAAATGATAAAATAAAGCTCTCACTGCATAATAATGTCATTTCTTGAGATCCTGTCATTATTGTAGGCATGTGAGATGCCTATCAGGACGGATTAAACATCCCCAGAAGGAGCTTTTTTGGGCTTCCACTACAGGAGGTTGCATAAGCTAAACTCAGGATTGGAAGGCCAAACTCTCTTTGATCCCTTCTTAGGCTGGTGGAGAGAAATCGGTTTTGCTGGAGGCCATTCAAAGCCCCGAGGTTAGACTACTCTGCTATGCTCTCTGGAGAGGCCCATCTCTCACCTTCAGCTAAAGAGAGAAGCAAGAGAGAGGACTGAAGCACATTTTGTGAATATCTTCTAGGTAAGTAATACTAATCTGTGAGTCCTTTTCTGAATAGATAAAGTCTGGATATACTCACCTTCTGCAGGCTTCTTCACAGCACTAATGCATCCACATCTTTTCCTTCCACTTAACAGAAGCTGCTGCTTTGTTGCATTTCAGGGTCTTATTTCATTCTGATTTTTCCATCTGCTTTTTGTCTCAGGCTAAGGCTGATGACTGACTCCTTGTTAATAGTATTGAAGTGTATCTTGTAAGGACTCCCCAGGTTCTCCAGAGCTACCTAGGAGTTTGAAAGTGGAAAGCTGTCATTTCCTGCCTTGGATGGCCACTGACTGTGGAGAATTCCTCTTCTGAAAAGATGAAAACCTTGTGGTTGCCTTTGTCTTCTTTTTAATGCAAAACATGTCTTTGGAAATTTTGCAGTCAGCCAGAAATCTTTTTCAGGCTTAAATATAGTCATTGTGCAAGTACAGGCTATCCGGAAATCCAACATTTATTTTCCTTATGAGACCAGAGCAAGAGATAAAAGGGAAAGATTTAGGTCATGTAAAAGGGAAAATAAAGTGGCTGGTGACTTTGTGTAGCTCACTCGTGCGTCTCCTTTTCGGTGCTGCCCTTGTCCTTGAGTTCCTTGTGTTCCTTGTGTTTGTCTAAGAGGTGAACTGTAAAGTACAATCACAGTCATTTTCTTGCTCTTCAGTCCTCCGGCAGATAGCCGCAATTCTCTGGTGATAACACATTTTCTATTCTTCTCAGTGATCTTTTTATAAAAGCCTCCATAAAAGTGATTATTCTGTTTAAGTCATAGTGTTAGGTTTCTTGTGGGGGCAAGGGGAACGAAATAACAGAAATCTGACTGTAATTACAAATCATTAGGTCTGCAATACGCAATGGCTTCCAGAGGTCTGTATCTGGATGTGCCAAAGTCCTACTGGTGATGCAGAGTGGCCGTGGTCACTTGAAAATTATAATGCCAGATAGACCTTACAAGAGGTAAAAGACCTTCCCACTTCACACCAAGCAGAGCTTGTCTTAGCTCCTAGATCTGCCTTAGGTCCTTTCTGAGTCTTTTCCAGAAGACTTGAAGTTATAATTCTTCCAAACAAGCAAAAAAACCATGTTAGCTTCAAACTGTGGGTATCTTTGCCCAGCATGTAAATGCCTGGTCCTTTTGGCTCACTGTGCAGCATCAGAGATGGCTCGAGACAGCAGGCTCACACGCATCCTCTGGAAGTTTCTCTGTTGCAGCTGTGCATTGTAACTCAGTATTGCCCAGGAAGTTTTATGAATGAGTATGTATTAGTTGTGATCAGGAGAAGTGCTAGTGTTAATCAAATACTAGCCAAAGATATTCTAACGACTGGCAAGCACCTTTCCATCTCGTGCACTCAATTTGAGTCATTCTATTAAGCTAATAAGTTTGGAAACATGGAAAGTAGCCATTCCAATCACGTAACAGGCTTGAGATGGGCGGAAAATTAATCTGCAGTTTAACAGACTGGGAAATACTGTAGTGCAAAATAAGGTTTGCAATATGATGAATTACTTGTGTTGTGTGGAACAGGACATGAGATGAGAGAAAGTTTAAACACTGTTTTCCTGAGAGAGCAGAGTTTGACTTGGGTTTATTTGATTTTGTCATCCAGCATCCCTCCTTCTCAGAGAGCATCAACAGACCCAGCATTTGTGTAACTGTCAATTGAAGTGAATTGGAAGGCATACAGATACGTGGCTGGTTGGACTGTATATTTTCTTACGTTAAAGTTTGTAGAAATATCGTATATACATAAAGCTTAACTGTTAGGGGATTTGCTTAATGCATACGCTTGTTTGTGTGCATAGTCACCTCAGATTTGTATGTGAGGAGGAATTTGTTGATTTTCTTCAGAGACCTGGTTAGATTTCCCACCAGCTTCACTACACACACAAACAGCAAAAATCTGGGCTGCACTGAAGTCAATGATGGCATTCCCACCAATTTAATGGGACTAGACCCTTAGGAGAGAAAATGAGACAGATTTCTATATTAACATATTTTCTTCTCAAATGTTGAAAAAAAAGATCAAAGCTATACGTTGGTAAAAATATTGACTGGTACTGGAAATACTAATTTATTTTTGTGCATTAAATAATTATTTTTGATTCATCAAAGCTCAGAATTATTAGCATACAACGCCAGTCTCCACAGCATGGGTGTTGGTAGAAGAACGCATTTAGTCTCTCTGAAAGTAGGGCACATCTTGGTAAATCTTTCTATGATCTGTATCAACAGAACTGCAAGTTTCCTTACTTGCTCACAGCCCTCCCCAAACTTTTCTTCACAATTGTCTTAATTACATTCCAGTATTTAAAAGTTAAGCATTTTATCTCCTCCCTGAGTTAGCCTGGCATCCAAGCCACTCATGGGTAAATTAGAGATGGAAATATTGTGTGTGCTAAAAGCTTGTGTAGGTTCAAATCAGACAGAATCACAGAAGGAAAATCCAGTGTGGGCTGTTAAATACAACCAGACTGCCCTGGCTCAGGAAAGCTACAGGTTGCTGACATTTAGGAAACTACTCTGAGGAGGTATTACCATGTTCCTGCCCTGTTCTTATACTCTTTCCCAGGTAGGGAGGACTTAGATTTCATTTCATCCCATCTGCATGGATTTTCTTATATTCTTAGGTTTTTATCTACTATATTATTCAGATCCTTGCTTAAAATCCATTTCTTCCAGAGATGTTTTCTTTCTTCTTTTCATGTTCTTCTCATCTTACATGGCCTTTGCAAAGACAGCGTCATCTTTTATGATGCTAAAGCCTGATGTAAAACTACGATGTAAAAGTATTTTTGATTTTAAAGATAGTTCAAACTGAGGTATAGCTGCTGAAGAAATGACCTGTGGAGATTTGTTTATAAATTTAGGCTTCTCTATTCTCTTGGGTGGTTTGAGTGATTCCAGCTTACACAGAGTTTGAGGACTTTGATCACCAGGTAATGATGTGGTTAACAGAAGATTGGATTTCCTGCAAGAAGCAATTACCTTGATTGATAAGAAAATTTGAGAAATTCATTCAAGACTTAATGAGATTGACAAGGTCATGGTTGAGCCAGCCATCCACCTTGAACAGATAAGGTTATGTGTTTAGAAGAAGTAATCCAAAGACAATAAGCTCCTCAAAAAAATGGATCATTTTTATCTACGCTGAGATGATGAATGAAAACATTAGACTTGTGCCTGTGACAGAAAGTCTGGGGTGTGAAGATCAGGAGAGATTCCTCACAAAGTCATTTATAGCACTAGTATTGCTTCTGTCCTTTTTTTATACCATTAAAAAGAATATAAAAATGACTTTCAGAATCTTTGTGGCCTCAAAAATCATCCCAGACCTTTATCTTACAACTCCATGAGGTGTTTTGTCTGTCAAGAAAACTGGAGGTCATAAGAGAAGGGATATCATTCCTGACTGCATGCTCATCTCCTGCTATCCACAGTGGGGTCCCTTAGGGCTGTCAGCGAAACTGAAAATGCTTTTTAAATTCATGAATCCTAGACTCTTTCTTAGCTGGGGTTAAAAAAAAAAGTATTACTAAGGTAACTAAATAAGACATTCAAAGGCGATAGAAATAGATGAAAAAAGGACATGATTTATTGTTTCAAATATGCTAGGAGTCATTTGTGGAAAAATACATTTATACATATGTAATTCCTATCTTGAAGCAGTGCAGTGGATTTGTTATTTTGTTTTCTGTTGCAAGTAGTAAGAAATGGACATGGCCAGTAGAAACAGTCACTAATATTTTTTAGTGTACTTTAAATATGTTTGACAACACATGTAAAGTAAAACTTGTGCTTTAGTCCTTGTCCCAAGTCTAACTATGCAGTGCTCTTCTGCCTATTTTGTCTTGATGTGTCGTAACTATTGGAACCAGCCAATTTAGAAATTTCTACCTATATCTCATCCTAACTCCTGGTTCATTTTCGCTATTTGTTAATATTTACTTGTGCGTAATGATTCCAACAGAGTAGCCTTTTAAATGCCTGTGGAGTTAGTCTTACATAGAAACCTCTTAAAGAGCAGAAAAATTCATTGTGTTTTTATTATTTATGAAAGATCCTTACAAGCAGTGTACCAAAAAAAGGCACTTCAAACTTACTTTGGAAGAGTTTTATCATTCTATTTCAGAAAAGTGTGTTCACAAGAGCTTGTATTTGCTTATGTAATATTTTTTAAAGAGCTCGTGTGTAGTGGGGATAAATATGTGAAAGGGAAAGTCATTGAAAACAGAGTAGGAGATAGTTGGATATATTCAATATGTAGCCTTTGTTGGGCTGTAAGCAATTCTCTGTATACTTCATTCAGTTTTCATTTAATAGCTCACCCCAGAATGAATGCAAGGAAGGTAAACGTGTTCATTTTTCTGTGGAGTTTGTAAATGCATGCACAGAAACCTGCAGCTCCTGATCCACAGCAGGTAGACTAATCCTACTTTCACTGAGCCAGTGCCAAGTATCTGCTCCTTAATTCTCTCTTCATTTCACTGTTTTTACAATTACAGAGTAAAAAGTATTCTCTGCTCACCACAGCAGGATTTCTGAGTCATTTCTACAGAACCCCGTTATGCTTTTACAGAACACTCTTAATTTCATATCTAATAAATTCTGCAGAAGTCTTCTAAAAAGCCTAAACTATATCTTTGATGAGGCAGTGGTTCTATTTTCAGTAGGTTTCTCAGTAGGTCTTTTTCAGGTTTCAGTAAATAACATATTGAAACTACTCATACTTTATAGAATTTGTTTATATTATCTGTAACCCTGAACGAAGATACGTTTGAAATGCTAATAGATCATCCTACCCTTAGTTTGGAAGGATCCTACTGCACTTTTAAAGTTATTAGGAAGATTAAATTATGAGTAGTTCTACAGTAAATAGACAGGATTCTAACTTAATTTAATGGCTTTAATACCAGGACATGAGACATACTGCAGACAGAAGAATTAAAATGTTGTGGAACTGCTTCTTGTGATGTAAATACCCTTTTTTGCATCTGTCTGTTGGTTTTGCGTTTCTAATGGAAATGGTTTTTCAGCAAGAAAAGAGTGAAGGGACGTCCTCAGTGAAAGATAAGTTACTTCAGCAGAAGGACGTTTTCAAAAGGAGATTCATGTGAGAGGATTGTGTTGGGTAGATGCAAAGGCACCGTACTCACAGGGCCATTGGTAGGCTTCCTGATGCATACTGAAACTTCTTTCTTGCCTTGACAGTCATATGATTTATCCTTTAGTTCAGGTTATAACTGTTTACATCGTTTTTCCTCCTTATCAGTTTGTGAAAATTGTACTCCGTTCTCTTACCCACATTGCTGTTCTGGTCAGCTTGGTTACAAAATGCAGCAAATCTCTGTTTCTTTTCTACAAAAACTCCCTGTTTACAAATTGTTACAGACACAGCAACCTTTAGGGTTGTAGCTGATTTCCCAACAATAAGCATGGGACTTAACTATGGGCGCATTATAGGATCTTAAAGGCTTGATGTGAAGAGATTTACAACATATTCTTAGTGAAGCTTGAAAGACCAGGATTCCCTTGGAGTTTTTTTTCCTGAATTACCAAGATGGTGTTGATAATTATATCTTTTGCATTTTGCCTCTTGCTGGATGTCTGCAACAAGGGTGGAGTGCTTAACTATCCCATATATCACAGTGTTCCCCGTCCCCGTGCAAACCTACTCAGAAGTTTAGTTCTGAAACTGAAACCTTGCTAAGACATTGGGTATAGACACTTTCAACCGTTAGGATTTGATTTTCCAATGTCAGTCAGCTTAAAACAAAATATTTCTTACAGTTCTCATCTGGAATGGGGGGTGTTGAAGTATTTTGAGAAGCATTCCTATGCTGTTGGCTCTTCTGTTGTGGCTGTGGTCTCTGGTTATTTATTCTGTTGTTAGACTTTGACACTGAAGGTGCCTAGAGGTTTAGATAGGCAGCTTCATCCAGCTGGGTCACGCATAAACACCCAGCACTATCATGCTCAAATTTAGAGGTATATTGCAGAGGTCATTCATTTTTATGCAGTAAGGAGTTGTGATTCCTGATGCATTCATTAGAGAGAGCATCTGGGGGAAAAAAATCAGACAAGAGCAAGTCAATTTGTCTTCCTTTATTGATGGCAAACCCATGAATCTCCTTGAGCTGGAGATCTGCCTGGGACTGATGCCATGTTGAACCTAAGCTCTCTGAGAAAAGTTTCATTCCTTTCTTAGGGTTGAAAGGCAGTAATTTCGTGTCATCCCTCTTATTGTATGGCCTTTACTCTGCAGAACAGGAAAATGGGTTAAGTTGATAGATGTGAAGTCATCAGATCTCTAGAACTTTGTCACTTAGTCACTCAGCTTCATGTGATGTAAATTTAGTGATGACATAAATCAACGGATAGTTTGCATGCCAGTGAATGGCTGAATTGCTAAAAAAGGGAGAGAGCTTATCAGGGAAGTAATTAATAAGAGAACCAAGGCAATAATAAGTAATCTGTACTTCTGATCTATGTCAGTATGGTGAGGCACATGCTTAACTTTTCACATATGGATAGCTCCTTGGAAGCCATTCTTTCACTGGAAGCTGATGCAAATAGTCACATACTGAACAAGTATATACCTTTAGTTATGTTACAGCAAAATATTTCCTCCTCCCTCTATATATGTCCTGTGTGTCTTTCTGAACCTGTGGATCTTTATCCTTGCTGTCTGGCAATTCACACATACATATAAAAGGTCATTTGTGTTTCTTGCTTTGTGAAGAAGAGGAGAGCTTGTAATGCTGTAATGAAAACACCAGTACAGAAGAACATTCCCCTGTCCCAAAAAGAAGTGAATTTAATTAACATAAGTCCTCCCTCTTCTGGAGGGAAGAGAGATATAACTCCCAGGTTTTGCAGGGAAAAAAAAAAAAAAAGGGACTCGGGAGATATGTAAATGATCTTATCCAGCATGTTGTAAAACCAAGTATTTTGATAAAGTAGGAGGAGGAAATTGCTTTGGTTTGGGAATTGTTCGTGCTGACAGACCAGAGCAGCAAAGGGCAACAAGATATTTTCTTCATGTGTTTATGTATGTTAAAGAGTTACTCCAATGAGAACTCTTCCCTTTCTCTCTCTTATGAAATAGCTGATGCCAGAAGTTTAAGATGAGTGAAATCTTCTAAGGCATCATTTTCAAGTTTGGTAGAGTTCCTGTTTTCTTGATCTTTCTCCTCCCCATCAGTTTTTTCCACCATCTGTAAGCTATCATGTTAAATTTGGCCTCCAACTAGTTTGGCTCATTTAGGTTTAGTTGGTTTGAGAGAGGGGAAGACAAGAGTTAATCAACTTGTGTTTCTACTGCTTGTTTAACCTTTAAAATTAGAACATTATAGGCTGTGAGGGATTTGAAATGAAGCTTTCATTCAGTTTACAGTGACAGTTTCAACTTGACTTTGCTTTACAAGGATTTAAAATCAAAAGAGTTTTTACTTTTTCAAAAATCATTCAGTGCCCTTTTTTAGCTTAAACCCCAGGGATAATTTTTCACTGTTCTTGATAGGAACTCCTTTGGCCCTGTCAGCCTCACCAAGTTAGCATTCATCTAGGCTTTCTACTTAATGCCTTCCTTTACTATCAAGAACTGTTGCAATCCAGGTTAACCTTTTAGAGGGTTTGTCACAATGCACCATCAGAGCAACTAAACAGGCATCAAACTAATCTCCCCAGTCCAGCATGATGGGTTGTCAGTTAGCTGGGAATACCTATTGCTTGACATTACATTGTATGGTATAATACAATTCTTATTAAAATCATTTCTAGGCAAAGCCCTTGATACTAAATTTTAATTATCACAACCACAAAATATTCTGGGCAGGTTATTGTCTTTTCTTTTTTTCCACAGAGTATTTCTACAAGCTATTTTTGTAAAGTGAACCACTTAGCTGAAATAAAAATTGAGTTTAACCTAGACATTTGTAGGAACCTAGAAATTGTCATAACACATCAGAGCAATGGTTCATCTGGAGTGGCTAAGGTGTCTTGCCTTTGACAGAAGCCAAGACCAGATGCTTCAGAAAATGGTTTAAAACCCCTATAATGGGTAATTCAGCAATAACATGCTGGGAAGGGGAGGGGGGGGGGGGGGGGGGGGGGGTGTCTGGCCAACCTCAAGCAGGTAGCAACTGCCTTATGTCCTGAAGTATGAGGGTTAAAATCCCTTCAACATTGAAACAACACCCCTACCATAACTGCTCATAGAAACCTACGGGGTCATTTAAATATTACACTTCTCATTTCAATGGGCACGCAAATTTCTGTTGCTTTCTCTGAACCTTAATTTTCCCAGCATTGTACTTTCTTAACTGTTATCCCTTTACACCTCTTCCCAGCCCGTGTTTTTATCTCTGTCTCCAAGTGGGGAGTTTATGCCCATTCGAATAAGAAACAGTCTTCTGTCTTGCAGCTTCCCGCAGATGCTTGTGAGCACTTGACAAGTCTCACCAGTGCCACAGCAGAAAGGCATTGTCATCTATCCCTGGTGTTGTAGATTCTGTCAACAATAGCAGCATCTGCTGCCAGGATACTACAGAACAGAAATCTGTTGGTAATGACAGCTCTTCCACAGCCTCTCCAATCTGCAGCTATCAGAAACCCAGCTTTGGACAACAGCCACTCTTTCATTTAATATTTGGATGGATGGCAGCTGGGTTGATTCCTGTCTACCTGGAAGTAATAGTAGTTCTAAATTGCCTAGAAAATCCCCCTCTGTCCCAGTGTGGACACAAAATTTCAAATGCCATTTTTAAAAGTGAATTTGGATTGTATTTTTGAAGTGTTCTTACACAGAAGTACGGCGTGCCTGATTTTTATGCTGGTATCTAAAAGAATATACATTGAAGATGCCTGGGAAAATTTGTGTAGAGTCCGGTCTGTGTTTCAAATGCACAAGTTAATGGGAATTTTGCAAGCAAAAGGACCATGAGATGAGAACTGTGAACAAATCTGCCTTCCAGTGATTTTTTTCCCGAGTATTCCGCAGCTGGCTTTATTCTCAGATACAAAGTTACTTAATGTAAATGAATGAGAATATGTGCTAGTTTCATCTCTTCCTTCTCTTATCTCCTCCTCTACTTTTGGTGCTTGTAAGGAGTATCTAACGGCAAAGCACTAGCTATGCAGCAGCAGTTCACCCTTTTTCTCTCGGGGGGAAACCCATGGCTTTCTGTTTCATGTCTGTGGGGTTCCAAGTGAAAGCTGAGACACATATAAAAGAGGGGGATTGGGCCTTGATTCTCCTTCTTGTTACACTGGTGCTACACTGATTTGACACTGCTGAAAATCAGCAGAAGTACACCGATATAAGAACTGAACAGATCTGTGTATGGACATGGGATGGGCTGACATCTTTTCATCACTGAAACCCTGAGATGAGGCTCTCTAAGCTCAGGGTTCCTTCTGGTACAGTATAAACCATCTTGTCATGCTGCCATGGGACTAGATCCTGAAACCAAAGATCCATCTCCCCCTAAGACAGGCTCAGTATGAGCACTGTTAAATCAATCTGGCACTAGAATAGATTAAATACAAATATTGACCTTTTTTTTTTTTTACCATTATATTAATCCAGTAGGATAACTGCCTAAATAAAAGCTGAGCTCCGTTGCATTAAATGATGTTTGATGCTGTCAATATTAAAATTAAAAGAATGAACCTCTTAAATCTGGTCTTAATAGAAATCTCCTGCTATTTTTAATGATTTCTTTATTACAGTTCTTATCCTGCCATGATTTGCTTTTGTTTCTCAGTATTTACTCATGATTAAAATAACACGGTATGCAAATGCTGTAGTAGAGCCATAGATTGAGCTTGTTTGAGGCAACATTTATAGCTATGCTGACTTTCCTCCCCCACACCCACCTTGTGTATTTTGTGCTCTTTCCAGGGTCAAGCATATCTCAGTATAGAAACTGTTTACAACTTAGAGGTGATTCTTTTTTATAGTTAAGTGCTACTAACCTATTTTTTTTCTTTGACAATTAATAGCATAATGTAACTCAAGAAAAAGTCCATGAGTTTGAGTGCAGTCTGCTGCAACTGATGGCAGGATTTCCTGAGCTGTCAGTAATCTATTTTTGTGTACTGTACTTGACCCTAAAATGAGATTTTTATCCTTCCATCATAAATAAACAGTGGGAAATATTTTTATTTACATTGTTTAATTAAGAAGGAAAAAAAAAGTCCAACTTTTTTCATCTTCTTTTTAAAAAAGACTCTTTCTTTTATTTAAGAAAAGTCTGGCATTCATCTATTTGTATCCCAGAGCAAGTTTCTTTAATGCTAATTCTGAGAACAGCCAAAGCAGATGCAAATCCAGTTGTCAGCTTGCAATGCTGCACCTGAAGACTTCTATAAAGACACAATTTTTAGCATGATTAGAACCTCATTACAAACAATATAAAGTTTAATACATTTTGTGTGCTTAGCTGACTGTAAATTAGAGGATTGAGAAACTTTTCTATTCAGAGATAGATTATAATTTCAGTTTAGAATGGAAAGAGAACGTGTGTTCATTATGTTGGATAAATCGGAGCTCTAACTAGTCTGCCAGGAAAACCACCTTTGCTGGCACTTGACCTGTCAGTGAAATTCAGTCCTGCACATGCTTTTGTCTCCCATTGTGCTTGCAGAAATGCTCAGAGCAATCATCAAGCACCAAGTCAGTTGGGTTCTATTGATTTATATAAAAAACCACCAAGCCGTTTTTTGCAGCTTGCTCTGTTTTTTTGATCATTTTACAAGTTGATTCTTTGAAACTTTTAGAGAGTTGATGCAAGACATCTGGGGCTGCCATCTTAGCCCCAACTTGGTTAACTAACATATTATTCTAGAAAGAAAAAAAAGCATACTGAAATTGCAAAAGAAAAGAAAAGTAATGTAAAAGTTTAACCCCAGCACTGCCCAAACTGCAGTTATAGAAAAAGATATATGTTGACAAGCCCGCCGAGTGAAGGTTGAGGGGGACAGCAGCCCTGCAGTCTCTCAGCACTTGTTTGGGACTATGCAGATGCCTGGTGTCCTGGACAATCAGTCAAAATGAACAGAGACTCTAGCCTGTCACAAACAGACGCAATACCTCAAAGTCAGGCAACTTCTCTGAAAGTTGCCAAACCTCAGAGTTCTGGTTTGCTATACTGATATCAAAGTCAATTCCCACCAAACTTGCTTGTAATTAAAATAAATTCATAAAGGCAAACTGTATCTTTACTCCTTAGAACAGTGGCTCTTCCCTGTGAAATTACCATATTTTACAAAGCAGATGACTCATATCAAGAGCGTTCTTAAGGGCCACTAAGAAACTGATCTGTTCTTCAAAAAATTCTGCATTTTCATTAAGTGTAGTCAGGAAAGCTAACTTCAATGCAGATCGTTGCCTGCTACTATCTTTCACCCATCACAGATGGCAGGAGGCACATTTGGGACCATTAATAACAGAAGCTGTCAGCAATTCTTTTAATGATATAACCATGCTGCCTCCTCTAAACAGAAAATAACATGATTTGTGTAGCAAAAACTATTGCTTAGTGATAGGGACATCATCATCTGTCATCTTTGTTTGTTTTATTTCTATGGGAGCTAATCAGGAAACTGGCAGTGCTTTAAACTGCTACCAACTACCAGTCTCCTTCTCAGCTTCAAACACCTTGCAAAACCAGCCTTTGTTTCTCCTGTGACTGATCAGTTCTTCTGAAATACAAATAAGCTACATCTCTGCATTCAGTCAGTGGAATCCACCATTTGATATTCTTAATTTTTCCCCAGAGATGCTTGCAGATCTACTTGGTCTAATTCACCTGTGTTCTGAGGGATTTTAAAGTCCTTAGTTTGATGCTGCAGTTGTCTTGTTCCACTGCATTGGCTCTGAGACATTGTAAGATCGGATTTTATCTATTAATTTTAATACCATTCTAGACCTTCCCATTTCACTTGCAAGACTCCTAACTTGGGCTCAGCCCTTTCATGGCAAGTCTTTGATACAATTCTTGGATTGCTCACGGACTTCTTAACTACTTTCTGATTCTCCACTGCATGCCTGATGTTCATGGGGGAACTGGTTTGCTATGTAGAGTCTCAGTTTCCCTACAGGCAGGTCAGTGACACAAATTTCTAAGTGCTTTGGATATGCTCGCTTTTTGTTGACACGAATGATTATCAAGGACATCTATTTCCAGTTTGTTCTGTAGCTTGAACTTCTCCTGAGGTCCTTAGAAATACTGGAAAGTGCAGTTTCCCATCTTCAGTAAGTCAGAAAATGTTGCACTTTCCTCCCTGAACAGATGTTTGTCTTTTGTTTTCCACTGATGGACAATAATTTATATATAAGTCTCTGCACACACCTAAAAAACAGTATAGAAGGTACTGGCAGGGAGGAGAACATAAATAATCACATCTTGCTCTTTATTTTAAACTGCTTGGGTTTATTTAATTTTATTTCCTTTTATCTCACTTCATTTTTTCTAGTGTGCTTACTTTTCTTGTTGACATAGCATTTTCTTGATTCATATTCCTTAATCCTTTATCATTTTCCTCTTATTTATATTAATCTCCATTTTATTTTTATTTGGTCTTTTTTCTTTCCTCCTCTTATTACTTTGCCTTAGTTAAATTCCCTAACCTTTTCTCTGTTTTCCATCCTTTGCAAGATATCAGCCACTCTCTTCGCTGTGATCAACTAACATAATTGCGCTTCCTCTGACACTAAGAAGATAACCCCTTTGTGTGCATCCCTTTCTTAGTAAGTGATACAGACAGGTCTCAAGTGATGACAAAAGCCAGCTAAGCGGTGATGAAATATAAACATATTCTGGCACGCTGCTGAAAGCCTGCATAGAAGAGAGGTGGTGCCATTTTGATTGATTTGCTGGTAGGATCCAAGGGGAGGGATGGAGCTGTCCAAGTGTTAAGAGTCTTTTCTAGCAGCACAGATGACAGACTTAAGACAAGCCCTAAGGAGTATGTCTTTGAAATTTAATAACATAAGAAGAAAAATATTCCACACTTCACTAGCAAATCTAATGCTACACAGTAAAAGCATTATGAAGCCTTTTTTTTTTTTTTTTTTTTTTTTAGAAAAAGAAAGAGAGCTGGTTTGCGAAAGTTGATTAAGAATGTGGCTTCCACACTGCTTCATTTTAGAAAATCATGCTGATGGCTGATGTATGTTTTCCGGCATGTTATAACTTTTGAAGTGTATTAATTTTCCCTGCTGGGGAAAACATTGTTCAAGAAGACTGGGGGAGGAGGGAGGGGGCCTGACATCCTTATTACGCTGTCACATAAAGACTACTTCTTCAGACTCTTCAAGGTCTGTGTCTCTGGAAGAGTGACAGACTAATAGGTTCTATTCTTAAATTCTAAGTATCCTTGATACTGCACCAAGCAATTTATCTTTAAAATAAAGAGTGAAAAAAGTTCTGCTGATACATAGTTGCAGAAAGTCACTGTGAGATAGCTGAATAAAATTGAATTTCTCCTATCTTGCAAAAATATAAACACAGAGTATTGACACGCTTGGCTCTGAGTGCCTGTATCTTCACAGTATAGGACCAGACGTAATTACCAACTTACTATGGATTTCATTCCCATCACAGGATCTTGAGTCAGGAATATCATATGCTCCCAAGCCTGCAAGCAACTGCAGTATTTCCAGTGGGAATATTGACATCAGATTACACGATCTATTGTGGCGTGAAATAAGTTCACATTGTTACATGTATCTGGGTGAAGCACAAACAAGATTTAATAACACAGAAATAAATCAAATACAAAACATGTATTTATTCTCCATCAGGTCCCTAAGATCAGAAATCTGGAGCTTAACAGTAGTGGGAACAGGGAGAGATGACATTCGGGACTTTGTGATGCTGGTATTTTGCCTCTGATGTCATAATTTTCAAATCCAGATGTAGGTTTCTAGCTGTGCAAATGCAGTAAAAGATTCTAGGTGTGCATTTGAGAATAGATAAGCTGAATAAGCACATAAGAAGCAAAAGCTTTGACAGTGCAGGGAATTTGCCTAAACAGTTCAGATAGTCAGTGAATTACCTGTTCTGCTAAATGAATAACTCTTACTTAAAACATCCAGATTGGCCCCAAACTGTGTAAACTAGGCAATATAAATGCAGCTCATAAAGTTCAGCCGCATACAAACAGGATGAGAAAATCTTCGGGTTTTAAGCAAATCAGGTGTATTCACAACATTGTCTTAGTTTTGTTTTTTCTTGAAATCGCAGAATAGATGGGGAGGGAAACGGGAATGCCAAATTGTGAAGTGATGGCAGGAACATATGGGCAAACCAATTCATGGTTCATCTCAGGATATCACTGTGCTTCCTTGGGAAGCCGTTTTTTCCTAACTCTTTCCTGATTCTGCTTAGCTACTTTCCTAATGGCTAGTATAAATCAGCAAAAATGCAGTTTCTCATTCCACTCTAGAGATCTAATGCAGTGGGAAATACCCATCGTCTCTGAAGGAAGCCCAGCCCACCCACTGTTCCCTGTGAGTGATCCCAGCCTTTCCTTTCTCTGTGACATAACCCAGCTACGAATAGAGTTCTCTCTAGTTCATCTTTGCTCTCTGAGTCAAATTATATGCTCTCCAAAACCTCTATATTAACCAGGTGATGGCTTTGAATTCTGGCAGAACCAGTGATCTCAGAACACTCCTGTACACAGATGTCTTCTTGGATATTTTTTCCTCACATTGACTTTCTCCTACATCCAGCCAGCAGCAGCGATTAGAAGGTAACCCCTGTTGGCTGCACAACCATCTGCAGTACTCTGTGCCTCACAGCTACCTCTAATAGACATCCCATCTCATTTTAACCCACACAAAAATGCTAATTCTGAACTACTCTTTCATTGGTTTTTTGCTTAATTTTTTTTTTTCTTTACATCCTTTAGTGTCAACAGTGTTCATAGCTACAATGTTGTGAGGCATTCATCAAGAAAAAATTAATTTCTGACTTCTTCCGATAGGGGATTTCTCCTACTGCATCCCTGCAGCCGTTGTTGCTGTCCAGCGCCGAGCTGCTGTATACCCTCTACTCACCCATAGTGTGGTTTGTTTGTTTGTTTGATTTTTAACATTGCCTGTATTTTGTTCTTTCACAAGTGACCTCTTGCTTAATTTGATACACTGCTTTATCTTTTATGCCTATGACCTCCAAACAGAACTTCCCTCTTCTGTTGGAAACAATTTGAGCAGCTTATTCCTCTTAATTGATACTACACACTTAAAAATAATTTACCAGCCCAGATAAAACCAGGTTAATTTGAAACGGTTCAGGTTTCTATGCTTGCCTTTACTACAAAATAACAGTGAGCTGAAGTTTAAGAAACAGTCATTAGTATACATCAAGAAATCTCTACTCAGACTTGATTTCTTTTAATTATTGTCATACTTCAAGTTTAGGCCAGTCTTTTAAGCAATGAAGAGGCAGCCCTGCAAATAAATCTGACACTGAAACAAGGAAACTTATTTCTTTCCATAAGGCAGATCAGCGAGATACAGCTAGTATCAGTAAATAATATAAAGCTACCAGAGCCACAATGTGTTTTCAGACCACCTATAGCTTGCAGCTTGACAATATCAAAAAGGGGACATTGTTTTACCTGAGATGCAGGTGGAGAACTTCAGTACTTGAGCATGTGTGGATTTATATAATACATTCTGAGACACAGAGTGTATAATACCCTCAGTGAGGGAATTATACTTCTCCATTTGCAAGCTTTTAATCTTTGCCATATATAATGATACTCTTTTTCATTTAATAATTAATACAAACACAGTACAAGTTACTAATGAAAATAAGATTGAAATACAGTTGTGCAGAAGATGAATTGCATATACAGGCAATGAAGGATGCTAACTATTTGTAATATGCCCATGCCTCTCAGAGGAATTAAAGTCTTACTCCATGCATCCTACTGAGGCAGCCAGTGTGATGAGAACTGATCCACACAGTGCTAAAAGAATTTCAAAAGGAGTTTTTCTGACATGATTTAATCTTCTGAGAAACAGATTCAGGTTCTAATCCTGAATTTTCCATTGAATTCTTCTGTTCATTCAGATCCAATACTCAACAGTTTTTCCTGACTTAAGTATTTTAATTATGAATATTCAGGTACTAAGGGAAAATGTGATGTTAATTTTGAAGAAGAGTCTCTCTTTAGTGTCCAAAACAATGGAGTTCTGTCTGTGTGGGTTTCTCTTTTTTTTTCCTGATTTCTTTAATTTAGACAGGTTGCTACACTTTGAAAACTTTAGACTTAACAATTCCAGATTTCCTTAAAACTATCAGTGTACCTCAGGTCAGGAGACACCTGCAAAAGCTTTGTTGCTGTTCTGCACAGGATGGCTTGATGAACAGATGCTGTTTCTTCTTTCTGCATCTCAGTTTATAATTCCACTTAAAAAGGGCTTCTGGAAAGCCTTTCTCAGTACTGCTGCTGCACATAACCAATTCACCACCACAATACCGTATCTGCAAATGAGGGGAAGAGTATCTACGTGATAGTGAGCTGCTGTGGCTGGTGTTCATAAGCCAGCATGTTTTCAGTATCTGACAACTTTGTGAATTGCATTAGCAAATTAAATCCTATTGCATTAAATAATTAAGTGGGTTAACTGATGCCCTCCCCAGTTGTTCAGTCACCTCCACGTGAATGTGCTCTAATAAAGTCCTAGATCTGTTATGTCTCTGGGATGTGCAACTGATTCTTAGTTAATGCACTCTTGCCATAATTCCTTTTTAATACAGTGGATTAGAAGATTATCTTTAAATTAAACTGTATTTATAACAACAAAAAAAATCACATGAATTATATGTTAATCAGTAGATTCCAAGAGTTAAATGATTTTCTAATACTAGTTATTACAATTACTTGATGTCTTTAGGACCTCAGATTTAATCAGTAATTTACCCATGATTTACTGTGGTGCAAAACCAAAATTGTAAGGAACGAAATATTCCCCCAGTAGGGATAGGAAAACAGATAATATCAAGTTATTTCTAGTCATTATCATCTGTCTGCTGAAATTCTCATACTTGTTATCCCAGATATATTAGTGCAGGAACAGCTGCAGTAAATACAGAAACTAGATTTTTCCTTAGGCTGAATCCCTTTTTGAAACTTCTATTTCTTTGCTAAATGATCACAAGCTGCAAAGCACCGAAGTCCTTACTTTGTTTGTTGTCTATGGCCAGGCCAGTGGTACGTCTTTCAGAGAAAGCATCACTTGTGCAATTGAATTGTGGCAGTTCTTTCTTAGTGCACCAGTGGTATTAACCAGCAATATAATTTAAAGTTGGATGACAAATCAAAATAACTTTCAGCAGAAGATGAGACTTTGGTGCCCTAAGGAAAACCTAAGTTGTACCCTGGTAATTAGGATGGAGTGAAGGTAAAAGACGGGGCATGGTTGCTGCCTGTAGAGATGCGCTCTTGATGTTGGGGTTAAACAAAAATAAACAGGTTGATACAATATAAGAGGTAGTTTTCCCCTCCTGCCTTCTTGATTTATTGCTGACATGTTTCTGCCTGTTAAGCCATCTACAGTGTCTGCCCCTGTTCAGATTTCAGAATTTGCAGTAAGTCCCACGGAAGGCTGTTTTTTCAACAGCCATTACCAAAAGCATGAAGAACGTTAAAGAACAGGTGCCTTTGCTGAAGCAGAAGGAACCCTTCTGAACAGATTTCTGATTGATGAAATCTGACATCAGTAGCTCCAATTGATCTTATTCAAGTCTTCTGTGGTTTTGAAGCAAGTGTCAATAAGTTATTTGAGTCGTAGAACTTCTAGGCATAAAGACTTCTGGGTGAATCCATCAAATGAGACATTGAAAGCTAAACAGGTGGAATGGAGGGAGTTGGAAAAAAACTAAATGAATGAGACATCTTTGGAGAAAGAAATTTGAATTGGTGTAGTTGAGGAGTGGAGAACATTGGAGTGGTATGGTGAGAACAGTTAACAATGATGACCTCAGTAGTAGTGTTTGCTGTGGGGCAGGCAGAATGACAGAGTGGTGAGTATTAGGGAGGACACTGTGAGAAGGAGCTAAAGGTCATTCACTAGAGATGTCAGGGAAGAAGCGGCGGAATTGTATATGGCTGGGATGTTTTGATGGAATGAATTGAAGCTAATGCTGAGGGTTTTAACCTGTTTATTGTTCATAAAGAATAACGGAGTTTGGCTCCATTACAAGCTATTGAGGTTATAGTAAGATTGAGACAGACCAGAAGCCTGAGTTGGATAGAGTTTTCATGGTGAGTTTTCCCAAAGAATGTTTCATCTGATCTTTGCCTTAAACACATTCCTTGATTTTACAAGCAGAAATGAGAACAAAGAAACAAACGCCTTAAAATCAAGCTTACCAGGCCACTTACTCAGTGTTAGCAGTATTGGCATCTGCTACTGCATTTATATCTGAAGTTAAATCTTGGCCCTTAGCCTGTGAGAAGCAGTTTACGACCATTCTGGATACACTTCAGAGCTATGCTAAGTGGTTCCATTTGAAAGACATTTTTCAATTACAGAAAAACAATTTTGGGAAGAGGTTCTATTCAAAAGTACTTGCTGAAATTCCATTTATGCAGCCTGGCATTGTTGCTTTGGTTATGTTGCTAAAGTTCTTGTGCAAACAAACCAGCTCCCTGGCAAATGTATTAGTACTGCGTAAGGAAAACAGGAGCAGAATCTGAATCAAACCTTTGGAGAGATATATCTCAAAGAGAGTTTGGATATGAAAATGGAACCTGTTTTTTTTCAGAAGTTACTACAATCAAAACCTCAATCCTGAGCATCTCAAGTTTTTGAGAAAATCTAGAACCAGATGTGAACCCTGTTTTAAAACAAATGTAATTTAATGAACCTACATGAATTTGCAGCTTTAACTCAAAGTCAGCTGATCTGAAGACTCACAGTGGAAAGAAAGAATAGACGCAATAAAACTATTCTCTAATGGAAATGTCAGATTAATTTAAACATAGAGGTTATTAAAAGCTATAACAAACATTGTCTGTATTATGGAATCATCCATTCACCTGAAGAATCCAGATGAAAGAGATCTGAATCCCTGAGTATGGAATCACAGGAGTACAATGGCATATACATATACATACAATGGCAAAAGTTCTCTCAGTATGGAAGAAACAACCTAACCTCCTTGTACAGAAAATAATTGGGATTCTGCCCCAAGATCTTCTTTTTTATTTACCAGAGAAGAATCAGAGAATCACAGAATGGTTTGGGTTGGAAGGGACCTTAAAGATCATCTAGTTCCCACCCCCCTGCCATGGGCAGGGACACCTTCCACTAGACCAGGTTGCTCAAAAAGCTGCTCTGGGCAACCTGTGCCAGTGTCTCACCACCCTCACAGGGAAGTTATTGCTTCCTTATATCCAATCTCAATCTACCCTTTTTCAGTTTAAACCTGTTACCCCTCTGTTACCTGTTACCTATCCCTACCCTCCCTGATGCAGAGTCCCTCCCCGCCTTTCCTGTAGCCCCTTTCAGTACTGGGAGGCTGCTATAAGGTCTCCCTGGAGCCTTCTCTTCTCTGGGCTGAACACCCCCAACTCTCTCAGCCTGTCCTCACAGGGGAGGTGCTCCAGACCCCCTGAGCATCTTCATGGCCTCCTCTGGACCCACTAGAGCAGGTCCATGTCTTTCTTATTTTGGGGGCCTGAGCTGGACACAGCACTGCAGGGGGATCTCACAAAAGCGGAGTAGAAGGGGAGAATCCCCTCCCTCACCCTGCTGGCCACACTGCTCTGGATGCAGCCCAGGGCATGATTGGCTTTCTGGGCTGTGAGCGCACACTGCTGGCTCACAATTTTCCATCCACTATTACTCCCAAGTCCTTCTCTGCATGGCTGCTCTCAATCCACTCATCTCTCAGCCTGTATTTGTGCTTGGGGCTGCCCCAACCCATGTGCAGGACCTTGCACTTGGCCTTGTTGAACTCCAGCCTATCCAGGTCCCTCTGGATGGCACATCTCTTCCCTCCAGCATGTCACCGTACCACTCAGGAGAACTTGCTGAGGGTGCACTTGATCCCACTGTCCATGTCACCAACAAAGATGTTAAACAGCTCTGGCCCCAACACCCACCCCTGAGGACACCACTCATCACCGCTCTCCACTTGGATGTTGAGCCATTGACCACAACTCTTCGAGTGTGACCATCCAGCCAATTCCTTATCCACTCCATCCATCCATCAAATCCATGTCTCTCCAATGTAGAGACAAGGATGTCATCCAGGACAGTGTCAAATGCTTTGCACAAGTCCAGGTAGATGCTGTCAGTTGCTCTCCCCTTGTCCACCAATGCTGTAACCCCATTGTAGAAGGTCGTAGAAGGTATTTGACAATGCTGCTTTGTAAACCTGAATTCAAATGAAATAATTTAAACTACCTGTGCTTATGCAACTACCTGTGCTTAGGAAAGGGATGGATTGGATTTTCAAAGCCCTACCTCCATAATTTTAGTGTGTAACTGTCTCTGTGAGCACAGGAAAAAGCAACATCTCTAAGCAATCAGTAGTATTACAAATGGCAAGTTCAAGGAAAAGGAACACAGTCCAAGGCACATTTTCTATCTTAACCTGATATACGAGAGACTACTTGGTTCTAGTAGGACATTTTTGGACATCATGGACTTAGTTTTGAAAGAGCAGTTACTCTGCAGGGTCTGAGACAAATTCATTCTGTCTTGACCTGTGCTGGCTTCTCAGGCAAGGGATGAATAACCCATAAAGAATTAAAAATATTTTTCAGCTGTGAATAAAAGCAGTAATATACCAGTCAGTCCAGGACAATGAGTGAAAAGGAATTAGTATCTTTCAGACACTTAAAGCATAGGGGATGCCACAAAACAGTCAAAAGTATTAACCCTGCTTAAAACCTTGGCAGGGATCACCGCAAGGAGCTGCATCCTAAGTATCATAGATCTGCAAAATGTCTAATGTATCCTACAGTGAGCTTTTTTGTTTTTTAACTATCACTTAGCTGTAGTATTACAAGATATTTCGTGTATACCTGAAACTATAAGAGGTATATTAACTCAAGATTCCTTTTCAACACTCTCTAGCTACGTCCCATTACTTCACCATAGATTTTTATTGGATGCTATCCAGTGATTCAGTATTAGTGTCATAAATGCCATTATGACATACGACATTTGTTATACTTGACAGCAGCATTCATTACTGTAAGCAATAGCAGCCAGACTGCATTTCCTTACAGTATTTAGCCCTTACTTGATGAGAGGTGAGAGTAATTTGGCAGCCAGTAGGAGCAGAGCAGCCCGAGGAAGTGACACTGTGTGTTATCTCCCATGGCTCAATTGATGCCTTGTGTGCACATGCAGCCAGGAGATCTATTGTTGACTTACAGCAGTAAACACATTTGTTATTATTTATGATTTTATTAATAATGCCTAGAGGCTCCACTGGGCAAGATGTAAGAGTTCTTGCCCCAGTCGTTCTAAGGAGACAAGCTGAAAAAGTAGTGTTACTGATTTCTGTTGCAGATGGGGAGCTGAGGCACGGGTAAATTAAATGATGTGTACTGTCAGGGAGTATGGCAGTTATTGGAACTGATCTCCAAACTTGTCCTACCTCTGCCTCAGCCACAAGTCTGTTGGTTCTCCATTAATGCTCATGCAGGGTGTGCATGGATTTGTGCATAGATAAATTATGTTCCTGCAGCTAATGTTCTTTGGCCATTGAAGTACTGAAGACCTACATTTTTGTTCCCTTCTCTGTGAATAGAAACTCTTGGAGCATCAATAGAAACTTGGAGTCACTTAAAGCTACACAAAAATCCACCTATTGTTTCTGGTGGCTTACCTGACTCATACCACCTGGAAGTATGTACTTTGCTTATCACACTCTTAGTTCTTGCAACTGGGTTTCCTAAACCCATGAACCGTGTGGCTTCTGTGGAGCCATGCCACCCTGTGTGATTAATTTGACCATTTTAGATATTTTTTTGGATGCAAAGTGGAATGCTAAAACAGGAGATATTCAAAAAGGCCTATCCCAGGATAATTATTAGCTCAGGAACTGGTTCATTCAGTGTCAGTGGGGGACAAGAGCAGAGCAGAAGCAGGAATACAGATACTCTCCTCCCTGTGAAGTGAGTGTCATAAACAAAAGATGTTGACTGTTCTGATCTGCTTTACTCTTGCTCTTCTTCTCTCAGTTTCATTTCAATATTGAATCAAAGGAGTTTTGCATTACAGAAAACTTACTGCCCACTGAGCTCATCTGCTACATTAGAATACCTAAAGACAAAATGGTCCAGGTGTAGAGGTTTATTTTAAGCAGCTGAGTTTCACCTACGCCTGTCACTGAATAATCATTACACCTACTACAGCTCCCCTCTCAAGCAAAAAAAAAAGGTCACAGAAGAAAGTTTAAGAAAAAACTATATAAGCTTCGTGAAACGTAAAGGCTTCATTGTACGAATGTAACTCCGTGGGTAAGTGAGCCAGCTAACCTCTATGCTAGATTTATGCCAGCAGCATTTTCTAGCATGGGACTCCAAAGGCATAAAAGTCAGGATTTCATAGTAGTATAAGGCTAATGATTAAAGTATGTGTGATGGTAGTCACAGTAACAGCACTGAACAGGGAAGCACCCGCCTTTCTCTTAGGTGTTCTGACAGCCTGATATTAAAGACCTGCAAGTGTCAGAAGATGTAGGAAATCAACTGGCCTCTTTGACAGATTTTACAGCATAGTGTTCGCGCCGTCAAGGCAGTGAATATGACAACCCTGAGATATGACAGTAATAGGAATGTTTAGGTAAGGGAACAAGCCTAATAGAGATGCCGCTGTTGACAATAACATGCTTATGGTAAAAGTAGACTCTTTGAGCTTTTACTTGGAGAAGATTTTATTAAGCCAGTTTTTCTACTTCAGTTTTTTGGTTTGGTTTTCAGAGTCTTCCTGTGTGTGTGTCTGTCTGTCTTTACTACCCTGGTAAAACACTATTTAGTTGTAATGTGGAAGAAGGATGCAAGTCATTCTGTAACACTCTGTTTCACTTAAATTATCATGACAGTGTAGGCAACATCTGAAGGCTGCATTGATTACGATTAAAAATCACCATTTTTTTAATCCTGAAAAGTTTATAAACAGACAAAATAAAACGATTTAAGAGTTGAGAGAGCTGAGAAGATTAATGATGGCATTGAAGCCATCTATTTGGATACCTAAAAATGAGGTAATTTGTTCGAGCTAGTCATGGGGCTACCTCTGGAGTGAATGGAGATCTGCAGAGCACATTTTACTCCACTCATCTCTTTCCAGTTACCATAGAAAATGCCCAGACAGCTATGACAGACTGGGCATGGAAAAATCCGGAGGGTAACCTCAGCCTAAGCTGGAAGCACATGCAGCACAAGCCAGGCTTGGCTTTCCCAGCTGTCTCAGCAGTGCTTTAACCAGCCCTGCATCAGCCTTCCTCTCCAGGAAGCATTGTGTAGGGAAGGATTTTACTTGACAAAAAGCAGAATCCACATACATTAGATCATCCTTTAAGCTTGAAATAATAATGATAACAACAAACTAGCTTTAAGGACAAAACAGATGTGTTCCCTGATCTTATTTGCTAGAAGAGACTGATGAGTGCAAAAACCATTAGAAATCAACAGTGTTTACACAGAGCTTCTGCTCTGATCTGAGCTCATAAGGACACCGAAGTTCTCTTTAAAAAGCATGTTCAGTGATAAAACATTTAGGCAGAACATTGTGAAGTAAAGCAAGATAAATATTATTTTTCCTCCAAAGCACTTTTTCTCTGAAGTAGCTTTCATTATTCCTGCTTGAACTTTAGAAGTAAACGGAAGTTTGGCTTCCAGGTCTGCATGGCCAAACCATTTTGTCTGAGTCCACCTTCATCTCAGGCTTTGATCACCTGCACTGGTTATTAGCTGCGGTGTAAGAGCTGGTTCTTGGGATCAAGCGATTTGTATAAAAAAGGAAGTGCTAATTACAGTCCATTTCAATAAGCTTAGAAATATAGTGGAGACAAGTCCATTATCTCAGAGTTAATAGGGTTACAAGATGTTGACAATGCACGCGATCTGCTTTGTTACCAAATGCTACTTAAATTATGGATTGTTGCCACAGCATGAGAGTTGCACCAAATGATTAAGACTTGGGTTTAATAGAGGTCATTGCCTATGTAAGTCTGACTTTCAATAGTATTTAAATGCCCGGAGATGCATACAGGTGCCTAGTTGCATTTTCAGAAGCTCTGGTACACACAAGTCTGCCAGCAGTGCAAATCATGGAATGCCTTTTGAACATTTCTTTGAAGTACCTGTTTGCAAGTTTTGAGTGGGATTTAATCTCACTCTGCCTCAGCTGTCTGAAAATGAGCTATGTGGAGTCCCTCTGTAGTCAGTGCACAGAGACGATCACCTGCGATAGCTGGCTAAAAGAGGCAGGGTGAGTTCCTTTGAAAAGGAAGTTTTTCTCACTGGTAGCTGCAGGAGTCCAGATGAACTAACTACTCATCTCGGGATGGTGAGGTTAGATGACATGAATCCCACTCTGTGTCAAAAAACGATTACGCATCTGGTCATTCTTTTAGAGTTAATGGAAAGGATGATGCATACGCTGTCCAAGGGAAAAATAAATCATTGTTCACATCCCGGTCTCATCTTCGGTAACACAAGCATATCCATCTTATTGTTTGAGAAAGGAAGGAGGATCAAAGAGGTTTTAACCGAATGACTGCAGACATCTTCAAATAGAGAGTGGAGAAAAGAGAAAGAATAGAATATTAATAAAAAGGTTATCTTCTATTCTCTGAATGCTTTTAAAATGGTGTTTCCATTAGTCAGAGCTATGTGCCTGAGTACCCGGAATTTTTCTTGTCTTTATACATTGCTCAACTTCACTGAATTCTTAAAAATGAGACATACTGATACCTAAAATACATACAGCTGCATCAAGTAGGAAGTTCAGAGGAAAGCATGTTTTTGTACCCAAATCTATATTCAGGGACCTCACTTGTAGAAGAAACAAGAATAAATTTCAATTTGTGGTGACAGCAGTTTTGCTCTGACTTAATTTTTCTAAGTTAACCCATCAGTAAGTTTTATTTTTCTTAATGAAAATTTTTATTTAACATAAGTGTGACATTTTGTCCTCCCAGACTCAAAACACCAAGAAACCAGCTAATGTATTATGGAGATAATATTACATGCAGTGCAGTGCTTGATATGGTGCTTCCAATATATAAGTTTAACAGAAGAGAAAAGCTTGTTCTTCAGAGTAAGATTTTAGTGTGAACCTTAACCATGTTCTGGAGCATTTGCCATCACATAAAAAAATCCTTCAGAACGTTTCTTTAAAAGCAGAGCTTCAACTTGGCAACTTAATTTTATGGTGATTTATTCCTTTTTGAAGATCATCGGAGGACAGTGATCTTCACTCTTTTCCTCCATTGCTTTCTTTCATGCAGAGTTTTAAAATCTGACATCTTCATCATGTTGTTGCCCTGGGCAGCACAAGCACAACCACAGCAACAACATTACTGATGTCACCTCCTCTGAAGTTTCTCTGCCAAAGTGTTGAGGAGGTTATTGCTCTGCCAAGGCTCCAGGCAGCTCCCCATTGGTGCAGTGTCACTGAACACATTCCCCTTTAATGGTGATGTACAAATCAAACACTGCCTGTTGGGATTTTTGATTTCAGAAGAGCTCGGTGGGACTGAGGTCCCACACTCAGTAGCAGTCTGAGGATTTTTGTCAGAATGCCATCTGCTTTCTTCCTCATCTGTTATTTTTTTCATCAGGATAGATTTACTTGGAAACAGATCTATGTGTGTGCCCATAATAGATATTCCAGGTAACACTGAAAGCTAGACGAAGGTGTTCCTACTATATGCATGAAAATACTCTTCTTTGGTATGAATTTTCATGGAAAAACCTCCAGTCCTGGACAGAAGATGGAGATTGTTGTCCTTTTATTCTCAATATATTATTTTTTAATATATTCCTAATATATTCAGGCATGCCTCATTAGCACATCTAGAAAGATTTTGAAGACTCTGCTCCAAAAGTTTCTGCTTCGATACTTTTTGGTTTGGTTTGAAACTATTCTGAAAACCCAAAATGCTACCAAAAGGCAACTAAATCCTAATGTAAACAAGCTCAAGTCCAGCTGAAAGCAGCTCTGCAGTAATGATCTGAGTCTAGAAATCCTTATAAAATGGCTTTAAGTTCTTTTATATAAAGGATTTTCTTCTACAAGATAAATGGTTTCTTTGCACCAAGTAACTTTCTAGTGATTTTTTGATTGGAAAAGGATTTGTTGAGTTCTGAGATCTGTTTAAGCTCTGGAAATAATGTCCCTTCATTGAGGTCACATTTTCCACATGGTAAGAATTTAAGAGAAGTCTTCTTTTTTCATTGGCCAAACACTACTCCACACCCTTACTCTTTTGAGGGAAATGCATAAGGCCATATCCTGCCACACACTCATTTCGCATCCCGGACAAATCTCTACATGCAGATTTTTAAAGATAACTGAATTTCTATTAACACGCTGCCTGGGTAATTTGAGTTTTTCTGTGTTCCAGGGGAGTCACTCTCCACCTTTGTAAATGTCTATTGAATAATTTGTCTGAGAAATTTCCCTGCACTTACTTTTCTGTCATTATCTTCTTCTAATACTTGGGTCTAGGAAACTGCATTATATGCCCCTACTCAGTCTATAAAGCTGCCTTTCTCTTTAAAAGGTCTAACTATTATAGTGTTATACTAAAAGCCAAATAAAAGAGAATTTGTTCGTTATAAGACCTTGTGCTATAACTCATTATTGCAATAATGAATCTGTTTGTGATGCCCTGATCCTGCCATCGTTTAAGCACATGATTGCACTGAATTGAATGACTTCACATGCATAAGGTGAGTCACGAGTTTAAGTGCATACTGAGATAAGCTAATTTTCCCTAATATACTTTGCTAAATCTCTGTCTATTTAAATACTTCTGAGAAAGGAAAAAAAAAAGTCATTACATTAGAGAATGACAAAAGGATTTTATTTTGTTAACAGTATATTAAAAACCTGTATCAGCAGATAGTTGGACCTCTTCTCTCTTTCCCAGCTTGCCTTTTGGTCTCCATTACTGAGAATATTTAGTAAACTGCTGCAAGTGAATTACAACCTGCTCAAAATTATTCTTTTTATGCCCTCTCCCATGAAGGATCTAAATAAACACAGTGGGAAGGCCAAGGGAGGAGGGGGTTGCCATTCCAGGAGAAGGATATTTAGGAGGTTTTGTTCACATTTGAGAATGGAGGACTTATAACATCAAAAAAGTGCACTCCTAAGCAAAGCATAGTGTAAATTTGGAAAATGAGAAATCATTGTTATATTTGTTGAAAGCTGTTTACAGAACAAAAAAAAAATGTACATCTATCATATGGTGAAATCAGTTGCCTGGTAAATAACATTCTGCTCGGTGTGACAGTAATGAAGAATTTTATCTACAGCCACTGCAATCACAGTTTGCAGCATCTGTAAGCATTTTATTTACTCTTATTTAGTCAAGCACACTAACATTTGCATGAAGAATCTTTGTAGTTGTTTGGCAACCTTTCCATCTCCTGTTCCACCTCCCTCAGACAGTTTCCTCAAAATTAAAGTTTTGTCTAATTTCATCGTGTTGGAAGTGTGGGAAAAGCATATCAGTGAAAAATCTGCAAAACGCTCATTTCCTTAACGCATGGGGCCCAGAACAAACACAGGACCACAGGATGGGATGGAGATCCAGTGATCTGTGTTGCCGTGGCACCAAGGAGCAACGTGAGGTGGAGGCTGTGCGGTCTCGTTCTTCCACTTTTCTCAAGGAACATTTGACGTGACTATGCAGATTTATCTCCTACTCTTCCCCTTTTCTCAAGGACTGTTCTGCACTACTCTGCAGATCTTATCTCTCATTCTTCCTCTTTTCCCACAAAACCAGAGCACACCTTGCATCAAGGAATGTGCTGTGTTGTTACTCAAGAAGCAATGGCTTGACCACAGTCCCACCCACTCACACGTACATACTTAGATAAATACTACCCCGAGTTTGTATCAAACTCAAAGGGATGATAATCCGATACCATATCAGAGAGACAGATTGACGAGTTTGTGCTCCTCGCCCACCCCCAGAAGGGACGGCTTTTGGTAAAATTTGGGCCCTCGGCTACACTGAGTGATTACCCAGGAATTAAATGTGTGTGATTGCAACCAGGTTTTTTTGTGTGTAGTGCTATACAGCCAACCTGAAGTTTGTGCATTTTTTGTAGGATATCTCAAAGAATCTGTAGATGTTGCATAAGAACAAAACATACTATTTGTGAACCCAACTGCTTCTCTTGAATGCAACCGGACCTACAGCCTACGGGCTATTCGTGCGTCTGGTGTCAGACCTACAGTTACAGCCATAATTGGCATAGCTATTAAGAGATAATTCCAGCTGCCCGTAGCCCCTCTAATCTCTGAGGACCAAATTAATTCATTAACTTAAATGCAACACATACCAAGTAAAAAACTGTGGGCCAGATCATGAACTATTGTAAAACAACTCGGTGCTTTCCTCCCATTTCCCAGCTAAGGATCCAAGCCCATCCAGTTCACATTTCTCCGCAGCACAGGTGATGCCAACTCAGAAGCTGGGGGTCACATCACCACTGTCATGCCATGCTGTGTCCAGGCAGAGAAGCAAGGTGTATTGGCTGGAGAGGTGCACTGAAACAGCTATACTGCTCTAGATGTACTCCACATGCCTCAGCTAGCTTTGTATAGCAGGCCGTACCCCATACCTCCACAGGTGCAGTGCATAGCCAAGACTTCAGACCCAAGTCCTCTCCTGCTGCCAGGATGCCCATAAAACATTCAACTATGGGAAGGCAGTGTGATCATGGCTAATCAAGTTTATAATCATCTGTAGCCTTGTCTTCCCTGATCTATTTGCTGTATTCCTTGTTGTGGTTGGTTGTTACTTAGTTAAGACTGCAGATTATTCAAGGCAGGGGCTGGGTATGTTTGCCTTTACATCTAACCTGAGAGGTGCCCCGTTCCTAGGAGACTCTCTAGGTTGAGTGATCGTCATGATGATGCAAATGGTTGTGGCTCCAATCATGACAAAAGATCTTAATGCAGAGGGAATGTAATCCATTAGGCCTGTGTGAGTTATAATATTAACAAGAAGAGAGATTCCTTTTAAAAAAGGAACAGGAAAGAATATGTATTTGGTACACAGTGTTATGTAAGGAATTAGTAGCCTTTAGAAAGTGAGGTTTCAGAAAAAACCCTTCTCTTAAAATGTATTCTATTGACTAATAATCATGTGCCAAAATTAAGCTAAATTGCATTTTGCCTATTCTTGAATAGAGTTTAAAGTTCTGAGTAATGACATTGGTTGAATGTAATTCTTTAAAATATAAGTAATTTCTTGATGCTTTCCATTTTGGGGCATCTTTCCTTAAAAAAAACCCACACAACAAAACCAGATGCTGCTCTATGTGCATAGGAGAAATCAATGGATGGGATCAATATTCCCTCCACAGGTAATAAATGCTGAGAAGCATTTCTGTCTATCCAAATTGATCCTAGAGAATTCTTTAAATTGGTTCTGATGTGTATAAAAATCATTTCCCTATTGATCAAAGCTTTTCTTTCTTGCTTGCTTTGATATGTTATTTCATCTCTGCCATCAGTCTCCGACTTTTCTATGCAGTTATGATAAACAGAATTTCTTAAACCCATGCAAGATTATAATTTCAATGAAACAAGAAATAACTGGGTTTGTGTCTTTGAAGATGAATGCTTTGCTTACAGTTAGGCAGTGCAAGTATTTTTAAATTGGGAAAGTTACTACATCTGAATTATTTATAAGAAAGTCTAAAGCAACTGCTGTACTTTTATTAGATGCAATTGTCCAAATCCAGCACCTCGACTAGTCCATTCGCTCTGGGAGTAAGAGCTGCTGGAACGGTGAGGAGAGTTTTCGATCTTCCACTGTCCTTGTTTTGCTCTATATCTGAGCAAAAGACTAAATGTTAGCTGCTGAGTCTATGGAAAAAAGTTATTCTGAGATAGCAAACAGTGCTACTTATTACTATGGATTGTCTCAGCCTAATATGCTACAGTAAGTTGCGGAGTTCGTGACTTTTGTTACAATACTATTTTATTAACATTTAAGCTGCTAGACTACTCTAGAAACATTAAGTACTTTTCTGCTAAAACAGGAGTTTTCAGAGTATTTGATAACTGAGTGTTACATAATTTGTAAATTAATTTACCTGAAGAAAAGTTTCATGCTTCAACACATCTGCTAAGGGGGTGGTGGTGGTGCTTTGTGTGGACACAGCGGTGTGTGTACGTAGCAGTTTGCCGTGTGAGCGGGATCCGTCTGTTGGAGCGCTTGCTCTGAAGAGGCTTCTGTTTCCAACTGTTTGAGAAATCAGGTGCTTGACAGCCTTTACGGCTGTGACTTGTTTTAAGATGAAAACTTAAGGCTTGTCCAACATCATTTATTGACTGTCAGAGCCTAATACCAGTAAACTGGTCTGATCTTTAGGCTTCCCCAGTCCAAAGGTGTCACTGTTTCCAGCTGTTTGAACACATAAACCAGTAAAGCAGTACTTAATCTGGTCTTGGCAAGGTTTCACTCAAAATTCACTTTATAAAGAAGACAGTAATCATGGCTGTGATTTCTGTTAGTCTCTTATGGAATATAAATTGTCAAACTGTCTTTTGACAAGTACAGGTTTTGTTCCCTCTACCCCAAGTAATTTGGTTCCATCAACCCAGCAAATTAATCTTGTCTAGTTTTTTCTTCTGTAGAAATGCAGTAACAAATTAAATTGCTTCAACATACCAGCACTATTTTAAATTTATCCACTAGTTCAAATTAGCAGATGGATTTCACATTGTATTCACATGAGTGGCTTTGGTTTTGTTAGCATTTACATAGCAGTATAAATATGCAAAATTCCTGGCAGATGAGAAACAGCATGTTGTTTACTTATATGTAACATAACTGAGTTTCACTGAATGCAATAACTTTGATTTTAACCTCACATGTTTAGGTCAGTGTGGAGACTCCAGTAAAACAACAACTTTTTTTTTTTTGCCAGATTCTTGCTTTTGACACCTTATGGCTATGACCATTCTTAGGCACATAACTTTATGCACATTTGGAAAATTTACAGGCCCAGATTTCCATATAAGGTAATTCATTTTAATTACTCCATTCTCCAAATTGGGGTACATGTCTTAAAAGTAATTGCATCTTTTGAGGTACTAATTGATTTTAGGGTTCAGCTCTGGTGTTAGTATCAGGACTAGAAGGGCATGAGTTATTTTTATTGTTTTGTTAAGTACAAATGTGTTTTTCCAGCCCGGACTACAGCACTGCATTTATAATTAATCAATGCCTAAAATCAAGAGCATTGCCAGTCTGGCAGCCTGGCGAGGCAGCGCACACAAGACTATGAACAGAGATTCTTCTCTGTAGGATACCAGGACTGAAAACCTAGCGCGATAGCTTACTCAAATGATGGTGAAAAAAAGGAAGCTGAAGTCCACTGATCACTCCAAGGAAATTTAGTTTTGTCCAAGAAGAAAGGTGACCATTCAGAAACACCATGTCCCTTGCTGCGCTGCTTCTGACAGCTTCTCCAGCTGCCTCGCAGCTCCCAGGTTAGCTGGGAATCAGACTGGCACTTTGATGGAAACTCTGTGTTTCACCCACACCATCTGGGTGGTAGTTCGGGGTCTGGCTCAGCTCTGGATTTCTCTGTGGGTCCCCAGGGAGGGAAACAGCAGCAAAATAATGGGCTGACTGAAGCTTGAGGTTTGCATATGGAGAAAGCATGATCAGCCAAGTACATATTAGTGCACAAACAGTTTTCTCTGGGGTAAGTTGTCATCCCTCTTAACGATTCCTTTCACAGAAGTTGTTTATACCTTTCTTGCTGTTAACTGCTTTTTTCTCTCTACCTTTTCCAACTCACTGCATCCTTCCTGAAGCAAGTGACCAGATGGTCAGAGCTTATGTTATTCTAAGGATATAATAGGGGTACATCAGAAAAATTAGTACCTATGTTCTAGCAATGGGCAACAACAAATCAGCTGTAATTAGTACAAAGGTTGCTACCATAGGGTCTCTTTGCCATGGCAATGTGCTTTGTCATCACTCCTGTCTGCCAGTTTGAGGTAGAAAGATGAGCTCAGGACTGGCATGGGGCCAGCCAGAGCAAAGCTTCATTTTAGCTCCCTGTGTTGCCCGTTTGGGAGGTGCACCAGCAGATTCAGAGTGGTTTCTTTGGAAGGAGCTGGAGATCGAGAAGCTGTGAGATCCAGAGGTTGGAGTCTTTGAGGCTCTGCATCTTCTAAGCAGAAACTGTTCATTTCAATGCAAATCGGTGTAACTGTTGAGTTTAGGGAGTTTGAGCAGACCAGCCCCACCTGACAGTTTGTTCAAAGGTATGAAGAAAAATTTATCTCCAGGCTTTTATCTTCCTCTGAGTGTGGTATCAAAGTGCCTTTGTTAGTGCACAAGTAAGTATCCTGTGTAAAAACAGAGCTTTGCATGACAATTATGTAATAGGTTTTGTTTGCTTTCCTAATTGGAGAACATTTTGAAAGCGCAATAAAACACAATTTGTTCCGTCTTTCTAAAACGAAATGTCTCCTTTTGGAAGGAAGAAGGGAGTAAATTTACATTATAATGAGCAAATTGATATGAGCGTGTAGATCAGTGTTGACATAAAGGGTGACGGAAATAAGATGTTCTCATTTTGTGTGTTCCCCTCCCTTTTTGTTCCCTCTCACAGGCGTTTGCCTGTGCATCCTGCTGCTACCAGGCAAGGACGTGGCTGTACTCATAGTCAACGATAGGATAGTAACATATCATAACTCAGGTAACAGAAGTCCATATGAAGTGAATCATTCTTCGCCAGGGCTGCCTCACACACCTAAACCCCTTCCCAGCGAGTGCTAGCAATGCAGGCACATGCGGTTTACTACTGCACCTCCTAGCTAGTTGTTTTTTGGTTTTTATTGTCACTCTCTATTGTCCTATTGGTTTTGTCATTTACCGATACTGTTGGGATGTTGGCGTGGACTGACCAGACGAGAGTGCTGTTGATTGGTTGCAGTCATATGACTTATCTAGCAAAGAGTTTAGCAAAACGCTGCATTGGGGTCCGCTCCTGCCCTGCTGCCAAAGCCAGGGGGTGAATTAAACATTGAAGCTGTTGTCTCAGTCACCAGTCCGTCCTGCTCTGACTTTCTGGAAGTGAATCGCAGTTGTCCAAATCTTTTCTCCTTCCCATCCCTCTCTCTTTGTAACCAGCAGGTTCCTTACTGGTTTTGAGAAGCTGAAAGTGCCATTAACCCCCTGCCCAGCTGTTGTGGTGTCAGGGCTCCAGGCAAAATGGCATCTGTTTGGCTCCTAGAGAAGTCATCCCAGGGATTGCCTGGAGAGTCTGGCTGCAAGCAAAATCCATATGCAATGCTTCTGTCAGCAAAGACTTGCTGGAAGAGGGTTTATAATAAATATTCACATCTGCTGCTTTGGACACTCTAATCCATCCTACAGATCTTTGCTGTGTCAGGCTTTGTTCTAGATGAAGAAGCCTGGTAGTTATAAAGGTTTGCAAATAGGGCATATTTATCATGGTTAGCTCTACTTTCTAGTTCCCTTTCTTGCACAAATATCCATGACCACGCTAAGCATAATTTGTGATTAAATATTTTTAGTGCATTTGTGAGATGTTTTAGACTATGTGTTTCCTTTGAAAAATAGAGAAAATGGCAGTTGTTTACTTCCCAGGCTGTCAAATGAAGCCATCAGGTCTCGATGAGCAGAGCAGAGCACATCATTGTTATGAATTATTTTGAATGGAGACGCAATGTATTCCCCAGATAAACTATACATCACACAGGCACGCCCAAGGCCCTGTGGCTTGCACATTGTTAACACTGGGGCAGACCCCTCCATAGTAACTTCTGTTGGGCAGTATGTTCCCATTGGCTACTTGGTAAATAAACTGAATGACTAAAAATAGCAAAATATCTCCTGTTTTTCATAATCTTCCAAAAAATTATGACCTCAGTGCCAGACTGACATTGTCAGTGTCAATATGAATTATTCCTCTGCTGGAGATGCCTTTGCTTTCAGAGAGAAAATCCTGATACATAAAAAGAGCTGTATTCATTTGGAGGGTATATTGAACTTGCTCCTAATAGAAAAAGGTGTTTGACCAACATCATGACTGGCAGTACAAGGATTCCATTGTTGGGAGGACCACATCAGCTTTGAAATGAAAGTATTGATCCTCTTTTTTTTTTTTTTTTTTTTGTATGTGAAGCTCATTATTATTATAGTTAATTTCTAAAGGGAGAGTGTCTTTATGTGGTGGGTGGATAAGTAAAAGGTGCTTCAAACATATCACTTACCAGCTCTGCTACCTCTGCTTTTATTTAAGCCGGAAGATAATAACCTTACAAACACATTCTGCCTCCTTCAGAGTGATGAAAGTCAGTCTGCTTGATTCAAAAATAAACACATGGAAACTGGGAACTCCTTAAAACCTTTTTGAGGTTTTCTTTTATTTTTTCTACTGTTAGACCCAATTGTATACTAACAATTTCATTATCACTGTTTTTTTCCACAAGGATATAAGGGAGCAAGGCACTCAGTTCATTTAGATGCCTGACCTCCTTGAGATTCAGTTGAAAACCCCCATCTCCATTTCTTCCAGAGCTGTACAAGAAAAGCAGCGTTAAGAGCATGCTCTGATGCTGATACCTCCAGGTATCAGAAGTGCATCAACTTCTCCAGTGCTCAGTCTGTGTGTCAGAATCTGGTTCTGAATGACTGTATCCAAATACAAGTAAAATAGCTGTGATCCTAATGGGTAGCATGCCAGAGTCTCCAGATTTGCTTAATCACTCCCAAATCCAATCTCCAATTATTGATTCGTCCAACTTTCTGATGCTTTATCTCATAAAACAGGAGTATGCATGTTTAAAGATCTATCTTTAAAGCGACGATCTCAAAACTTCAGCACCGCTCTCTTGCCTTGCCCTGGCAAACCTGGATAACTTTCCTCTGAATTTCAGGTCGTGTGGGGGCTCTGGCGAGCAGCGATGGATCCGTTAAGGTTCTACAACTTGAGTGTGGGCAGCGCTCTGGCCTGCGAGGCCACGACGGCGGCGAGGTGCCCAGCCTTGGCTTCCATCACCGCGCAGCGCGGCCGCTTTCTGGGGGTGCCGGCGGGACCGTGTGTCTCTGGACCTGAGGACCAAGCAAGCTCCTTAACGTAACCTTAATTTCAAGGCATTACAGGGAAAAAAAAACAAACCACAACGGTTTGACAGCATAGCAGCAAGGGCTTAGTGAAGTGTTTTCATAGCTAATGTTTGCAGTGGGAACAATCGCCCGAGAGGAGTATTATTCTGCGTTTTATCCAAATAAAATTCCCAATTTCTCCCTCTTTCTGTTGACACTGTGTTTTTCCGAACATCAAGAATCTCTCTTTTGGTGGTTTCTGGAGAAATAGCTTTACAATGACGCCTAATGCCAGAGCAGACGAATTGCAAGGAGATTGATTTTTAATGTAACACGAGACACGCGAGCAGTGCGCCCCTTCCCCGGCGCCAGCCCGGGGGAAGATGTGAAGTTTTCATAATGCAGCCACGGGGGATTTTTTTTTTCACTGCAGGAAGCGCTGCGGCCGCCGGCCGGGCAGCGGGGCCGAGCCGGGGCCGGGGCCGGGCGGGGGGGCTGCGGGCGGGGCAGGGCCGCTGGCCGGGACGCGCCGCGGCGGCGGAGCGGGGACGCGGCAGCAGCGCTGCGCCCCGCGGAAACCCCGCGCCGCCCGCGGAGAAAGCGCGCCGCTCCGCGCCATGGCGCGCCCTCGCTGAGGCCCGCGGTGCCGGAGCGCTCCGCCGTTGGAATATTTTTTTTCCCCTCTCTCCCTTTTTTTTTTCCTACCCCCTCAAAAAAAAAAAAAAAAAAAAAATTAGAATACTAATAGGCAGGGGGCGCGGCGCTGCGCGGCCCGGCGCGGGCATGCCCGGGCCGGGGGGGTCCCCGCAGGGGAGCGGGGCCCGCCCGCTCTCCCGCCGGCCGCGGGGCTCCTCCGCCCTCCCTCTCCCGCCTGCCTCCAGCCTAACCAGCCCCCTCTCCCCCCCTCCCCTTCCCCCGCCGTGGCAAATCTAGGCTCGCAAGAGATCCGCTGGGCATAGGGAGGAGATATATATGGGGGTTTTTTCTCTCCCCCCCCCCTCCTCAAGACCTGAGGAAATCCAGCCCAAGTTGGCGGCGATGACTGTGCTGCTGGCACCGGGGTTTCTCCGCGGCATCCCTGCCTCCGGACCGCCGCGCCGCCGCTCGCTCTGAATCCCGAACACCGGGTTAAAGCTTAATGCTCATGTTGTGGTTGCCGGGCTGCCGCTCTCCCCTCCTCTGCGATGGGAGGTGGAGGAAAAGGGATTGTCCGTGAGTCAACACTGAAAATGTGATTAGGAGGAACTGCTTGCACTAATCTCTCTCTAACCTTTTAGTCCATGTTGGCCTGTGACCCTTTCCAGCGTTCAGATCGAGCCTGATTAGGTAAGTGTAAATTATTCACTTGGGGTGAGGGAAGGCGCATGGAAGCGTTTTACTCGGAGACTTACCTATGTTCCCGGCCTCTCTCATGATGAGAAATGATGAGAAAGTTCGGCTGTAAACTAATTCTGAGCTGAGCAGCATTTGTTTACTTGTTGAAATCTGTCCGTGCAAGACGCCTGCAGTCTGTCTGCCTTCCAGCATCGCCGCGGAGCCCAGCGCTTGGGAGTTGCCGTGGGACATCTCAGATGCTGTAGCAAAATACAGTGGTCTTATTTATGATCTTTGGAGAACTTTTTATGTATATATATATATATATATAATTTGGAGAGCTTCCTCATCAAACTTCCAACAGATTCTCTCGATTGTTTCACATTTCCTCAGACATGTATTACTTCATTTGCTTCTGCTCCCCCCCCCCCCCAATGCCCACCAATCTGCAATGTTGCAACCTACCTGTAGCGTTTAGGTGGGCGAGATTCTCTGCTCTGTAGATACGCAAAGCAGCCGTATCTCATGAATCACTTATTTCCAAACAACGTGTTACAATAGATATTGCTGATTAGTAGTAACAGGGAGCATAGTCCTTGTGACAGCTAGTACTTCAATTAAGAAGATATCTTTTGAATTTGATAAAGCTTGTGTAATATCCGGTGTCTCCCTCTGTTGTGGCTTTGGAAAAACTGCTTTGTCAACAGGATCCCTTTAGCTGCTTCTCTAGGATTAAAGCTTTCTCCTCCTGCTGCTGCTTTTTTTCTTCAATTAAGGGAGAATTAATTGCTGAACATCTGCAGCCCACCAGAAATCCCGGTACATAAAAAATATCTCCCAGAGAGGTGGAGGGGGAGGACGTGTTTGCCTGTGTGTAGGTTAGTGCATCTTTGTATATACTGCGTGTGTCTGTGTGCACGCCGTGGGAGCGCAGGAAGAGAAGCAATGACACACACACCCAAACAGTCCGGTTTTGGTTTGTGCCGGCAGCTGCCTCCATCGTTCCTCAATCCGTGTGATGCTGATATTTCACCTCGTTTAAAAGTTTCCTCTGATACTTTGCCCAGTTCTCTTAAGAGAGGTCAGAACCCATTTTGGTGCTGGGGTTGCGCGGGGTGGTGGTGGCCGTGCCGGCAGGACGGTGTGCTGGTGGCAGTGATGTGGCACCACGGGCAGCCAATAGCACACCCAAAGGCACACGCGTGGAGCCTTCGCCCGGCGCCGGCTCTCCCTGGGGGCTCTGCACAGCTCCTCTCCCTCGCTGGGTCCATCCTCGGCCCCGCCGCTCAGCACAGCTCTCCAGAGGTCGGGCCATGCCGCATCGCTCCCAAAGTTTTAGAAAGGCTCCAGCTTCATCAGACAAACACGTTTCAGCGGCTCCATGCGTTACACAGGCATTTAGCATCCTGCTCTCTGCGTTTCTCTCTGGGAATTACTGAAATGCTGAATAATGGAGAAGGTGAAATACATCTCTGCTTCTGTCGGGATTACACGTACCTGCCGCAGGCTGGGCTGTGTTGGTAGCTCAGGTAGTCCCTCTTCCTCTTCAAAAATGCTGTATATAAAATTCTGTACTATTCCACCTCTCGCAGACCAAGAATAACCCAGCATCATCTTTCATATTGGACACAGATCTACTTACAGATTACGCTTATCTCATTTTTCAACTCAGGTTTCCCACCTCAGTTTAATGAAGTGGGCTGCGTGCCACGCGTAGCACAGAGGGACAGTGGCCACAGCAGGAGGTTGAGACCGTGCTTAAACGTGGGTTCAGATCCCTCTGAGCTGCCCATCACCCTGCGATTTCAGGCAGCTAGTTTAATTTCTGATGCATCAGGAAACTCAACTGCACGAATGAGGAAAGTAAAAATTAGATGCTTCTGTGAAGCACCGTTTCTGCAGAGACATTTTGTGGGCAAATGCTTCCAGGCATGTGTGTCTAGTTTATGTATTTCATATGGTTTATTCTCTTTAACAGTAATTTATAAGAGACTTAATTCAAATGAAACAGCGATAATTATCTGTGTGGTTTGAAAGCACTGCTTTCTTCTTGGGTGCTGCTTGAAACTATGGCCTTTATAAGTCAGTATTCCTTAGAATTTTGAGTTTGTTCTCACTTAAAAATATTTGTTTTCAGACCACAACACTGGTCTCCCTATGGAAGCAGCTGTTTCTATCGGGCATTGAGATCCCATGGAGAAGCTGAGGAGGGGGATGGCTCTTCGCATCCATGAAGCCTGGATACTTCTGTTTGTAATCCCTGCTTTGGTCGCTCCAGCTGCCATCAATCATGAAGACTACCCTGCCGATGAAGGGGACCAGACCTCCAGTAATGACAATCTGATCTTTGATGACTACCGAGGGAAGGGCTGTGTGGATGACAGTGGCTTTGTGTACAAACTGGGAGAACGTTTTTTCCCGGGACATTCCAACTGTCCCTGTGTCTGTACTGAGGATGGACCTGTTTGCGATCAACCAGAATGCCCTAAAATCCACCCAAAGTGTACAAAAGTGGAACACAATGGATGCTGTCCAGAATGCAAAGAAGTGAAAAACTTTTGTGAATATCATGGGAAAAATTATAAAATCTTGGAGGAATTTAAGGTATGAAGCCTCTTCTTCAGTATTTAATATTAGTACACTATGGGAATTGTATTTCTGTTGGGGACTCTCAAGGCACTCACTATTTGCTTACTTCTGCTAACTGATGCTAAAGCTGAAGTCCTTTTTAGCTGTGATGCAGGTCTGGTTGATGTAAAAGCTGCCACCTCCCTCTTCATGTGCACTCGCTGAGGGCCAGGGGTCAGTCAGAAGCCCGCATGTGAAATGCCAGCCCTCTGAATCTGCTACTCTGGACAACCTCCTTCTTTGCTAATAGCATGAATCAGGTTGGACCATGTAAAAATGGTGGTAAACAAATACCGAGTGCTTTTTAAGAACCCGTTTTCCAACTTGGATAGCAAAAATCGATGGCATGGTACTGAGAGTTGTTACTCATAACTGTATGAGAATGTAAGTAAGGAGATTGCAACCTATATTTAATATTTTCATTTCAGCTGTGATAAGGCTGTCTACAATGGCAGAAGATTAATTCCTAGGCAGATGGCCATCTCAAGTAATGAAAACTATGGGGGTTAATTGTAATGGTTGAGTTCCTATTAGGAATGTTGTAAAGAAATCCTTCTGGAATATATCTTAAAAATAAGACCAGATTTTCAAAAACCACTACCCTTGACACAGCTTGCTTCTCTCATTCTAATGAGTTTGATTGCATGTTTTCAATTTAAGGAAAACAGCATGTCACAATGAAGAACAGAGTCTGTAAAGGCAATAGGTATACACGAGTTTGTTCTCCCAGGTCACGTGGCTTTCTCCCAGGTCATGTGGCTTTAAGATTTGTACCTCCATAATTAACAACAGCCTATAACTCTTCATGGCTTTATGCTTGATCTCATTATACACTTTCCAATTTATTTTCTTTTCTGATAATGAAAAATACTTCCACATAGGTCTGTGTACTTCACAAGTTCTCAGTAACATAGATCACAATATCCTCTTTCCCAAATACTGTAATTTTCAGCGAAGGTAGTATTTAGTGCCCTTCTTCTACCATGTATGGATTATGTTCATCTTTTTCTGCCCATCTGTAACTGCAATCATTCAGTGTGGGCAGGACAGTTTAATGTCACAGACATAAGGCAAAACAAATATATGAGGAACATCTCCTTGAGGGCCATCCTGATCAACCTGTTCTCTGCTTTGCTTTGTTGAAGACTGTGAAGATGCTGATCTTGTGAACTGCTTAAATAACAGTTTCTTTTTGCCCTCAGAAATCCTAGTCCAACTTCATGCCACAGTCATGCTTCAGTGGTCCCTTTTTGACTGCTGTCTTGTCAGGTGGTGAAGTGTCCCACCTAGGTGTAATTCTGACACATGGTCAGATGAGATTTGTAAGGACTCTTTTTGGAGAGATTTTAGGAAATTAGAGAAAGTTACAAGGACTCTGAGATACTTCAATGGTAGAATAATGAGATAGATCTTCTCATTAAAGTATCTTTTACACATGAATGAAGTACAAAAGTACTAATCACTTTTCCTGAAAGAAATAATTGCACCCTTATAAGTGATTAAAGGATAGAGAAACAGAGTTTAGGGGAGAAAGGGTATTAGAGAGTGTTAGAGCAATCTGATTGGTTGTTTGCTGTGTTCAAAACCTGTGGGGTGTGCGCAGATGGTGGCACACCACTCACGTACATGGTAACCTTTAGTCCAGGACTAAGATGGACCTTTAGTCCATCTCCTAAGGTTGAGATCCTTCAAGCTTAATTTAATTAACACTTGAGCTTTTAACCTGGACCTGTTTTGCTGAGAGGTCAATACCTTGTGCAGTAGGGCAGAAACCAATTTTTTTGAAAACTATGTGTTTACCTAGAATAAATAGTGAAATTCTTTTTCTCCTCTAGTAGTGGAGGAGATTTGGACAGTGAAAGATTACTGTGCACTTCCAAGGGTGTTTTTGGGGAAAAAAAAGAAACAGCTGTGCACTACGACTTTACAAATGCTATAGGAAAGACAGAACTTCAAGGTGTAGGGAACAGCTGCTATGAAGTGAAATCTTGACTTCATTGAACCATTTTGCTGTTTACTTCAACAGAACAAAGATTTTACCTGCTAACTCCAGAGATGAAATTCTGAGCAGTTCATAGTTTTTACAGGCTCTGAGCTCTGCCCTTCCCTTGTCCAATTGAATTTATGCAGTCTGCAAACTTTCTCAAGGCCGTTCCACACACACTGAAGACAAAGAGGAGAGGCTTTCTTCAGTCATTCTGACTGAAAACCAGACTGCTTTCAGTCGAAACAGAAGCACTGTTTCATGTGGGTTCATAACCCTTTCACCCACTTAATTTAGTTTTGGTAATATGTAGGTTCCAAATCATCATCCGTAAAAGTGCTTGCCACTGCTTAGTTACAGCTGAAATTAGCCTCCCTTTAAAAATCTTTTACAAGTGTGTGTTTGTGTTTGTGTGTGCATGTGCCAGGACTGGCTCATGTTGTGGAAATTTCACAAATTAGGATTTTTTTTTTTTTTCTCTAGGAAATTTTTCTCTCTAGGATATCAAAATCTGTGAGAGGTTTCCGTCTGGGAGAAATTTCCCCTTTCATTTCTAGATTTCTGGATTTCTGTTTAGGGTTGGGGTGAGAAATCCTAAGGTGATTTAGTCTTTTTTTTTCTCTTACCACTGACAGTAACCATGACTATCTCAGGGTAAAAGAGTAGTTATAAAGGCCCATTTCTTGAATATTTAGCTTTCTTCTAGTGAACTGATCTTGTACCTCTGATTTTTTTGACTCATAACAATCATAAGCACAAAATATAAACATGAACAACAAGCCATCAAGCTTAGACAGCTGTCCAAATGTTTATGCTTGTGCTCCTAAATCGTTAACACGTACAAATGAAATGCTGAACTGAAGTTCAATTGTAGATCTAAACCCATTAGTAGTTTTTCTTGTATCCCTTTGTAAAACCTTGTGTCCCTGACAGATGGTTTAGTAACCCCATGTAGCATGTTCATAGCTATGTTATGGGTCCTGGGAGATCTTTGTGGGTTTCAAGCCTTGGCTGCCCATACGGAGCTGCCTCATCCCCTTGGATTGCCTGAGACGTGTTCCCAGCTCCGTCTGAGGCTGTGGTTCCACCTGGAAACCCGTGCAGAAAAGGTCAATGCGGTGTCCCTAATGTGAATCAAGATTGGACTCAAACATGTATAATATGTAGATTGGTGCCCAGTGTTCAGGATTTTGACTCCTGTGGAGCAGCACACAGGAGAAAGGGGAAGTCTGGTGGCTTTTACTGGAAACCCTGTATCTCTTTTCCAACCTCATTTTCCACTTCTCTCCTTGTCAGCCTCAAATCTGGTCTCTTGGGTCTCCTCCCATCCTTTTCAGAGGCAAATGCAGCGTGATGGGCAGCTGCGGTGGCTGCAGGGAAGGTGTGAAGGATGCTGCAAGTCTCAAGCATCTCTCCATTTTCTCCAGAGAGATATGGAGGGGGCTCTTGGGGTCACTTAGCAGCTTGCTTTTTCTCCCACACATCATCTGTGTTTCGATTTTAGTCCTGGAGGTTAAGGTCCGAGTCCCAAGTGCTCCAAGCTTGCCTGTACTAGCAGAAATCTTTCAGGGAGCTTGTTAACCCTCCCCTTTCTGCTCAGAGAGAGAAAACAAACAAATAACAACTCAGAGAGCAGTCTCGGTTATTGTAAGTACACATGGTTGTGTTTTAAATGAATGTTCCCAGACAGCAGCTTATGTAAACTTAAGGAGACAGTGTACTGCCAGTGTGATGGATGCTCATTGGCAGCTTATGGAGAAATCGTGCAAATGTCAGTGAGACAACAGTTTTCCTAAGTGCTGATTAGTTTTTACTCTCCTGCATAACTTACTGACAGAAAAGCACACGCCTACCCAGATTTCAGAAATGCAATTTACGGTGCAGTTTAAGGTACATTTGTAGCCGCAGTTGGGAGCCATTTGAAAAGGATTAGGTTGTCAGTGTGAAAAGTCCATAATCACTTCCAAACTTCCTAGATCTCTCATCACTCAACATAGTCATACCCAGAATAATCTTTCTATGGACCTGTATGAACTTGTAGCAAAATAACATTGCTGGGAAATGACCGGCTCACAAGAGATTGTCAGGCTGATATCTTGAAACATTCTCTTCATTTTCGACCCTACAGGCAGGTCCCTGTTCCTGCAGGAGAGTGAATCCCGGTGACATGGGTTTTGGTAGCATGGTGCCATCCTCCTCAAAGTCAATGGCAGAGATTTTCTAGCCACAAACAATAAAATATCTCCATTTGCCTGGCAGGACACTGGGTGAGAGCACAAGAAGTTTTGGCATCAGAACTTGGCCTTCCTGATAATATTCAGGTCAGAAGAGCAGCTTCAACTTGAGCTTGGCTCTGAACACCAAGGACGTTTTTTGGGTGCTTTTCAGTGGTTGCCCTGCTTTCTGCCAAGCACAGAGCTTCAATTTCTTCCAGCCATTGGCTCTGACAATGCTTAACCTCTGCTGCTGCCTTTCACCTGCCTGCCTTTCACAGTGACTTCTCCACTTCCTTGTCCTGTCCCCTTCCACCTTCACTGCTCCCAAATCCACCCTTGCTCAAAAAGTCCCTAGATGATGCCCAAATCTTTCTGTTGCATCAAGCACGAGTGTGGAGGGTGAGAACAACCCTCACCCCTGGGCAAGCCTCTGCACTGTGGGGAAGAAAAAAAAACCCCAACCAACCAACCTACCAGCCAACCAAAAAAAAACCCAAAACAGGAGAGGGGAAATTTTAGCTTCATTCTAGGGCAAAATCTCCACTGACTTGAAAAAGCCAGGATTTCACTGCTGGAGTTCTACTTTATTTTTCTTTTCCATGTTTTCTGCCACTGTATGTTAAGTTCATTGCTTTGTTTTGTCCACAAATCATCTGTAATCCTTCAGCTAGGGCTTTTGTATCTCACTGACTTTATGTCTTCTTGAGCAGCACTTTGCACAGTAGGGATCACAGCTCTAATAGGGATCTTCAGAGTATAATCAGAATCCAAAATAGATGAGGGACTATATAAGCATAGCATTATCATATACTAATTTTCAGCTCATTCTTCAGAATAGTGGCACCTCCTTCTCCTTTGTTAATGCTTTTAAAAAAATATTGTGTTTTTGTTAATGCAGTTATCTCAATATAACTTAACAAAGTAAGACCTCTCATCAGAAGGCGTTAGCACATGCAAGAGTGTATTCCCCTGCTATCCCAGCATCTCTTAGTCCCTGAAATAGTGTGTCCATTCTGCCACTGGAGAAAAGGAGTCAATGAAACCAAAAAGTTATTCCCCACCCCCAGAATCATGCCAGAAATAGAAATTAAGTGGTGCAAACTACAGCCTTGCTGTGACCCCTAGTTACCCAGCCTGGGAGTGCAACCTTATCAAATATGAATGAAGCACTTGGGACGTTCCTGGAGCATTACTGATGGGATGTGCTCTTAGGTGAAAACCAAGAGTTTTTTGCAGCCCTGGGTTGAAAGAGATGGTGAGAGGCAGAAGTGTGCAACCGTCCGGTGCCTAGGGTGTGCAGTGGGCTGCTCTGAGAGTCCCTCAGCCCTGCCCTGGTGTATTGAACTGTCCAGCTGCAGGTTTGCACTGTGGATGCTGTGGTTTATATCACTGTACAGGAACAGAGATGCAACACCTTAAATCTGAGGAGCTTCCTTAGGCCACTAGAAAAACAAAGTCGGGAGAAAAAGAAGGTTCATTACTGAGTTTTCTCGTCTTACTATATGAGTGTTCAGTTTCCTGGTGAATCTTGGAAAGCACTCAAATCATGGCAAGCTAATCATTGCAAGAACTAGCATGATTAAAACCTTTTGGTAGTATACTAAACCAGTCATCCAAATCACTAGTAGTTTACAGATATTCGCTCATGAATTCCAAGCAAATGATTACTAACCAGTATGGGGCCTCCGTTTTAATACTGGCGTTTTTCTCTTCAAGATATGTGCAGCAGGGTTTTTTTTCAACCAAAAAAATTGGCCTTTTTTTTTTTTTCCTTCTTGTGTGTTCTGCAATTTCACGTACGGCTAGAAAATCATAATACAAAAGAAATTTCAATAACGTGCCTGTGCTTTAATAAAAGGAGCCATGAACAATGCCAGTTCTGAAGATAGCATACAGCCATTGAAATCAGACAGGGGAAACAGAACATCAGTCAGATGGAAAAGTACGATTTATTATCTCCCTCCTGGCAAAATTACAGTGACAATGTCTATGCAAAGGAATCTGAAATTACTGACTTACTGTATTTCTGTCATAATTTGTACCAAGAAAACATACTAAAATAGATAGGCATGTCACATATTGATCTATAGTGATAGCTATTTTAAAAATTATGTTATGTACTTAGCTACTGATTCTATAACATATATATTACATTATGCACAAGTATATTATTACAATAGGTGAAAGAAGATGGGCTGTATTCAGAATCTGGCTACAAAAAAATACATCCTGTTGTTTTCCCCAGATCACGGTAATACATGGAGGCCCCAAAAGTTCAGAGCTTGGTGGTGCCAGCTATGCTACACACATACACTCTCAAAGATCCCCATCAAAATAGATGAGACCCAAAACTTGAGCATCAGCATGATTCAGAATCACTTGGAATTAAGCGCAAGCCCCAGTGTTTTAATCACAGTGCACCGTTGCGGGAGCACAGTGCAGAATTTGGCCTGTACATGCAAGCCCAAGGGAATGGTATTTTTCCAGTAAATATGACACAAGAATTAACACGTGCCCAACATTTGTGCTGCCAAAGCTGTGGCTGGGCTTTCAGGTATTGGCTCCAGGAAATAGCCCATCAGCTCTGCTTGCCTCCAGAATTGGGGGCTGTCCCAGAGAGCTACGGAAAGAGAGGAGATACTGCTCCATAGCTGGAGAAGAGGCTCTGGCACCTCCTTTCCCCTCCATTGCTGCTGGAGCCATGCTGTTAGAAAATGGGATCTGTCGTACATGCAACTGTTACCAGCTCCTTCCAAGAGTCGTAAAATCAAGTCTGAGGCTTTATTATGCAAGACGACGCTCAGTGGTGCCAAGGAGAGAAACGCTCATCCCTTGCCTATCCAAAGTTATGTCCATCTCTGCCACCGGAGACGTTTCTGTAGGACTGGTGAGCGTGAGGTCCTCAGGTTGTCAGCTTGTGAAGAAGGATGTAGTCCACAGAAACGTTGACAGATCAATGGTAAGAACCATTTCCTACCAGAGCAAGTGGAAGTGCAGGTGTGTGTTTATTGCTACCGGAATGTGCTTTATGCAGAATTGCAATCATTAAAAATAATGCTCAATTAGCTAATTATCCTAGTTATTGTTTCTAAGACTATAATTGAATAAGTCATGTAGTGACAACACTTGGTCTAGTTGCAAAATAAAAATACATGTAGTGTTAGGCATCCTTACTCTTTGTACTGTTCGGAGGTAATTCCTTGGGAATTATAACAAAACTGGTATGCTTGGAGGAGCATTAGGGTTTGAAGCAGCTCCTCAAAACAGGGAATCTCTCAGTCTGTTAACTGTGGTCAGCCCAGAAAGGAAAACCTTTCTGACTGAGGGTTAACCCAGCGTGCTCCCTGTGGTAGTAAACCCCTGCATATTCTCTCATCACATATAACATGTTCAAACCTGTTTTCATTTCACATCATTCCCAGCTTGTGCTCATAACCAAATGTGCTAACATCCCCTGAGGGACAGAAACCTCCCAGGCCCTGCTGGCTTCTCTCCTAAGTGTTTAAGCAATGGCAACTGGATACAAGGGGCAGACAGAAGAATTTGGAAAACACCTTCTCCACAGTGCCAGCTAGTAAAGAGCTGCTTTATTCTGGGGCAGGTTGTCTGCTGCTATGAACTGCTGCAGCTCCATGGGTCACAAGTGGCCCACTGG